>NC_079490.1:174262487-174941937 GCF_020520425.1 Spinacia oleracea | reverse complement strand
TAGGATTTTAACTAATACGTAACTCTTATTTCCGAATCCTATTAGGAATAGGATTCTCGCGGTTTTCTATCTCATTTAGGATTTATGTTGGAGTGCAACACCTAATTCTAACAGGTTTCTATCTTTTATGATTTGCCACTTTTAGACGCTACCTTTTACGGCAGTTACTATTTTTAGCAGGTTTCCATAAATAGCAGGTTTCGGGTGAAATGAAATAGGGAATCGAGATTCATTTATTTTATAGGAGATGCGTTGTCAAGTGGAGTTTTTATGCTTTCATCATCGAACCTTTCCCTTGCGGGAATGGGGACAAAAGTAGGTGTCTACAGTTAGCCCCCACTTTGACTGAGTCTTGGAGTAAGACGATGGTCAAAGTATTAGACGGAGTGCGTCACACAAGCCATGGTGTATGTGACCTTTTTTGCGAGGGTCTCACGAGCCCCCGAGTGATAACATTTGACTTAAGGGTCATCACTTGAAGTGTCGACATATCCCTCACGTGTCATTGGGATTTGTCAACTGATAGTATAGAAACTTCCTCACTTTGTCATTGGAAGGATCTAAAGATGCGTAGAAACTCCCTCACTTTGTCATTGGGAGTAACTACAGATGTTTTCGAAATTAAAGCTGTAAAGTGTAATTGGGCCTGGCCAAGCCCAATCACAAGGTAAAACGTTTTTAAAGATTCTCATTTTCAGGGCTAGCTAAACGAGAAAACCCCCTTGTTTTTATAGGAAGTAAAACGAAGGAAAATCCAACAAACCAATCCTTTAATTTTTGGAAAAAGGGAAAACCAATAAAAGTTATCGCTGCAGCGACTAAGGACCTGCGCTGTTAGTGACGCAGACCCCGCCCGCTGAAGGTGGGCGAGCCTGTCCGCTGAGGGTGGACCCCCCGTCCGATAGAAGTGGACGAATCTGTTTGATGTTTTTTGAAAATAAGGACCTACGCGGTTTGTGACGTAGACCCCGCCGGCTGAAGATGGCGAACCTGTCCGCTGAGGGTGGACCCCCCGTCCGATAGAAGTGGACGAATCTGTTTTGATGTTTTTGAAAATAAGTGTAATACCCCAATATTTTATACTTTCATAACATATATTTGTTTTAGAGTATTGTGTAAAATTTCGGATTTATAGTAGTTATTTCTTTAAAGTTCCGGAAAGAAAAAAAGAGACCTTATTTACTATTAATAGAACTCTCATATGTATATATATATACTCTTTTAAACCCTAAAAGTATTATGGCCGTCAAATTAGTTTTATATATCTCCTACTTAATTCCTCTTCTTTCTACTTACTGTGGATTGTGCGTGAGGAGCAAAGAAATAAAATTCCTTGATTTTATTTTGGTTATCAAAGAGATTAAGCTCATGCGCATCCTATCATCATTGAGCAGCAGCCGCCCGCATCCCGTACCCGATTGTTTTAAAAGTTCGCTTGAATTTAACTATTTGGTATTATTATTCGGAAAGGTAATCACTGCATGTCTACCCCTTTGAGATTCTAGTCTATATACTAGCCGTAACCAAGTGTAGTTGTATTGGAATAGTAAAGTACTTACTGTTTATGTGTGTTTATATGATTTCATGTTATTATATTGGATGGTAGATGCGTGTAATTGCTTTGCGTGACTTACTTTTGATATACTTGCGCTTGATCGTATTGCAAATAGTTAAATTAATTAGTTTATAGTAGTAGCACTTTTATTTCGTGTAGATTATATTGGCGGGATGTTATACAAATTCAGTTAATATTGGAAAATTCAATATCGGTATTATATTTGAGATTGATCGTATCATATTATGGGATTGATCCATAGTTATATTTGGGTACTAGTTTTATTACTTAAAGGAGTGATATTATTATATTGAATGAGTTACATTATTTGGGAATTTGTGCCGTTATTGAGAAGTATAGATTCTTAACCCTAAATGGGTGTTGATCATGTTGATCATATTATGAGAAAAGGTTTGAGAATAATTATTACATTTTTGGTTTGAGGCTCAGCGTTATAGACCTTAGTCCTTGGCATGTTGGTAAGGAGATGATAACCATTAGTAGAGGAGCAAGATACAATCTTTATTATTTTCTTAATATCTCCAAAAGTGGGATTTGGTCCAAAAGTAGCCTTGACTCAGAGAGTCTTTCTAGTAGCTATTGAGAGTTTTAAGTTTTTATACTTATTGGTTTATTTATTCGAATCACCCATGTCCAAGGCTAGGTATAGAACAAAGAGCAAATATGGCACCTATTGGTTTAAGTAAGTCTAGTAGAGGAAAGAATTGTATCAATATATTTGAGGTTCATATGAAGAGGAGATTAACAGTTTCCGTAGAGTACGTAGTTAGTTTTATCTTTGGGATCGTACTTGAAATGTGGTTTCATACTACATTGTTTACATGAGACTTTATTGTTCTATATTAGTATGTTTCTGTTTGTAACAGGTGATTACTCAGCTTTTGCTGACGTGTGTGTTTATTTGTTATGTGTGTTTCACTACTACAAAAAAGGGCAAAGAGACCCTTCCAAAATGGCTTAAGAGATCTCCTTTCAAGGGGTCTCTATCTCACAGGTCTCTTTGATAAAGAGACCCCCTCATGAAGAGGGGGTCTGTTTGTTAAAAGTTAGAGACCTCCCACGTAAGAAAGAGGGTCTCTTATGTAAACGTTGGTGAAAATATTTTAGAAGGGAAAGAGACCTCTTATTAGAGATATGAGATCTGTTTGCTAAATGTTCAGACCCCATAACTGAGATAGGAGGTCTCTTTGAATATTTATATTTTTGTTTATTAAAGTAGTTAAGACCTCATATATAAGATAGGGGGTCTCTTTGTTATTTTTATTATTATTATTTTTTTCAAATTAAGATCTCATATCTTAGATATGGGGTCTCTTTGAATTTTTTATTATTATAACTAGAGTGCCTTTATTACACCTGACGGGTCTCTTTGAAACCTTTTTTTGAAAAAAAAAATTCGATAATAGCAGAATACATGTCAGCTGCGCCAATTCAGAATTAATATACATATATTACACCTGCCAGCAGGCATCAAACGCACAAAACCACACCTGCTATAATACATAATTTGTAATAATTAGAGAACAATTCCATAATCCATATATTAACAAAAAAAATATATTTCCCACAAGTAATGCTCAAAACGCAAGCTTTACATAAATTGTAATTTGCATAAACGTCAAAGCTTTACATCGCAATTTCCAAAAAACGTAAAACAAAAATCAATTCAAAAATATAATCATTCACGCCAATTTACCAACAATTGGAACCGAAACTCATGGAGTTATTTTCATACCATCAACTTGGTTTTCTTCATCCGCTTCTTGCTTGAGCAAATACTCGACCCACATATCTCTAACCTCATCCACATTTCCCGATGAATAAGTTTCTTCAGAAAACTGTAATGAGTAGCATAATTAGTAGTTAAACAAAGGATAATTTAAAAAAACCGACTCATTTACCGATTTACGATAAGAAATATATAAACAGCTGAATGAAACTGTGAATACCAACCATCAATATATTACGGGAAATTTATTTCGTTGCCTAAACTAAAGGACATCAGCATTAAGACACCAAAGAAAACTCCAAAAAAAACAGCAGGTAGCCATCCAACAACACTAACCAACTGAAATTCTAACAGGACTGCAATCCCACTTATCCACAACAAAAAGAAACACCACCAGAGTATTGCAGCAGCAAACCCACATCATAGTATATACGAAATATATAGAATGCTTGTGATCGACAAAGAAATTATAAACAAGTTAATTTAAGGCCGGGATAACCACGAGCAATGCTTGTGATCCATGAATCTGTAAGTTAGACAAACATAGAGGAATTGAAAGAATCCAAAGTCAATAAATCATCAGAATATGAGTTCTGACAAAAAGTTGAAGGTATATTACTCACTTAACCACTAGGTAACTGCCTGTGACTTTTGACTTGTGTATATTGAGATGGATTAATAACTGAAACTTGATCCATAGTTGACTCCTTCATGGACACTTTGATAAACCTACAGGCTACAGCCTGTTTGTACATTTCAGAAAATGCTTGTTATTTCTCATCCAACCTTTTTCTTTGAAAAAATTTCACTGTATTCTTAAAACTTTTCAAATATTCAGATCTACCTAATAATTCTCAGATAACTAAAGTGAGACTAAATACAGTACAATTAGCCAACCAGGTAAGGAAATTAAAGCAATTTCACACAACAAGAAAAATCAACAAGATAATTCATTGGAGGGATAGACATTTTTCAAATAAAATGCAAATTGATAAGGTAATTAATACTCGAATACTTAGAGAAAAGGCTAAACCCATATCATATCAGAAAGGCAAAGACATACGCCACATAACTCCATAAGCAAGCCCAATCCTACGCCTATAACACCTTAACGAAACTTTTGATACAAGATCAAGGAAGCTCCATCTTTATAACAATGCTTAAGTCCACCAGAAGATATGCTTTAAAAATCATGAATTCGTCATATTAGGTAGATTATCAAAGAGTTATACAGAATACAAACATTAGTTCCTACAGCTTGTTTCACGAAAGCTACAAAAAGAACAGTCAAATGTTATAGCCGTGTTGACTGATTCTCAAATATAAAAGCAGCGTTCCAGTGTAACCAGAAATGAATCATACATTCAGGTTCAGATGAAAGCTATGAAAAAATTCACATAAGGGGATTCAGGTGAAATGAATTAAGCATGAAACCCTTTCTTCTAACCCTCTTCCAAAAAATATGAGGGGGTTCCTGATTATTTACTTGGAGTCACTCAGGTAATTAAGCACTAAGTGATTATTTTTGAATAATCCATTGATTGATTGATATGGAGAAGATGTCCCACCTGCATATCTGGTGTCTGTGAAGTGAGGTTGGAGTTGGATAATCGAAGTATTATGCTATCTTTGTACGATTCTTCTTACTCTCCTTCTAGGGTGTCTAGCTCGGCAACACCATCATATTCCTGAATGAGGAAGTGAAAATCAAACTATGAGGCATAACCTTTTCAAATACATCATACAGTATAATAACATACACTTATGTAATATATAGTTTAGATGTTCCCTTACAGGGAAATAAACATCTAGAATATGATTTCAAACTTCATATACCTACTCAGTGATAATGTAGGCCCTGTCAAGAGTGTTCAAAATCTCATCCAATCCAAGTCTAAAAGGTTTAGTTGGAGCAACATTTGAAAACTTCCTGTAATTCAAACAAAGACATCACTTCCATCATAATTTCACATCACTAAAATATACTAGCACTGCATATATCAGAAATAAACAAGAAAACCCTTAAAAATATAGCTGAGCATTACACCAAAAATATCAAAACGAACATAAAGGAGAATTATGGGTCTTATTTGAGGAATCTCTTTGCCAACTTTTGTTGTAGTGGGGCCAGAACAGTACATAAAATGTGGACAAGGAAAACTTCTACCCAATCAGTTTTCGGTAACATGACTGAGACAAAAAACTAGGAAAGGAAACAATGTCTTACTTAAGTTATAAAGTTATCAGCTGTACTTTTAGCAAGCAGAGAAGTCATTCGACTACGATAAGCAACAGGTGACTTTACCTTGGTTGAATTAATTGGTCCTTTTCAACTTTTGATTACATTGTGTCTTCAACAACTCATAAACAATTCAAGAAAGGAAGGCAATGCAAGCAAAAATCTCTAAGAAGGTTTGTACAAAACTACTGCTAAGTGCTAACACCTCAAGCAAATAGGCCTGAACACTACCACCAGCAAAACCAGTTCCAAACACACAGACAAACACCCAACAAAAAAATTCAACAACATTCAAAATATGTTGGGATAAACATAAGGTAATAAGCTTATTTTACCTAGCTATTTTAACCAAAACTTCTGCTTGGTAATTTACAAGATCTCATTCAGGAACTGCTGCACCCAGGGAAAAAAAGGTTCCAAAGGCACATAAATCAGGAGCTGCAAACAGAGGAGTGCCTCTACCTTTACTAACCTCTTTGAATTCGTTACCTGCAGCTTTGTAGCTTCATCGTTTCCCTGTTCAGCCACACCACTACAAAATATAGGGGAAAAAACCTGTTAAAAAAGACAATTTTGATTCAAGTCATTAAATATGCAAATGATTCAAGTCATGGACTATGCAAATGCCCATTAACAGTGGCAGATTTCAGAAGATAGAAGACTCAAAAAAGTAAATGTTGGTTATACACCAGGATACTTTTAATAGGTCCTGAACTATTAAATGCGCAAGATGGAGCAGTTTCGTTACGTTCTCTATGAGTGGTGGATATCAACAAAATAAGGGAATTACCATGGGCACCTACTGCTAAAAAATTGCAGTAAATAGATACAAAACTTCCCCACCTTCTATAATTATATTCACAATACCTTCCGGGCAGTTAACCAACAACAAGATTAGTCGACGTATAAATGGAGGTCTGGAGTTTGAAACCAAGCAATCAGCAACATAAACCAACAATAATTATCCGAATAACCAAGAATCGCGTCTAATTGAACCAAATTAGCAAAATTGCACATTTCCTGTTGTTTATTCCATTTCATACACTTATATCACAATTTCATAAATCAAGCAGTTTCAATTTCAATTGAATACACATTAAACCTAAATCTATCACTGACAAATATAACATCAAATACCTGCAATTTTCACAATTTTACTAGAGATGCTGAAAAAGAACAAATTGTTGCCCTAATTGAAAAACCTACACCTTAGGCAAGTATCACCATCCAATTTTAACGATTGAACCTTTAATTACGATAGAACTTCAAAACAAATAGCAAACATTGCAGAGAAAAGGGAAATACCAGTGAAATCCGCTCTCGATCATTTGCTTCTTTTGATAGCAGATCTGCTCCAAAGATCTTCTTCGCCGTCGCCTTCTTTAGGTTTTCACTAAGACTCCTTTTTTTTGTGAAGAGTGAACATTGTCGAAGGTTGTAGAGGAGAGAGAAATTAAAGTTTAACTTTTGTTTGCTCGCTGTAGAGGAAGACAAGAAGAGAGATAAAAAAAGGAGGGGTGTGGAGAAGAGACCCGTGTTTTTGGATATCAGGCTTCTTCATTTTCATCAATTGGGGCCCACGGGAGATAACAGACCCGTGTTTTGTGAAATTGGCTCTTTTCTTTTTCATTTAACAGGGCCACGCGTTATAAGAGATCCGCTTTTTGTTATACGGGGTCTCTTCCACTAAAGAGACCTGCTTTTTACCTAATGGGTCTTATTTAATAGATCTCTTTGCCAATTTTTGTAGTAGTGTTTGTGGCCATGTCTTTTTCTTATGGTGGCCCTGCGACGACCCTTTTGGAATTTGTCCTCTATGGTGAGCAGTCAAGATTGACTGAAGCAGATTGATCGTGAAAGATCGCATTTCAAGATGAAGGAGCTCCAGTATTATCGTTCTGCCTTTTATGACAGTTTTATATTTTTGACCACGACGGCCGTAGGTTCCCTTGTGATCCCTGGTGTGGGGATCTCTCAACATACACCCGCAAGGTAGAGATTGAGGGTTCGGGGGACTGTAACTACCGAGAGGAGTACTTCTCTCGTCGATAACTCCAGAGGCAGGATATCCTTACTAGCTCAGCATAAATAATTGAAGGGACATGCGTTAACTATTAAACTAATCTGAGTTGATTTTAGCAATATGCAACATATAATACTAGATCGATCGCGATTATCTGATTTAGATTGCATTAAGGGACCTAGCATGATAATCTAATTTCCCAAAAATATTATATTTGTTAGGCGTGATAGAACAATCAGATTTAGTTAGTTTAACAGTTCATAAAAAGGGCGAGGAAAGCAGTTAAATCATCGAACAGGGACACATTACGACGCACCCTTGAGAGGTGCGTCACGGTTCTCAGAAAACTAACCACTTTGACTTTGCTATTTCTCCTTTTTATTTAACGAATCTCAAATTATGGGACAGGATACGTTCTGTTCGATTTATGGATCGATTGCGACAGAACGCGTGAACAATTTCGCAGCGTGAGGCTTAGGCTAAGGGTTGGAGTCAATACTCAGAATATGAATTATGTGTTGTGTACCCTTCACGTCGAATTTGGGGCTGTATTTATAGGGGAGAGTTCGTGGAAAGATTGAATTGCAGAGTTCTAATCCACAATGAATTAGGAAAAAACACGTACCCAGGTATTTTCAACGCCCAGTGCTAGGCGTCAAAGATTTCGGCGCCCAGCTCTGGGCGTTGAAAATAGGATCCAGGCAATTTCAGCGCCCAGGGCTGGGCGTTGAAATTGCTGTTTGGGCCGTTTCTTTGTTAGATTCAGATTCCTAGAATCCGGAGTGTTTGAGATTTAATCGAGTCTTTCATTGCTTATCAATTTTATGACGGAATGCGTCTGGGCCCGTTACGAACTCTAGGCTCGTTAGGATTTTAATTAATACGTAACTCTTATTTCCGAATCACATTAGGAATAGGATTCTCGCAGTTTTCTATCTCATTTAGGATTTATGTTGGAGTGCAACACCTAATTCTGACAGGTTTCTATCTTTTATGACTTGCCACTTTTAGAAGCTACCCTTTACGGCAGTTACTATTTTTAGCAGGTTTCCATAAATAGCAGGTTTCTATAAATAGCAGGTTTCGGATGAAATGAAAAGGGTGATTGAGATTCGTTATTTTATAGGAGATGCGTTGTCAAGTGGAGATTTACGTTTTCATCATCGAACCTTTCCCTTTCGGGAATGGGGACAAAAGTAGGTGTCTACACTATGTACTAGAAATAATTCCTATCTAATAGCCACAGACCAAAAACATCAGATTTATACCTCTCGGCGCATAATCTAAGGTTAATCAAACTCAAATCAGAATAGTCCGGCCGAACATAATTGACGAGCAATAATAATAAGCTATAGAAATTATAATCAATCAATCAATAATCAAGTCCACATATAATCCCAATCATGCATTCATGGATCCCCTAAACCCTAAATTAAACTACTCACTCATGATAACAAATAACAAAGCGATTAATATAATGGAAAACATGATTAAAGCGATAAAATAAATTAAAGTAAAGAACAATACCTAATTGAAGGACAATGAAATAATAAAGCTTGAATGTTTTATTGGAAATAAAAACTAAGCGTTTGAACAAATTAGAGAGAAACTAATTGTTAAGTTTCATTACCATCTTAACCAACCACTAATTGTTGTTTATCCATGCACGTTAATTTATAATACATGTTAACATGAAGTCTAAAACAACTAAATTTTTATGTTACTTCTTATTTCGTATGGACTATATTAGAATAAAAAGAACAGTTACAATATTAGGAAAGCCGTGAATTAAACAATTAAAATAATAGAAAAATTACTTTGCATGATGAAGGTAATGTACATGTGTAGTTGATGAACTTAATGAATCTTTTCACTTTTATGGTCTACATGTATCTTAGTCAAATATTGAGTTGAAAAAAAAAATCGAATTTTAATTATTCAAAGTAGAAACCGGGGCATCGCCCGGGCTACACACTAGTTTTGTATTAAAAGAAGTCCGCGCACCTACCACGGACCCTCGAGGGAAATTCCGGCCTAACTGGACAGGACCATATTTTGTAAAGACCATCCTACCTGGCGGAGCAGTCCAACTAGCCGACATAGATGGAGCAGAATTCGCTAACCTCACGAACTTAGACCAATTGAAAAAGTACTATATTTAATAAAATTCAGTCCGGAGTTAAGGCATCTAATAAAACATATTAAGACTCATAAGCAAACATTCTGCGCATTACTCTAAACAAACGGCATAAAACTCAATAAAGTAGAAAAAGCGAAGGATAAAACTTCAACGCCCAGGACTGGGCGCTGTTATTTCTCACGCCCAGGCCTGGGCGCCGATATTTTCTATCGCCCTAAATCGGGCGTCGTTCTCTCTTGCCACCTACCCTCCTGCTTCTACATAGTGTTCGTACTCCTTTTTCTAACCCTCAAAAGAACCACGAACACTTGGGCGGGAAGCAGACGAGTAATGAACACCCTTTCAAAAAGTTTTTTTCAAAAAAGCTAGAACTACGCACGACCTGATTCTGACAAGATACGTAGGCAATCCTTCTCAAGGATTCGGTCCAATAAAAAATTAAAAAATAATAAAGTCATGCAACGCATCAAGAATAAAAGATATTGCAAAGGGCACTCTACCCTAACCCATGCACGGGCAAGACCAAATAAAATAAAAAAGCCACAAGAGTTTCCAGGAACAAGCCCAACAAAGGAGTATGACACGAGTCGGATAAAAACAAAAAATAGTGAACATGCATATGTAATACCCCAAGTAGTCGGTTAGTCTAAAAATATATGTGCACTCTTATATGAACTCATTATTTTTACGAAAGTCTTTTCCTTTTCGAAATTCGTCGTTGGTTTAAGAAGCTAATATTGCTATAATATGTTAAAACAAAGCCCACGGAAGGCTCAAACATTCTTGCACCAAAAATCGCAAAAAAAATATATGTATACATGCGGAACACAAGAATGAATATGTATAAAACAGGAGGTAAACCTAAGACTCGTCATCGGCTCCATGTCTCCAAGCCTCGCCGGTCCATCCACTCCACTCCCCGTGGTATGAGGGACCCCAGCCAGAGTCACCCTAAAAATGAGGTTGCGACTGCAACTCGGGGCTAGGTTCTCGGGCCACCGACACGGAACGCCGCCTACGCTCCGGCTCGGACCTCTCCCCGGAAGAACTCACCCCCGCGTCAGAACGGTGATGCCGTAGGGGCGAGTGCCGTGCTCTCTCTCTCTCTCGCGACGACCGTGTCCCCCGCCCGAGGGACCCGCGTCGTCGGCCCCAGCACGCCCAGTAGCCGTCTGCAAAGAGGGACAAAAAAGAGAGTGAATAACCGAAAGCCAAACCAAAGGTACAGATCAAAAGAAAAAAAAAAAGAGGGCACATTACCCGAGTAGAGTGGGGGCTCCTGCAAGAAAGTGCAGACCGAGCTCCAACCAACGCGGACTTCAACCGGTTGATCACCCCCACCATCGCATTGGCCGTACGGGCCGGAACCTAAAACAAGAATGTCAATAAAAAAGAAAGAAAAAAATATAAAGAAGAGTACACAAATAAAAGGTGCATACCGCCTCTACTCCCTCAGGGAGCGGAGCATGGAAAACCCGGTCTTCCGAGAAAGTCTCCACAATCTCGGATCCACTCTCTCCGGTATACGAGATCCGAGCATCGGGAAGCACCCATCCCCCCAACAAAGGGTCAGGACCCTCCTGCACAAAACACAGTAGGCATAAACACATGGGCACGAACATGAAAACACTAAAATCAATACAAAGAGAGGAGGCAACTTACAGCGCCAGGCTCCGGGAGACGAAGAGAATCCTGGATAAACTGGTAATAGCTAGCTCCCTCTATCACCAACTCTGTCGCCGGCACACCAGTCCTCGAGTGGACCCTCCACGACTCGCCTATCGAGCAAGTAGACAGCATGGTCACAGGCGGAGGCCTGGGCACCGAAAAAACCCCGACCGTCTGCATACGTACCCGCTCTCCCAGGTACCAGACAGGGTCCCGGCGGCCAACGAACAAGACCCGCATCTGGCTCAGGGCATAACTCTCCCTGACCGAAGCATGGGTACCCCTAAAAGAGAGCCATGGGGTCCAAACCACCTGTTTTCGTACAAAACGCAGTCAGATCTTGCACATGAAAAGAATGACGAAATACGAGATAGAGGATAAGATTCTGTACATGCTCAGGGTTCCCGTCCCGGATAAGATCCCACACGATATCGGGCGGTGGACGCACTGTCAGCTTCTTCTTCCAACCCCAACGGCGACCGGCAGGGAACTCCAAAGGCCTCTGCCCCTTTCGGGGAGCCAGCCAGGGTAAGTGCTCAAAGGCCCACAGCTGCAAAAAGAAAAGGATAATAAAACGTTAAAAAAAGGGAGGCCGGGGAAAAGCGAGAAAAATAAAAGAAAGTCTAGGCACATACCTCGATCAAACGCGGCACTCCCGCTAATGTAATCACAAAGTGACGTATACTCGGGTCCGAGACTCGCACCGACAAACTCATCTGGCCGACAAGCGTCGCATAGCCCAAATCACCCCAGCCATAGTCACCCAGTGTAGACACGTCCTCCACCATGCCTATCCACCTCGGGTCAAAGGTGTCAGTCGGACCCGATAGAAAAGTGGAAGTAATGAAATGGAGGTAGAACAGCCGAGCCTGTCTCGAAGGCGAATCCTCTACCCCGTGCTCCAAAGCCCACATCAGGTCAGCGAAAGGTATCCCACGGGGCTGGTACGAAGGTAACCTACTACCCATCCACGAGCCCAGGAGCCTGGTACCCTCAGCAACAGTCGGCGATGGGCCGTCCGACCTCAGACGAACGGGGTTCCCTGTAAAGGTCAAACCCGTCAAAGCTGTGTAGTCCTCAGGAGTGATCGTCATCTCGCCCCAAGGAAAATGGAAGGTGTTGGTGGTATCCCACCACCACCTCATGAACGACCGCAGAAAGGATAGGGAGATGTTGAGCCGCAGTATCTCCCAGAAGGTCTCAACCACCGGAAACAGTGAGCTCGCCCTCACCAAGGCCTGGGCGTCCGAGCTCAGATAGCTAAAAACGGTCTCACTCGTCGCGGCACCATAGCCGCGAACCGTAGTCTCTCTCCTCGCATGAAGGCGGGAAGTCACATGGTGCTCTAGGTCGTAGTGCAGATCACGACCATCGTAAAGCTCAGGGCCCACCCATAGGGGACCCGGGCCAGTCGACTGACGCGTCATGCCACGCACCTCGTGGCCACCAGGAGGGGGTAACGACTCGTCAGACATGCTGATCAACAATACAACAAGGAATTATACCTGTGACAAAATCGGCACTCACACCGATCCCTAAAAAGAGTGCATTTCACTCATGAAATGGAGTCATACAATTTTTGTTCCCTAAAAACATGATACTAAGTTCATACTTAGCAAAAATCCCTAAGTAAAAATTAAATCCAGCAAAATCAAATTTCTCCCATAATTTGTCATTCATGAATTATGAGGAACGCAAGCAATATACCAAGAACACCTACATTATAAGAAAATACAGATTCGTAGGTATACTTGGGGGCTAACATGAAAATGCCCAAATTCAACAAAAATCAACATACTTGCAAAAATTAACATGCACAAAACTAACTAACATGTTATGTGGAACATTTTCAACTATCTAATTGAAGAAAAGGGGCACAAAATCAAAAACCCCCAAATCAATTTCATGGACAAAAATACTGAAATTGACAAAAAAGCTCAAAATTATTGAAAATTACTTACATTGGGAAGATTGGGAAGTAATTTGGAGTAGAATTCGTGAAGGAAAGTGAAGAAAACGAGCAAAAAATCAGTAGAGAGAAGTGAAGAAGTTTGAGCGAAAATGGTGGAAATGGGAAAGGAAGGAGACGGTCCGCGAATTTAAAGACCAGCCCCCCCTTCGCATTTTCAGCGCCCAGCTCTGGGCGTTAGAAATTCTCGCGCCCACTGCTGGGCGCTGAAAATGCTTCCTAGACAGCGAATATTCGCTGTCGGGCCCGCGTACTCCCCTATTTTGTGTAAGATATCCATTATCTTGACATTTCTATTCCATAAAAAAAAAAAAAAAAAAGAAAGAAGAAAATTATATAAACAAAAATATTGTTAAACAAAAAATACACAATGTGGACCCACTTATAGGACACATCTAATCAGGAAATATTACGGCCCACCAACAGGTTGTAATCACAAAAGCCCTTCTACATAGACAAAATAAGAAATTCAAAATGGGCTCGCCCACCCTCAGCGGGCGGGGTCTGCGTCTCTAAGCCGCGCAGGTCCTCAGTTTTCGAAAAATAAAGTCTTCAAATTTAAAATAGGCTCGCCGTCTTCAGCCGGCGGGGTCTACGGCGCAAACCACGTAGGTCCTTATTTTCAAAAAAAAACAAAAAAAAAATTTCAAAACAGATTCGTCCACTTCTATCGGACGGGGGGTCCACCCTCAGCGGACAGGCTCGCCATCTTCAGCCGGCAGGGTCTACGTCACAAACCGCGTAGGTCCTTATTGTAACACCCCCGATTTACTAACTTTAAATAAATAAGAATATAAAAGACTTTATAAAAATATTGCGGAAGCTTATACCTAAATCGGAGGTATCACCGCCACACTTGACCACATTGTCAAGTGCTTAGGCTTACAAGACTTAAACTGTTACAACTCAATTACTAGGTGGTCTATCTACAACTGAAAAATATAAAACTGTCATAAAAGGCAGAACGATAATACTGGAGCTCCTTCATCTTGAAATGCGATCTTTCACGATCAATCTGCTTCAGTCAATCTTGACTGCTCACCATAGAGGACAAATTCCAAAAGGGTCGTCGCAGGGCCACCATAAGAAAAAGACATGGCCACAAACACACATAACAAATAAACACACACGTCAGCAAAAGCTGAGTAATCACCTGTTACAAACAGAAACATACTAATATAGAACAATAAAGTCTCATGTAAACAATGTAGTATGAAACCACATTTCAAGTACGATCCCAAAGATAAAACTAACTACGTACTCTACGGAAACTGTTAATCTCCTCTTCATATGAACCTCAAATATATTGATACAATTCTTTCCTCTACTAGACTTACTTAAACCAATAGGTGCCATATTTGCTCTTTGTTCTATACCTAGCCTTGGACATGGGTGATTCGAATAAATAAACCAATAAGTATAAAAACTTAAAACTCTCAATAGCTACTAGAAAGACTCTCTGAGTCAAGGCCACTTTTGGACCAAATCCCACTTTTGGAGATATTAAGAAAATAATAAAGATTGTATCTTTCTCCTCTACTAATGGTTATCATCTCCTTACCAACATGCCAAGGACTAAGGTCTATAACGCTGAGCCTCAAACCAAAAATGTAATAATTATTCTCAAACCTTTTCTCATAATCTGATCAACATGATCAACACCCATTTAGGGTTAAGAATCTATACTTCTCAATAACGGCACAAATTCCCAAATAATGTAACTCATTCAATATAATAATATCACTCCTTTAAGTAATAAAACTAGTACCCAAATATAACTACGGATCAATCCCATAATATGATACGTTCAATCTCAAATATAATACCGATATTGAATTTTCCAATATTAACTGAATTTGTATAACAACCCGCCAATATAATCTACACGAAATAAAAGTGCTACTACTATAAACTAATTAATTTAACTATTTGCAATACGATCAAGCGCAAGTATATCAAAAGTAAGTCACGCAAAGCAATTACACGCATCTACCATCCAATATAATAACATGAAATCATATAAACACACATAAACAGTAAGTACTTTACTATTCCAATACAACTACACTTGGTTACGGCTAGTATATAGACTAGAATCTCAAAGGGGTAGACGTGCAGTGATTACCTTTCCGAATAATAATACCAAATAGTTAAATTCAAGCGAACTTTTAAAACAATCGGGTACGGGATGCGGGCGGCTGCTGCTCAATGATGATAGGATGCGCATGAGCTTAATCTCTTTGATAACCAAAATAAAATCAAGGAATTTTATTTCTTTGCTCCTCACGCACAATCCACAGTAAGTAGAAAGAAGAGGAATTAAGTAGGAGATATATAAAACTAATTTGACGGCCATAATACTTTTAGGGTTTAAAAGAGTATATATATATACATATGAGAGTTCTATTAATAGTAAATAAGGTCTCTTTTTTTCTTTCCGGAACTTTAAAGAAATAACTACTATAAATCCGAAATTTTACACAATACTCTAAAACAAATATATGTTATGAAAGTATAAAATATTGGGGTATTACAATCTATCCCCCTTAAAACAAGTTTCGTCCCGAAACTTAAGGTTATAAAAATACAGGGTATTGCAGTCACACCCACGAGGGACGAGGTCACGCATTAGCCTCGTGCTTTTTCGACCCCCTCACACATAGTGACAGGCTAAATCTCACTCCTATCAAAGATAAACCTAACATTCACCAACTAAAAATATAGCAAGGGAAGCAGGGATCGTATCCACAGGGAAACAGTGTTCTTTCTACTATTAAAAGACTAATCTAGACTACTGGTAACAAGAGTTGGGTTGGTTTGTATATTAAACTAAGGCAAATAATCAAATTGGAAAATAACGATATTAAAGGAATCTAGGGCAGCGGTTCACCATAAATGCAGACCGGGATTGGATAACGGACAATAACAATCAATTAACAATCATAACTAGGAAAACATGCATCTCTCAAATCTTATGAATTCCTTAGGATAAAACAACCAGCAGACTCTCGCTATGTACTAGAAATAATTCTTATCTAACAGCCACAGACCAAAAACATCAGATTTATACCTCTCGGAGCATAATCTAAGGTTAATCAAACTTTAATCAAAATAGTCCGGCCGAACAGATTTGACGAGCAATAATAATAAGCTATAGAAATTATAACTAATCAATCAATAATCAAGTCCAACTATAATCCCAATCATGCATTCATGGATCCCCTAAACCCTAGAAATTAAACTACTCACTCATGATAATAAATAACAACGCAATTAACATAATGGAAAACATGATTAAAGCAATAAAATAATTTAAAGTAAGAAGCAATACCGAATTGAAGAACAATGAAATAATAAAGCTTGAATTTTTACTTGGAATTAAAAACTAAGTATTTGAACAAATTAGAGAGAAACTAAAAAAATAAACTAAGTATTTGAAACTCGAATAAAAGATGTCACTAAAAATAAAAGGGCTAAGTATATATAGTTTGCCCAAAATAACACTAAAAAACGGAAATAAACCACGCGAAAAGCTGCTGGAGGTTGGCGTCGCCCGATCAGGCGACGCTTCGTCCAATCGGGCAATGTGCTCGATAGTCGGCCCGATCGGGCCGAATTCCCCCCGATTGGGCGGTTTGCGAAAGGTCTATAGCTGCACTCTGATGGGCGCCCGATCCGGACCGGGCGAAGTGCGCCCGATCGGGCGCGCACATAAAGCTTCAAATCTCTTTTATTTCGCCCGATGGTCACGTTTCGCCCTCAGCTCACAGGGCGATTTGCAATCCTCAACATCCTTCGCCCATATCACCGAGTCTAACTCGCGGGGCTCAACCATAAGCATCTAAGGCTCCCGAAAGTCGACGATAAAGGTCCCTAACTTCCTCGGGCTCGTGTAGTGGCCTAAATCACCATGAAACGGGTCTAAAAAGACCAATTTCTCATAATCAAACCTGAAACTCAAGGCACACTTAATAACACATATTAGTACTAAAACCGGCTTCTAAGAGCTCATTTGACGCATAAAAGTACTAAGGGACGGGGGTAAAACACTATATAAAACACACATATCACATAGCGAGAGCCTGCTAGTTATTTTATCCTAAGGAATTCATAAGATTCGAGAGATGCATGTTTTCCTAGTTATGATTGTTAATTGATCGTTATTGTCCGTTGTCCAATCCCGGTCTGCATTTATGGTGAACCGCTTCCCTAGATTCCCTTAGTATTGTTATATTCTAATTTGATTGTTGCCTTAGTTTAGTATACAAACCAATCCAACCCTTTGTTACTAGTAATCTAGATTAGTTCATTAATAGTAGAAAGAACATTGTTTCCCTGTGGATTCGATCCTGACTTCCCTTGCTACCCAGCTAGTGTTAGGTTATGATACATATGAATAAACATAAATCATGCGGAAAAACCATAAAGCCAGGAAACATATTATTTACACATAATCATTTAGCATAATTCAGACGCATACACTTTGTAGCGTGCCCTCCCTAGCTGCGCCCGAACCGAACAAGAACAAGTCTTTAGGACTCCAAGTGTCGTCCCTCCGTACATAGTCCACAGCACGTCCGGATCCGCCTTAAGCTTGACCAACTAGAATCGCCCTTAAGGTTACTTAGGATTATCGGCTATTTGGGTTGCAAGTGTTTGGCTGATTTTTGCTTAAAAATCTTACCTTTGAATACTTCAAAAAATCATCTGTTAAATATGTGACCCTAGGCCCTTATTTATAGAGTTTATGGAAAGGAATTATAATCCTACTAGGATATGGATTTATTAATTAGAATCCTATTAGAACTCTAAATAATAAATTTAATCTTTTAGGATTAGGATTTAATCAATGCACGAATTCCGATAGGATTAGGATTCGTTACGAACACGAGCACACACACACGCATGCACGCCCGCAAGCAGGCCTTGCGGCCCACGCCGAGCGCACAGCGCATGCGGCCTCACAACCCATCAGCTTCGTGCGCGCCCGCCAATGCTTGGCTGGGCCTGGCCTTGCGTTGGGCCTGGTCGAGCACTTGGCGTGTGGCTTGCTGGGCGTTGGCCTAGCCTCGTGCTGGGCCTTCGTCTAGCAAGCCTCGTCCGATGCTAATTCGTACGATACGCTTTCCGATTAAATTCCCGAATCCGGAATTTATTTCCGATACGAACAATATTTAATATTTCCGATACGAACAATATTTAATATTTCCGATTCCGCAATTAATTTCCGTTTCAAACAAATATTTAATATTTCCGTTTCTGGAATTATTTTCCGATTCCTATAATATTTCCGATTCTGACAATATTTCCGTTTCCGGCAATATTTCCGATTCCGGCAATATTTCCATTTCCATTAATATTTTCGGATACGTACCATGTTTCCGTTTCCGGCAACATCTAAGACTTGGATAATATTTATATTTACGATACGATCCATATTTCCGTTTCCGGCAATATCATCGTTTCCGGAGTATTCATTTCTTGCCTTTGACGATCTCAGCT
This sequence comes from Spinacia oleracea, assembly GCF_020520425.1. NCBI lineage: Eukaryota > Viridiplantae > Streptophyta > Magnoliopsida > Caryophyllales > Amaranthaceae > Spinacia > Spinacia oleracea. Next base: position 174,923,091 of record NC_079490.1, on the reverse strand, counting down.
CCCACTGAAACCACGATCCGTCGATTCCGAATATCCATAGATGGAGTATTTAATTCCATTAAATACTTGATCCGTTTACGTACTATTTGTGTGACCCTACGGGTTCAGTCAAGAGTAAGCTGTGGATTAATATAATTAATTCCACTTGAACTGAAGCGGCCTCTAGCTAGGCATTCAGCTCACTTGATCTCACTGAATTATTAACTTGTTACTTAATACTGAACCGCATTTATTAGACTTAACATTTAATGCATACTTGGACCAAGGGCATTATTTCCTTCAGTCTCCCACTTGTCCTTAGGGACAAGTGTGCATTTCCTAATTCCTTTGTCGCTCGATGCTTGCTCTTGAACATAAGGTAAGAGTTGCCATCCGTATTATGTCCAGAGGTGTTTCTCGGTTTCAGAGTTCAACTGATCAAATAAATAGATAATCATAGCCTATGATTCATCCGAGCACGGACATGCATTTACAGTTTCTAGCTCTCCGAGTGGCCTTGTACAACTTTTAAGCATCTCATCCCGATTTATGGGAGGACAATCCCAATCTTGCGATCTTGAGATTAGACTTCGTTTGATAGGTGATTACCTGAGCGTTGCCTTTATAGCCTCCTTTTACGGTGCGACGGTTGGTCAACGTCAAAGTAACCAGTTCTCAAACAAGTAATCTCAAATTACTCAGGTGTTGAGGATTTTGTGTCTAATAATTTTAATGAAATTTACTTATGACAGATTTTCATCTCTTTACAGTAAAGTTTCATAGGTCTGTCCGATACTAGTCTTCCCAAAATAAGTATCTATGCAAATGATTACGACATTGCCATGTCCACATAGTTCAAGAAATAGAACTACTAGTCATCTTGCATTCTAGTCGTCTAACGTTTTCTATGAGTCCATCTTTATAGAAAACTCCGACCAGGGACCATTTTCAACATTTTGACATTCAAGTCCACTTGATAGACATTTGTTAGTCACAGGACTGGTCCTGACAGTCTATCTTGAATATATCGTCAAATTGAAGAGACTCATCATTTCATAAACCACAAATTAAATGGAAAATTAATTATATTCATTTATTGTGAATGATTAACCAATAATGTTTTACAAAGAATTAAACTCTAAAACTTTAAAACATTAAACAAGGACATCAAATCCATTCTCCAATATGCTTGATTCCCATAGCTGCAGTGTGCGAGTTGTGCTTCGCCTGCGGCAGAGGTTTAGTCAATAGATCTGATATGTTGTCATCAGTTCCAATCTTGCTTATCGCGACTTCTTTTCTTTCAACGAACTCTCGTAGAAGGTGAAATCTACAAAGTACATGCTTGACTCTTTGGTGGTGTCTAGGCTCCTTTGCCTGTGCAATAGCTCCATTATTATCACAATACAGGGCTATTGGTCCTTTAATGGAGGGGACTGCACCAAGTTCTCCTATGAACTTCCTTATCCATATAGCTTCCTTTGCTGCTTCATGTGCAGCAATGTACTCCGCTTCAGTTGTAGAATCCGCAATGGTGCTTTGCTTAGCACTTTTCCAGCTTACTGCTCCTCCGTTGAGGCAGAAGACACACCTAGACTGTGATCTGAAATCATCTTTGTCGGTTTGGAAACTTGCGTCCGTATAGCCTTTAACAATTAATTCATCATCTCCACCAGAGACCAGGAAGTCATATTTGTGCCTTTTCAGGTACTTCAGAATATTCTTGGCAGCAGTCCAATGTGCCTCTCCTGGGTCTGACTGGTATCTGCTCGTAGCACTGAGTGCGTACGCAACATCCGGGCGTGTACATATCATAGCATACATTATTGAACCAATCAATGACGCATATGGAATCCCATTCATTCGTCTACGCTCATCAAGTGTTTTTGGGCACTGAGTCTTGCTTAGAGTCATTCCATGAGACATGGGTAGGTAGCCTCGCTTGGAGTCTGCCATCTTGAACCTATCAAGCACTTTATTGATATAAGTGCTTTGACTAAGTCCAATCATCTTTTTAGATCTATCTCTGTAAATCTTGATGCCCAATATGTACTGTGCTTCTCCTAGATCCTTCATCGAAAAACATTTCCCAAGCCAAATCTTGACAGAGTTCAACATAGGAATGTCATTTCCGATAAGTAATATGTCGTCGACATATAATACTAGAAAAGAAATGCAACTGGTGAAAAGGTTTCATCGTAATCCACACCGTGGACTTGCCTGTAACCTTTTGCAACTAATCTAGCTTTGAAAACTTCAAGTTTCCCATCATTGTCCTTTTTCAGTTTGAAAACCCATTTGCTTCTAATGGCTTGGTAGCCATCTGGAAAATCGACCAAATCCCATACTTGGTTTTCAGACATGGAGTCTAATTCAGATTGCATGGCTTCTTTCCATTGCTTGGAGCTAGGGCTCGTCATAGCTTGTTTGTAATCGCAGGTTCATCACTTTCAAGTAATAGAACATCATAGCTCTCGTTCGTCAAAATACCTAAGTACCTTTCCGGTTGAGATCTATATCTCTGCGATCTACGCGGGGTTATGTTTCTAGATTGACCATGATTCTCACCAGAAACTTCTAAAGATCTCTGAGTTTCATCCTGAATGTCATCTTGAGCATTCTCTAGAGTTTGTTGTTCGACTCGAATTTCTTCGAGGTATACTTTTCTCCCACTTGTGATTTTGGAAATGTGATCCTTTTCCAAAAAGATACCATCTCGAGCAACAAACACCTTGTTCTCAGATGTATTGTAGAAGTAATACCCCTTTGTTTCCTTTGGATAGCCCACAAGGATACATTTGTCAGATTTTGGATGAAGTTTGTCTGAAATTAATCGTTTGACGTATACTTCACATCCCCAAATCTTAAGAAAAGACAGTTTTGGAGGCTTTCTAAACCATAACTCATATGGAGTCTTTTCAACAGCTTTAGACGGAGCTCTATTTAGTGAGTGCAGCTATATTTAGTGCATGTCCCCAAAATTCTATTGGAAGTTCGGCCTGACCCATCATTGACCTAACCATGTCTAGCAAGGTTTTGTTCCTCCGTTCCGACACACCGTTCCATTGTGGTGTTCCAGGAGGAGTCAATTCTGATAGAATTCCACATTCTTTCAGATGGTCATCAAATTCATAGCTCAGATATTCACCGCCTCTATCAGACCGCAGTGCCTTAATCTTCTTGCCTAATTGATTCTCTACTTCACTCTGAAATTCCTTGAATTTATCAAAGGATTCAGACTTATGCTTCATTAGGTAGACATAACCATATCTACTGAAGTCATCAGTGAAAGTGATAAAGTAGCTGAAACCACCTCTAGCATTTGTACTCATTGGTCCACATACATCTGTATGGATTAAACCCAATAGTTTAGTTGCTCTTTCTCCAACTTTAGAGAAAGGTTGCTTTGTCATTTTTCCAAGTAAACATGATTCGCACTTACCATAATCCTCTAAGTCAAATGGTTCTAGAATTCCTTCCTTTTGAAGTCTTTCCATGCGTTTCAAGTTAATATGGCCTAATCGACAATGCCACAGATAGGTGAGATCTGAATCATCCTTTTTGGCCTTTTTGGTATTTATGTTATAAACTTGTTTGTCGTGATATAATAAATAAAGTCCATGCACTAATCTAGCAGATCCATAAAATATCTCTTTAAAATAAAACGAACAACTACTTTCTTTTATTAAAAAGGAAAATCCCTTAGCATCTAAGCAAGAAACAGAAATGATATTTTTAGTAAGACTTGGAACATGGAAACATTCTTCCAGTTCCAAAACTAGCCCAGAGGGCAACGACAAATAATAAGTTCCTACAGCTAATGCAGCAATCCGTGCTCCATTTCCCACTCGTAGGTCGACTTCACCCTTGCTTAACTTTCTACTTCTTCTTAGTCCCTGTGAATTGGAACATAAGTGTGAGCCACAGCCAGTATCTTATACCCAAGAAGTTGAATTAACAAGTGTACAGTTGATGAGTAATATTTGTATAGGGTATTTTAGGCGCATTTAGGTTGCATTATTAGGCATTTATATCATTTTAGTTGCATTTAGGATCACATTTGCATAAGTTATCGTTGTCGTACTCTATTACGCCCCGTTTGTGTTTTCTTAATGTTTCAGGTGATTTTACGGTCATTTGGATGCTTTCGGAGTGTTATGAGTTGATTTGGATGATGAACGGATGGAATGTTGACTCGAGGATCATTGCATATCTCTAGGGATAATTTTGAGTCAATAACGAAGCTAAACGCTATTTTTCTAAGCATCAAAACGGACAAGCGTTCACTCTTTTGATGATATCTCAAGTTCTACATGTCGGAATGAGGCGATTTTTATTGGCCTAGAAAGTAGACTTCAAGAGCTTTCCAACGACAGGTCACACATCCTTATAGGCATTGTAGAACAAGAGTTATGACATAAACAAGATGGCTCGACTATCCGATTCGCCCGAAGCCCAAAACGATGGCCCAATCTTCCCCTTGGGGCGAAAACCAGCGACCCACCAGCGGGCCCGCTGGTTTCTCCGCCCAGCTACTTCCATGCGGGTTCGTTGCGTCGTTTCTCGTGATCGTTCAATTAAATGATAACTTATGTAATTATTATTATTTTCCTTTTTTGTTTAGAATTTAGGAAACACTAAAATACCTCAAGGGAATTGATGTATTCCCTTATGCTTTTATTTTTTTACGTTTTTTCCCTGAGAATTTTTTCACGTCAGTTCTAGTTTTCTATTCTTTTCTTATTCCATTGTCGAACCCTAGATTTCAATTTTCAATTCATCAATCTAGAGGTAATTCAATAATTTCTTTTGCATTAATTCTTTCTTATTATTTTCGTTTCTTAGATTAATTCGTCCTTTGATTATGAATCTCGTTTTCATTATGTATTTCATGCTTGTTAATTCAATTATGAGCGAGTAGTTATATTCTAGGGCTAAGTTAGGGAAGCCATGTTTATACCATGATTGTTATGCATTAAAGTTTGCTAATTTATAGATTATTGCTTGAGTAATTCCAATTGATTTGTTCTTAATCGTTGATTCATGTTATCGGCCAATTTCATGGATTAATTATCTAGCTAATAGGAATTAGAATCGAAAGATCGTGTTTTTAGAGGCTTTGTACAATTGGCAATTCTGATTATGTTAGCGATCGTACTGCATATGTTGAATTGAAAGTGTTAAGACCCGACCGTAGGATTAGCATGTACTTTAATTACTCGGCCTAGTTTATTCGTTGTCGAATTGAATTGTGTTATTGGAATGGTATAAGCATGGTTAACCGAACAGACGCCCTAGACCTTTAATTCATTGATAAATTACGCATTTTTATTATTGCTTTAGCTTTAGTAGTTAATACTCAAACTCAACTTTCGTTATTGAAATAGTTCGTATAATTGGGCAAAAACTAATAGAACTTGTCTCCCTGTGGGATCGACCCGTATTTGCTAAGTATCTGCTGACAACAGACACCGTGCACTTGCGGTATCACTTTTTAACTCATCAAGTTTTTGGCGCCGTTGCCAGGGAGACGGCTAGATTCTATTAGTTTTAGTTTGATTATTTGAACTGTTTCCATTGTCTCATTGGAACTCTCAGTTCCAATTGAGGCAAATCTCACTGCGTTTTCTTTCGTTGTTGTTTATGCCCAGGTCTGCCAGAACGGGTACCTTGGTTCCTCCCGATCCCGATATCGGAAAGACCCTTCGTCAACTAAAAAAGCAACAGAAAAAGAAGAAGCAGTCAGGGTCCCAAGACTCACAGACTCCACCGAGTCACACGATGTCTAAATCCCTGAAATCATATGGGGTTCCTTCCTCGAATAGTGTTCCGACTGGGCTCACAATGCCAACTATTGATGCAGTCAACTTTGAGATCAAGCCCGCTCTAATATCCATGGTCTCACAAAGTCAATATGGTGGCCATCCATCTGAGGAACCCACCAACCATTTGCAAAGGTTCAACCAACTGTGTGGTACTATCAAGCATCAAGGGGTCACTCAAGACCAATTGAAAGTCATGTTGTTTGGTTTTAGCCTTCGTGATAAGGCTCAGACATGGTTGAATGATGTCAAGGAGACAGAGTGGAGTGCTATTTCACAGGCCTTTCTAGAAGAATTCTTTCCACCCACCAAGACTGCTGAAATAAGGCATAAGCTGACTACATTCACTCAAGAACCTGGTGAATCACTTCGAGAAGCCTGGGATAGATTCAAGGCTTTGCAGCGGTCGTGTCCGCATCACAACATTGAAAAATGGTTCTTGGTTCAGATTTTCTACCATGGTTTGCAAGATGAAACAAAGAACACGGTTGATTCTGCTGCTGGGGGTGTTTTTCTTGACAAAGAAGTGGATGCAGGTTATGATTTTCTTGCCAATTTAGCTGCCAACCATTACAGCACCACCAGATCCACATCTAAGAAGGGAAAATTGGATGTCGATGCTTATGCTCTATTGTCCTCACAAGTGGTAGCCTTGAACCTGAAGATCGATTCTTTGAAGGCTCCTCAGTCTAGTACACCCCCAATGAGTATCAATGCTATGTCTAGTGTAGCTCCAGTGACAACTTCTTACTGCGAAGTATGTGGCATCCAAGGGCACTTTGGTCATGAGTGCTCTTATAGTTTACAGGATACTACGCAATTGGAGCAAGTGAATGCTTTCCAACAGAGACAACCCAATGACCCATACTCCAATTCATTTTATCCGGGTTGGAGGAATCATCCAAATTTCTCATATCGGGGCAACAATGTTCAGAATCCTCAACCCCAGCAACAATGGTCGCAACCACAGTTCCATCCACCTCAACCACATGTTGCTAGGCCTCCATTTCAACAAGGAGCCTCACATAATGCTCCCCCGGGGTTTAATAGGCCCCCGCATCAAGGATATCAACAACCCCCTCAGAGCAGTGCTACTCCAGAGCCTAACATGGGTGATCTGTATAAGCTCATTGCAAATATGCAGAAGACCGCAGAGATAGCTCAAAAGAACCATGATGAGAGCATCAAAGAGTTGAAGAATCAGAATAGAATGTTGGAGAATCAAGTTGCCCAACTTGCTGACACTCTATCTCAAAGGCAACCGGGTACACTACCAGGGCAACCTACTCCGCCCCAGAACAGAGAAAGTGCCAATCCTATCACTCTTAGAAGTGGCACTAAATATAATGGACCCCCGATGCCCACTGATGATGCAACTCTTGCTAAGGGGAACACAGATGGACCAGGGAAAGCAACTGATGTAGAGCCTCGAGTCATGGAAGTTGATAATGCTGATGATGTTGGTGCAAATAAGGGGAAAGAGAAGATTTCTGATTCTCTCCCTATTGTTCCTAAGTTACCTTTCCCTCACCGGATGCAGAAAACTAAGGTCGATCAACAGCTTGGTAAGTTCTTGGCAATGGTCAAGAATCTTGAGGTAACGGTCCCTTTTACTGATTTAATATCTCAAGTTCCTGTTTATGCAAAATTTTTGAAAGAGATTATCACTAAGAAAAGGGATTATGGTGGTGTGGAGAGAGTCGCTCTAGCTGAATAGTGTAGTGCGATATTGCAAAATAAGTCTCCACCCAAACTTAAGGATCCGGGTAGTTTTTCCATCCCCTGTCATGTAGGTGCATTGTTCATTGATAAAGCATTGTGTGATTTAGGTGCAAGTGTGTCTGTCATGCCCCTTTCTGTCTGTAATAGGTTGAATATGGGAAAACTAAAATGCACACAAATCACGTTGCAAATGGCAGATCGTTCTATAAAGTATCCCTTGGGTATTTTGGAGGATGTTCCTGTCCGGGTGGGGAAATTCTACATTCCTGTTGATTTTGTAGTGCTAGATATGGAGGAGGATAGTCAAATTCCCATAATTTTGGGTAGGCCATTTTTATGTACTGCAGGTGCTGTCATTGATGTCAAGTCTGGGTCTCTTACTTTGAGTGTTGGTGATGATACTGTTACTTTTAATCTAACCAATGCTGTGAAGTCTCCTAAGCTTGAGAATACTTGTTGCAGGATTGATATTGCAGAAGAAATTTCTCTAGACAACATTCCTAGAATGTTGTATGATGATCTATTGCTGGCGACTCTCACCTTGGAGGCCCGAAAAGGAGAAGGAGATCGTGAGATTGATTCCTTGATCCCGGATTTAGATGGAAGTGAAGCTGAGAAGGTCGATGGTTTTGAGGTATTAGAAACTGTTTGCTCTATTTCCGAGCCACATGTAACGAAAGTAGAACTAAAACCGTTACCATCTCACCTTAAATATGCATTTCTTGATGATAATGAGGATTTTCCTGTGATCGTTAATGCTGCACTCGATGATAGCCAGCTTTCTAAGCTTCTGACCGTGCTCCGTATGCACAAAAAGGCAATCGGGTATAGCATTGACGATCTCAAGGGCATTAGTCCTGACTTTTGTATGCATAGAATTAATTTGGAAGCAGATCACCGCCCTCGCATCCAGCCACAACGTCGTTTGAATCTTAATATGCAAGATGTGGTGAGAAAAGAGGTAGTGAAACTACTTGACGCGGGCATCATCTATCCCATTTCAGATTCTAAATGGGTGAGTCCGGTGCAAGTCGTTCCCAAGAAGGGGGGGGCAACGGTTGTTAAGAATGATAAGGATGAGCTTATCCCCACTCGTGTTGTTACAGGTTGGCGTATGTGTATAGATTATCGAATGTTGAATACGGCCACTTTGAAAGATCATTTTCCCCTCCCCTTTATTGATCAGATGCTAGAAAGATTAGCAAAACACAACTTTTTCTGTTATTTGGATGGATATTCAGGTTTCTTTCAGATTCCCATTCACCCAGACGACCAGGAGAAGACGACTTTCACTTGTCCTTATGGAACTTTTGCATACCGCAGAATGCCGTTTGGTTTGTGCAACGTCCCTGCTACATTTCAAAGGTGTATGATGGCCATTTTTTCTGACTTCATCGAGGATATCATGGAGGTATTTATGGATGATTTTAGTGTTTATGGTTCTGACTTTGATGTATGTTTGCATAATCTTTCTAAAGTGCTTAAACGTTGTTCTGAAGTGAATTTGGTATTGAACTGGGAAAAGTGCCACTTTATGGTCAATGAAGGAGTGGTACTTGGTCATCTTATTTCTGAGCGTGGCATCCAAGTTGACCGAGCAAAATTTGAGGTGATCGAGAAACTTCCCCCTCCCGTGAATGTCAAGGGAGTGAGGAGTTTTCTCGGTCATGCGGGTTTCTATCGCCGTTTCATAAAAGATTTTTCTAAAATTGCGAAACCCCTCACTCAATTACTGCTCAAGGATACCACATTTGAGTTCACTGATGCTTGTTTGGAGTCTTTTGACAGGATCAAGAAAGCATTGATAACTGCTCCGATCATTCAGCCTCCGGATTGGGATTTGCCGTTGGAAATTATGTGCGATGCGAGTGATTATGCTGTTGGAGCAGTGCTTGGCCAAAGAAAGAACAAGGTGTTGCATGCTATCTATTATGCAAGCAAAACCTTGGATGGAGCTCAGATGAATTATGCTACTACTGAGAAAGAGCTCCTTGCGGTTGTTTATGCTCTTGACAAATTTCGGACGTACCTTGTTGGTTCGAAAGTCATTATACACACTGATCATGCCGCTTTGAAGTATTTGTTAGCCAAGAAAGAGGCCAAACCGAGACTTATTCGATGGATTCTTCTTCTCCAAGAGTTTGATTTGGAGATTCGGGATAAGAAGGGTGCTGAGAATGTTGTTGCAGATCATCTATCTCGGTTAAAATTTCAATCTAGCACAGACGGGCCTATCAATGATTCGTTTCCTGACGATCATCTGTTCTCTGTGTCTACTCAATCCCCATGGTATGCGGACTTTGCAAACTATTGTGTTGGTGGCTCCCATCCTCCAGAATTGACATATCAACAACGTAAGAGATTCTACCATGATGCTAAGCGGTATTTTTGGGATGATCCACATTTGTATCGGAAGTGTGCCGATGGTATGTTTCGTAGGTGCGTAGCGGATTGGGATACCCACGGGGTTCTTAAGCATTGCCACAGTTTATCTTCAAGCGGTCATCTTGGTGCTATTCCGACCGCCCATCGAACTCTTCAAAGTGGTTTCTATTGGCCTTCTATTTTCAAGGATGCTCGTTTCTTTTGCAATGCATGTGACGAATGTCAACGAACGGGCAACGTTTCGAAAAGGCAAGAGCTACCACAGACAGGAATTCTTGAGGTTGAGCCATTCGATGTATGGGGCATTGATTTTATGGGACCATTCCCTTCTTCATGTGGGAATCGGTACATCTTGGTTGCCGTTGACTATGTTACAAAGTGGGTGGAAGCTATTGCATCGCCAACCAACGACTCTAACGTCGTAAAGAAGCTTTTCAAGAAAATCATCTTTCCGCGCTTTGGAGTCTTAAGGGTCGTGATTAGTGATGGGGGTTCCCATTTTCATCAAAGGACTTTTAAGGCTCTTCTGAAGAAGCACGGAGTTACTCAAAAGGTTGGCATGGCTTATCATCCTCAAACGAGTGGCCAAGTTGAAGTTTCTAATCGACAGATCAAGAGAATTCTCGAAAAAGTAGTCAACAAGTCTCGAAAAGATTGGTCGTTGAAGTTGGATGACACATTGTGGGCGTTACGCACGGCCTACAAGACTCCGTTGGGGACAACTCCGTATAGGTTGGTGTATGGCAAAGCTTGTCATTTACCAGTTGAAATGGAATATCTCTCTAATTGGGCCGTCAAGGAGATCAATATGGATTTAGAAGCGGCCGGTGAAGCGAGACTTCTTCAATTGAATGAGCTAGATGAATTTCGGTTTGAAGCTTACGAGAATCATAGGCTCTATAAGGAGCAAACGAAGAAGTTTCATGATAAGATGATTCAAAAGCGGGAGTTCAACATCGGTGATAAGGTCTTGCTTTATAATTCACGACTACGGCTTTTTCCAGGAAAGCTTAAGTCTAGATGGTCCGGACCTTTTACTATCACCGAAGTCAAGGAACATGGAGCTATTGAGGTTGCTAGTGAAAATGGCACCAAGTTCAAAGTGAACGGTCAACGTTTGAAGCTATACACTGAAGGAGCGTTTATTGGAAAATTGGAGACGATCTATCTCTCCGATCCACCCACTGACGCTTGACTATTGAGGTTTGGAGTCAAGCTAATGACTTAAAACGAGCGCTTATCGGGAGGCAACCCGATTTCTAACTCTTTTTCTTTTCAATTTTTTCATTTATTTCAATTTTTAATCTAATTTATTTTATTTATTTGGTTATTTTATTGAAAAAAAAAATTAGAAACAACAAAAGAACAAAAACATTTTATTTTGATTTCAATTGAATTCGTATAATTTTATTTTATTTTTAGATTAGTTTTCGTTCATCGTATTTATTTGTTTATTTATGTATTTTGTGTGTTTAGTTTTACTAACGATTCTAACTTTGAGTTTAGTGGTGCTTGAATTATTTTTTTTCAGAATTATAGGTGCAAGATCAAGTCCATTCCGAAAATCCGATGCATCTACAAGTTTTGCAAGCCACAATAATGCAGCGAGCAAGCGACTCGCGCCCAGTGAGGGAGTTCATTGTGCGCGCATGTCCCAGCGCTGGCCCAGCGAGCCCGCTGGCCTATTTTGCCCAATTTCAGAACCTCCTGCCTTGCGCGCTGGCAAACCAGCGACATCTCTGGATTTGGCGCCCAGCCATTCAAATTTTCCTTTTTTTAATTTTTCACCAATCACCGCCTACACACAGTGCAAACACCCAGCAGCCATCGCACCACCTTCCCTCCTGCACCATCCCCGTCGCACCTCAACCACAACTGCCGCCGCCACCTGCACCACCGGCGGACGGCGACTCACCAGAACCACCCTACCTCTCTCACCCGCGCAACAACAATCGCACCACCCTTGCACACCATCGAACCACCCTCGAACCACCAGCACCGACCACCCTTTTCTCGCATCACCTCACCGGCGTTACGCCGGCACCGAACTACCGCGCCTACCCGGTCGGCGCACCACCTCCTGTCACCTTCCCCTACACCTCTCAAATCCCCCTCCTTCACCCTTATTTGGTTCATGATTAAAACCCTAACTTTTAAAATCAATTTGGGGGTTTTTGATTCTTTGTGGGCATTGATAAATTGTGTAGTTTTGTGGATTGTTTGTGAAATTCACGTGCTTTCGTAACCAAATTCTAGTCTTTGTGGTGCAAAAGGTATTAAAATTTCAATTTTTCTAAAAAGTTTATTCACTTTGCTCATATTTTGAAAAGGAAATTGGAATTTTGATGTCAATGTTGATTGTTGAATCGAATGGTTATCGTTGTTGGTGAATATTGATTGAATTGATTGGTTGAAATTGGTTGGCGCTTGTTAGTTGTCGAAGTTTGAATTATTGGCATTGGAGGATTATTGTTATTTCTTGAGTTGTTTGTTGGGATTGATCGTTGAATATTGAATTGTCCGTCGATTTGGTTGATTGGAGACTTGGAGTACTTTGAATTGTGGTTGTTGCATCATGAGAACAAAAAAACCAACTAGCTCTCACCCAAAATCCACCGCATCCCCACTTGCTCCTAAAAATTCCATTGCAAAGAAGCGTAATCCTACCCGCAAAGCACGAGCCAAGCCACCACCAAAGAAATCCACCAAAGCACCATCTAAAGCCACTCCATCCACTACACACAAACAACCCCCCACCCCACCATCAACTTCTACGTGTCCCAAATATCCATGGTTGAGTGACACTCAACAAGAGACTTGCTTAGCCTTGCAAGGTCGGAGCATCATGCCCACTCTTCGTTATTCGGCCAAGCATGCTAAAGCCATTGGGATAGATGATTGCTTGCAAGGTCTTGCAAGCAAATATGGATGGTCCAAGGTTCTCAATTTGAAAGTCGAGGTTTATCCGGAATTGGTGATTGAATTTCTTGCTTCGATTGAGGTTGTTTCGGAGACAGGTGACATATCTTTTTACCTTGATGGGGTGGAAAGAACTATGACTTCGACGGAGGTCAATGAGATTTTTGGATGGCCATGTGATGGGACCATCGGTCCTACGGAGTTCGAGTCATTCGACGGAGACAAAAATGGACATCAATTCTTTTCTAAGGCCTTTTGGAAGGAGGTGACGGGTCGGGATGATTAGAGAGTTGGTCTTTCAAAGGCCTTCTCCTTTGTGAATCCAGCTATTCGTCTTTGGCATCGGATCATGACACAGGTGCTTTATGCAAGGAAAGATCTGGGTAATCTCACAACCAAAGATTTCAAGATGCTATGGTGGTTTGTGCATGGTGACAAGGACAAAATGGGTCAACTTGACTTTGGGAAGTTCCTCATTGATGCGTTCATTCGAGAGTGCCAAAAGAAGAAGGAAAGCATCACTATAGGGAGTTTTGTCACTCTCTTTGCCGAGCATGTCGGAGTCCCCTTGTCTTCTTTTGCAACTTTGACAAACATGGCTCCCCTTACTCATCAAAGGTTGGAAAAATTTGACTAGTTATCGGCATGTGGAACTAGCACATATATGTGGTATATAAAAGGGGTAACGGAGGGCGCATGCAAGGTCCCTTATTCACTCCTCCCTAATCCTGCTACACGGTTGAGTTTGCCTAATGCTTTGTTGTTCACCCCTATTACCAACAAAACGGCCACTATGCAAGCAAGCGTCGATCTCCGACAACATGATACCACTACTTCGACGCATGAGCCCTCATATCCACCTGAGGTGCATGATCTTGCGACCCCGAGCTCTGCCCCAGTCACCATGGAAGCGTCCCGAACGCTCCTAGATTGCTTTACTCAGTTCTCCAAGGATATCAAGGCTAACTTTGATGGCCTTGACAAGAAGGTTGAGGCAATGGGCATGGAGATTGGCTCTTTGCGTCGTCAGTTTGAAGCTTCTGGCCCCACCGCTTCTACTGTCGACAGTCCTACCGAGTCTTACTCGGCCGACGAGGCTCATCACGAGTGAGCACTTTCCATCTCTCTCCCTTGTTTGAGTTATATTGTTGCTATTTTCACAGTGAGGGCACTGTGTTTTGTTTAGCTTGGGGGAGGGATATCTATCTTTGTTGCTTTCTAGTATAGTTTTATTGTTTTGTTTAGGTGTTGTACGCTTTGTACCGTCCATTAGGGGTGGGAGTTTACGTGCAACGAAAAAAATGTACTGCTTTCCTAGTGTTATTGTTCAATTTAGTTGCATTCTTACTTGCATTCATATGTCTTTATACCCTGCATTGTGCAATTGACTTTCAAACTATGTTCGGGCTTTATTTGACTCTCTTGAGCTTCTTTTGAACTTAGTTTTGATTCTGAAATTCAGTCGGTCATGCTATACATTGATAACTGCTTGGCATTGTGTGAACCAATTGAATGGTATGCGGTAAGATGTTGGTCTCGTGTCAAGAATAGCTAGCCAATTATCTTGTAGGTCACCTTACTATGTGTTTGTGTGATTGATGTGACTTGTTATCGTATGATTTTGGCTTAAGATTCATTAGTAGTTTAGTTGCAACTCACGCATGCCGCGTATGACAGAGGCCATTCTCTTAGGAAGCCTTCAGACGAATTTAGAAACATCAGTTCCTGCCTTTCATACCCATGTTGTAGCCTTGTCCGTTTATTGTTTTAACTCCACAAAATTGAGCCCTATTAGCCCCGTTGGTTACTTGTCCCGAGTCTAGCTTGGGGGAGCTTCGGTGTTCGTAATGGTTTCATTGATGTTGATTGATTGGCACACTAAGCCAATAGTTCGTGGTTTGAGGCTATGTTTGGATTTGTGGTTCGGAAATGGTGTATATTATTGTTGGCACCCAAGCTTGTAAAAGTTAGCATTAGTTTTATTTATGTACTTTCGATTTCATTATCTAGTTTCATTTTCATACCAAAATAAAAAATAAATAAAAAAAGGAAAAAGAAAGAAGAAAAAAAAAAAAAAAAAGAAAAAAAAAAAGAGAAAAAAAAAAAAAAATCAAAAAAATATGTTTTTCGTTTTTGTATGTAGTCTGAAAGCTGGGAAAGGGGAATGAAGAAAGATCATTGACATTATATTAGGTTTTTCCCTTGGTGATAACTTGGTTGATTGTTCGGGTTTCATGGTTCGATGGAGTTGGATTTGCGGCATTATCACGCCGACGCATATAGTTCACATTTGCTCCCCAAGTTGGACCTTACTCTCACTTTTTCCCAAATTATACCCTACCCTTCCTTTTCACCTAGCCCCATTACAAGCTTATTATAAAGACCTCTTGATCGGCATGTTTGTTTTGTGATTGAATGAAAATCGTTTCTTGCTATTGTCATCTTACCCTATGTTGCATCATATATTTATATTCTACAAGGTATGCGGTGACGACTAGCTTGATTGAGAATAGTTTGTGGCTGAGCTTGGTTGTTTCGATTGTGGATCACGATGCTTTGTGGTTCTATTTGTATCTGAGCTAGATTTCTGTCTCAATAACTCTGTTTGATTGTTTGCTCGAGAGTTAGGTTGGTCTTACCATGGTTTTATGAAAGTCAAGTGCGTCTTGTTTCTCTATCTTTGGTTTAGTGTTGCTTGGGGACAAGCAACAGTCTAGCTTGGGGGAATTTGATGAGTCATATTTGTATAGGGTATTTTAGGCGCATTTAGGTTGCATTATTAGGCATTTATATCATTTTAGTTGCATTTAGGATCACATTTGCATAAGTTATCGTTGTCGTACTCTATTACGCCCCGTTTGTGTTTTCTTAATGTTTCAGGTGATTTTACGGTCATTTGGATGCTTTCGGAGTGTTATGAGTTGATTTGGATGATGAACGGATGGAATGTTGACTCGAGGATCATTGCATATCTCTAGGGATAATTTTGAGTCAATAACGAAGCTAAACGCTATTTTTCTAAGCATCAAAACGGACAAGCGTTCACTCTTTTGATGATATCTCAAGTTCTACATGTCGGAATGAGGCTATTTTTATTGGCCTAGAAAGTAGACTTCAAGGGCTTTCCAACGACAGGTCACACGTCCTTATAGGCATTGTAGAACAAGAGTTATGACATAAACAAGATGGCTCGACTATCCGATTCGCCCGAAGCCCAAAACGATGGCCCAATCTTCCCCTTGGGCGCGAAAACCAGCGACCCACCAGCGGGCCCGCTGGTTTCTCCGCCCAGCTACTTCCATGCGGGTTCGTTGCGTCGTTTCTCGTGATCGTTCAATT
Organism: Spinacia oleracea; assembly: GCF_020520425.1. Lineage (NCBI taxonomy): Eukaryota > Viridiplantae > Streptophyta > Magnoliopsida > Caryophyllales > Amaranthaceae > Spinacia > Spinacia oleracea. The sequence continues at coordinate 174,906,925 of NC_079490.1, read as the reverse complement.
AAATGATAACTTATGTAATTATTATTATTTTCCTTTTTTGTTTAGAATTTAGGAAACACTAAAATACCTCAAGGGAATTAATGTATTCCCTTATGCTTTTATTTTTTTACGTTTTTTCCCTGAGAATTTTTTCACGTCAGTTCTAGTTTTCTATTCTTCTCTTATTCCATTGTCGAACCCTAGCTTTCAATTTTCAATTCATCAATCTAGAGGTAATTCAATAATTTCTTTTGCTTTAATTCTTTCTTATTATTTTCGTTTCTTAAATTAATTCGTCCTTTGATTATGAATCTCGTTTTCATTATGTATTTCATGCTTGTTAATTCAATTATGAGCGAGTAGTTATATTCTAGGGCTAAGTTAGGGAAGCCATGTTTATACCATGATTGTTATGCATTAAAGTTTGCTAATTTATAGATTATTTCTTGAGTAATTCCAATTGATTTGTTCTTAATCGTTGATTCATGTTATCGACCAATTTCATGGATTAATTATCTAGCTAATAGGAATTAGAATCGAAAGATCGTGTTTTTAGAGGCTTTGTACAATTGGCAATTCTGATTATGTTAGCGATCGTACTGCATATGTTGAATTGAAAGTGTTAAGACCCGACCGTAGGATTAGCATGTACTTTAATTACTCGGCCTAGTTTATTCGTTGTCGAATTGAATTGTGTTATTGGATTGGTATAAGCATGGTGAACCGAACAGACGCCCTAGACCTTTAATTCATTGATAAATTACGCATTTTTATTATTGCTTTAGCATTAGTAGTTAATACTCAAACTCAACTTTCGTTATTGAAATAGTTCGTATAATTGGGCAAAAACTAATAGAACTTATCTCCCTGTGGGATCGACCCGTATTTGCTAAGTATCTGCTGACAACAGACACCGTGCACTTGCGGTATCACTTTTTAACTCATCAACAGTCTATAACGAAAATACCTGAAGATGGAACGACTGTTCCGTTCTTCTGATCTTCCTTTAGCTTTGGACATTCTTTCTTGAAATGGCCAATTCCATCACAATAAAGACAGCTTGATGTGGACTTGTCCTGCTTTTTAGCATTGCCCTTGGACTTTCCACTTTTCTTGAAGTGTCTCCTTCTAGCCTTGAGTAAATCTTTGGCTTCACAGTCGAGTACTATCCCAGCCTTTCTGACAAGGTGAACAAACTCTGCAACTGTTTCTTCTCTTGGTTCACTTAGGTATAGTTGCTTGAAGCGACCAAACCCACTGTGTAGTGAATTGAGCAAGATAGAGACTGCCATCCTTTCGCTTATTGGTGTTCCTAGTAGACATAGGCGATCAAAGTATGAAAGCATAAGATCCACATGGAACCTTAGTGGGACGCCTACCCTTTGTTTAGTGCGAAGGAGCTGAACATGTGTTTCTTGGACCTCCAACCTATAACACCTGTTGGGAGAACTAACCTTTAGACCATACATTGATTCAATCAACTCATGGACGTTCAGGTCCCTGTCCTCCGTGCTTCCGCGACAGATATCCCTAAGATTCTTGATGAGCGTAAAAGGTTCATAAGCTACAAACCTTCTAGCCCATTCATCAGGGATATTGTTCAGCATGAGACTCATAACCTTTTTGAGATCCGCATCCCAGGCGGAGAATCTTTCAGGGGTCATGTCTCTGGCATAGTAGCTTGGCATGGGATGTAACAGTACATACTCAAGTCCATTGAGTCTGACTATTTCAACTAGCTTAGCTTCCCATTCAACAAAATTTGTTAGGTTCAGCTTGACCATAAGCTCAGAACCCATGATGATGTTTTGATTGTTGTTTGCCATTATAAAAACTACAATTGAAAATAATAAACAAATAAATAATCATTCACAGTTTCTCTTAATAAACTTAAATTCTAGCATGCATGCATAATTTAATGTTCATTAAGCATTTTATTCAAGTTATGTGTTCCGGCAGGTGTGAATAAAATTATTCCAAGACCCTAAAAACCATTGAAGAATTAAGCACATTATGTATTTAGACTCAATTCTAAAATCTTTTAGGTAAGCAAAAGCCTTTTGCTAATAGTCTAGAAACTACTATTGGTTGATAGGTAAGTCTAAGAACTTATTAGGTAAACCTATCGATTTTTCCACGACATAAAATGACTCCTTACTTATATTGTTGAGTTTCACCAAAACTAACATGTACTCACAATTATTTGTGTACCTTACCCCTTTAGTATCGATAAGTAACACCTTGCTATGGCGGAAAACTATTACCAAGATCGATGAAAAAAGGATATCCAAGTAAGTGTTATTTTGGCATGGCACCTTTTAACTCAATTTTTAAGTTTGGAACTTAAGTCTCTTACTATGTTGGTTAGATTTTAAGTGAACTAAAATCCTTAATCATGCAACATAATCAAGCTTCGATCTCATGCATATTTAAGACATATTTAAAAGCAATAAATAACTTAAAGCAAGCATAAGATAAATGTGATCTAGTATGGCCCGACTTCATCTTGAAGCTTCAACTTCAAAGTCCGTCTTGAAAATCTCCTTGGGAGGCGCCATTTTCTTCAAATAGGATAAGCTATAATTAAACTAATTACAACTATTTGATGGTACGCAGACCATATTTGAATTGAAAAACAAATTTGGTGCTTTAGACCAAATTACATTCAAATTAATGGTACGCAGACCATATTTTCTATCCTATTTGGGCCATACTAGTCACTTCATAACCTGCAAAACAGTACATATACAATATATACCATTCACCCATTCATTATCATGAATGACCCACATAGGTGGTTAGTAAAACACGTTATGCATCATATAAATATTTGCAGCAATTAATCAAGGGCACCAATAATCTACCAATTATTCAGTCCTTATTAATTCAAATCAAGTTGTTTAACCTTAAAGGATTTGTAGACCTAATCAAGTGTTTATGACTAAAATTGCTCCCACTTAAACCAATAAATTCACATGCTTTACTAATTTTAAACATAAAAATGTATTTCTATTCTAACCGGAAACATACAAATTTAATTAAAATTTAAAGCTCATATAAATTTATAATTGAATCCATTTATTTAATTTATTTCAGTAGAATTTAAATTAATTCAAGGTTTTTAATTTTATTAAAATAATTAGAATAAATTAAAATTTATAATAATTATAATATTCAAAATTAAAATCCAAGAAAACAATTTAAATTATTAATTTTAAATTAATGAAAATTACTCGAACTGAAAATCTCAAATTAAAATTTAAAACGATTTAATCGTAAGACAAGGTACGCACATCACCACGCAATGCACAGCCATAGGCCACACGCACACGCAGCCATCACTGGCCACGATGCGCGCAGCCTCTGTGTTGTGTCGCGTCTGTTGCTGCTCACCCTCGCAAAGCACCGCTCGCTGGCGCGAGGCAGCGCGCGCTGTGGCGCAGCTCGCTTGCCTTGCCCCTCGCCCACCCCCATCGCATAGCACACACGGCCAGCTCCTTTGCTTCGCGCGCGCGCTACGCTTTGTTGCTCGCTGCATTCGTACCGCACGGGCGACGAGCTCCCTTGCTCGTCGTCGCGTGCCCGCACTATACAATACCCCTTAAGGGTAACACGTAGCTTCCATTGCTTTGTGCGTGCAACATTCATGAGCGTTTTCATAAAATTTAAAATTTTAATTTAAAATTAATGACAAATTAATAAATCATATTAATTTCATTATTTTAGGGCGAAAAATCGAAAATTTATTAATCAATTAATTTCCGATTAACATGGATTCAAATCTAGGTAATAAAAATTTAAAATTTAACATAAATTAACAATTTTTATGGTGGATTTTAATCATGGATACCTAATTAAATTATTAATTAATTATGAAAATAAAATCAATTCTAAATTATTCGAATTTCAACAAATTAATCATAATTACAAATTAGGTTGTATAATTAACAAGTCTAGGCATTCATAATTGTTAAACATATACTGTAGGTCAATCAAAAACTCAAGATTTATCAACAAGAATCGCAAATATTCAATTTAACATCTTAAATTTACAAACTTTTGCGTTCGAAAAACTAAAACCTCCGAAAAGTCATAGTTAGGCTTCGAATTTGGGAATTCTGGGTTCGCCCGAAAAATACTAATTTTGTCAAAATTTTAGAATGCCTTTTACATGCGGAATTGACACAAAAATCACTCAATTTGGATGAGTAACGAAAAAACTGCCGAAAAACTGCGTACATATAATTAAATAAACGCAATTTGCAATTAATTACGAAAATTAATCACCCCTTTAATTCTTTGCAAATTTGTAAAATTTAACCATGTTCATGCAATTTAGATTATGAAAATAATAAGAGGCTCGTGATACCACTGTTAGGTTATGATACATATGAATAAACATAAATCATGCGGAAAAACCATAAAGCCAGGAAACATATTATTTACACATAATCATTTAGCATAATTTAGACGCATACACTTTGTAGCGTGCCCTCCCTAGCTGCGCCCGAACCGAACAAGAACAAGTCTTTAGGACTCCAAGTGTCGTCCCTCCGTAGATAGTCCACAGCACGTCCGGATCCGCCTTAAGCTTGACCAACTAGAATCGCCCTTAAGGTTACTTAGGATTTTCGGCTATTTGGGTTGCAAGTGTTTGGCTGATTTTTGCTTAAAAATCTTACCTTTGAATACTTCAAAATCATCTGTTAAATATGTGACCCTAGGCCCTTATTTATAGAGTTTATGGAAAGGAATTATAATCCTACTAGGATATGGATTTATTAATTAGAATCCTATTAGAACTCTAAATAATAAATTTAATCTTTTAGGATTAGGATTTAATCAATGCACGATAGGATTAGGATTCGTTACGAACACGAGCACACACACACGCATGCACGCCCGCACGCAGGCCTTGCGGCCCACGCCGAGCGCACAGCGCATGCGGCCTCGCAGCCCATCAGCTTCGTGCGCGCCCGCCAATGCTTGGCTGGGCCTGGTCGAGCACTTGGCGTGTGGCTTGCTGGGCGTTGGCCTAGCCTCGTGCTGGGCCTTCGTCTAACAAGCCTCGTCCGATGCTAATTCGTACGATACGCTTTCCGATTAAATTCCCGAATCCGGAATTTATTTCCGATACGAACAATATTTAATATTTCCGATTCCGGAATTAATTTCCGTTTCGAACAAATATTTAATATTTCCGTTTCAGGAATTATTTCCGATTCCGATAATATTTCCGATTCTGACCATATTTCCGTTTCCGACAATATTTCCGATTCCGGCAATATTTCCATTTCCATTAATATTTTCCGATACGTACCATGTTTCCGTTTCCGGCAACATCTACGACTTGGATAATATTTATATTTCCGATACGATCCATATTTCCGTTTCCGGAAATATCATCGTTTCCGAAGTATTCATTTCTTGCCTTTGACGATCTCAGCTCCCACTGAAACCACGATCCGTCGATTCCGAATATCCATAGGTGGAGTATTTAATTCCATTAAATACTTGATCCGTTTACGTACTATTTGTGTGACCTTACGGGTTCAGTCAAGAGTAAGCTGTGGATTAATATAATTAATTCCACTTGAACTGAAGCGGCCTCTAGCTAGGCATTCAGCTCACTTGATCTCACTGAATTATTAACTTGTTAATTAATACTGAACCGCATTTATTAGACTTAACATTTAATGCATACTTGGACCAAGGGCATTATTTCCTTCAGCTAGTGGACTTAGGTTTATTTTTGATAAGGTGATACGACTTAAACCTGTCAGCGGCCGAGAGAGAAACAAAGGATATGGAGCCTGGCAACGAAATAGAGGGACTGTGGGAGAGTAACGGCTTAACGGGCCTGCTGAGAGTCTGTTAGGAAAAAAGAGAAACAAACATTTAGGGTTTCATTTAACTCCTTACTTTTATATTTTATATTTTACTTTTTGTTTTAAAAAAACGGGTAAACGGATCTGGATCCGGGTAATTACTTAGGATCCGATCCAGATCCATTTTTAAAACCAAGGATCCAGATCCTACCCGGATCCGTCGGGTCCAAAAATTAAGGATCCATATCCGCTGAAAATGGATCAGGATCCACGGATCCGGGTCGGGTCCATTACCCACTGCCATCCCTAATTGTGATACAGGTAGCACAAAAGATTAACTCGATCAAGGGCTAAAATTTAGAGTTACTTTGTAGATCAGCTGGTAAGATATCAACAGCTCATTCTTCTAAATCTTTGGCATTTGGGTCGATTTTTAACAAATCAACCACCTTCAAATTCAGAGTGACTTTATTTATTTTATTTATTTATTTATTTTTAATACGGAGTGGTAATTGATCCTATCTTCATCATCAGAGAAGTCCCCATATTTAATATTTGGTCTTAAGTAATTAAGCTTCAGGACCACCATGGCCATCATAGACACCCACATAAGTAGCAGAAGGACACTACAAGAAAAGTAGGTTTGGGCGACGAGTTAATAATATATGGGCGACAAAATATATGGTTGTAGCCCAAAACAGAATAAAAGGCAACGGTGTATAATTTCGTTGCTGTCTAATTTGTTGCGACAAGAAGATTTTCGGTAGCCCAAAACCGTTTTTGGGCGACAATACAATGATCTGTTGTCCAAAAATATGTTTTGTTCCACGAAATATTTTTTGTTGTTGTTTACCATATTTGTGCAACCAACTATTTCCATGTCGTTGCCCATTATAAGTTAATAACCCAGCCCAAAATCAATCTCTCGTTGCCCTTAACAACTACAAAAAAGGCGGAAAAACAAAAACCCGCATATTATTTTCCCACTACTCCATGAACTGAGTAACCACTCCTCCCTGTCTTCCCCTCTCGCTCTTCCTCTTGCAGACATGAATCCTCCATTTATTCTCCAAGAAAATTACCAAGTGAATTACGAATTCCTTCTTTTCGGTTAATTTGAAGATAAATTGCAGCGCTCAAACCCCAATTTAATTAAATTTTCTAATTTTTTTTGAAAAACATATTACATGGTGGGAGGTTGGGAATTCGACAGCGAGGTCAAGAGAATCGGGCACCGCTCTTCTTCGAGGTTTTTCTCTCCTTCCCATGTCTTTTCTTTTTATTTTCGCACTCTGCATATCAATCACCATAATTGTTGTTTGATTTGTTTGATTGAATTTTCAATTTTTGTTGAATTTCCTATAATTTATGTTTATTGGGTTGAATTTGTTGGTTTTGATTTGTATTTTCTGTGCTAATGTCCCACGATGGAAATCCAGACATTTTAGTTCATAAGTTGCAATGTTTGTTTGGTGATGTTATTATAGTTTAGTTAAGTTTTTTGCTTCTTTTCTGCAACAATAACCACAGAACAATACAATCATCTTTCTTTCTTTTTTCTTCAATCAATGGGAAATTTAATTTATAAGACAACCAACTGGAATAACTAAAAATAGGATGAATACAAAGGCTAAATTTCAAGAGATGCAGAAACTAATCGAGTCTCAAAAGGGGTGAGACCTGGTAGTAATCTACATAATGTCAGCAGAAACCCTTTTCTAAAATTGTTTTAACATTTAAGATGGGAAAATAGTGAACTTTGCGAACCTCATAATGAAGTGATGCATTCGTGATCGGGTTGATCCCTATGTGGCTATGTGACACTACATTGGAAATTCATACCTCCCTGTGCATGAACAAATATGACAAAATCAAAAGAGTACAAGTTGAGGTAGAATCTACCTCTGCTGATAAATTTTGCCAGTAGATGAGAAAAGAAAGGGTTACCAACAGGAGCATCCCACTTTCATAAGCTAAGGATTTTAGTTTGTGATTAATTGTGAGGGCTGTCATGGCAAAACTTATAGATCCTGCCCCTGTAATGAAATGAAATTGAGTTGGTTCACAGTGCAGCATATGATCCTGCACAAAAAGAAAAGGAAAAAAGTTAAATGTAGAATTTAAGGGTATATGTGTGTCATTTTTCGGCCTTTTTTTTAACTTCTCTTTCTAAATTGTTCTTTGTAAGGAACCTTGAATAAAATCAAAAGGCTACGACACTGGTTTTTGTGTTGTTATCTTCAGTCTGACGGATTAATAGCAGTAATGTAACTAGTTTTTTTTCCTTCTTTCGTTGTATATACTCTCAGTACATCAGAAGAATAAAAAACAAAGTAGAAATTTGATGTTAATACTTATGCAATGCACCATACCAACACTCCTACGCTGAAAGTGTATGCAAGAAGAAACAAGAAAAAGCAGCTAGCAGTAGAGGACAAATATGCACTTAAACTCAGAGTGAAAACAGAAGACAGAAACTCACAGTTGAATGTTTTTCTTCTTTGTATTTCACTTACACTACACTCAAGCATAAATTCCTTCAGTCATACCTTCCGTCACTTACACTTGCATCCACTAGTAGAAAAAACCCCTGTTGCAGCCCCCTTGTTGCAGCGTACATGTATAAATACGCTTCAACAACCAGTCGGTCAACGCGGGTCAAACCCTTTAAAGGGTTATCGCAGCGTACATTTTAGTTGTTCGCAGCAAATGTGTTTGTTGCAGCGTACAAAATAAAAGCCCGCAGCAACAACCCGACTTTGTTGCAGCGTACATGTTATTGCCCGCTGCAACAAGTCCGCGTTTCAAAAAAATTTACTTTCCTATGCAACAAACCGCGCTCAAACGAGCGGGCTCAAACGTACGTTGTTCTTTCTCTGCTCCAAGATTTTTCCCTTAAACAAATATCCAAACAAACCGTCGAACTCAGCCGTCGAACTCAGCCCTGCGTCGCCGTCGAACTCAGCCCTACGTCGCCGTCGAACCCAAGCGTTGCTCAGCCCTGCGTCGCTGTCTTCGCCGGTGTGTGGTGTTCTAGCCTCATCTCCCCCATCCCGTTCAATTCTCGCGCGGCCTGTCACTGAAAGGTTATATTCTTGGTCGGCCGGGGGTTCAGCATTTCCCCGTCGCGTCGTGGTTCCGGTGGTTGCTCGGCGTCGTGGTTCCGGTGGTTTTGCTATGGTGTGTTCAATTTTTATTTTCGTTTTTTATTTTCGTTTTCAGATTAGGGTTCAATTTTAGTTTTTGATTTTCGTTTTGATTATTGTTTTTGATTTTCGTTTTTGATTTTCGTTTTGATTTTCGTTTTGATTTTCGTTTTTGATTTTTGTTTTGATTTTCGTTTTGATTTTCGTTTTGATTTTCGTTTAAGGGAAAAAGCTCTGAGCTTCTTAGTGTAATCCTTTTCTCTATCCTTCAATTTAATTACCATTATGTTTTATTATTAGGTTTAATTTAGGGTATTCCTAATATGATCGATTTCTGCTTCTATTTTTATAAATTTGCTTCAATTCATCATGTTGAATCGCATGTTTGACGCTCTAATTAAGCTAAAATCCATCTTGCTAATAATTTATGGTCTGTAAATATGACTATATTGGTTATTTGGGGATTACCCTTGAACATTTGTTTGCAATAGATGTTAGATGACCCTTTTTCTTGTTTTTTTTTTTTGGGATTAACCTAGAATTTTGTTTGTTTTGTCATAAACTATGCTCATTATGCAACATTAATCTGGAGACAAATGGGTTTTGTGAATACCAATTAGCTCACATTAGCTTTCGTTGTGTTTTCAATTGCATTCCGTTACTCTGTAGATTAATTGGTGTCAAGCTTCAAGCTTATGAAGTGATTTTTTAGCAGAAAACCTAAGGAATGTCATTGTGTAATTTTACGGTGTTGGTTGGTTGATTTCTTGTGGGTTTTTTGTACTTGTTCTACAATTGATTTGACGTTTTTAGGTTCCAAAGGCTCAGGTTTTTGAGAGGTTTGAGCTTGGGAATGGATATTTGGAGAATAATTTATGAGAGATTAAGAAAACAACAATCACCCTTCTAGCACGGTTCTGTGGTGAATAATAGGGTGAAAGGAGGCAGGTGCCATGTGTTATTTTATTCTTCTAGCCTTTGTTTTCAGGAAATAAACCACCAGGAGTTCAGGTCTAATCTCAGGCCTTAAGGAACATTTTGATATGTCGGTGATCAATGTATTTTACTCCGTACTTGTTACCTTTTTGTAATGTTCTTCGTAGGATATCTGTGTTTTTCTGTAATGTTCTTCGTGATAGCAGTTGTTCTCATAGAGTGATAAATACTGATAAAGATGCGAGTGTCCAGTTTCTTGCTTTATTCAGCATATCAGCTTCCTCTCCAACTTTTTTTCTTGTTCATACAAAAAGGGATAGCAGAAGTGAAATTGTATATGCATGCTCATTTGGCTGGTTTCTTGAATCAACACATTGCTGTATGTTGATGCAGGTCCAAGACGAGCTTGTTTCTTCCATTAAAGATGCAGCGGAAGGACTTTTTCACCTAAAACGTGCCCGGCTGTTACGTGAAGTTGATTCAGCTGTGCAGGACTCTATATATTCCCATAAAGACGCTGCGGTCGAGCTTATAAATCCAGCAAAGTTGGGTGGTTCCCAACTTCCGTGCGAAGACTTAGAGGTAGAACCATTAGATTCTACTAATGTTGAGGCAGAAATATTGGGAGACCCAAGTTATTTTATTGGATCAAAATGTAGATTCCGCCACACCGATGGGCGTTGGTATAATGGTCAAATTGTTCAGTTGGATGGTTCTTCTTCCGCCAGAGTTTCTTTCCTCAATCCAACGTCAGAGAAGATGATGGTGAGTTCCTTGTAATCTAAAGCTGGCCCCTGTTGTTATACTCCCCACCACCACAACATTATAGTTACTCAATACTTTGTAGGTCTGTATTTGTTGTTTTGTACTTGCTTGTCTTATTATAGCTATATATAGGTAATGGCAGAGTATTTAAATAAGATGCCTTGTAGGAGGTGCTGTCATTCTTTGGCAAGATGGTTTTTATCTGTTTGTTCTTCCTCGAAGTGGAAGGAAACCCTATCTGTGGTTTGAAACTTAAAGTAGTATTATTGTTCTGCTTTAGCAAAATGTAGACCCCTGAGTTCAAGCTAGTGGGGATAGGGCAGAAGCAATGTCATTATCATTCGAGTGACAGATCGAAGGAGACTGATCATAAGGTTAGAAGTTGTTCACTCTTCTCTTTTCATGCTATTTGACATCTTGTAGCTTCATTTTTGTAACATCTTTAAAGATTTATTATTATAGACTCTACGAAGGCTTGCTCAGAACTGTGAGGCAGCAAGGAAAAGCCGGTTGAGGAAAAAAGTAAGACATCTAATTTTGTTTCTTGCATGTACTTTGGTGTTGGTTAATTATTTAATTTGTTTTCTCATTTAATTAATTAATGGAATTAGCTGAAGAAGGATTCCATGTGGGGAAAAAATAAGTCATAAAGCTAATATGAAAATCGGCTAAGTTTCTACTTGTTTTTATTTTTTGGTCTTTAACATGCTCTTGTATTATCTTTCTTTTTCTTTCCCTCCCTTTTTCTTTTTTGGAAATAGGCATAGGTTGTTCTTGGATTTGGGTGGAAATAGGCATATGATTAGTTGTAACTTTCCAAGACTCAATCCAATCTATTTATGTACATTTGAGACTTGTTTGGCTATATAGGTCATATTTAGGCTAAAATGACATTTTCGCTCCCAACTTTGAACTAATGAACCTAAGAACTCATTTCAAACTTACTACATGATTTATATGATTAGCTTTAACTTTCCAAGACTCAATCCAATCTATTTATGCACATTTGAGACTTGTTTGGCCATTATAGGTCATAATTAGGCTAAAATGACATTTTTCGCTCCCAACTTTGAACTAACGAACCTAATGACTCATTTTATTCTTATTACATGATTAATATGCATAATATTAACTTTATAAAACTCATTCTAATCTATGTATGCACATTTGAGACTTTGGTCGTTATAGGTCATAGTTAGGCTAAAATAAGTCATTTTCGCTCCCAATTCATAACTAGATAACCTAAGGATTCATTTCAAACTTATTACATGATTAATATGATTAGTTTTAAATTTCCAACACTCGTTCCAATCTATCTCTGCACATTCGAGACTTCTTTTTCCGTTATAGGTCATATATAGGCTAAAATGTCACTAACGAACCTAAGGACTCATTTTAAACTTACTAAATGTTTTATATGCTTAGTTTTGACTTTCTAGAACTCATTCCAATCCATTTACGCATATTTAAGGCTCATTGTGTCGTTATAGGTCATATTTAGGCTAAAGTGCCATTTTCGCTCCCAACTTTGAACTTAAGAACCTAATGACTCATTTTAAACTTATTATATGATTAATATGTTTAGTTTTAAGTTTCTAAGACTTATTCTAATCTGTTTATGCACATTTAATGCTTGTTTGATAGTTATAGGTCATATTTAGGCTAAAATGAGGCATTTTCGCTCCTAACTTTAAAATAAAGAACCTAAGCACTCATTTTAAACTTAATACATGTTTAATATGCATAATTTTAACTTTATAAGACTCGTTCCAATCTATTTATGCACCTTTAAGGCTCATTAGGTCGTTGTAGGTCATATTTAGGCTAAAATGACATTTTCGCTCCCAACTTTGAACTTAAGAACCTAATGACTCATTTTAAACTTATTATATGATTAATATGCTTAGTTTTAAGTTTCTAAGACTTATTCTAATTTGTTTATGCACATTTAATGCTTGTTTGATAGTTATAGGTCATATTTAGGCTAAAATGAGGCATTTTCGCTCCTAACTTTGAACTAAAGAACCTAAGGACTCATTTTAAACTTATTACATGATTAATATGCTTAGTTTTAAGTTTCTAAGACTTATTCTAATCTATTTATGCACATTTAATGTTTGTTTTATCGTTATAGGTCATATTTAGGCTAAAATGAGGCATTTGCGCTCCTAACTTTGAACTAAAGAACCTAAGGACTCATTTTAAACTTATTACATGATTAATATGCTTAGTTTTAAGTTTCTAAGACTTATTCTAACTACTTATACACATTTAAGGCTTGTTTGGTCGTTATCGGACATATTTAGGCTAAAATAACATTTTCGCTCCAAACTTTGAACTAAAGAACCTAAGGACTCATTTTAAACTTACTAAATGTTTTATATTCTTAGTTTTGACTTTCTAGAACTCATTCCAATCCATTTATGCATATTTAAGGCTCATTGTGTAGTTATAGGTCATATTTAGGCTAAAGTGCCATTTTCGCTCCCAACTTTGAACTTAAGAACCTAATGACTCATTTTAAACTTATTATATGATTAATATGCTTAGTTTTAAGTTTCTAAGACTTATTCTAATCTGTTTATGCACATTTAATGCTTGTTTGATAGTTATAGGTCATATTTAGGCTAAAATGAGGCATTTTCGCTCCTAACTTTAAAATAAAGAACCTAAGCACTCATTTTAAACTTAATACATGTTTAATATGCATAATTATAACTTTATAAGACTCGTTCCAATCTATTTATGCACCTTTAAGGCTCATTAGGTCGTTGTAGGTCATATTTAGGCTAAAATGACATTTTCGCTCCCAACTATGAACCAAAGAACCTAAGGACTCATTTTAAACTTACTAAATGTTTTATATGCTTAGTTTTGACTTTCTAGAACTCATTCCAATCCATTTACGCATATTTAAGGCTCATTGTGTCGTTATAGGTCATATTTAGGCTAAAGTGCCATTTTCGCTCCCAACTTTGAACTTAAGAACCTAATGACTCATTTTAAACTTATTATATGATTAATATGTTTAGTTTTAAGTTTCTAAGACTTATTCTAATCTGTTTATGCACATTTAATGCTTGTTTGATAGTTATAGGTCATATTTAGGCTAAAATGAGGCATTTTCGCTCATAACTTTAAAATAAAGAACATAAGCACTCATTTTTAACTTAATACATGTTTAATATGCATAATTATAACTTTATAAGACTCGTTCCAATCTATTTATGCACCTTTAAGGCTCATTAGGTCGTTGTAGGTCATATTTAGGCTAAAATGACATTTTCGCTCCCAACTATGAACCAAAGAACCTAAGGACTCATTTTAAACTTACTAAATGTTTTATATGCTTATTTTTAACTTTCTAGTACTCATTCCAATCCATTTATGCACATTTAAGGCTCATTGTGTCGTTATAGGTCATATTTAGGCTAAAATGACATTTTCGCTCCCAACTTTGAACTTAAGAACCTAATGACTCATTTTAAACTTATTATATGATAAATATGCTTAGTTTAAGTTTCTAAGACTTATTCTAATATGTTTATGCACATTTAATGCTTGTTTGATAGTTATAGGTCATATTTAGGCTAAAATGAGGCATTTTCGCTCCTAACTTTAAAATAAAGAACCTAAGCACGCATTTTAAACTTAATACATGTTTAATATGCATAATTTTAACTTTATAAGACTCGTTCCATTCCATTTATGCATATTTAAGGCTCATTGTGTCGTTTTAGGTCATATTTAGGCTAAAATGACATTTTCGCTCCCAACTTTGAACTTAAGAACCTAAGGACTCATTTTTAAATTATTATATGATTAATAAGCTTAGTTTTGAGTTTCTAGCACTTATTCTAATCTACTTATACCCATTTAATGCTTGTTTGATCGTTATAGGTCATATCTAGGCTAAAATAAGGCATTTTCGCTCCCAACTTTAAAATAAAGAACCTAAGGACTCATTTAAAACTTATTACATGTTTAATATGCATAATTTTAACGATCTAAGACTCGTTCCAATCTATTTATGCACCTATAGACTCATTGGGTCGTTATAGGTCATATTTAGGCTAAAATGACATTTTCGCTCCCAACTTTGAACTAAAGAACCTAAGGACTCATTTTAGACTATTAGGACATTGTCATTAGTTTCTTGAATGTTAAAATGTGATATTTAATTTGTATTTAATCTAATGTTTAATTTAAATTTCTGTTTTTGTAAAGGTCTACACTCCGAGGATTGCGCCTTATGCGAGGAATTTGATGTGGTTCGTGAGCAATGGGCTAAGTTTTTTACCAACAAGTATTTATTATTGGCTTTAGCGCGCTTGATCGAGTTGGTTTAGTTGTTATAGAATAAATTTTATATTAAAATGTATGTTTATGTTGAAATTGGAACATATATTTAAATGTAATATGTGCACTTTGGTTTTGGGATATATAGTATACAAAACTCCAGTTGTTGTTTTTATATTTGTTATACAGGTTGCGTTATTCTATTATTGTTTTGACAGGTTTCTATATTTAGTGCAAGGCACTCTAGGTATCCCTAAACAAAATTAGAATTTTCCCGCCAAAAGTGCTTTTTTGCAGCGTACATATATGTTGTACGCTGCAACAAGGGAAAAAAATTTCGCAAAAATTCAGACTTGTTGCAGCGTACAAATAAATGTACGCTGCAAAAAATTGAGTAATTCAGACTTGTTGCAGCGTACAAATAAATGTACGCTGCAAAAAGTTGGGTCTGTTGCAGCGGGCTTTTATATGTACGCTGCAACAAGTCCAAAATTTTGCCAATTTTTTGGCACTTGTTGCAGCGTACATCTAAAAGCCCGCTGCAACAAATCACTTTTTGCAGCGAACATGTACGCTGCAACAAGTTCAGACTTGTTGCAGGCCCCCCAGTTGCAGCATACGATGTACGCTGCAACAGGGGTCTAAAAGCCCGCTGCAATAAGGGTTTTTTCTACTAGTGATCGGTGCTGGATTTTCTTCTGTTTTCTTGATATTTCTCAAGCATAAATGCCTTCAATCATACTCGAGAGTCCATACTAGAATACATCACTAAAGGATGAATGCCTTCAATCATACCCTAGCCGTTGTCTCACTACTACTCATCTTCTCTCCCTTCACTAATTCTACAAACCGCCAACCTATCAAAGATCTCAATCCATGGTTTGTTCTTTTTACTTCGTTTTTTTTTTTGTAATTGCATGATCCGTAGACATTGCATATATTATTTTTTGGGTGAAACTGGTAGCTCAAGCCAATCTCATGGTTAAATATTGAGTAAATTACCCTAATTTTCATTATAATTTGATTGATAAGAGGTATTTTATTTGCTATTTCTAATCGTCTATCAATTTCTTTATTTTATCAATGTTTTATTTCCATATCTGATGCTTTGTGCGTATTTGTATCAAACCTATCTCAAAGTGATCTAAGAAAGTTTAATATCTAGAGGAGGAGATTGTCCTCACTTTTGTCGCTGCAGCAAGTAAGGTTCTTCAAGTCGCTCTTTTACTTAATGGTCTGAAACTGATATATAACCCTTTCCATTTGCCTGATTCTTTATAGCTGAAATTTTATGAATTTTAATGCTAAATACTTGTAAGGCTTCCTCATTGCTCATAACCTCTTTGATCTTTGCGCATAAGTAATCTAAGGCTAAAGTGGCAGTAATGAGACTTCATTGCTATATTCAAAGTTGATACATCTCAGAACTTTGGGGTCAAATCATATGTTGAAAATCTATTAAAAAAAATCCATATTGTATTGCTTCCCACTAGAATGGTCTGACTGACAGATTTTCAATTCTAAAATGTGATGCAGAGATTGGAAATCCACTTCCATGCAGAAACAACAGTAAATCATCTCTGAGACCCTTATTCTTTTAAGCCTATAAAGTGCATACATCTAGCGTACTAAGTAGTTTATGTTTGTGGTTGCAGATTTAAAACTTTCATTTATTTGCTCTGAGTTGAGGCCTAAGAGCATCGGTGTTTATACAGGTAAACGAGCTGTATTTTCATTCTGTTTACACTGCAAACTGATTACAATTTACGACTATTTGAGAGGCTAATTCTCTCTTTTTCTAGGAAACGAAAGAGCCATACTTCTAATTGTTCTTAATTGTAGCTCATATGATAGGTTGATAACAACTTCCGTGTGCATCTGTTTTAGCATTGCTTGTTTCATTAGACAAATTTTTGCAAGTTGTGATCTTGTTTTATTTTATCTATGAGTGTCTATACAACGAGTATATGACATGTTTACTTCAGAAACTTATGCATGACATGTGCTTGTATTTAAAAAAAAAGGTTTAGATTTTAGACTCATTCTATCATTCATATTAGCCTGGGGGGAACATGGAGTAAGATTAACGAAGGCTTTATTACTGATGAGATATGCAATAGTAGTGTTTAAGAGATATGCAATAGTAGTGTTTAAGAGAGATGCAATAGTCAGTCTAACATATGATGACAATTATCCTCGGCTTTTTACCTGATATAAACTTGTAATTAGTTTCCTAGTTCACTTATTCAAAATTCATCTTGGGTTTTAGTCTTGGTATAGTTCGTTTACCTGGCATCGTGTTGATTTACTGAGTGTTTCCTTAAGCATTAAAATACATTTGATCACTTTAGATATCTGATCAAGGGGAAAACTAGGTCGTTAGTAGTCTCTCCTAATCAAACAAAAACCTAAACTAATCACTAAACACAAGTAAAGCGATAAGTAAGGGTCGAAATCCACAAGGACTAAGGTGCACTAGATTATGCTAATCGAACAACAAGCTAGGTCGAAACGAGTTGGAAAGTCAACTAACCACCTAAAACTAAATCAACTAAACTAACTACCAAATACAAACGAGGTTAGGGAATGGGGATCAAACGACAACCGATCATGATACAAGCATAAGAGGACCGAAACTAGGGACGATAATGCATAAACACTACATGAATGAAATGTTGGTTCAATTATGGACTCCAATCATCTCCCGAGGCGAATCCTTTCTTAGGATGACAAAATGCGGACTCACATCCTACACTCTATCACTCTTAGGTAAATTAAACTTCAACCAACAAATAGTCAACACAAAGTCACAATCCCTTGATTTTCCAAGGCCGACTACCCCGATTTCAATGCTACACACAAGTGATCAATTCATATGCAACAAAGCTTGAGTACATTCAAACATGGAATAATTTAATCATGCAAAATCTATAATTTCGAACTCAAATCCCCAAATCAATCATGGTTGAGTTTTCACCCAAACCCTAACCAACAACACTACTCCATAAACATAAAAATAGGAAATTTAATGAAATTAACAACTAAAAACATGATTCTAAACATTAATAACAACTAATCTAAACATGAATCATTAAACTAAACCAAAACAATTAAACTAATTAAAACGATAAATAAAACAATAAATAAAGAAATAAATGAGGAGAGAGAGTAAGAAATTTCTCATTGATTAATAGTGGAAATCTTGAACAAAATTGCCACACTTGAATTCAAAACCCCCAATTTTCATTGATTATTTCTCACTTTATCTCTCTAAAAGATAAACTAAACTAAACTAAAACCCTAAAAATGTTCTAACTATTTACATGGTTAAGAAGTTGGTTCCTAAATTCTATTTATACTACTCTAACTAAAAGAAAGAAAGGATGAAAAAAGAAAAAGAAAAAGAAAAAGAAATTGTAAAACTTAAAAAAAGGGATTAAAAGTAAGGAGAAAGAATTAAAAGAAGATTAAAAGAAAAGGAAAATAAAATAAAAAGGAATCTAAAGAAACATAAGAATCAAAATGCCCAAAGCAAACCAACTCAGCCCCTGCACTTCGTCTTCTCCTTTGTCCCTTTCTTCGTTGCTTCAATTGGAAGCAGCTTCTGGTGCTCCCTCCTCCATCTTCTTCAATCATCATCGTCCATCATTATCAATCATCAATCCTCAATTGTTCCTCGCCGTTCGATCATCTCACGCATCATCATCATCACTCATCACGCATCGATCATCACCGTCCATTGTCAATTCAATCGCAGCCATAGAATTTCATTAATCCGTACTAGAACTTGAGCGCTCAAATGTTCGGTCGAACATAAGGGAGGTTCGGCCGAACCTCAGACTTGGAGGAACTCTAAATTTTCGGTTCGGTCGAACTCCGTTACGGATTCGGTCGAACCCGAATTGTTCTATTTTTGCTCTGCTTTTTGCTTTGTTTTGGATGATTTGCTGTGCCATTTTCATGGCTGATTTATGTTGTTGGTGGACAAAGATGATGACACTGATGTTGGTGTTGCGGTGACTGAGAGATGGTGGTGAGTGGAATGATATGGGTTGTTGGTCATGGGCTGTTGCTATGCTATGGTGCTGTTTTGGTTAGGCTCGTGGTTGAGAGATGGTGGAGTTGGGGAGGTGTGGTGGCTTCTGATGTGGTGTAGGATAGAAGAGAGGGTGGTGTAGGATAAGGAGGATGTGAAGCTCTTTGCTTTGTTGCTCTCAAAGTCAAGTTTTACTTTTCTTGACAAAGTAACGCAATGCAATTGATTTGAACTTGTACCCCGGACACTCCGAACAACATACACCTACAAAATTAAAATTAAAAACGAGGGGAGAACGAAATAATATAAAATAAAATACGAGTAACTAGAAATAGAAATAAAAATAGAAATAAATTATTAAAAATAACTACTTAAACTATAAAATTATCAAAACCAATAAAACAAACAAAATACGAAATTAATAATTAAAAACAAAGAAAAATCACTAATTACGCTAATTAAGCTACAAAATATAAAATAAAATAAATAAAGGCTAAAAATGATAAAATTAGATAAATATATAATAAAATAACCTAGAAAAACACCTAAGAACTACCCCTAAGAGTGACATAAATGTCACTCATCAATATCAGGATGAATATTTTTGAGTGTTTCCTTTAGCATTAAAATGCATATGATCACTATTCTTTCTATATGAACCAATGCCTATAACGTTCTGTTAGTGAGTTCGAACTTGGTAATTTTTAAAGATCTTACTTAATCTTACATCTTAATAAAATAGGTCTTGGTGATAATGTCTACTACAATTATTCCAATCACGAATTACCTGTCATATGCAAATTTTATCTTTCATTAATTAATGATTGTATATTATTGTATGTTTCTTGCATCATTAAAGAATATGTTTTAGTGAAATAAGTGTTTTGTAATTTAACCTTTAGCTTAATGTAAAAAGGGAATCTTAATGCTTCAAGGTTTGGGTCTATAGAATGTATACAATTTTATTTTTATAAATGAATGATGTTCTTTACATCCTTGAGTGTTTTATAAATTAATGACGAATTTTAGGTTTTAATTACATATAAGGTACATTGTTTTCTCCTTGTAGCGTTTATATGAGCATTATTGCTTGTGTGTCTACATACCCCTTATACATATAACTTTTTCTTGAATCTAATGTAACTAATAAGTTCGTTTACTTTTATTTTTTTAATATTTTTTTATTTTACTTGATTTAAAGAATGATTAGAGATCGGTCTTGGATGAATCACAATGGGATAAGTATAGACGAAAAACAACGTACAAATTAGGGGTTGATGATTTTCTACAGTTTGCTTTCAAGAAAAAAAGTAACGATACACCGTTGAAATGTCCTTGCTTGAAATGTAGATTGCTTTTAGCCCAAAATCTAAAAGACATGCAATGTCACTTACTAGTATATGGTATCGATAGTAGTTATAATCCATGGGTTAGTCACGGAGAAAACGATGAGCAATGTGATAATAGTGATGAAGCTGACATAGAGGCGACCGAGGAGAATGAGGAAACTGAAATGCCCTTTGACAACATGGCTCCATTGATTTTTGATGCAACAAATGCATGGAATTCAACTTCTTCGGTGTTGGACGATAATGAAAATACTAGTGATGATGGTTCAAGTGGGGGCAATAATGAATATCCAAAGGAGTTAATGACATTAGTGGAAGATATGAAGGCTGAGTTATATCCAGGGTGTACCACATACAAGAGATTAGAGTTCATTATCTCATTGTTACACAACAAAGTAAGCAATAAGTGGACCGATAAGTCTTTTTCAATGTTATTGAAGTCTTTGCATAGGGCTTTTAATTATGACAAGCATTTTCCTGCAAATGCTCATCAAGAAAAAAAATACACAAGAGCATTGGGGCTAGATTATGTAAAGATTGATGCTTGTGTTAACCATTGCATTTTGTATCGAAAGGAATTTGCGAATGAAGAAAAATGCCCTAAATGCCTGGCTCCTATATGGAAGGAGAAAGTCGTGCATGGCGGTGATGAATATTCAGATGATGAGGATGTGGATGTCCAAAAGGCAACTCGAGTTCCTCAATTAATCTTGCGTCATTTCCCCTTAGTTCCGAGGTTGCAAAGGATGTTTATATCTTCAAAGTTAGCAAGGCATATGCGATGGCATAAAGTTGATAATAAAGATGATGGTATAATGAGACACCCAGCAGATTTAGAAGCATGGAAGTCTTCGGACACAACATTTCCCGACTTTGCTAAAGATGCACGTAATGTACGCTTGGGTTTAGCTAGTGATGGGTTTAATCCGGGGGCTAACATGAGTAGTAGATATAGTATTTGGCCAGTGATGTTGGTTCCATATAATCTACCTCCTTGGATGTTCATGAAGAGTGATAATATGATATTATCTTTATTAATTCCCGGTCCTAAATCTCCATGAAATGATATAGATGTATTTTTGCAACCTCTAATAGACGAACTTAATGAATTATGGGAGTCTGGGGTAAAAGCCTTTGATGCCCATGCCAAGGAGACTTTTAATATGCGAGTAGTGTTGTTGTGGACTATTAATGACTTTCCCGCTTATGCTAATTTGTCTGGTTGGAGCACTAAAGGGGCTCTTGCATGCCCTAATTGTACAATCTCATTATTGAAGCATGGACACAAGTATTGCTATATGGAATATTGAAGGTGGCTACCAGAAGATCATAAATGGAGGCTTAATAAGAGGTCGTTTGGTGGGAAAGTGCAAAGGGGTCCTCCTCCCGATCATCTAACAGGGCATGATGTGATGGAACAATTAACTGGATACTCAAATGTAGAGTTTGGAAAAGATGTTAGTGGAAAACGTAAGAGAGGTGAAATATATATCGTGCATCAATGGAAAAAACTAAGTATTTTCTACCAATTGCCTTATTCGAGGCATCTCTTGGTTCGGCACAACTTTGATGTGATGCATGTGGAAAAGAATGTATGCGAAAGTATCTTAGGCACCATTCTTGATTTAACGGGAAAGAATAAGGACTCTCTAAATGCTCAATTGGACTTAGCAGACATGAAAATGCATGACAAGTTACGCGCAAAATCACTTGGGAATAATAAATGGCAAGTCCCACCGGCACCTTACAACTTGACTTTGAATGAAAAGAGAAAAATAGTAACACTTTTATCCAAATTAGCTTTCCCAGACGCTTATTCATCAAATATTTCACGGTGTGCCTCCTTGCAAGATGGAAAGGTAATGGGAATGAAAACTCATTATCATCATGTTTTCATGCAAGATTTACTTATGCCGGCATTCAAAGGTGTCTTAGATGAGAATGTTCTAGAGCCTTTACAAGAGCTTAGTTTGTTTTTCAAGCAATTGTGTTCTAAAACCTTAAAGGTTGATGACCTAAAGCAAATGGAAAAAATATAGCAATCACCTTATGCAAGTTGGACGCATATTCATTCCTGCTTTTTTTGATGTGATGATACATCTTCATATACACTTGGCTACTGAAGCTAGACTAGCAGGGCCTGCACATTACCGTTGGATGTATCGCTTTGAAAGGTGAGTTTTGTTAGCTATGGTTATAGTAGAATTACATTTATAGTGTTGTTGTACTAATTATTTATTTATTAGGGTAATGCGGAAATTAAAGTCATTTATGCGGAACAAAGCTCACCCGGTATCTTCAATTGCTAACGGGTACATTGAAATGGAATGTCTAACATTTTGCTCGAGATATATGTCTAAGATTGAGACGATATTCAACCGCCCTAATCGAAATGATGACATTAGCCATTCTCAACCGTATAACTTGTCCATCATCTCTAGAACGGGCAAGCCTTTGGGGAAGACTATGAAGGAAATAATGCCCTTGGTCCAAGTATGCATTCAATGCTAAGTCTAATAAATGCGGTTCAGTATTAATTAATTATGCAAGTTAATAATTCAGTGAGATCAAGTGAGCTGAATGCCTAGTTAGAGCCCGCTTCAGTTCGAGTGGAATTAATAATATTAATCCACAGCTTACTCTTGACTTAACCCGTAGGGTCACATAAATAGTACGTTAACGGATCAAGTATTAAAGTGAATTAAATACTCTATTTATGAATATTCGGAATCGACGGATCTCGGTTCCAGTGGGAGTTGAAATCGTCAAAAGGCAAAATATGAATACTCCGAAAACGATGATATTGCCGGAAACGGAAATATAAATATTATCCAAGTCGTAGATGTTGCCGGAAACGGAAACATGGTACGTATCGGAAAATATTATTGGAAATAGAAATACTTCCGGAATCGGAAATATTGCCGGAAACGGAAATATTACCGGAATTGGAAATATTGTCGAAATCGGAAATATTAAATATTTGTTCGAAACGGAAATAAATTCCGGAATCGGAAATATTAAATATTGTTTGAATCGGAAATGAATTCTGGAATTATAAAACGAATCGGAAGCGCGACGTACGAAATAATCATCAGACGAGCTTGCTAGACGCAAGGCCCAGCACGAAGCCAGGACCACGCCTAGCAAAGCTCGCGCAGCGAGCAGCAAGGGTAGCAGTGTAATACCTCGTATTTTTATAATATTTATAAATATATTTTATTATATTTATAAAGCATTTTACGATTTATTATCATTTAAATAATATTTAAATGCATTTCTTTTAATGTATTTTAATTAATTAGAATATTTATTATTTTAATTAATTACGAAGCGAATTTAATTCTTGAGTCGGGAAATTAAATGAGTTGCAAATGATTTTTAAAGCTTCGGGTTTTAAATAAAAAGTCCAGTTCGTTTTATTAATCAAGCCCAATCCAAACAGTTTAATTTAAACCCTAAGCTAGCCCAATTCATTTAATTCTTAAGCCCAACTCAAATATCCTAAGCCTAGCCCATCAAGGGATTAGGGAGCCTATAAATAGACTCCCCCATCATTAAATGAACCCCTAAAATTTCATA
Source organism: Spinacia oleracea (assembly GCF_020520425.1). Taxonomy (NCBI): domain Eukaryota; kingdom Viridiplantae; phylum Streptophyta; class Magnoliopsida; order Caryophyllales; family Amaranthaceae; genus Spinacia; species Spinacia oleracea. The sequence continues at coordinate 174,883,008 of NC_079490.1, read as the reverse complement.
AAGCCCCTTTTTGCTTTGCTTGCCCCTCACTCCATCTCTCCTCTCTCTTTTGCTCGGCACCCGCACGCCCTCAAGGCTCGTGCCCTCGTGCTGCGCCCGCACGCCCGCACGGCCCCGTGCCATCGTGCCTGCCCTCGCCCTCGCCTCCCCTCTCTCGCTCGTGCACTCGTGCACACCTGCTGCCCCTCTCTCGCTCGTGCCCTCGCGCACAACGCTGCACTTGCTGCCTCCCTCTCGCTCGTGCCCTCGCGCACAGCGCTGCACCGCTCGCCCTCTCTCTCTCGCTCGTGCCCTCGCGCACAGCGCTGCCCGCTCGCCCTCTCGCTCTCCTTCGCGCCCAATGTGCGCGCGCCCCCTCTCCTCGCTCGCGCTCGTCGCCCTTGCTGCGCACACGCACGTTTGTGTGTGTGTGTGTGTTCGTATTCGATTTCTTTTTCGCCCAATCACAATTAATTCGTGGTTGTTCCGTGCTATAGGCCGGCTTGGTATAATTCTTTTCTTCCTTACCTATTCTATTTAAACTCCGTATTTTAAATTATTATATTGATATTGTTTTGAGTAATTATAATGCTGGAACCGGTTATGAATACCGTGGTTTGAGGATTTGTGTGTTGTGATTCATTAGGGTTGTTTTAATTATTAAAGGATGAATTTTCAAATTTGTTTATTTAATAAATCATGGATTTTAATGATATTAAACTAGTGTTACTTGGATTTTCAAGTTAGGGTTTTAACCTAGACCTAATGAGTCAATTGATTAGCATAATTAGGTGATGATTTTAATTATGATAATCAATTATATTTTCAGATTTGAATAAAGCTTTAAAGTGTCGATTTTTATTGATTTTAAAGGCGGAAAAAGTATGTTTTCGTATTAGGGATTGATTTTGCAAATTGAGACGATTTTGTTATTGAAAAACGATTGAATTCTAAAGTCTGAAGGAGGTTTTAATTTTTATAAAGTTGCTGGAAATTTAATGAACATGGAAATAATTTAAGTTTCATTATTTTGATGATAGGAGGTGATTTCTAGTTGAGTGCTCGTTATTGCAAAGTGGCCCCTACGCTTAGGTATTCAAGGTACGTACAAGTCTAGAGCGACCACACCTTTTGTCAATGACATTACATGATTGTTGATGATGTGAATTACATTATGTGGAATCATGTTTATTTTGGTGAACGAGCATGTGAGTTGTGATGTTGGATTTATTGAATTAATTGTTGAACAAGCATGTTGAAATTATTATGAGTATGGATTTCATTGTCAATCATGTTGTTCATTATTTATGCATGTATGGTTCAATTCACATGCAAGGGATGGATTAATTATTTGTATGCTATTGTACGGGATGTCTAGCATACTTTGAGCCATTTATTTGTACCTCGTTGTACTATTTATTTTACCACATGTGAAGGGTTAGCTCACGTAAGCCACCGCACATGTAGGGTTCAGTTGGGAATATTATGTATGAAACGAATTAGGATTTGTCGTGCAAGGGCACAACCCTCATGTTAATATGCATGATGTGGAGTCTCACTTTGGTGAGAAGGAACATGGTAGTAATATCACAAGTGTCTTGCTTGGTTGATCACAAGTCTTAAAGCATTAAAATAAGATTGTTTTGGTTGTTGTTTATTAATTGTATGTATGAATGTTGTCGAGTCTTGAGTTCGCCTTTATTAAAATATTAATAAACGTAAAGTGCAACCGGAACAAACTTCAAAACTCTTGGAACGTATATACCTTGAGTATGAACAATGGGGGGAGTCTTGCCGGAAAGCTCGTACTCCTACTAATGATACAAGACGTTGTTTCATTTATATTATGTGCAGGAATTCCGTCGGTATGGCCCGACACTCGGTATGGTCCGATTTTATTATTATTATTATATTTGGTGTATGGTTGGCTCCCATCACCCTTTTTTCCCTTTTGGCCCGTTCGAAGCTTATTCTAATTAAATTGTGAGTCAAGAGTCGAGTCAAGAGTCGAGTCTTGTACCTCATGATTGTTTGATAAGTATTATATGGCTTTTGCATGTTGATTAGTACTTAGTGAGTGATGCATGATTTAGTTTCATTTACTCTATGCTTGTAAGTACTCAGCTTTTGCTGACTACGTGCTTTGTGTGTTTCTGGTCATGGCCTTTGCCTTAATGACCCTATGATGATCCATAATTTGCACTTGCATTGTTGGGGAGTAGAATAATATAGCAGGTTGGTAAATCAAGTACGATCGAAATCATGTGGCTTGGGATGATTGAGAGAGTTGCATGCTTTCGTTCCTTGAAACTATTTTATTTAATATTTTAATTATGTTTGAAATGTTTGAATTATTTAGACTTTGGGTTTTGGGCCATTATGGTTCCAAATTGTAGGAGGCCTCGATATTTATTAATTATGTTTTTAAAAAAGTTAGTTGACATTTAATTCCGCTGCGTAATTCTGGTAATAGCCTTAACCGTTATCGCGGTGGCGGTAATGCTTTAGTAATTCCTTTATTTTAAGTTGGAAAATGGTTTTATAAAAGTAAGGAATTATTAGGGTGTTACAAGCAGGCCCAGCCGAGCAAGGCAGGCCCAGCCGAGCACCAAGAAAGGCAGGCCCAGCCGAGCAAAGCGAGCAAGGCCAGCAGCAGTGCCCACGATGCGCCGCGTGCTGCCAGCCTGCTTGGGCCGAGCCACGCACCCTGGCCTTTGGGCTGCGTGTGTGTGTGTGTGTGTGTGTGTGTTCGTGCAATGCTACGAATCCTTAGTCGTTTATGATTTCTCGATTAATTGTTTTCCTAAATCCACAAGAATTATATGTTTGATTAAACATTAAATTCTAATAGATTAATTTAACTAGAATTCTAATTGAATTAGTAAATTGAATCCCAGTGGAAATCTAAGTCCGATATTTCCTCCCTATAAATAGGTGATTCATAATCACAATTTATACATCACAATCAACAAGTATTCATATAGTTTAAGTTTAAGGAATAACTTAATAATTTGCCTAAAATATAATTAAGCTTTCGAATAACATAAAACTTTAGATAATATTCTAGTTAATTGAATCTAAGGCGGATCCGAACGTGCTGTGGACTATCTACGGAGGGGCACACTTGGAGTCCTAAACTTGTTCTTGTTCGGTTCGGGAGCAGCTAGGGAAGGCACGAGTCACATGTATGTATCCTAAATTATGCTAATTGACTATGTGGCAATTAATTTGGATTCCTAGCTTTATGGTTTTTCCGCATGAAATATATGTTTTATATTTGACATAACCTAACATACTAGTCTAAGACAAATGACTGTAGAGAGACAAGAAGCTCAACTTTATGCATTGTTTAACTGGGATGAAGCACAACCTTTCTTGACATGAGTGTTTTCTTATATATATATAGAAATATAATATTTTTTCATTTGATAAATGAAACTAATTAGGTGCTTAATTATACTTTCATGTGTAGTGAGAATGAAAACGAGCCGATCTCTCAAAAAATTGACCTTTGCAAGTGGTTTGAAAATAGAGTAAGTGAATGCATTATTTGTTTCACAAATTTTTATTTTATTTCAATTTGTTTAGTTGTTAACTATTAGTGACATATAGATTGCAAATATTTGGAAAGAAGAGGATCCTAGAGTTACCGAATAGTTGTTGTGTATAGCATGTGGTCCGATGAAAAAAGTTATATCTTTTGATGGATACGTCATTAATGGATTTAGATTTCACACCAGAAAATGGCAAAGAAATTGGAAAACTCAAAATAGTGGTGTAGTTGTGAAAGGGGACAAGGAAAGAGGACAAAAGGATTTCTATGGGATTTTAGAGGAGGTTGTTGTGCTAGAGTATGATGCCTTAAAGAATCGAAGTAGTCCCAAAATTGTGTTGTTTAAGTGTAAGTGGTTTGATGTGTTCGATGAGGAAAGAGGGATTAAAAAGGTAATTTAGGAGCAGTGCTTATCAATGTTCATCGGAGGTTGAAAACCAATGACTCATTTGCATTAGCTTCTCAAATTGAGCAAGTGTTCTATGTAGCTTGTCATAATGAAACGCAATGGAGATTTGTTATTAGAGCTAATCCACGAAACTTTTTCGATTTCCCTAATGACGAAGATACTCAAGAAGTGGAATAATTATAAGAACATGTGTTATCACATATACCCAACTATGAAGATAAGCAAGATGGAGATATCCCTTTAGTGAGAAATGATGTTGAATTTGAGGTGGTTGATGCTCATATTGTGGACGATGATCATATTAATGAAATAGATGGTGAACATGAGGAGAGTGAGGATAATGAAGAAAGTGAAGATGAGTTTTTTGATATAGAGTCTATTATGCAAGATTTTGACAATGATCTTGATGACGAGGGATCTCAAATTGATAGCTCTAATGATTCACCCACTAGTGAATGACAACTGGTATAGTTTACCAACATATTGATTTTGCCTATGATTTTTAGTTTATTAACAATTTACAATTTTGATAGTGGCGAAATGGTGCTTGTTTTTGCAGTGTGGGAAGAATTGGGACAATATTAGGAGGAGTTGCAATTGATAATTTTAAGAAATTATGTTTGAAGTGACTACTTTTAATTTAGCATTAAAGGGAATTTACTTTTTTTTGTTATAGTCTGTGTTTGAATAAGTGGTGTTATTATTAATTCTTTTTTCTAATGTGTTTATTTAATTATAGTGACTTTTATTATAATATGTTTTTTTATAGAGAAAGATTTTTATTGAATTACGTAGATAATTATTACTATTTTTATTGTGAATATATATATATATATATATATATATATATATATATATATATATATATATATATATATATATATATATATGTGTGAGATCAAAGGGTATATATATATATATATATATATATATGTGTGTGATCAAAGGGAAAACTAGGTCGTTACTAGTCTCTCCTAATCAAACAAATTACCTAAACTAACCACTAAACACAAGTAAAGCGGTAAGCAAGGGTCCAAATCCGCAAGGACTAAGGTGCTCTAATTTATTCTAATCGAACAACAAGCTAGGTCGAAACAGGGTTTTGGAACGTCAACTAACTAACTAAACTGTAATACCCCAATATTTTATAATTTTGTAAAATATATTTTATAGTCAAACTATAATTATATCCGTTTTTTGAAGGAAATAATGCCCTTGGTCCAAGTATGCATTCTACGTTAAGTCTAATAAATGCGGTTCAGTATTAATTAACAAGTTAATAAATCAGTGAGATCAAGTGAGCTGAAAGCCTAGCTAGAGGCCGCTTCAGTTCAAGTGGAATTAATGATATTAATCCACAGCTTACTCTTGACTGAACCCGTAGGGTCACACAAATAGTACGTAAACGGATCAAGTATTTAATGGCATTAAATACTCCATCTATGAATATTCGGAACCGACGGATCTTGGTTTCAGTGGGAGCTAAGATCGTCACAAGCAAGAAATGAATACTCCGGAAACGATGATATTGCCGGAAACGGAAATATGGATCGTATCGGAAATATAAATATTATCCAAGTCGTAGATGTTGCCGGAAACGGAAACATGGTACGTATCGGAAAATATTATCGGAAATGGAAATATTGCCAGAATCGGAAATATTGCCGGAAACGGAAATATTGTCAGAATCGGAAATATTACCGGAATCGGAAAATAATTCCGGAAACGGAAATATTAAATATTTGTTCGAAACGGAAATTAATTCCGGAATCGGAAATATTAAATATTGTTCGTATCGGAAATGAATTCCGGAATCGGAAAATTTAATCGGAAGCGCATCGTACGAATAAGCATCGGACGAGGCCTGCCGGACGAGGCCCAGCACGAAGCCAGGCCATCGCCCAGCAAGCCAAGCGCGCCGCACAAACAGCCACGCCAGGCCCAGCGCAAGGCCAGGCCCAGCAGGCTGCGCAGCGCGCACAGCGCGCACAGCACGCGCAGCGCGCAGCGCGCGCGGGCGCTGCGTGGGCTGCTGCTCGCGCGCACGCATGGGGGCCCATCGTGGCTGCCGTGCGTGTGTGTGCAAGTGTTTGTGTTCGTGCACGTTTCCTAAAACATGCAGAGTTCGGTTAATGATTAAATTCCTAATTCTATTTGATAAATTAATTAAATTAGAGTTCTTGTAGGATTCTAGGTTTAATTAATTTGTATCTGAATAGGATTTCGATTCCCTTTCCATACCCCTATAAATATGAGGCTAGGGCTCACAATTTATAACAAGTTTCAAAGTATTCAAAAGTGAGTTTTTGATAGAAAATTAAAACACACATCTTGCTCATAAAGTGCCGAAATTTTCTAGTACCTTAAGGGCGATTCTAGTTGGTCAATCTTAAGGCGGATCCGGACGTGCTGTGGACTATCTACGGAGGGACGACACTTGGAGTCCTAAAGACTTGTTCTTGTTCGGTTCGGGCGCAGCTAGGGAGGGCACGCAACAAAGAGTATGCATCTAAATTATGCTATATGATTATGTGTAAATAATATGTTGTCCTGAGTTAATGGTTGTTTCCGCATGATCTATGTAATGTCATATGTATCATAACCTAACAGTGGTATCACGAGCCCCTTATTATTTTCATAATCTAAATTGCATGAACATGGTTAAATATTACAAATTTGCAAGAATTAAAAGGGGTGATTAATTTTCGTAATTGTTAATTAATTGCAAATTGCGTTTATTTAATTATACGTACGCAGTTTTTCGGCAGTTTCTTCGTTACTCATCCGAATTGAGTGATTTTTGTGTCAATTCCGCATGTAAAAGGCATTCTAAAATTTTGACAAAAATAGTATTTTTCTGCCGAACCCAGAATTCTCAAATTCGAAGCCTAACTATGACTTTTCGAAGGTTTTAGTTTTTCGAATGCAAAATTTCGTAAATTTAAGATGTTAAATTAAATATTTGCGATTCTTGTTGATAAATCTTGAAGTTTTGATTGACCTACTGCATATGTTTAACAAGTTTGAATGCCTAGTCTTGTTAATTATGCAATCTAATTTGTAATTATGATTAATTTGTTGAAAATTAGAATAATTTAGAATTAATTTGATTTTCATAATTAATTGTAATTTAATTAGAAACCTATGATTAAAAACCACCATAAAAATTGTAAATTTATGATAAATTTTAAATTTTTATGACCTAGACTTGAATCCATAACAATCGGAAATCAATTGGATAATAAATTTTCGATTTTTCGCCCTAAAATTATGAAATTAATATTATTTATTAATTTGTCATTAATTTTAAATATAAATTTTAAATTTTTTATGCGATTCGTTCATAAAACTTGCACGCACGAAGCAATGGACGCTTCGTGTTACCCTTAAGGGGTGTTGTATAATGCGGGCATGCGACGACGAGCAAGGGAGCTCGTCGCCCGTGCGGCACGAATGCAATGAGCAAGGGCGTAGTGCACGAGCACAAGGCAGCAGCCCTGCCTTGTGTCGTGTGCCACGAGCAATGGACGAATGGGCATGGGCGAAGGGCGAGCCAAGGCAGTCGCGTGTGGGCAGCAAGCGAGCTGCGCCACAACGCGCGTTGCCTCGCACAAGAGCGCGCAGCCTCGCGCGCAGCGAGCGCAAGCTCGCGTGCCACGAGCGCTGCGCCCAGCATTGCTCGCGCGCACAGCGAGCGATGTCGCCCGCCCAGCGAGCGATGTCGCGCGCCCAGCGAGCGATGGCTTGCGCGCCCAGCGAGCGATGTCGCGCGCCCAGCGAGCGATGTCGCGCGCGCACTGCGAGCGATAGCTCGCGTGCGATGAACGCTGGCGCGCGCAGCGAGCACCAATGCGTGCGGAGGCTTGCGATGGGGATGCAGCAGCTATGCGACGAGCGCATGGGCTGCGCACACATGGCCAGCAATGGCTGTGTGCGTGCGGCCCATGGGCGTGCAACGCGTAGGGTGTTTGCGTTACGATTAAAGATCGTTTTGAATGTTTAATTTGAAAATTTCAGTTCACGTAATTTTAATTAATTTTAAAATTAATAATTTAAATTATTTTCTTGGATTTTAATTTTGAATATTATAATTATAATAAATTTTATTTATTCTAATTATTTTACTAAAATTAAAATCATGAATTAATTTAAATACGACTGAAATTAAATTAAATTTTTGGATTCAATTATAAATTTATATGAGCTTTAAATTTTAATTAAATTTGTATGTTTCCGGTTAGACTAGAAATACATTTTTATGTTTAAAATTAGTAAAGCATATAAATTTATTGGTTTAAGTGGGAGCGTTTTTTTAGTCATAAACTCTTGATTAGGTCTACAAATCCTTAAGGTTAAAACAACTTGATTAGAATTAATAAGGACTGAATAATTGGTAGATTATTGGTGCCCTTGATTAATTGCTGCAAATGTTTACGTGATGCATAATGTGTTTTACTAACCAGCTATGTGGGCCATTCATGATAATGAATGGGTGAATGGTATATATTGTATATGTACTGTTTTGCAGGTTATGAAGTGACTAGTATGGCCCAAATAGGATAGAAAATATGGTCTGCGTACCATTAATTTGAATGTAATTGGTCTAAAGTACCAAAGTTGTTTTTCAATTCAAATATGGTCTGCGAACCATCAAATAGTTGTAATTAGTTATAGCTTATCCTATTTGAAGAAAATGGTGCCTCCCACGGAGATTTTCAAGACGGACTTTGAAGTCAAAGCTTCAAGATGAAGTCGGGCCATACTAGATCACAAATATCTTATGCATGTTTTAAGTTATTTATTGCTTTTAAATATGTCTTAAAATGCATGAGATCAAAAGCTTGATTATGTTGCATGATTAAGGATTTTAGTTCACTTAAAATCTAACCAACATAGTAAGAGCCTTAAGTTCCAAACTTAAAAATTGAGTTAAAAGGTGCCATGCCAAAATATACACTTGCTTGGATATCCTTTACATCAATCTAGTAATAGTTTTCGCTCAGCGAGGTGTTACTTATTGGTCCTAAAGGGGCAAGGTACACAAATAATTGTGAGTACATGTTAGTTTTGGTGAAACTCAACGATATAAGTAAGGAGTCCTTTTATGTCGTGGCAAATTCGATAGGTTTACCTAATAAGTTCTTAGACGTACCTATCAACCAAGAATAGTTTCTAGACTATTAGCAAAAGGCTTTTGCTTACCTAAGATGTTCTAGGATTAAGTCGACAAACTGTGCTTAGTTCTTCAATGATTTTAGGATCTTGGAATCATTTTATTCACACCTGCCGGAACACATAATTTGAATAAAATGCTTGATAAACATTGAATTATGCATGTATGCTAGAATTTAAGTTTATTAAGAAAAACTGTGAATGGTTATTTATTTGTTTATTCTTTTCAATTGTAGTTTTTAATATGGCAAACAACAATTCATTCAACATTCGATCAATTCTCGAAAAGGAGAAGTTGAACGGGAAAAACTTCCTTGACTGGCAAAGGAACTTGCAAATAGTTCTTATGCAGGAAGAAAAGGAGTATGTCCTGGATGAGGCGATGCCCGAAGCTGCAGGCGACGGGGTCACTCAGGCAGCCCTCAATCGTTGGATTGATGCCAACAAGGATGTGAAATGTCTAATGCTCGCCACCATGAGTGCGGATCTGCAGAAAACGTTCATCAACTCAGATGCTTTCACAATCATCAGTGAGTTGAAGAACATGTTCCAAGATCTGGCTCGAGTCGAAAGATTCGAGACTCATAGGCAAATTCTTGAGACCAAGCTTAAGAAAGGCGAGCCCGTAAGTCCACATGTTCTCAAAATGATTGGACTCATTGAGAATATGAGTCGGCTGGATCAGCAATTTTCTCAGGAAATGGCTATAGACACCATCCTCCATTCTCTTCATAGCGGGTATGATCAGTTCAAACTGAACTACAGTATGAATAGTCTGGACAAAACGCTCACTGAGCTTCACGGTATGCTGAAGACCGCTGAAAAGACGCTCAAAAGTGATAAGCAGGATGTGCTTATGGTGCGTGGGGGCAAGTTCAAGAAATCTGGAAAGAAGAGGAATGCTAAGAAAGGTGGCAACAAGGCCAGCCCAACTAAGCAAACTGGCGCCAAATCTGCAAAGAGGAAGGTCAGTCAACCCACTTCTGAATCCGAATGCTTCTACTGCAAGAAGAAGGGGCATTGGAAGAGAGATTGCTTGAAGCTAAAGGAAGATCAGAAGAACGGAACAGTCGTTCCATCTTCAGGTATTTTCGTTATAGACTGTATACTTGCTAATTCAACTTCTTGGGTATTAGATACAGGTTGTGGCTCACACTTATGTTCCAATCCACAGGGACTAAGAAGAAGTAGAAAGTTAAGCAAGGGTGAAGTCGACCTACGAGTGGGAAATGGAGCACGGATTGCTGCATTAGCTGTAGGAACTTACTATTTGTCGTTGCCCTCCGGGCTAGTTTTGGAACTGGAAGAATGTTTCCATGTTCCAAGTCTTACTAAAAACATCATTTCAGTTTCTTGCTTAGATGCTAAGAGATTTTCCTTTTTAATAAAAGACAATAGTTGTTCGTTTTATTTTAAAGAGATGTTTTATGGATCTGCTAGATTAGTCAATGGACTTTATTTATTAGATCACGACAAACAAGTATATAACATAAATACCAAAAAGGCCAAAAAGGATGATTCAGATCTCACCTATCTGTGGCATTGTCGATTAGGCCATATAAACTTGAAACGCTTAGAAAGATTTCAAAGGGAAGGAATTCTAGAACCATTTGACTTAGAGGATTATGGTAAATGCGAATCATGTTTACTTGGCAAAATGACAAAGCAACCTTTCTCTAAAGTTGGAGAAAGAGCAAATGAACTATTGGGTTTAATCCATACAGATGTATGTGGACCAATGAGTACAAATGCTAGAGGTGGTTTCAGCTACTTTATCACTTTCACTGATGACTTCAGTAGGTATGGTTATGTCTACCTAATGAAGCATAAGTCTGAATCCTTTGACAAATTCAAGGAATTTCAGAGTGAAGTAGAGAATCAATTAGGCAAGAAGATTAAGGCACTGCGGTCTGATAGAGGCGGTGAATATCTGAGCTATGAATTTGATGACCATCTGAAAGAATGTGGAATTCTATCAGAATTGACTCCTCCTGGAACACCACAATGGAACGGTGTGTCAGAACGGAGGAACAGAACCTTGCTAGACATGGTCAGGTCAATGATGGATCAGGCCGAACTTCCATTAGAATTTTGGGGACATGCACTAAATACAGCTGCACTCACTATAAATAGAGCTCCGTCTAAAGCTGTCGAAAAGACTCCATACGAATTATGGTTTGGAAAGCCTCCAAATGTGTCTTTTCTTAAGATTTGGGGATGTGAAGTATACGTCAAACGATTAATTTCAGACAAACTTCATCCAAAATCTGACAAATGTATCCTTGTGGGCTATCCAAAGGAAACAAAGGGGTATTACTTCTACAATACATCTGAGAACAAAGTGTTTGTTGCTCGAGATGGTGTCTTTTTGGAGAATGATCACATTTCCAAAATGACAAGTGGGAGAAAAGTAGACCTCGAAGAAATTCGAGTCGAACAACAAACTCTAGAGAATGCTCAAGATGACATTCAGGATGAAACTCAGAGATCTTTAGAAGAATCTGGTGAGAATCATGGTCAATCTAGAAATGTTACCCCGCGTAGATCGCAAAGATATAGATCTCAACCGGAAAGATACTTAGGTATTTTGACGAACGAGAGCTATGACGTTCTATTACTTGAAAGTGATGAACCTGCGACTTACAAGCAAGCTATGACGAGCCCTAGCTCCAAGCAATGGCAAGAAGCCATGCAATCTGAATTAGACTCCATGTCTGAAAACCAAGTATGGGATTTGGTCGATTTGCCAGATGGCTACCAAGCCATTGGAAGCAAATGGGTTTTCAAACTGAAAAAGGACAAGGATGGGAAACTTGAAGTTTTCAAAGCTAGATTGGTTGCAAAAGGTTACAGGCAAGTCCACGGTGTGGATTACGATGAAACCTTTTCACCAGTTGCAATGCTAAAGTCTATTCGAATAATGTTAGCAATTGCTGCATATTACGATCACGAAATATGGCAGATGGATGTCAAAACTGCTTTCTTAAACGGCGTTTTAACAGAAACTGTGTTTATGACACAGCCTGAAGGTTTTGAGGATCCAAAGAATGCTAAAAAGGTATGCAAGCTAAAGAAGTCAATCTACGGATTGAAGCAGGCATCCAGGAGCTGGAATATACGTTTTGATGAAGCAGTCAGTGACTTTGGTTTCATCAAGAACGCGGACGAATCTTGTGTATACAAGAAGGTCAGTGGGAGCAAAATTGCTTTCCTAGTATTATATGTCGACGACATATTGCTTATCGGAAATGACATTCCTATGTTGAACTCTGTCAAGATTTGGCTTGGGAAATGTTTTTCGATGAAGGATCTAGGAGAAGCACAGTACATATTGGGCATCAAGATTTACAGAGATAGATCTAAAAAGATGATTGGACTTATTCAAAGCACTTATATCAATAAGGTGCTTGATAGGTTCAAGATGGCGGACTCCAAGCGAGGCTACCTACCCATGTCTCATGGAATGACTCTAAGCAAGACTCAGTGCCCAAAAACACTTGATGAGCGTAGACGAATGAATGGGATTCCATATGCATCATTAATTGGTTCAATAATGTATGCTATGATATGTACACGCCCGGATGTTGCGTACGCACTCAGTGCTACGAGCAGATACCAGTCAGACCCAGGAGAGGCGCATTGGACTGCTGCCAAGAACATTCTGAAGTACCTGAAAAGGCACAAAGATGACTTCCTGGTCTATGGTGGAGATGATGAATTAATTGTTAAAGGCTATACGGACGCAAGTTTCCAAACCGACAAAGATGATTTTAGATCACAGTCTGGGTTTGTCTTCTGCCTCAACGGAGGAGCAGTAAGCTGGAAAAGTGCTAAGCAAAGCACCATTGCGGATTCTACAACTGAAGCGGAGTACATTGCTGCACATGAAGCAGCAAAGGAAGCTATATGGCTAAGGAAGTTCATAGGAGAACTTGGTGTAGTCCCCTCCATTAAAGGACCAATAGCCCTGTATTGTGATAATAACGGAGCTATTGCACAGGCAAAAGAGCCTAGACACCACCAGAGAGTCAAGCATGTACTTCGTAGATTTCACCTTCTACGAGAGTTCGTTGAAAGAAAAGAAGTCGAGATAAGCAAAATTGGAACTGATGACAACATATCAGATCCATTAACTAAACCTCTGCCGCAGGCGAAGCACAACTCGCACACTGCAGCTATGGGAATCAAGCATATTGGAGAATGGCTTTGATGTCTCTGTTTAATGTTTTAAAGTTTTAGAGTTTAAATCTTTGTAAAACATTATTGTTTAATCATTCACAATAAATGAAATGAATTCATTTTTCCATTTAATTTATGGTTTATTAAATGATGAGTCCCTTCAATTTGATGATATATTCAAGATAGACTGTCAGGACCAGTCCTGTGACTAAGAAATGTCTATCAAGTGAACTTGAATGTCAAAGGTTGAAAATGGTCTCTAATCGGAGTTTTCTATAAAATTGGACGCATAGAAAACGTTAGACGATTAGAATGCAAGATGACTAGTAGTTCTGTTTCTTGAACTATGTGGACATGGCAATGTCATAATCATTTGCATAGATACTTACTTTGGGAAGACTAGTATCGGACAAGACCTATGAAACTTTACTGTAAGAGATGAAAATCTGTCATGAGTAAATTTCATTAAAGTTATTAGACACTAAATCCTCAATACCTGAGTGATTTGAGATTACTTGTTTGAGAACTGGTTGCTTTGACGTTGACCAACCGTCGCACCGTAAAAGGAGGCTATAAAGGCAACGCTCAGGTAATCACCTATCAAACGAAGTCTAATCTCAAGATCGCAAGATTGGGATTGTCCTCCCATAAATCGGGATGAGATGCTTAAAAGTTGTACAAGGCCACTCGGAGAGCTAGAAACTGTGAAATGCATGGCCGTGCTCGGATGAATCATAGGCTATGATTATCTGTTTATTTGATCAGTTGAACTCTGAAACCGAGGAACACCTCTGGACATAATAAGGATGACAACTCTTACCTTATGTTCAAGAGCAAGCATCGAGCGACAAAGGAATTAGGAAATGCACACTTGTCCCTAAGGACAAGTGGGAGACTGAAGGAAATAATGCCCTTGGTCCAAGTATGCATTCTATGTTAAGTCTAATAAATGCGGTTCAGTATTAATTAACAAGTTAATAAATCAGTGAGATCAAGTGAGCTGAAAGCCTAGCTAGAGGCCGCTTCAGTTCAAGTGGAATTAATGATATTAATCCACAGCTTACTCTTGACTGAACCCGTAGGGTCACACAAATAGTACGTAAACGGATCAAGTATTTAATGGCATTAAATACTCCATCTATGAATATTCGGAACCGACGGATCTTGGTTTCAGTGGGAGCTAAGATCGTCACAGGCAAGAAATGAATACTCCGGAAACGATGATATTGCCGGAAACGGAAATATGGATCGTATCGGAAATATAAATATTATCCAAGTCGTAGATGTTGCCGGAAACGGAAACATGGTACGTATCGGAAAATATTATCGGAAATGGAAATATTGCCAGAATCGGAAATATTGCCGGAAACGGAAATATTGTCAGAATCGGAAATATTACCGGAATCGGAAAATAATTCCGGAAACGGAAATATTAAATATTTGTTCGAAACGGAAATTAATTCCGGAATCGGAAATATTAAATATTGTTCGTATCGGAAATGAATTCCGGAATCGGAAAATTTAATCGGAAGCGCATCGTACGAATAAGCATCGGACGAGGCCTGCCGGACGAGGCCCAGCACGAAGCCAGGCCATCGCCCAGCAAGCCAAGCGCGCCGCACAAACAGCCACGCCAGGCCCAGCGCAAGGCCAGGCCCAGCAGGCTGCGCAGCGCGCACAGCGCGCACAACACGCGCAGCGCGCAGCGCGCGCGGGCGCTGCGTGGGCTGCTGCTCGCGCGCACGCATGGGGGCCCATCGTGGCTGCCGTGCGTGTGTGTGCAAGTGTTTGTGTTCGTGCACGTTTCCTAAAACATGCAGAGTTCGGTTAATGATTAAATTCCTAATTCTATTTGATAAATTAATTAAATTAGAGTTCTTGTAGGATTCTAGGTTTAATTAATTTGTATCTGAATAGGATTTCGATTACCTTTCCATACCCCTATAAATATGAGGCTAGGGCTCACAATTTATAACAAGTTTCAAAGTATTCAAAAGTGAGTTTTTGAGAGAAAATTAAAACACACATCTTGCTCATAAAGTGCCGAAATTTTCTAGTACCTTAAGGGCGATTCTAGTTGGTCAATCTTAAGGCGGATCCGGACGTGCTGTGGACTATCTACGGAGGGACGACACTTGGAGTCCTAAAGACTTGTTCTTGTTCGGTTCGGGCGCAGCTAGGGAGGGCACGCAACAAAGAGTATGCATCTAAATTATGCTATATGATTATGTGTAAATAATATGTTGTCCTGGGTTAATGGTTGTTTCCGCATGATCTATGTAATGTCATATGTATCATAACCTAACATTTTTAGCTAGTCTCTTTTAATATTTTCAGAAGTTTAAAAACGCTATTTTAAAATTAGTAGGACTCTTATTACGAGCACCTATATATAACCCATTAACCCTAATTATTTTTCCATCTTGTTTTATGTTTATTTCTTCCGCCTCTCTTCTCTATTGTTTTGCGTAGAGACTTTGAGAGAAAATCAAGTTTTGATATTTTCCCCCTACATCACCGTATATGATTTTCATATAGGACTCCATCTTCTATTCTTCTTTATCAAACCCATTTAGTTTTCTACTGTTAATTATCATACTTCATTGTTGCTTATCAAAATTTGGAACCTACTACCGTAATTCGTATCTGATGAGTTCCGCTAGTTATCGTGTGTTGTGGGTGGAATGATGTATTGTGAAATTGTTACGTATTATATTGGTATTATCATCTCGGAAGGTAATCACGCACGCCTATACATATGTTATTATTATTACCAATTATTTGTGTGATTGACTTTATATTATTAGTATACGCCATAATGTTGTGTTAATTATGCTAATTATTAGTTTAGATATAGGATTATTGATGATCCAGTGTACGTAGTATGGATGAGTACTATTATTTTCCATCAAAGAATTAAGTTTATGTACTCCGCATGATCAAGGCGATCAAGTAATATTTTGGGATGCAAATTATAAGTTAATGATTGGTATTAGTTGTACGAATGAGTTTGGTTATTTTAGGCAGAGCTAAATTATATCGTAATATAGTATTTTGGGATCTCGTGCCAGTATTGGAAAGTATAGATTTATTCACTCATAATGGGTATCGATTATATTGACCGTATTACGAGATCAAGATTGAGAATGATTATTATATTTTTGGTTTGAGGCTCAGCGTTATAAACCTTAGTCCTTGGCATGTTGGTGAGGAGATGATAACCATTAGTAGAGGAGCAAGATACAATCTTTATTTTTCTTAATATCCCCAAAAGTGGGATTTGGTCCAAAAGTGACCTTGACTCAGAGAGTCTTTCTAGTAGTTATTGAGAGTTTCAAGTTTTTATACTTGTTGGTTTATTTATTCAAATTACCCATGCCCAAGGCTAGGTATAGAACAAAGAGAAAACATGGCACCTATTGGTTTAAATAAGTTTAGTAGAGGAAAAAAATTATATCAATATATTGAGGTTCAGTTGAAATGAAGATCTAGAGTATCTATAGACTATGGAGCTAAGTACGCTTTTGGGACTATATTTGAAATGTAGTTTCGTACTGCATTGTTTACATGAGCATTTATTATTCTATATTGGTATGTTTTTTATTTCAGGTGATTACTCAGCTTTTTGCTGACGTGTGTGTTTATTTGTTATGTGTGTTTGCGGCCATGTCTTTTTCTTATGATGGCCCTGCGACGATCCTTTTGGAATTTGTCCTCTATGGTGAGCAGTCAAGATTGATTGGAGCCGATTGATCATGAAGGATCGCAGTTACAAGTTGAAGGATCTCAAGTATTATCATTTAGTCTTTTATGACAGTTTAATGCTTTTCAGTTGTATAGTTGTAAATAGATCACCTAGTAATCGAATTGTAACAGTTTGAGTTTTGTAAGCCTTAGCACTTGATAATGTAGTCAAGTGTGGCGGTGATACCTCCGATTTAGGTGTAAGCTTCCGCAAATTTTTATAAAGTATATATTATTCTTATTTATTTCTAGTTAGTAAATCGGGGGTGTTACATAAACTAAATCAACTAAACTAAGAAACCAAAAGTAAACGAAATTAGGGAATGGGTCAAACAACAACAAATCATGGAATGGACATAAAAGAATTGAAAACGGGGAAGATTCACAAGCACTACATGATAAGCGTTGAATTCACAAATAGCTCCAACTATCTCCCGACATGCGAGCAATTTCCCTAAGCATCAAGGATGAACTCCCGTTCTACCCTATCATACCCGAGGTAAATCAAAGTCCCAATTCAACCAAATAGTCAAGTTTAGGTCTTTAATCCCTTTTCAACCCAACTAGACTACTCCAAGCAATCATGAAACACTTAATTGATCAAGTTAAATGCAACATGTATTGGAAATGCCTAAACATGTAATAATTTAATCATGAAAATCCCTAATTTTCAATCACAAACAACCAAACCAATCAATGTTGAGTTTTCACCCAAACCCTAATCAATAAACTACTCCATAATCATAAAAACACAAAATTTATAGAAATTAACAACTAAAAACATGATTCTAAACAATAATAACAACTAATCTAAACATGAATCGTTAAAATAAACAAAACCAATTAAACTAATTAAAATGATAAATAAAACAATAAAGAAATAAATGAAGAGAGAGAGTAAGAAATTTCTCATTGATTTATGGTGGAAAGCTTCAAACCAAATTGTCACACTTGATGTTCATCCAAAATCCTCCATTTTCATTCATAATTTCTCACTTTTATCTCTCTCCTAAAACTAACGTTAAACCCTAAACCCTAAGAGAAACAATAATTATGTACATTGTATTTTCCAAATGAAATTGGGTATTAACTATTTATACACCTTCCAAAATTAAATAAAGAAAAAAGGAGTAAAATTGAAAAGAAACTAAAAACTAAAAGAGAAAAAAATAAGAGAAAAAAAAAAGAAAAAAGAGAGAAAAAAAAAAGGAAATAAAAATGACAAAGGTTTAAAACCCACGATCCCCTCAAGAAGGAAAAGAAAACAAAGTTCAAAAAAGAATTCAAAAGAACATCAGCATCCCCTTCTTCGTTTTTTCTCTTCCGCCTCTTGCGATTCACCATCATCCCGCCGTCCATCATACATCAACGGCCATCATTCATCCACCACCATCATCCAATCAGCCGCTGCTCATCATCATCAATCTATCAACGCATCATCTGTCAACGCATCATCGCACCATCATCATCTTCGATCATCCATCATCAACGGTTGATCTTCAGTGATATCCGTCGTCCATCGCCATGCAATTCAAATTGTACGGCGGCGAATCGAACGGCCTAGCACAAACCACCAAGACAACAACCACGTGACAAACACGAGCTTTCATTAATCCGTACAAGAACTTGAGCGCTCAAATGTTCGGTCGAACTGTAATGGAGGTTCGAACGAACCCGTTGTTGGAAATCCTTGTGAGAAATACAAAAGAAAATGGGTGGGAAGTGGAAAAATGTGGGAATATGAAAAGTCCCACATGGGAAAAACACAAACCATATTCAATGTTTATATTTGGGGGTTTGAGGGAAACATTTGTTTAAGAATGCTTGAGAGTGGCAAGGGTGGTCACAACACACACACGCGCGCGCCGGGTCGGGCTCGAGCGAGGGCCATGGACCATGGGCCATGGGCCTTGGGCCTTGGGCCATGGTACTTGGTACTTGGCGAATGCGGATCGCGGGCGTGGGGTGGGTTTTGTGGGCCGGGTTATTCTTTTTGGTCAAGGGCGGTTTGATTAAGTCAGAAGACTTAATCAACCCACCATCTTTGGAAACTGCTCCATTAATCACGTGATTACACCCCACTAGCCGTTTTATGACTGTTGCAGTTCCCCATTACTCCCGTAACTTCTCCACTAGCCGTTTATGGCTGTTACAGTTTCCCAAAACCTCTCTATAAATTCATCGTCTTTTTCCACAAAAATACACAGAAAATTACAATCGATCTCTCTCTCAAATTCCTCTCTTTCTAGGCAAATATTCTGGTTTCCAATCGGGGATTGTGAGTGCACATAATTCTCGGTGTCGTGTAAACCCTGGAGGGCAACCGCAAGCGTTTCTACTGCATCGGAGGTACCACGGAATTGTCTTTTAGAGCAGTGGTCCGGCCACGGCACGACAATTGGTTCAGTTCGTACATACGCATTATCCAGCTAAGTCGTTCCAATTCATTATTTAGCTAACACCCGTTTCTAGTTCGGCCGAACTCCGTAGTGGTTTGGACGAACTTCAAATTCAGTAGCTTCTGTAAATTCCGAGTTCGGTTGAACTCAATTCGTGTTCGACCAAACATATTTGCTCTGTTTTCTCTGTATTTTGGTGCAATTTTTCTCTGAATTTGGTCTTGGATTTGATGTTGTTTGGGCGTTTTGTTGTGGTATTGATGCCTGAGGTTGGTGGAGATTGATGACGGTGTTGAGGCTGGGCAGCAGGTGGCTGCTTGCGTAGTGGTCGATGTTGTTGGTGTACTGGGCAGCTGTGTTGGGCGAGAATAGTGTTTGATTATAGTTGTTAGGAGGTTGAGGCAGAGAAGAGTGGTGTAGGTTAATAGAGGTGTGGTGTAGGATAGTTAGTTGTGGATTGTGCTCAATTGCCCACTAAACATTGCAATTTGCTCGGCTCTTGAAACTTGGCCCGAACTTTGATACTCTCACCTACCTACATAGAAAAGAAAACGATGGGAGAAATAAAAATAAAACAAAAATAAATAATAATAATAATAATAATAATAATAATAATAATAATAATTATTATTATTATAATTATAATAATAATAATAAGAAGAAGAAAATAGAAAATAGAAAATTAATAACGAAAACTAAAATAATTAAACTATAAAATTATAAAACAAATAAAATAAATAAATTATGGAATTAAGATCTAAAAACTAACAAAAATAGCTAAAAACGCTAAACTAAGATATAAATAATCAAAATAAGAAATTAAGTAAAATAAAGATTAAAAATAGAATAAAATGACTCAAATTATGCCTAAATTACTACCCTATGAGCGACATAAATGTCACTCATGAAATTCCCCCAAACTTGAGCTTTTGCTCGTCCACGAGCAAAACAATGAAACACAAAGGAAAATGGGATAGAAATTTTGAGCAAAATGAGTTATTGAGAAACTAATTTAAGGAAACATAGAAAATAGAAATCAAGGAAGAATATACACTAACTCACTGTCGTAGGAATCACGATTGCATTTAAGCACATACAATAAGCTCTTTAAACCCCTAAATCGCTCTAGAGGGCGAGTGAGATCTCGCAAGGGTCTCCCACAAGTTTAACCCATAACTCTTATTAAGAACAATTGAGACAATTCACCCAAAGTCATCTCATCAAGCATGGTTCACAAAACATGGTCGATTCAAACAAGATTTCAAAGCATAACCATCATCAAAATAAAGGAAATAATGCCCTTGGTCCAAGTATGCATTCTATGTAAAGTCTAATAAATGCGGTTCAGTATTAATTAACAAGTTAATAATTCAGTGAGATCAAGTGAGCTGAATGCCTAGCTAGAGGCCGCTTCAGTTCAAGTGGAATTAATGATATTAATCCACAGCTTACTCTTGACTGAACCCGTAGGGTCACACAAATAGTACGTAAACGGATCAAGTATTTAATAGCATTAAATACTCCATCTATGGATATTCGGAATCGACGGATCTTGGTTTCAGTGGGAGCTGAGATCGTCACAGGCAAGAAATGAATACTCCGGAAACGATGATATTGCCGGAAACGGAAATATGGATCGTATCGGAAATATAAATATTATCCAAGTCGTAGATGTTGCCGGAAACGGAAACATGGTACGTATCGGGAAATATTATCGAAAATGGAAATATTGCCAGAATCGGAAATATTGCCGGAAACGGAAATATTGTCAGAATCGGAAATATTATCGGAATCGGAAAATAATTCCGGAAACGGAAATATTAAATATTTGTTCGAAACGGAAATTAATTCCGGAATCGAAAATATTAAATATTGTTCGTATCGGAAATATATTCCGGAATCGGGAATTTAATCGGAAGCGTATCGTACGAATAAGCATCGGACGAGGCCTGCCGGACGAGGGCCCAGCACGAAGCCAGGCTATCGCCCAGCAAGCCAAGCGCGCCACACGAACAGCCAAGGCCACGCCAGGCCCAGCGCAAGGCCAGGCCTAGCAGGCCGTGGCAGCGCGCACAGCGCGCGCAGCGCGCGCAGCTGCGAGCAGTGGGCTGCGAGCATTGCTGCAGCTCGCGTGGGCTTGTAGCTCGCGTGGGCCGTGCGGCCGTGTGGGCTGTGCGCGGGCATGGCCTGCACGCTTGCGGGTCATGCTCGCGTAAGTGTTTGTGTTCGCATACGAAACCTAAAACGTGCAGAGTTCGGTTAATGATTAAATTCCTAATTCTATTTGATAAATTAATTAAATAAGAGTTTTATTATAATTCTAATTTAATTAATTCGTATCCTAATAGGATTCCAATTCTCTTTCCATACCCCTATAAATATGTGGCCTGGGTTCACAATTAATAACGAGTTTTCAAGTATTCAAAGTGAGTTTTTGAGAGAAATCAGTTACACATCTTGCTCAAAAGTGCCGAAAATTTATAGTACCTTAGGGGCGATTCTAGTTGGTCAATCTTAAGGCGGATCCGAACGTGCTGTGGACTATCTACGGAGGGACGACACTTGGAGTCCTAAAGACTTGTTCTTGTTCGGTTCGGGCGCAGCTAGGGAAGGCACGCAACAAAGAGTATGCATCTAAATTATGCTATATGATTATGTGTAAATAATATGTATTCCTGGCTTAATGGTTGTTTCCGCATGATTTATGAATTGTCATATGTATCATAACCTAACAGTGGTATCACGAGCCTCTTATTATTTTCATAATCTAAATTGCATGAACATGGTTAAATATTACAAATTTGCAAGAATTAAAAGGGGTGATTAATTTTCGTAATTGTTAATTAATTGCAAATTGCGTTTTTTTAATTATACGTACGCAGTTTTTCGGCAGTTTCTTCGTTACTCATCCAAATCGAGTGATTTTTGTGTCAATTCCGCATGTAAAAGGCATTCTAAAATTTTGACAAAAACAGTATTTTCCTGCCGAACCCAGAATTCTCAAATTCGAAGTCTAACTATGACTTTTCGAAGGTTTTAGTTTTTAGAATGCAAAATTTCGTAAATTTAAGATGTTAAATTAAATATTTGCGATTCTTGTTGATAAATCTTGAATTTTTGATTGACCTACTGTATATGTTTAACAAGTTTGAATGCCTAGCCTTGTTAATTATGCAATCTAATTTGTAATTATGATTAATTAGTTGAAAATTAGAATAATTTAGAATTAATTTGATTTTCATAATTAATTATAATTTAATTAGAAACCTATGATTAAAAACCACCATAAAAATTGTAAATTTATGATAAATTTTAAATTTTTATGACCTAGGCTTGAATCCATGATAATCGGAAATCAATTGAATAATAAATTTTCGATTTTTCGCCCTAAAATTATGAAATTAATATTAATTTATTAATTTGTCAGTAATTTTAAATATAAATTTTAAATTTTTATGCGATTCGTTCATATAACTTGCACGCACAAAGCAATGGACGCTTCGTATTACCCTTAAGGGGTGTTGTATAGTGCGGGCATGCGACGACGAGCAAGGGAGCTCGTCGCCCGTGCGGCACGAATGCAATGAGCAAGGGCATGGTGCACGAGCACAAGGCAGCAGCCCTGCCTTGTGTCGTGGGCCACGAGCTATGGACGAATGGGCATGGGCGAAGACAAGGCACGGCAGTCGCGTGCGGGCAGCAAGCGAGCTGCGCCACAACGCGCACTGCCTCGCGCAAGCGCGCGCAGCGAGCGCAAGCTCGCGTGCCACGAGCGCTGCGCCCAACGTCGATCGCGCGCAGCGAGCAATTGCTCGCGCACAGCGAGCGATGGCTCGCTTGCATCAAGCGCTGGCGCGCGCGCAGCGAGCACCACTTGTGCGATGGCTTGCGATGGGAAGATGCAGCAGCTATGCGACAAGCGCATGGGCTGCGCGCACATGGTCAGCGATGGCTGTGTGCGTGTGGCCCATGGGCGTGCGATGCGTAGGGTGTTTGCGTTGCGATTAGATCGTTTTGAATGTTTAATTTGAAATTTTCAGTTTACGTAATTTTAATTAATTTTAAAATTAATAATTTAAATTATTTTCTTGGATTTTAATTTTGAATATTGTAATTATAATAAATTTTATTTATTCTAATTATTTTACTAAAATTAAAATCATGAATTAATTTAAATACGACTGAAATTAAATTAAACTTTTTGGATTCAATTATAAATTTATATGAGCTTTAAAATTTTAATTAAATTTGTATGTTTCCGGTTAGACTTGAAATACATTTTTATGTTTAAAATTAGTAAAGCATATGAATTTATTGGTTTAAGTGGGAGCGCTTTTTAGTCATAAACTCTTGATTAGGTCTACGAATCCTTAAGGTTAAAACAACTTGATTAGAATTAATAAGGACTGAATAATTGGTAGATTATTGGTGCCCTTGATTAATTGCTGCAAATGTTTACGTGATGCATAATGTGTTTTACTAACCAGCTATGTGGGCCATTCATGATAATGAATGGGTGAATGTTATATATTGTATATGTACTGTTTTGCAGGTTATGAAGTGACTAGTATGGCCCAAATAGGATAGAAAATATGGTCTGCGTACCATTAATTTGAATGTAATTGGTCTAAAGTACCAAAGTTGTTTTTCAATTCAAAAATGGTCTGCGTACCATCAAATAGTTGTAATTAGTTTTAATTATAGCTTATCCTATTTGAAGAAAATGGTGCCTCCCACGGAGATTTTCAAGACGGACTTTGAAGTCAAAGCTTCAAGATGAAGTCGGGCCATACTAGATCACAATTATCTTATGCATGCTTTAAGTTATTTATTGCTTTAAATATGTCTTAATTATGCATAAGATTATGTTGCATGATTAAGGATTTTAGTTCACTTAAAATCTAACCAACATAGTAAGAGCCTTAAGTTCCAAACTTAAAAATTGAGTTATAAGGTGCCATGCCAAAATATACACTTGCTTAGATATCCTTTACATCAATCTAGTAATAGTTTTCGCTCAGCGAGGTGTTACTTATTGGTCCTAAAGGGGCAAGGTACACAAATAATTGTGAATACATGTTAGTTTTGGTGAAACTCAACGATATAAGTAAGGAGTCCTTTTATGTCGTGGCAAAATCGATAGGTTTACCTAATAAGTTCTTAGACGTACCTATCAACCAAGAATAGTTTCTAGACTATTAGCAAAAGGCTTTTGCTTACCTAAGATGTTTTAGGATTAAGTCGACAAACTGTGCTTAGTTCTTCAATGATTTTAGGATCTTGGAATCATTTTATTCACACCTGCCGGAACACATAACTTGAATAAAATGCTTAATAAACATTGAATTATGCATGTATGCTAGAATTTAAGTTTATTAAGAGAAACTGTGAATGATTATTTATTTGTTTATTCTTTTCAATTGTAGTTTTTAATATGGCAAACAACAATTCATTCAACATTCGATCAATTCTCGAAAAGGAGAAGTTGAACGGGAAAAACTTCCTTGACTGGCAAAGGAACTTGCAAATAGTTCTTATGCAGGAAGAAAAGGAGTATGTCCTAGATGAGGCGATGCCCGAAGCCGCAGGCGACGGGGTCACTCAGGAAGCCCTCAATCGTTGGATTGATGCCAACAAGGATGTGAAATGTCTAATGCTCGCCACCATGAGTGCGGATCTGCAGAAAACGTTCATCAACTCAGATGCTTTCACAATCATCAGTGAGTTGAAGAACATGTTCCAAGATCTGGCTCGAGTCGAAAGATTCGAGACTCATAGGCAAATTCTTGAGACCAAGCTTAAGAAAGGTGAGCCCGTAAGTCCACATGTTCTCAAAATGATTGGACTCATTGAGAATATGAGTCGGCTGGATCAGCAATTTTCTCAGGAAATGGCTATAGACACCATCCTCCATTCTCTTCATAGCGGGTATGATCAGTTCAAACTGAACTACAGTATGAATAGTCTGGACAAAACGCTCACTGAGCTTCACGGTATGCTGAAGACCGCTGAAAAGACGCTCAAAAGTGATAAGCAGGATGTGCTTATGGTGCGTGGGGGAAAGTTCAAGAAATCTGGAAAGAAGAGGAATGCTAAGAAAGGTGGCAACAAGGCCAGCCCAACTAAGCAAACTGGCGCCAAATCTGTAAAGAGGAAGGTCAGTCAACCCACTTCTGAATCCGAATGCTTCTACTGCAAGAAGAAGGGGCATTGGAAGAGAGATTGCTTGAAGCTAAAGGAAGATCAGAAGAACGGAACAGTCGTTCCATCTTCAGGTATTTTCGTTATAGACTGTATACTTGCTAATTCAACTTCTTGGGTATTAGATACAGGTTGTGGCTCACACTTATGTTCCAATCCACAGGGACTAAGAAGAAGTAGAAAGTTAAGCAAGGGTGAAGTCGACCTACGAGTGGGAAATGGAGCACGGATTGCTGCATTAGCTGTAGGAACTTACTTTTTGTCGTTGCCCTCCGGGCTAGTTTTGGAACTGGAAGAATGTTTCCATGTTCCAAGTCTTACTAAAAACATCATTTCAGTTTCTTGCCTAAATGCTAAGGGATTTTCCTTTTTAATAAAAGACAATAGTTGTTCGTTTTATTTTAAAGAGATGTTTTATGGATCTGCTAGATTAGTCAATGGACTTTATTTATTAGATCACGACAAACAAGTATATAACATAAATACCAAAAAGGCCAAAAAGAATGATTCAAATCTCACCTATCTGTGGCATTGTCGATTAGGCCATATAAACTTGAAACGCTTAGAAAGACTTCAAAAGGAAGGAATTCTAGAACCATTTGACTTAGAGGATTATGGTAAATGCGAATCATGTTTACTTGGGAAAATGACAAAGCAACCTTTCTCTAAAGCTGGAGAAAGAGCAAATGAACTATTGGGTTTAATCCATACAGATGTATGTGGACCAATGAGTACAAATGCTAGAGGTGGTTTCAGCTACTTTATCACTTTCACTGATGACTTCAGTAGATATGGTTATGTCTACCTAATGAAGCATAAGTCTGAATCCTTTGACAAATTCAAGGAATTTCAGAGTGAAGTAGAGAATCAATTAGGCAAGAAGATTAAGGCACTGCGATCTGATAGAGGCGGTGAATATCTGAGCTATGAATTTGATGACCATCTGAAAGAATGTGGAATTCTATCAGAATTGACTCCTCCTGGAACACCACAATGGAACGGTGTGTCGGAACGGAGGAACAGAACCTTGCTAGACATGGTCAGGTCAATGATGGGTCAGGCCGAACTTCCATTAGAATTTTGGGGACATGCACTAAATACAGCTGCACTCACTATAAATAGAGCTCCGTCTAAAGCTGTCGAAAAGACTCCATACGAATTATGGTTTGGAAAGCCTCCAAATGTGTCTTTTCTTAAGATTTGGGGATGTGAAGTATACGTCAAACGATTAATTTCAGACAAACTTCATCCAAAATCTGACAAATGTATCCTTGTGGGCTATCCAAAGGAAACAAAGGGGTATTACTTCTACAATACATCTGAGAACAAGGTGTTTGTTGCTCGAGATGGTGTCTTTTTGGAGAAAGATCACATTTCCAAAATGACAAGTGGGAGAAAAGTAGACCTCGAAGAAATTCGAGTCGAACAACAAACTCTAGAGAATGCTCAAAATGACATTCAGGATGAAACTCAGAGATCTTTAGAAGAATCTGGTGAGAATCATGGTCAATCTAGAAATGTTACCCCGCGTAGATCGCAAAGATATAGATCTCAACCGGAAAGGTACTTAGGTATTTTGACGAACGAGAGCTATGCCGTTCTATTACTTGAAAGTGATGAACCTGCGACTTACAAACAAGCTATGACGAGCCCTAGCTCCAAGCAATGGCAAGAAGCCATGCAATCTGAATTAGACTCCATGTCTGAAAACCAAGTATGGGATTTGGTCGATTTGCCAGATGGCTACCAAGCCATTGGAAGCAAATGGGTTTTCAAACTGAAAAAGGACAAGGATGGGAAACTTGAAGTTTTCAAAGCTAGATTGGTTGCAAAAGGTTACAGGCAAGTCCACGGTGTGGATTACGATGAAACCTTTTCACTAGTTGCAATGCTAAAGTCTATTCGGATAATGTTAGCAATCGCTGCATATTACGATTACGAAATATGGCAGATGGATGTCAAAACTGCTTTCTTAAACGGCGTTTTAACAGAAACTGTGTTTATGACACAACCTGAAGGTTTTGAGGATCCAAAGAATGCTAAAAAGGTATGCAAGCTAAAGAAGTCAATCTACGGATTGAAGCAGGCATCCAGGAGCTGGAATATACGTTTTGATGAAGCAGTCAGTGACTTTGGTTTCATCAAGAACACGGACGAATCTTGTGTATACAAGAAGGTCAGTGGGAGCAAAATTGCTTTCCTAGTATTATATGTCGACGACATATTACTTATCGGAAATGACATTCCTATGTTGAACTCTGTCAAGATTTGACTTGGGAAATGTTTTTCGATGAAAGATCTAGGAGAAGCACAGTACATATTGGGCATCAAGATTTACAGAGATAGATCTAAAAAGATGATTGGACTTAGTCAAAGCACTTATATCAATAAGGTGCTTGATAGGTTCAAGATGGCGGACTCCAAGCGAGGCTACCTACCCATGTCTCATGGAATGACTCTAAGCAAGACTCAGTGCCCAAAAACACTTGATGAGCGTAGACGAATGAATGGGATTCCATATGCATCATTGATTGGTTCAATAATGTATGCTATGATATGTACACGCCCGGATGTTGCGTACGCACTCAGTGCTACGAGCAGATACCAGTCAGACCCAGGAGAGGCGCATTGGACTGCTGCCAAGAACATTCTGAAGTACCTGAAAAGGCACAAAGATGACTTCCTGGTCTATGGTGGAGATGATAAATTAATTGTTAAAGTTTATACGGACGCAAGTTTCCAAACCGACAAAGATGATTTCAGATCACAGTCTTGGTTTGTCTTCTGCCTCAACGGAGGAGCAGTAAGCTGGAAAAGTGCTAAGCAAAGCACCATTGCGGATTCTACAACTGAAGCGGAGTACATTGCTGCACATGAAGCAGCAAAGGAAGCTATATGGCTAAGGAAGTTCATAGGTGAACTCGGTGTAGTCCCCTCCATTAAAGGACCAATAGCCCTGTATTGTGATTATAACGGAGCTATTGCACAGGCAAAGGAGCCTAGACACCACCAGATAGTCAAGCATGTACTTCGTAGATTTCACCTTCTACGAGAGTTCGTTGAAAGAAAAGAAGTCGAGATAAGCAAAATTGGTACTGATGACAACATATCAGATCCATTAACTAAACCTCTGCCGCAGGCGAAGCACAACTCGCACACTGCAGCTATGGGAATCAAGCATATTGGAGAATGGCTTTGATGTCTCTGTTTAATGTTTTAAAGTTTTAGAGTTTAAATCTTTGTAAAACATTATTGGTTAATCATTCACAATAAATGAAAAGAATTCATTTTTCCATTTAATTTGTGGTTTATTAAATGATGAGTCCCTTCAATTTGACGATATATTCAAGATAGACTGTCATGACCAGTCCTGTGACTAAGAAATGTCTATCAAGTGAACTTGAATGTCAAAGGTTGAAAATGGTCCCTAGTCGGAGTTTTCTATAAAATTGGACGCATAGAAAACGTTAGACGATTAGAATGCAAGATGACTAGTAGTTCTGTTTCTTGAACTATGTGGACATGGCAATGTCATAATCATTTGCATAGATACTTACTTTGGGAAGACTAGTATCGGACAAGACCTATGAAACTTTACTGTAAGAGATGAAAATCTGTCATAACTAAGTTTCATTAAAATTATTAGACACTAAATCCTCAATACCTGAGTGATTTGAGATTACTTGTTTGAGAACTGGTTGCTTTGACGTTGACCAACCGTCGCACCGTAAAAGGAGGCTATAAAGGCAACGCTCAGGTAATCACCTATCAAACGAAGTCTAATCTCAAGATCACAAGATTGGGATTGTCCTCCCATAAATCGGGATGAGATGCTTAAAAGTTGTACAAGGCCACTCGGAGAGCTAGAAACTGTGAAATGCATGGCCGTGCTCGGATGAATCATAGGCTATGATTATCTGTTTATTTGATCAGTTGAACTCTGAAACCGAGGAACACCTCTGGACATAATAAGGATGACAACTCTTACCTTATGTTCAAGAGCAAGCATCGAGCGACAAAGGAATTAGGAAATGCACACTTGTCCCTAAGGACAAGTGGGAGACTAAAGGAAATAATGCCCTTGGTCCAAGTATGCATTCTATGTAAAGTCTAATAAATGTGGTTCAGTATTAATTAACAAGTTAATAATTCAGTGAGATCAAGTGGGCTGAATGCCTAGCTAGAGGCCGCTTCAGTTCAAGTGGAATTAATGATATTAATCCACAGCTTACTCTTGACTGAACCCGTAGGGTCACACAAATAGTACGTAAACGGATCAAGTATTTAATAGCATTAAATACTCCATCTATGGATATTCGGAATCGACGGATCTTGGTTTCAGTGGGAGCTGAGATCGTCACAGGCAAGAAATGAATACTCCGGAAACGATGATATTGCCGGAAACGGAAATATGGATCGTATCGGAAATATAAATATTATCCAAGTCGTAGATGTTGCCGGAAACGGAAACATGGTACGTATCGGGAAATATTATCGGAAATGGAAATATTGCCGGAATCGGAAATATTGCCGGAAACGGAAATATTGTCAGAAATCGGAAATATTATCGGAATCGGAAAATAATTCCGGAAACGGAAATATTAAATATTTGTTCGAAACGGAAATTAATTCCGGAATCGAAAATATTAAATATTGTTCGTATCGGAAATATATTCCGGAATCGGGAATTTAATCGGAAGCGTATCGTACGAATAAGCATCGGACGAGGCCTGCCGGACGAGGGCCCAGCACGAAGCCAGGCCATCGCCCAGCAAGCCAAGCGCGCCACACGAACAGCCAAGGCCACGCCAGGCCCAGCGCAAGGCCAGGCCCAGCAGGCCGTGGTAGCGCGCACAGCGCGCGCAGCGCGCGTAGCTGCGAGCAGTGGGGTGCGAGTATTGCTGCAGCTCGCGTGGGCTTGTAGCTCGCGTGGGCCGTGCGGCCGTGTGGGCTGTGCGCGGGCATGGCCTGCACGCTTGCGGGTCATGCTCGCGTAAGTGTTTGTGTTCGCATACGAAACCTAAAACGTGCAGAGTTCGGTTAATGATTAAATTCCTAATTCTATTTGATAAATTAATTAAATAAGAGTTTTATTATAATTCTAATTTAATTAATTCGTATCCTAATAGGATTCCAATTCTCTTTCCATACCCCTATAAATATGTGGCCTGGGTTCACAATTAATAACGAGTTTTCAAGTATTCAAAGTGAGTTTTTGAGAGAAAAATTCAGTTACACATCTTGCTCAAAAGTGCCGAAAATTTATAGTACCTTAGGGGCGATTCTAGTTGGTCAATCTTAAGGCGGATCCGAACGTGCTGTGGACTATCTACGGAGGGACGACACTTGGAGTCCTAAAGACTTGTTCTTGTTCGGTTCGGGCGCAGCTAGGGAAGGCACGCAACAAAGAGTATGCATCTAAATTATGCTATATGATTATGTGTAAATAATATGTATTCCTGGCTTAATGGTTATTTCCGCATGATTTATGAATTGTCATATGTATCATAACCTAACACAAAATGCATCCATGAATTAGGAATATAAGGGATAGACTAATCTAAGGTGCAAGAGAATCACTATCAAAGCATCGAATCATCAATTAGGTTCCCTAAGGCATCGAAAAGTCAAAAATTATTCTCAAATGGATAAATATGATCACAACCACCTAAAATGCACATTGACTCCCCCAAACTTGACTTTTGCTAAGAGAATCTTGGATAATAAGATAAGGGACTTGAGTAATGGGTCTAGAGTCTCGATTCTTGAGCCGCAATGACATTCATCATCACTAGGTAAAACTTTACTTAATAAATCTTCAAGCTCCCACTCAATCATCTAAACTAACCCACTTTCTCAAGGACTTGTGGTATTTACCACTTATGACTCTTTTTTCCTTTTTGTAAACTTTAATAGGCTTTTTATGCCTTGTGGGCTCATTGGCGCCACTTATTGACTCGGACTTGACACTTTGGCGTACGCCTTGTGGGCTCAAATGCACCACTTCTTGGACTCGAAACATTAATCACAATCTTTTTGTTCTACAACCCAATTAACTCTTAGCATAGCTTATTCGAGGGAATGAAGTGCACCAAAGGGAATTAAGGTAGCAAAGAACATCCAAAAGAGAACAAAATTAACTCTTTTCAAACCAAAGCTTATCATTTAGAATCATCGAAAACTTATTAAAGTGAGAATCAAGCAACAAAGATTAAGCTATCTCTAATTGCCCTAACTCACACATGCAAAAATCCAACGGAAATACCTCTACTCAATTATCCAAATGACAAGAAAGGGAATCCACATTAAAAATCATCGAGATTCTTTATTTGGACAAGCAAATCATTTTTTTTGTGCTTTTATTCAATCACTTGAGACTTTTTTTGGATTTTCTAAATACTTTTCGATTTTTTTGATTTTTTTTCAAAAGTTTGAAAGAAAAGATAAATAAAAACAAATAAATAAAGAAAATATTTTTGGATTTTAAATTTTGAAAAAAAAGGAAAACTAAAGAAATGAAAAGAAACTCGCCTCCCCCATGCTAGCGAAAAGCTATCCCCCCCAAGCTAGAATTAAGCATTGTCCTCAATGCTTGAAACAAAGACTCAAGGGAAGGGAGGGGGGGAAAGAAAACACGCATTCACCCAATATACATAGTTCCGCAAATCATAACACATTAGAGAAAGAGAAATGGAGGCAACCAAATCAACATTTTCAACCATCCAACCCCATTCTCCAACAAGTCATACGCCAATCAAGACATGGAGTAATAAAAAGAGGGAGAGGAAAGATATTACCGGATAGTAGGTGGGTGTAAATACCCGCAAATGATTCAATTTATCCATTTGTAGTCAACGTTCTCCAACATTGTGCTTTGCTTTCCTTATGCTATCGAGAATGAGCGCTTATTCCACTTAAGTACCTAAAACAAGATCAAAAATTGAAAAGAAAAATAAGTAAAATTCAAATGAAATAAGAAAATGAAAGCTATAAAACACGGGTTACTTCCCGAGAAAGACTTGTTTAAGGTCCCAAGCATGACCATTCTAGTAAATAACAAGCCAATGATCGCAAAAGTTTATCATATGCACTAGCACACATTTCATGAGATAAATCATATGCAATGACAAGATGCAATGCATGCTCAGAATGATAGAACTCGATTCCAATGAGGAGAAGGATGCCCAAAAGAAGAAGGATCAAAAGAAAAAAATAAGAAAATAGGAAAAAGAAGAATCAAAATAAGGAAATGAAAAAGGAATAGGCAAACTCTCCTCAAGAAACTCTTTTTGGTTGGCAAATTTACATTCACGCTCAATTAGAATCGACTTAAACACTTGAAAACAAAATGGAGCAAAGAGCTTTTCATCACCATCATCGAAGCATTCACTCAAGGAGGAATGAGTAGGAATATAATTCCCAATACTCAATTCCTCAATGTCATGCATCATAGGTGGCAAGTTAGCCTCAAATTCATCTCTTTTACACGAAGCATCCCGAATGGATTCATTTAGAAGGCCAGAGACTTCACTCATTCCTTTTACAAAAGCTTGAGATGCAACCTCAAAGTCCTTAATAGAAGAATCCATTTTAAGTTCTTCTTGGCAATCTAAGTGAGCTATAAAAATACGAAAATCGGACAATGAAATGACCGACTCGGATTGCAAAGCATTAAGGAACTCATTGTGGAGAAGCTCATGGTGGAGAGACGTGAAATCACCAAGTGTACACGATTCATCATTTTGAGGGATAGTGGTAGTTGCCATTTTTTAAGGAAATTTCAAAAAGAAAAAGAACAAACAAAAACAAAAACTATGCACAAAGACCTAGATTCATCTAACTAACACAAACTAATGCAAACCGTAGTCCCCGGCAACGGCGCCATTTTGATCAAAGGGAAAACTAGGGTTACTAGTCTCTCCTAATCAAACAAATTACCTAAACTAACCACTAAACACAAGTAAAGAGGTAAGCAAGGGTCGAAATCCACAAGGACTAAGGTGCTCTAATTTATGCTAATCGAACAACAAGCTAGGTCAAAACGGGGTTTTGGAAAGTCAACTAACTAACTAAACTAAATCAACTAAACTAAGAAACCAAAAGTAAACGAAATTAGGGAATGGGTCAAACAACAACAAATCATGGAATGGACATAAAAGAATTGAAAACGGGGAAGATTCATCAGCACTACATGATAAGCGTTGAATTCACAAATAGCTCCAACTATCTCCCGACATGCGAGCAATTTCCCTAAGCATCAAGGATGAACTCCCGTTCTACCCTATCATACCCGAGGTAAATCAAATTCCCAATTCAACCAAATAGTCAAGTTTGGGTCTTTAATCCCTTTCCAACCCAACTAGACTACTCCAAGCAATCATGAAACACTTAATTGATCAAGTTAAATGCAACATGTATTGGAAATGCCTAAACATGTAATAATTTAATCATGAAAATCCCTAATTTCCAATCACAAACAACCAAACCAATCAATGTTGAGTTTTCACCCAAACCCTAATCAATAAACTACTCCATAATCATAAAAAACACAAAATTTATAGAAATTAACAACTAAAAACATGATTCTAAACAATAATAACAACTAATCTAAACATGAATCGTTAAAATAAACAAAAATAATTAAACTAATTAAAATGATAAATAAAACAATAAAGAAATAAATGAAGAGAGAGAGAGTAAGAAATTTCTCATTGATTTATGGTGGAAAGCTTCAAACCAAATTGTCACACTTGATGTTCATCCAAAATCCTACATTTTCATTCATAATTTCTCACTTTTATCTCTCTCCTAAAACTAACCTTAAACCCTAAACCCTAAGAGAAAGACTAATTATGTACATTGTATTTTCCAAATAAAATTGGGTATTAACTATTTATACACCTTCCAAAATTAAATAAAGAAAAAAGGAGTAAAATTGAAAAGAAACTAAAAACTAAAAGAGAAAAAAATAAGAGAGAAAAGAAAAAGAGAAAAAGAGAGGGAAAACAAAAAAAAGGAAATAAAAATGTCAAAGAGTTAAACATTTACACTATAGTAAACCTGGTCCATGCTATGGACCAGGGTATTATAGTCTTTGCGTTGTTGCGTGCGAGAAGTTGCTTGTAACTGTCACGTGCTTTCCTAATTATATATATGTTTTTTTTTTTAATTTCATTTTTCCCGGCTTTTGAACTTCTCACTCAACTTCTCTCTCTAAACTGCTTTCCAACTTCTCTCTGAATTTCTCTCTCCATTTCAAATTTAATTTCAGTGATTATTTTCATCCATTTGCATCAAATTACTCTTCCGATCTTCTTTTTTCTAAAAAATGGTGAAGAAAGCGGCACCGAAGAATCCGGCAGCGAAGAAACCGGCAGCGAAGAAACTTGAATTCGACAATTCCGTCGCTGAAATGGCTGTTGAAGCTCCTCGAAGGCGAGGAAGAAGGCCAAATGCTGTTTCTGAAGAAATTCCTGGTAATTCGAACTTATTTTTTGTTTGATTTTGAATTATTGAAATGTTTGTGGTTTTTGCTGAAATTAGGTTTAGTGTTTTATGCAGTTACTGTTTCAAAGATATAGTTACCTTTTATTTGTTGTTTCTGAAGAAATTCCTGTTAATTCGAACTTATTTTTTGTTTGATTTTGAATTATTGAAATGTTTGTGGTTTTTGCTGAAATTAGGTTTAGTGTTTCATGCAGTTACTGTTTCAAAGATATAGTTACCTTTTATTTGCTGTTTCTGAAGAAATTTCTAGTAATTCGAACTTATTTTTTGTTTGATTTTGAATTATTGAAATGTTTGTGGTTTTTGTTTGAAGTTACTGTTTCAAAGATATAGTTACTTTTTATTTTATGTTACGAAGTTTTTAAGTGTTTTTATTAGTGACTGGTTTGTTCGTAGTTTTTTAGAGTAATTATATTTTTAAAAGGTTACTATATTTCTAAAACAGTAACTATGTTTTTAAAATAGTTAGTGTCTTTTTAGAAAGTAAATTAACTTTAAAATAGTAACTATGTGTTATAATTAGTTACTATCTTTTTTAGAAAGTAAATATAACTTTAAAACAGTAAATATGTGTTATAAATAGTTACTGTGTTTTTAGAAAGTAAATAAACTTTAAAATAGGAACTATGTGTTATAAATAGTTACTATCGTTTTTAGAAAGTAAATATAACTTTAAAACAGTAACTATGTGTTATAAATAGTTACTATCTTTCTTAAATGTTATTATAAAATTAAACAGTTACTATGTCTAATAAATAGTTACTATCTGATTTAAATGGATACTCTATGTTTATGTATTTATTATATTATTTGAAAGGTTACTATATGATTTTATTGGTTACTATGTGATTGTAATGGTTACTATATAGTAATATTTTGTTTTATAATTGTTTTGTTTCAGTTGCTAAGGAATCTGTGTCTATAAAGAAGAACAAAAAGGCTGGCAGTCCGAAATCAAAAGCAATTGCGCTTGTATCTGAAAAAGAACCAATTGAAGAAGAACAACCTAATCAACTAGTTTTACAAAATTCTTCTCTGGTTGACGTTCCACAGCCTGAATCTCATCAACTTCATTCACAAGTTTTGAAAGAAGTTGGCGCTGATGGCCTGCCTATCGTGTAAGTGTTAGTTTAATTTAGTTAATTGTTCTAAATAGTTACTATATGTTCAAAATAGTTACTATGTTCTAAATAGTTACTATATTTTTATAAATAGTTACTATATGTTGTAAACAGTTACTATATGATTCCAAAGGTTACTATATGTTGTAAACAGTTACTATATGATTCCAAAGGTTACTACATGTTTTAAATAGTTACTATATGATTCCAAAGGTTACTATATGTTTTAAATAGTTACTATATGTTTTGAAATATGTTCTAAATAGGTTCTATGTGTACTATGTTTACAATAGTTACTATATGACTCCAAAGGTTACTATATGTTTTAAACAGTTACTATATGTTCTAAATAGGTTCTATGTGTACTATGTTTACAATATTGACTATATCAAAGGTTACTATATGTTCTAAATAGTTACTTTATGTTTTAAACAGTTACTATATCTTCTAAATAATTACTATATGTTATAAATAGGTTCTATGTGTACTATGTGTAGTATAGTTACTATATTATTTGAAAGGTTACTATATGTTTTAAACAGTTACTATATTTTCTAAATAGTAACTATATGTTTCTAATAGTTACTACATGTTTTAAACAGTTACTATGTGTTCTAAATAGTTACTAAATGATATATAAAGCTGACTTACTTTCATTATTCATTTTTTTCAGGTTTAATTTTGATACACAATGTTCAGGAGGATCATTGTGTAAATTAATTAAAGACTTCTCTCCTGATCAAAAGGCAGCTGTTCAAGAGATAGGGTTTGGAGGATTGTTAGGCCTTCAATTAAGTCGAAAAAACACTCAGATGATGTACTGGTGCATCAAGTGCTTTGATGGTGTGAGTTCTCTGTTTACAATCAGTGATTCCAAGCAATTTGAAATCACTGATTATGATGTGTACGATTTGTTTATGCTCCCCCTTTCTGAGCTGGAGGTTGAAGGGGTTAAACGTGGGCGCAATTCCACTAATCCTGATTTTGATTTGAAGATCAAGTGGAGAAAAGAGTTCGGTTTTGAAGAGGTCAATGCTCAAATTCCTATAAGGTTGCTTGAGGACAAGATTAAATTGTTGACATATGGTGGTGGTCTGTTTAAACAATTATTTGTTTTTGTTGTTTTCTCTACTTTTTTTTACTCCAACAGCCAATAGGACTGTAGATTTGAGATTGGCTAAGGCTTTGGAAGATCCTAAAATGATTTCCAAATACAATTGGTGTAAATACGTTCTTGACGTATTATGTGAGGAAACAGTGAAATTTAAAAATTGTTTATTGAAAGGCAAAGATCAAAAGACATTTGGAGGCTGTGTTGTGTTTTTGCAACTTGTGTATTTTCAGAGGATTAAGTTTAGGAATTCCAGTGGTATTCCTGATCAATTACCTCTTATTCAACATTGGACATCGAAGATGGTAACCGATCGGATTCATGCTGAAAATGCCAATATGAGTGCATTATATGGTTCTGGTATATTGGAGAAGGGGAAGTATCCAATTTCCAAAAAGTTTGTTTTTGTTGATGGTCAAATAGATTTGACCCAAATCAAATCTATTTCGAAAGAAAATGAAGCAGGCAGCAGTGGGGGAAGAGCTGAACAGCCCTATGTTGGGCGTCGAATTCCAAGTCGGCGTCCTAGGATTCTTCAGTTTGAAATCCCTAATTCTCATCCTACAGATGAAGAAATTTTCTCTAAAGCCACTGATGTAAGTTTATTTTATTATTGATATATTTGTCAATATATAGTATAGTTATTTTTTATATGCTATAGTTATCTTTTATACACTATTGTTATCATTATCTTTGGTTTAGTAAATGTAGGTATATATATAATTATCTTTTATATTCTATAGTTATCTTTTATATTCTATAGTTATCTTTTATGTACTATAGTTATCTTTCATACACTATGTTACCATTACTTTGTTTTAACAAATAGTAACTATATGTTTTAAACAGTTACTA
Organism: Spinacia oleracea; assembly: GCF_020520425.1. Classification (NCBI taxonomy): domain Eukaryota; kingdom Viridiplantae; phylum Streptophyta; class Magnoliopsida; order Caryophyllales; family Amaranthaceae; genus Spinacia; species Spinacia oleracea. Next base: position 174,844,778 of record NC_079490.1, on the reverse strand, counting down.
TATGGTATAAATAGTTACTATATGTTTTATGTACTATAGTTATCTTGTGTATACTATAGATATCTTTTATATACTATAGTTACCTTTTATTTACTATAGTTATCTTTTATTTTCTATAGTTATCTTTTATATTCTATAGTTATTTTTCATATACTATAGTTAACTTTTATACAGTTATCTTTATATACTATAGATACCTTTTCTTATAATATTTTTTGTATTTTTAGTTAAATTTTCATATTATGTTCCATATTTAAATTTATGTATTTTGTTATTAGGATTTTCATGGTCAGTGGTTGTTGATGAAGAGAGATCTGGATGTAGTTTCAGCCATCCATGCTGAAGAGCTGTTCAAATTAAAGGCTTCAATGCCTTCGCACAACCCTGGCGATGATATTTTGGAAAATTCCACTTATCAAAAGATGGTTGATGAGTTGGTGGAGATTCATCAGTTGGTGAAGAATCTACCAAATGGTTGGGATGACATTTTTGGTTCAAGTAACAATCCAGTTGTTACTGCTGCCCCTCAACCTTCTGCCGTTGTTCCAACTGAGCCTGCAGTTGTTACAGCTGCTGTTGTTGATGCAATAACATCTACCGAAGCAATTATTCGAGAAGTTGATCCTGACACTCAAATAAATGCAGTTCTTGATTCTTTGAAAAGCAAAGATAAAGAAATTACGGAGGATGATGATGAAGAAATAGAAGAATATAAGCGCGTGTGGGCTGGATTTCAAAAATGCATCATTAACAACCATGCTGTATCAAGAGTGAATGTCAGTGTCTATGGCATAGAGGAAAATGTGATGTTTATGTCTCCGTTTATGATAGCATTTGAAGATTTAATGAGGCATCTTCCAGCATTTGTTCAAGAAGCTGTGGACTTTGCTGCTCTGACTGATGGAGAGGGTATTTTGACTGAGTAAGTAGAAGTTTTCTCATTTAATAATTTATAGTTACCTTTCAAATAATATAGTTACCATTCATATATTATAGTTACCTTTCATATATTATAGTTACCTTTCATATATTATAGTTACCTTTCATATAATGTAGTTACCTTTCATATAATATAGTTACTTTTTATTATTTATAGTAACCCTTCATATAATATAGTTACCTTTCATATAATATAGTTACCTTTCTTAAAAGTGAAGTTGTTGCCCTAACTTTATAGTAACCTTTCATATAATATAGTTACTATTTGTATACTATAGTATCCTTTTGTTTACTATATTTACCTTTTATATTCTATTGTTACCTTTTATTTATTATAGTAACCTTTATAATTCTTCTGACATATTTATTGTTTCTTTTTTATGTTTTTCAGTGATAAAGTTATAGAATACAATCATTTTATTGCGGTAGGAAGAGATGACATGTGGACCCTTCCTTCCACATTTGATATTCTTTTGATTCATATTGAAGCTTGGGCTTTTTTATTGAATGAAAATGAAAGGAATCCTGCTGGTTCTCCTCAGAAGCTGTTTTTAGGTGGCACATATTGTGTAAGTTATATTTTTAATAATATAAAATGTTAATTATTTTAAATTTTTTTGGCCTTTGTTTAATTTTTCTTTTAATATTGATTTGCAGAAATATGTTGCTGATTTGATTGAGAAACCAGGCAATGAAAAAATCTTGTCTGAATTGTGTGTTTGTCTTAATTGTGGTGTGAAAGATGTAAATGGAGTTCAATCGTTGAAAGATTGTAATATGGTATGATTTATATTTTCTTTATATAACCATATTATCTTCTTTTTTTGTCTCCTTTCTTGTAGTTCACTAGTACAAAAAAGGGATATTGCTTCGAGCCTAAAAGGGGTTATTGATTCGTATTATGTGCGAAGCATATAGACTCGATGCAATTGAAGGCATTCAATTGCTTCGCACAAGTGCGAAGCATTTAAGACTCCTATTGCATTGCACTTACCAATATTTCGAAGCATTTGATCGTAGCAACTATTAAAACGTACTAGCAATTGCTTCGCGCCTATCAATTGTTCGAAGCATTAAAAGTTCTAATTGCTTCGAACTTATGAATTATTCAAATCAATTGATTTAAGTAATTGCTTTGGTCTCAATCGTAAGCCCGAAGCAATATATGCAACTTTTCTATTTTTAAAAAATATTCCACAAAGAGGGAATAACACCTCCATTTACAACGAGGCAATCTAGTATACCACACATCCCATCATCTATCTCCAAAGCGCTTCATTTTGTACCAATAATAAGCAATTAAAATCAAAAAAAAAATCAACTATCATAAAATATTGCCCATGACCAATACAAAATCATTAACCATTCAAAATCCATAAAATCATCCTAAAACGACATCTGTTACAAGTTGTCCAAAACATCAAAATATTTCAAAACAAATAAAACTGCAATGGAAGATAAGCTTTAACAGTTACAAGTAAATATCTTCTAATAATAGTAGCTTTTAATTCTAACAAAATACTATACTTCAGGAGAATACAAAGTCCAAAAAGTATAGAGCCCAACAAGTTAAAACTTTACGAATTTGCCCGTTAGTATAAGGTTTAGTCACCTTAAAATCCTGGAAAGAGAAAAAAAACAATGTTAACATATATAATATCTATAGAGATCATTAACTTAAATTTATTTAAAAAAATTCGTACCTTGAATAGATTTTCACTTCCACTATATGAGTGGACTATGTCATACATGAACCTTGAAGTAAAATACCCGCACTCAGTACCCCCATCCTGTTGAGCACACTAGAGAAAACCAATTTAATATTTCATAGGTCAACAAGTCATCACTTAAATTAAATTTCCAAAAAAGAAATGATAAAAACTGTAGATATTTACCACAGCAGCACCCCATTGTAATTGTGGACCTTTACTTTTCCCACCATATGCCTTGTAAGTTTCGAAGGCACTGTTCAATTATCATTATTCACAAATATTATGAGATAATTGTACAAATTAATCAATTTATAGATAAATGTTGAAAAAAAAAATATGAACTTACCTATCCAATACCACTCTTATTGCTAGGCTGCGTTTCTTCTTAATTGAATCAAATACGTGAACCGTATTTATGGTAGGGTAAATCACAAGAAGCACCCAATGATTGCTACATGTTTAAAGAACCAATGAACAAAATTAGCTATTGTTTATATGATAAAGGAAATCCTATAATAATAAGAATGTCAATAGCGTGTGAAATAATATTTACCACTCGTACTGGTTCTGCGAGTAGAATCATTCTAGTCTGAATCCAACCTCTATTGTGAATATTTCCTTTTCTTTACATTTATAGTGGGCTTCATCAGTGGAATAGGGCTATTACTGGTTCTGCGAGTTCCCTTTGCAAATGTTTTAGCTCTAATTTACTTTCTAAAGCATACTACGGGGACTTATGTGCAGGGTTAGCAGAACAGTGACAAAAAAACTTCTGATGCACGTTGGATGTGATGTCTTGGCTGTAGCGTCTAGTGAGGAATGTTTGTTAGCTATCTCCCGAGAATACAGGGTGGTATTACTTGATTTGTCTATGCCGATTTGATGGCTTTGAAGTTGCTGTTCAAATAAGAAAAGGGTTCTCAAAGCGTCATGAAAGGCGTTAATTGTAGCACTCAATGGGAGTGCGGACAGGTTGACCCGAGAAAATTATGTCAGGGTTGGTATGGATGGTTGCGTATTGAAACCTATATTTGTTGATAAAATGAGAAGTGTTTTATCTGAGATCCTAGAAAGACGAACTGTGTTTGAGCCGCTCTAGGTATTTGTAGAACACATGGTTCAGTGATATAAAGGAAGGGAGAAACATAGATTATTCTAGGCATGACAAGATAGTGCTGCCAAATTTCTCTCTTGTTTTTACTTTCTTTAATTTTTCTTTGTAACCAATCGGGTGACTGGAGGTGTTGGTGTCTGACATTCAGTTCCAGGTGTTCATTCAATGTATATACCATAGTGTTGAGAATATCACAAAACATTCAATGTATATACCATAGTGTTGAGAATAGCACAGAACTACAGAAGAGGCAGTTATCAAGCAATGCTAATTAAACAGATATAGAATAGCACTTTTAACAGATTGCCACAGGGGAGCTAAAATTGACAATTCTGTGGCAATTTTGCGGCTTTTTTTTAATATTTATTTTGGACAATCATTGGTAACTACAGTAGTTAACTACCAAATGTATGATATTACTCAAGTGTACATAAAATTTCAAGCTGCAGGAAGGGCTTCAACTAAACTGAGATCAATGGTGGTGAGCTTTTGGTGTTAACTTTATCAAAGCTTGGCTCGAGATGTACTACCTAAGAAGCCTAGGCCAAACATGAGGCCTGATTAGTGATTACACTTGTTCTGCCTTTTATTAGAGTTTCTATTTTTGACAACTTAGTTTATTTGAAAAGAATATACTTCGTATTTATTTTGATGTCAAAAATATTACTCCAACAACAAATATATTTCTTTTGATGTAAAAATAATACTCCAACAAATCTATATCTATCAAGAGTAGGTGTTAAGATTATCTTACTTCTGATGATATGGGGCTAGGATCTTTTGATTGTTTTCGGAAGCTGCTTTCATTACCCTTGCCATGTATTCACATGCTTCATCTATGTTCTCCGAACTTGCCAACAATGTAGTTGCTGAAATCAATTGCGGACACATGAATGTGATTGAGTCAACACTCAAGTTCTTGCATTTTTCGTGTAAGGCCCTAAACATATTGCACAAGAAAAAATAACCATTAGATATTAAAGTCCAGTTTTTATAACTATAACATAAAGCTATTAAAATTTAATAAAGAAGTTTAAGATATTTGACATGATGAATATTTGTATGGTTGATATATTTAACCAAGCCCCACTGAGAAGTTGGACAACATCCTCCTTTGAGATATAGCTAGAAAAATTTTCCTTGTATCCGAATACCTCAGCATCTAATTGAAAAGATATGGATTCCACACCAGGGGGCAGATCAGTAAGAATATTAGCGAGTCGTTTGCATGACTCACTCAAATGCTTCATTACACTATGTGAAACAAGCGGCGTCCTTTCCATAGTGAACTCAACAGTGTTTTGAGTATCAACAATTTTTTCCTTATCCCGCTTGTCCTGTTAAGAAACGCACAATTTAATTAGGGAAATTTCCATTAGTACACTCCTACTATTGACTTTTACCAATAGTACACTCACTTCTAATTATATTGCCAATGGTACACTTAAACTATTTAGTTTCTTATTATCCTTACTATTTTCATTAAGTAGCTTAACTATAGTTAATTATTAGAAAATAAAAAACAAATAAAAACCTAAAAAGTTGATGAACGAGAAACCTAGACACGTTTTCTTCCTCCCTGTACTCCTCTCTTCTTCCCCTGTCATCTAAAAACCTAGAAAAATTCTACAAGGTCTACACTTCTCTTTGGAATTGTAATCTTTAACAGCAAAATTGTTGGGAAATTATTCAACTTGACCTCAATTGGTGAATCAGTTTTTGGGGCAATTTTGTTGCCACTTTGATCGAGTATATAATTGAAGCGATCATTGACGGTGGAACAAGGAGGTGTGTTAATTACTCACTTTAATTCAAAAATTCTTTAAATTTGGTTATTATCTGTAACTTTGCACCTTCTATGTGATCAATTTCAATTTGTAACTTGATTCCCGGTTGTTAATTAGGTTTTGCAATTTCACTCTGTTTAAGCGTTGATAACAAATACTCCTTATGATATATGAATCATGTCTCAAGCAAGATACTACTGATGTTGCTTGAAGGTAATTTTGCTAATTCCATTTACGGCACTTTTGATTATTACTAAAGCTCCTTATAAAAGGAACACATCAAGAAAAGGATTTTAAATCATGGAATTAGCAAAATAGATACTCGAATGATGAATGACTGATGTAACAATAATGTAAACGCATATAATAAACCATTAATAATCAGTAACAATTTTTGCAAAGGCCACATTCTAATACCATACTAATAACGTAATAGTAGAATATTAGGATTATACTAACATTTGTAGTTTAAGACTAGTCTAACTCTTATCTTAACAGTAGCCAACATCCATCTGATTGTCTCTTGCCAGCTCCATATTTTCATTCAGTTTATTGTTTGCTCTTGTATTAGCTACTCTGGGTTAACATGGGTATGCCAATCGGTTTTGAATTGTGTTATAAAACCATGAAACTATAAGATTGTCAGGACATTATTTCCGGTATGTGTATAAAAGCTTGAGTTGTATTGATTGAGCAATGCTCATATTTATAGTACAAGAGTTGACGCAAGACAATCCTAAAACAATTAGGTATTGAACTCTAATGAATCCTATATAATAATACTACTGCCTACGTAACTTTAATCTAGGCTAACTAAACCACTAAGACTTAGGAATAGTAATATTAGTTAACCTCTAACTCTAAAACTTGTTCAGTTGCATTGGAATTATAATTATACCATAATTCTGCAACAGTATCTCTTAGGTAAGTGAATTTATGCTTGAGATAAAGTCCCAAATTCAGGAAAAAAATTCTGGTGTTTGACTATATGTGTGACAGTACCTATTTCAGGAAAGATAGGATGCAAACCCCTTATCTGAACTATCCCACCAATACAAACTCTCAATTACTTTGCCATATAGTAAACAAAGAAATTGGAATTCTAATTTAGAGTTGACCTTGAATGAGCCAACAAAACATATACATATACAAGTATACTACACCACCAAGGTCATTAACTTCTCTTTCCAGGTTGGTAGAAAAATAAATTTAGACACCTGATACATGTATATATTCTGCCAATACTTCACAGAATTCTCACATTCATAACCCCAGATAATTCTTCAATCTTACAGGATGGTGTGATTTATTTGATTAGCACCCATCTCTTAATGGAAGCAAACATTGGAAATTATATGCAAAAACTGCTCATGCTCCATAAAATAATTTGGGGTTGCCTAAGAAACTAGAAACAGTGGCAATTATCTTTTTGTTTGCTATACTGATACATGATTTTCAATTTTTTTTTTTTTTTTGCAGAATGGATAATGATGGTAGAGTTTAAATAAATAAATCATACTCTATACCTGTACCTTCAACTTCATAGACGAATCAGGCTCCACAACGATATCACTACTAACAGCAACATTAATCGCTAACGGTTGGTCGCTACTCATCTTGCGTCGCGGAACAAACTCCTAATAAGAGGTCAAATTGTCATCATTTATGCTTCGAGATTAATATTAAAATTACATGAAATTAGAATATTAAACAAATTACCTCGTCCCCTATAATCAATTTTCTAGGCCATTGGACGAAACTTTTTACGGCTCCCCCAACATCCTTCATCTCTAAGTTGGGTACAGGTAGAGGTGCAGTTTCATAGCCAGGAACACATGAGTTCACAGTAACTTTCAAATAACCAGGCTTCATTGCAGAATGGTGTACTACATCTTCAGCATTGAACGGATATGCTACACCCCTAGCCACGACTACTAATTGTTGGGAATCATCAAGTTGGCACAGACGACATGCTAAAGGACTCTAAAACATTATTCGACACCCAGCATTAGTAAAGTACTAAAGTACAGTAAAATACTATAGTGAATTTACGAATAATTTAATATACATATAATATATACTTTGTCCTTGACTAATGTCACTTTAACCAATTAGAAAAATATCATTTACAGCAATGACAACAGAAAAGGAGAAGTGCAACTTAGATCATACCTTCAACTCCGCAAATGGGTCAGAATTAGGCTCTAGCTCCACAGAAGGTGAGTTGCTACGACTCCGCGTAGTGGTTGTAGTGGTTGTGGTCTTTCCAATCTCCATCCCAACCGGCAATTTTAGACCTAATTTTGTCACCAAGTTAATGAATTTTTCCTCAACTACGGCCTCCATTTTCTTTTCCATCATAGCTATAGTTTCCTTTCGCACTTGCTCTATTCTAGCCTCAAAATCGCCTTCAATCTTTTTTAGTCCGGCTTGTGAGAAATGATCATATTCTCCATTATTTCGAACCGGTTTCCCCCAATATGCTTGATGGCCGATTGTTCCTCCAACTGCAACCACACGTCCACGACGGTCTTTCTTTCCAAGGGAACGGGATAAGACATCATCTTGCCTATGTGGAGTCCAAATTCCTTGCTCGACTTCCTGAACCTCCTTGTCCTATTGACAAACACATGCATTTATTAAAGAATTACAAAAACACATTTTTTAGCAAGAAATAAATATATTAATCGACGAACAAAAGTGTATGTACAAAGGAAAAACTACCGCAACTTACTATTTTTTCACCAACCAGGCGTGCTTCATCTTTAGGGAAAACATATTCTCCTTTTTCGTTTTTCTTTTGCCGGCCAAAAATCCAATTTAGATGTCGTTTTCTCATGGTTGAATCTGTACTTCCGACTGAAGGGTATCTTCCTTCAACCTCCCATTCAGTTTCCTTCTGTGAATAGCTTTTTTGCCCCATAAAATGAGGATGCAGATTGTGCGACTGACTCTTCCGTGCCTTCTCGCTTATTTCCTATTAGAAAAGAAGAAATTAGTGTGGCAGATTGTATATAAGTGTAGATGATTGAACATGATGAAGATTAGTGGGCAAGGTTGTTGGTGCATCTAATTACCGAATGCATAACAGTGTAATCATAATATATCATGCATTGAATTGTGTTTTACCTTAAATGTATCGGTGGTCTTAGCTGCAACAAATTGCTGCCATATTTCTTCAGTGATGGCTTCATATACAAGGTAAGGTGGTTTGGCATTAGGCGAGATTTTTCTTGTCTTTGTGATATGTCCACTTACCAACTTAGCTTTCCAATCCCTAAACCGGTCACTCAAGTGTGCCATTACATACTTTTTCTTCAGTGGATTGTTGTCAATATGATACATAGTCTACATGGTAAAACAATAATAATTAGACAATCATTAGTAGAAAACTTTCCACTAGTCATGTAATTGGATGATGCATATAATGTAACAGTTGATCTATTCTTACCTTAATGTAATCCCAAAGGGTGTCTTGAAGACCTTGAGGTACCTCTTCCCATTTGTTTGTCAAAATACTGACCTTAGTATGCACTGTCTTCCCAATTTGTTGCCTATAGTCCTTCAACCAATGACCAGTTGGTCGATTAAATGAATCCCATTCTAGGAATTTTGGCACATTAGGGGACTTTAACCCTTTTACTTCACCTCGATACCTTTTAGTGCCTTTTTGAGAAATATCATGCTCCGTCTCAGTTGGATGCTCATAACACAAGGGATCATTGTCCCTAGACATCCCATCATTATAAAGTCTTCTATATCCTCCATGCATAAAGACCTGCATTATTAAAAGAAAAAATAAATCATTAGAACAATACCCGACTTTTTAGGAGTTATCCTCCATGCATAAAGCTATGTTGATTTTGATGGTGAACTCTCTGGTTTCTTTGGGCGAGTCTACAGTTCAATTACTCTAGGAATTGATAAATATCTTATGAAGGGAAAATATTCAGTAGTTATCATACATCCCAATGAATAGATCAAATGTTAACAGTCAAAGGGGTTTCTATCTATGTGAAAGCTGCTCACACAAAAACTGTTCTTCCTTCCATATTAACTGAAATAATTTCTTGTGTGTTTTCTTCTTTGAAAAAGGTTTCTAACTTTTCTGTCGATTCAGTTAAAAACAAGTATTGCTCATCCTTTTAGACCTGATTGGAAACCACCTTTTTTATCATAAAAGAAACAGGGAACAAGAGGAAACAAAAAAGAGGAAGAACTCCACATTGATATGTCCTGCTTATTGTGGAAACCTGGTGTTTTAAACTTTTTTATTCCAGACTTTTCACAGTAGCCTGATTGGAAGTAGTACTTTGTTTAGGTCTATTGTTTTTAGAGTAGCCTGCAGATGTACTGAGTAAATGAAGCAGTTGTTAATTTTGTAAATTAGTTGCTGCACATGAAGAGTTGATGATAACCACCGCCATTTTTAACAACATCCCACGTTGGAATCATGTCTCCACATAGTTTGGCATCAACTAGATCACAAAAACGAGCTATATCCAATATAGTTAAGGAATAATGCAACTGACCATTTGATATGGAATAATGCAACTGACCATTTGATATGGACTTCAGAAATTGACAATTGATTAATTGAATTATTCAAAACCAAACTATAGAAAAACCTTAGGATCTGACCATTTGGATGTTATATTTTACATTTATTTCCGTTTTTGTTATATTAAGGAATAATGCAACTGACCATTTGATATGGACTTCAGAAATTGACAATTAATTAATTGAATTATTCAAAACCAAAATATAGAAAAACCTTAGGATCTGAATCAATGTTTATTGAAATGTCCTAACATAATTGATCTATCATACATCTACATGAAAGAATCCAAATATTCAATGAAATTATTTCCTGGGAAGATGTCACTTTAACCAAAGACCATTTAATAGGATCTTATATGGTCAAGTCCATATCAAATGGTCAGTTGCATTATTCAATATAACAAAAACGTATTTCTAGTTCATACTAAGTTCATCTACATGAAAGAATCCAAATATTCAATGGTGAGCCTATGCCCTAGATTTCTTGTAAGAGTTCTTTTATGCAAAATATAACAAAAACGTATTTCTAGTTCATACTAAGTTCATTGACCACAAGTAAAAAAAATCCTTCTTTGCATCAGATAATTGATAATAATAAATAATACAATTTTTCTTGTAAGGGTTAGGGAAAGTCAGATTCCAATGGAGATTAAAGTAAAGATCCAAGTCACATTAAGCAGAAGTGAAAACATTACTAAAGACACTCAAATGATACGGAATCAAAGACACGTCTTAAAAGCAATTTAAAAAAAAATCATAGATGTCATCCAAAATAATACTAAAAAATCAAAGACCATACATAAACATGTAATTCAAAATCATTTGGATTTTTCAACCCATAAGCCTTCACAATGATCAGAACGCATATAATTTGCATCAAATGCATCTTCCCCGTTTGACTTAGGTAAGCCATTTGATAACGGCGGGTCCTCATCAAATTGATCATACTCTTCTTCGTCCTCCATATCACCAATACCAAGAATTCTTCTCTTTCCTTGAACAACAATAGACTTTTTTTTATCTTTGGGGTCAACAATGTAAAATACTTGCTTAACTTGTGATGCCATGATGAAAGGCTCATTTTGATGACCCAAACGCTTAAAATCAACTTGTGTATATCCATCCTCAACTCTTCGCACACCACGCCCATTGTCAACCCACTTGCATCGAAATAGAGGGATTCTAAATTTGGTGTAGTCAAGCTCCCAAATATCTTCAATCACCCCGTAGTATGGCATAGTTACTTCTAGAGGGCTAGTATCTTTAGCATTAGCGTACTCTGTTGATGATGCAACCACACTTACACCACTATTTTGATTAACAGACTTGGCATCTTGGCGCTCCGTATAGAATGTATACCCATTGATATCATAACCTTCATATGAGTCAACTAGAAGCTCAGGACCATATGCAAGCCACTTAATCATTTCACAAACTACTTTTGGAGTTTTAGTGCGTTGAGACATAACCTTGACTTGGAACCATGCTATAAAAGTGTCATTGTGCTCCTTAGCTAACCACTGATCATCTTTCAAAGGATTCTTCTCCTTCAAATAAGCCATGTGATCATCTATGTAGGGTTGAACCTTAGAAAGATGTTGTAGTACGTACAAATGAGCCTTAGCCTTCATCTTACGATCCACCACGATCCTTTTATGGCCAATTATACCATGACCTTCTAGCCTCTCTTCGTGGCGAGACTTCGAAAGTCCAACCGGTTCTAGCCCTGCTAGGTATTGAGCAACAAACCCCATAATCTCTTCAGCAATTGTGCCTTCAATAATACTACCTTCGGGATAGTATCGATTCCGGACTTTATCTTGTAAAGTGCCCAAATGTCTCTCAAACGGATACATGTTCCTCGCCCACACTGGACCACAAATCTTGATTTCTCGAACGAGATGCACGACCACATGTACCATGATATCAAAGAATGAAGGTGGAAAATACATTTCAAACTGACACAATGTGACGATAACTTCTGATTGCAGACCATCCAAAGTCGAAGGATCAATCTCCTTACTACATATAGCATTGAAAAAGAAACAAAGCCTCGTAATGGCATTCCTCACGTGCTTTGGCAATATCCCTCGGATCGCAATTGGAAGAAATTGTTGCATCATAACGTGGCAATCATGAGACTTCATACCCACCATTTTCAATTCGTTCTTGGACACGAGTCTTTTTATGTTGGACGAGTATCCAGATGGAACCTTTATGCCACGCAAACACTCAAAAAAACTTATTTTCTCATTCTTAGACATAGTGTAGCATGCTGGAGGAAGATATTTTCCTTTTTCCTTATCTTCAGGCGCCAGCTCTGGACGGATCTTCAATTTTTGCATGTCTTTCCTAACATTTTCACCATCCTTTGTCTTTCCCGTTATATTAAGCAATGTCCCAATAATACTTTCAAAAACATTTTTTTCAACGTGCATAAAATCGAGACAGTGCCTGACCTCTAAATGCCTCCAATACGGGAGATCCCAAAACGGGGACTTCTTCTTATAAAGGGCTCCTTTTACAGCCTTGTAAGGCTTTCCATAGACTGTGTTGATATCTTTGACCCGCTCGTACACCTCGCTTCCAGTAAGAGGAGGACGGGCAACTCGAACCTCTGTTTTCCCATTGAACGGTTTTTTCTTCTTTCGATAAGGGTGATCAAGAGGTAACAACCTACGAGTATGCCAGTATATGTTCTTCTTACAATGTTCTAAGTACTCTCCCACCATATCATCTTCACAAATCGGACATGCTTTTGCTCCCTTGTTAATATAACCCGATAATTTTCCGTATGCCGGAAAGTCATTCACAGTACAAAATATCATAGCACGCAAAGTAAAGTTTGTTTCAGTGTAAGAGTCAAACACGGGAACACCTTCATTCCATAGCACTTTTAAATCATCAATAAGTGGTGCTAAGTAAACATCAATATCATTTCCCGGCTGTTTTGGCCCTGATATCAAAAGGGACAACATGATGTATTTTCGCTTCATACAAAGCCAAGGAGGGAGGTTATATATGGATAAAAGAACCGGCCAAGTGCTGTGTTGAGTACTAAGTGTGCCAAAAGGGTTCATTCCATCCGTGCAAAGACCGAGCCTTAAATTTCTCATTTCCTTACCGAAATCATCGAACTTCTCATCAAAATTCTTCCATTGTGGAGAATCGGCGGGATGTCTAAGATATTCATCTTTCTTTCTCCCTTCTTCGTGCCACCTTAAATTCTTTGCTTCCTTCTTATTCGCAAACAAACGTTTAAATCTTGGTATTATCGGAAGATACCACAACACCTTTGCCGGAGGTCCTTTCTCATCTGGTGTACCATCCACTTTCTTCCGCTTGTAGCGCGATAACCCACATCTTGGACACTTGTGGAGATCTTGATACTCTTTCCGATACAATATACAATCATTCGGACATGCATGTATCTTTTGGTACTCAATACCCATAGGACAAAGCATCTTTTTTGCTCGATAGTTAGATATCGGAATTTCATTCCCTTCCGGAAACATATCTTTCAAATCTTCCAATAGAGAAGTGAAACTCTGATCACACCAGTTGTATTTTGCTTTCTTATTATACAGCTTCAACATAGCAGATAAGATGCTGTACTTAGAGCAACCAGGATACAATGGCTTACTCGCGGCACTCGATAAAGTCTCATACATACTAGGTTGATCATTGAGATAGTCTTCTACATCCTGCATCATCTCATTTATCTCATCATCCTCAACGTAGTCCAGCTCATCATTATCCATATCATCGCTACCATTATGGTCATCATGGATATCATTATCACCTCCGAAGTTGCTTCCTGAGTGCCCATAGTTAATATTGCACTCCCCATGGTTAACACTCTCACCATGCCATATCCACCTTGTATAGTTCAACCTAAAGCCACGACGAACTAAATGTTCCCTAATCTGATCAACATTACGAAACCTCCTAGAACAATCACAATTAGAACAAGGGCAAAGTATTGACTCGTCACCATTCTTCAACTGATACGCAACTGCACATGCGATGAACTCCTCAACCCCTAGAATGTATTGACTCGTAGTTCTTGAACCGTACATCCAATTGCGATCCATTTCTAACAACTAGAGGCAAACACAACAACCATATTAAACAGGCCTGACTATTAAGAGGCCTATCCGGAGAGGCCTATCCGGACCTACATCACAGGGCCCAATTATTTGGGCCCTAATTGGGCCCTAAAAAAATTTGTTGCAGTTTAATACAAAGGAAACGATTCTATTTCCTGAGTAATTACTCGTCCCTTGTGAAAAGACTACCCCATTACCAAAAATTTCAAGTTCTCAGTTTCTCACCGATTAATTGCTTAGTTATCTCTTCCATAAAAATCCTCTAGTCCATCAATTATGTTCATAATTTGACTAGAACTTGCATTTGCTAAACTAGCTTCACAAATACAAACTCAAAACTGATTCTAATCATGTAGGACTATTTATAGTTTCATAGTTGATGCAACAAGGAATAAAAGGGAATTTGTTCAAACAAGTTACATATATAGACAAAGACAATTAGACAACTACTAGTATTAGTTTGAAATTTTTGACATCTTATAGTAGGTGGTCCAAAAAACCTCCTTGTGCACTCGTACTTAATCAAATTCAACATAGGAGCTAAATAAGCCTTACTTTGCAACAAAACACAGGGGGGGGGGAATTTGAAATAATTGGAAATGGACATAAAATGAAGAATTTGAATTAATTGACCAATGGAACACCAATTTATAGTGTTGAAAGTGATTAAATATAGAAATTAACCATTTTTCAATTTCGACAAGCCAATCATTGAAATATATTCAAGTTCACTAACAACAAGAAATCAAAACTATAGGTCTGAAACTCGATGATAATCCAACAAAATTACATACAAATATATACCCATGCAAAAAAAAATGGCATTAAAGAAAGAGATCAAAGAAAATAAAAATGTTACCTTAATCAACAAAGAATATCTATCTGCTACTACTAGTCACCAACACCTAAAACAAGAAGAAGAAAAAAACAACAAAAAGAACCCATTAATTAATATTCAAAATTTGAAAAAATAAACAAAAACGACATGAAATTAAAATCTTTAAAGGGTGCCCATACACGGGACGAAGTTAATTTTTTGTTGAAACATTAATTAAATGGTTTGGGCAAGTGGTTAAGATAAGGACAAATTATTTTTACCACCTTTTTTTCACCAAGTTAATTTGTAGTTTAGTTCAAAATTTGGTTCGAAAATGTGGAATTTTACCCTAAATATGACATAGAATGACCCAATTAGCCTTAAATATGGAATAATTGATTAGAACGAGTCTTAGAAAGTTATAACTATGCATATGAGACATGTAATAAGTTTGAAAACAATCCTTAGGTTGTTTAGTTCAAATTTGGGTTCGAAAACGCCATTTTAGCCTAAATATGACCAAGAATGATCCAATTGGCCTTAAATGGGGAATAATAGATTAGTACGAGTCTTAGAAAGTTATAACTATGCATATTAAACGTGTAATAAGTTTGAAAACATTTCTTAGGTTCTTTATTTCAAAGTTGGGTTCGAAATTTGCCTAAATATGACCTAGAACGACCCTATTACCCTTAAATGTAGAATAATAGATTGGAAAGAGTCTTAGAAAGTTATAACTATGCATGTTAAACGTGTAATAAGTTTGAAAACATTCCTAAGGTTCTTTAGTTCAAAGTTAGGTTCGAAAATGTCATTTTTGCCTAAATATGTACTAGAACGACTCAATTAGCCTTAAATGTGGAATAATAGATTGGAAAGAGTCCTATAAAGTTATAAATATGCATATTAAACGTGTAATAAGTTTGAAAACATTCCTTAGGTTGTTTAGTTAAAAGTTGGGTTCGAAAATGTCAATTTTGCCTAAATATGACCTAGAACGACCCTATTAGCCTTAAATGTGGAATAATAGATTGGAAAGAGCCTTAGAAAGTTATAACTATGCATATTAAACGTGTAATAAGTTTGAAAACATTTCTTAGGTTCTTTATTTCAAAGTTGGGTTCGAAATTTGCCTAAATATGACCTAGAACGACCCAATTAGCCTTAAATGTGGAATAATAGATTATTACGAGTCTTAGAAAGTTATAATTATGCATATTAAAAGTGTAATAAGTTTGAAAACATTCCTTAGGTTCTTTAGTACAAAGTTGGGTCGAAAACGCCATTTTAGCCTTAGAGGGGGAATTCTTAGAGAATGTGCTGAGAATTACAACCAAGATGCTCAACTGTTTAATTCTAAGCTATCTGGTGAAGTTGATTCTTTTCACTCAAAATCTTCCAAACCCAAAAATTGTTTATACTGACATCTACACCCCTTTGTTTGATATGTACTGTATCATTTATGTTCCTTCAATAAGAGAATGAAATTAGTAGTTTCTGTAAGTCTGTAACTACGTACCATGAATGCAAGAGTTGAATATTAATCTATTGTTGATCAGAACTGTGCAGATCAGTGCACGGAACTGATCAGTTCTGATCAGAACTGTGCACTGATCTGCACAGAACTGATCTGAGCTGTGCAGATCAGTGCACAGTTCTGATCAGAACTGATCAGTTCTGTGCACTGATTTGTAATGTTCTGATCTGAGCTGTGCAGATCAGTGCACAGAACTGATCAGTTCTGATCAGAACTGTGCACTGATCTGCACAGAACTGATCTGAGCTGTGCAAATCAGTGCACAGTTCTGATCGAAGCGCAGAGTTTTAAAGGAGAAAGATAGTTTTGGGGTAAGGGATGGAAAAGGACTCTGTAATGGAAAATTAAAGGAGAAATTTTTGGATTTTCAGTGCTGAAGGAGAAAGTTTTAGGAGGAGAAAGATTGGATTTTTCAGAAAATTAAAGGATTCATGTTTCTATTGCTGAAAATTCAGACACTTCTATAATATCTTTTGCAGAAAATTAAAGGATTCATGTTTTTATTGCTGAAAATTCATCTTCGCATATGTGTTTTGCCACAATCACAAACTCCAACACCCCAATATATGCAAACCGCCTTTTCTTGGATTCACATGCATCTTCTTTTGCAGAAACATGTGAAATACCCACTCTTAACAATTGCCAATTCTCATTCAAGATTATACTTTCACCTTAGACTTAGCTAATTGCCAAGAGTTTAAGTAGTTTGACAATTTACCATTTTTATATTCAGGAATACAAACAGACTGGATAATATCATAACACATTTGTTTCGTACTTTTTACACGACTTATTTTCACTAAACTTGACTTATTTTGGATACTCTGACCTATCTTATTTTGGATACTCCGGCCTAGCGACCAACCATTAACTAACTGATAATTATATTGACACTCCAAACTCTACAATAAAGTCTAAATAATACAAAATATAACTAAAGTTTTTTTTTTGACAAAAAATATAACTATAGTTGAGTGCCACAATTCTCTTTAACCTATAACAACATGCTCCTTTGATAATCCAACTAACAAATATATGTTGTTGCTTTCACACATCTATTCTAACTTTCTAAGGCTAAGCTTGATTTAATACAAGCAATCATTCATACTCTTCACCATGAACTACAAGAAGGATATTAAACTACATTTATCAACTACCCTACTACTCCAACAGACCATACCAGCGACAACCAAACAGAACCAACACACCATCAGAAAGAATCCAGCAACCAGAAACCACCAACAACCAAACACTCAAAACGGAGTATAACAAATAATTCCAAATTAAATCGCAATAATTTCTAGTTAGGAATTGAGAGACATGAAGTTACTTAGAGCATTCAAGGTACATCAAATCACCAAGTCCTTTGAGAACAGAATAATGTTCCAATTTCAATGGACAAAAGGGGGAAACTGTTATGCGTGCTAACCTCTAGAATCTCCTTCGCTATGTCTGACTTGTTCACTTTGTCCAGGACAGGAACTTCTCAGCTAAAACTTCAACTTCTGAACCAACTTCAAAGGATAGCAGGAGCGCCCTTCTTTATCTGCGATATGAGTTTCAACAAATTATTAGTTTCCATCCTCTTTAAGCAATCAATCTAAAACAATTAAACCAAATTAAAATTCTAATTATTTTATACAAGTATAATCAGTTATGGTAAAGAAAAGCAGTAGTCATTTGCAATGAATACCTCACAACACCACCGACGCCATTGAAACAGACATTTGGTGGGCAAGAAACGCGAAAACCCCCCCTCAACTCCGACTAATTACATCATAAATAATAGGAAATTAAACCGGTAGTGCAACTAACCTTTCAATTCCGATGAATCTTCGAATGAATCTTCCAATTCCAATGAACTCGAGTGCAGAACCGATCGATGAAAGTAACAGCTTACTAGCAGCAACAATGGTGGGTGGTATATTTTGGTTGTTTTTTCTAATTTACTTTTTATGATTGAATTTTCTTGCGCATATGTATGATGTTCCATAGTGAATCACGTCGCCCTGTGACCGGAGAAGTGCGCCGTAGAGACCGGAGAAGTGCGTCGTGGAGACCGGAGAAGTGGAGAGAAGTGGGAGTTAGTAATGGAGGTTGCTCGTGGTTCTGTACTTTTGGGGAAGGAGGGGTAGAGGTCAGTCGTGGGTTAAGGTATACTGGTATAGTAATTAGTAATTACAGCTTGGAATGGGCCATCAAATGAATTGAACTTTCGCGTGGCCGATTCAATTGGGCCTGCGCAGCTTGCTTACATAAAATCCAAGAAATTTATTGCACCGTTTATAAATAGGCCCGAAGCGTTTTCTTTTTGGCGGAAATATTAAATATTTTGGCGGATTTATTTCATGCTTAAATGCTTCGAACTCTATTAAGTCCGATGCAATATACTTGACAGAATCTCAAAATCTATCAAATGCTTCAATCCCAAAAATAGTACCGAAGCAAATGTAACTTAATGCTTCGAGCATGTTTAGGTTCAATGCATTTAAGGTGAAGCAACATGCATTTTTTGTACTAGTGGTTGTAATCTGTTGTTTTTCTTTTTTATATAGATTTTTGCTCCTGTTCTGATTGAAGACCCGAAGCATTATTACCTGTTTGTCATTAGTATGAAAGACAAAAGTGTCTATTTCTTTGATAATATGCTTCTGGAACCAAAAGAGATGGAACAAAGGAAGAAAGCTTATTCTGTCTTGGTAAGTTTTTTTTATAGTTACCTTTTTTGTTGTTGTAGTTACTCTATAAATGTTATAGTTACCTTTATATTAGTCTTTCTTTTTTAGAGGAACTATATTTTTGACAAGGTTACTATTTGTTTAAAACAGTAACTATGTTTTTAAAATAGTTACTATCGTTATAAAATAGTTACTATATGATTCCAAAGGTTACTATATGTTGGTAATGGTTACTATATGATTTTAATGGTTCCTATATGATTCTAATAGTTACTATATGATTTTAATAGTTACTATATGATTTTAATGGTTACTGTATGATTTTAATAGTTACTATATGATTTTTAACCAACTGGTAATAGTTACTATATGATTTTAATAGTTACTATATGATTTTAATTCTTACTATATGTTGGTAATAGTTACTATATGATTTCAAAGGTTACTATATGTTGATAATACCTACTATATGTTTTGTACAGTGTTCTTCATTGGAAAAACTACTGAAAAATATGGATAACATTCATCATGAAGATATTAAAAGCTTCAAATTTATCCCGGTCGGTGGTAATTGGAAGCGAGGTGCTTATGACAAAGACTGTTGTGTCTATTTGATGATGTTAATGATGGTTTTTCATGGTGTTGAAACGGTACAAGATGGTGTTGGGATTTTTGACTTTGATCCCTTGGCAGATGTAAGTTTTTGTGTTAAAAATAATTAATGTTATTCATATTTTTCTTTTCATTCTTTATAGTTATTGTTTTGTTATCATAGTTACTGTTTTTATTCTAATAGTTACTGTTCAAATATTTGCAGGAAGATTTCAGGAAGTTTCTCAGGGCTTGTATTTGTGGCACCATTGTGTTGTCAGATTTGAATTGTTACAGAGATGAATATCTGAAACGAATGGTTGCATTCAGGAAATACAGGAAACAAGATGTTTTGGATGCCCTAATTAAACAAAGGGAAGAGTTGACGCAGAAATACATGAATGATGCTTCAAAAATTGAAATTGTTGCAAGAAATAGTTCAGCAAGGAAATCCAAACATGTTGAAACAGAAGATGAAGCTGAGACAGATGTCAATGTTGAAGGGAAAGGACGTGGCAAAGGCGGGAGACGCACCCGAGGAGGCAGACGCGGGAAGGCACGTGGACGAGGTGCTTCACGTGGTTAATAATTATTGCTGAAAAAACAATTTAATTTTTTGTGTTTGTATGTAGTCGAATTACTACTTAGAATGTACAATTAATTCTAAGTTTGATATAGTTACTCTCAATGATTTTTAATTGTTTGATATATGAGAGTAATTATAACTTTTGCAGTATTTGTGTCATATTGTTCAATTTACTTATTTTAAATATAGTTTCTATTTGTTCACTAGTGTTTGTGAATCCTTGCCATCAATTTGCTTCATTTTTAACTTGTAGCAGTAGTTTAGATGATCAATCATCGTATGACCTACACAGTCGTCTCCGCCAGTTTCTGTTGACATATACCTATAAGACTCCATTGGTCTTAGACCACATTCTGACATTGCCTCAATAGCTTCTTTTTTAGGTTCTGTCATTTGTCGTTCCGATCGGTGGAGATAATTACTTATTTCTCTTGTCAATGGGTGATTATGTACCACTACATGCTTTTCTATTTCAAAATCTCCATTTTCATTCTTCTTTGCAAATATTTGAGCTTCACATTTTGTTCTTGTTATCATAACCCTCTTTCTCCTTTCTTTCTTTTTTGCATCTGATTGATCATCTTCATTTTTGAGTTCTTTGTTTTTAGGAGGGTCTCTTATTCCAGCAGCAGAGCAGTAGAAGTATTTTCCATTAACAATTGTGGTTCCTTCTTTATATCTATTCTTCCCTTTTCGTACACTAAAACCAATAATAGCAGCATGTTTGCAATATAGATCATAAATCTCATCGGTTGTTTTCCTTGCTTCTCCAATTAAACTGCCATCTAATTCTTTATCAATGTTTTCTTCCTGCTCATTATTTGGATTTTCAAAGATGTTGTGGTTTGTATCAATTGAATGTATTATTGAACATGTACAAATACAAATATAGTTATCATTAAATGTGATAGTTACTCTTAATATTTATATAGTTACTCTTTATATGTTATAGTTACTATATAATTAACATAGTTACTTAAGATCTATTGATTGTTATAGTTACTCTACAGTTCATATAGTTACTCTTTATTTGTTATAGTTACTCTATATTTAACATACTTACTTAGGATCTATTGATTGTTATAGTTACTCTACAGTTAATACAGTTATTCTTTATATGTTATAGTTACTATAAATTAAATGTAGTTATTTCTTATTTATATTATTTCGTTATGTGAAGTTACTCTATAATTAATATAGTTACCATTCATAAATTATAGTTACTCTTTATTTTATATAGTTACTGTTTATATATTATAGTTACTCACACTTAATATAACTCTTGTTTATATGTGATAGTTACTCTACAGTATATAGTTCTTCTTTATATGTGATAGTTACTCTTCATTTTATATAGTTACTTTTTATATGTTATAGTTACTCTATATTTAACATTGTTACTTAAGATCTATTGATTGTTATAGTTACTCTACAGTTCATATAGTTACTCTTTACATGTAATAGTTACTCTATATTTAACATACTTACTTAGGATCTATTGATTGTTATAGTTACTCTACAGTTAATACAGTTATTCTTTATATGTTATAGTTACTATAAATTAAATGTAGTTATTTCTTATTTATATTATTTCGTTATGTGAAGTTACTCTATAATTAATATAGTTACCATTCATAAATTATAGTTACTCTTTATTTTATATAGTTACTGTTTATATATTATAGTTACTCACACTTAATATAACTCTTGTTTATATGTGATAGTTACTCTACAGTATATAGTTCTTCTTTATATGTGATAGTTACTCTTCATTTTATATAGTTAGTCTCTATAGTTTATAGTTACTCTACAGTTACTATAAGTCCTGTCTATATGAGATAGTTACTCTACATTAAACATAGTTTCTCTTTGTATGTTATAGTTACTCTGCGTTAAATATAATTCCTCTTTCTATGTTAGTTACACTACTGCAATTATAATATGTTAACTATATCAATATAACAGTTACTATATATATATTAAAAGATACTATATCATACCTTCTTCAATACATTGATTTGCAACCATAACTTGTTGAGATGTGCCTTCATCTTCATCTTCAACATCATATACTTCTCTATGATTCTCTAAGTTTTCTAAAATAATAATAATTACTCAATGAGTATGAAAGTTACTATAATTTTCTTCGTAGTTAGTTATTAGGATTCGAATATTACCGTCATAATTATACAATTTTTCTTCTATTGCGCGATTTAAATCGATATTCAAATCGATTAAATCGTCTTCCATTGTTGAAGCTCGAAGAGAGAGAAGCTGTTGGAGGAGAGAGAATCTGCTATAGGAGAGAGAAGCTGCTGCTGGAGGAGAGAGATTTCAATTTTAGGGTTTCGTGCATTCTGTTATTTTGGAACACGTGATTTCAAACGGTTCAGCGCTGCAAATTACCTAATTACCCTGGTCCATGGTAACCTTAATGGTGGACCGGGTCCATGCAAGCGGAATTGAGGGTTAAAACCCACGATCCCCTCAAGAAGGAAAAGAAAACAAAGTTCAAAAAAGAATTCAAAAGAACATCAGCATCCCCTTCTTCGCTTTTGCTCTTCCGCCTCTTGTGATTCACCATCATCCCGCAGTCCATCACACATCAACGGCCATCATTCATCCACCACCATCATCCAATCAGCCGCTGCTCATCATCATCAATCTATCAACGCATCATCTGTCAACGCATCATCGCACCATCATCATCTTCGATCATCCATCATCAATGGTTGATCTTCAGTGATTTTCGTCGTCCATCACCATCCAATTCAAATTGTACGGCGGCGAATCGAACGACCTAGCACAAACCACCAAGACAACAACCACGTGACAACCACGAGCTTTCATTAATCCGTACAAGAACTTGAGCGCTCAAATGTTCGGTCGAACTTTAAGGGAGGTTCGAACGACCCGTTTCTAGTTCGGCCGAACTCCGTAGTGGTTTGGGCGAACTTCAAATTCAGTAGCTTCTGTAAATTCCGAGTTCGGTCGAACTCAATTCGTGTTCGACCAAACATATTTGCTCTGTTTTCTCTGTATTTTGGTGCAATTTTTCTCTGAATTTGGTCTTGGATTTGATGTTGTTTGGGCGTTTTGTTGTGGTATTGATGCCTGAGGTTGGTGGAGATTGATGACGGTGTTGAGGCTGGGCAGCAGGTGGCTGCTTGCGTAGTGGTCGATGTTGTTGGTGTACTGGGGAGCTGTGTTGGGCGAGAATAGTGTTTGATTATAGTTGTTAGGAGGTTGAGGCAGAGAAGAGTGGTGTAGGTTAATAGATGGTGTGGTGTAGGATAGTTAGTTGTGGATTGTGCTCAATTGCCCACCTAAACATTGCAATTTGCTCGGCTCTTGAAACTTGGCCCGAACTTTGATACTCTCACCTACCTACATAGAAAAGAAAACGATGGGAGAAATAAAAATAAAACAAAAATAAATAAATAATAATAATAATAATAATAATAATAATAATAATAATAATAATAATAATAATAATAATAATAATAATAATAATAATAATAAGAAGAAGAAGAAGAAGAAGAAGAAGAAGAAGAAGAAGAAGAAGAAGAAGAAAATAGGAAATTAATAACGAAAACTAAAATAATTAAACTATAAAATTATAAAACAAATAAAATAAATAAATTATGGAATTAAGATCTAAAAACTAACAAAAATAGCTAAAAAACGCTAAACTAAGATATAAATAATCAAAATAAGAAATTAAGTAAAATAAAAATTAAAAATAGAATAAAATAGAATAAAATGACTCAAATTATGCCTAAATTACTACCCTATGAGCGACATAAATGTCACTCATCAATATATATATATATATATATATATATATATATATATATATATATATATATATATATATATATATATATAGTTTGTGATTTATCCACATGCGTGTTTTATTTTGGAATCGGTCTCGCAACCGGTCAAACCGAAACCAAAATTTTTGGAACGAGTACCAGAATCGTTGGAACCGGTTCAGGGATCGGGTACCTGATTAGCCTGCACCTTTTTCTCATGCTCGCTTTAATTAACAAATAAGTTAAAGTTGGATTTAAACTTCTGTTTTTTTCTAATAATATATCAGCTTGGAAATTTTAAATTTATTTTTTCTAGACTTCTTAACCCAAAACTACAATAATTATCATATTTTTTGAAGTATTTGTGTTCGTTTGGTACCGGACATCTAGTCTCGAAACCGGTCCTACTGGGTCCCCGGTCCTAGAACCGGTACCAACGGGTACCCATTGCCCCTTGGGTATCGGGTCTTGGAAATCTAGATCTAGAACCAGAACCTGGATCGATCGCGTCGGTACTGGCTGTAGGTCCGGACACGCAGGGTCCTTTGCGGTTCCGGGTCCGGGAATGGGTACTCAGTAATTCTACTCACCCCTATAGTATAGACTATACAATTTGATGTTTTAAGTTACATATATATATTTATGTGCAAAATAAAATATCTCATGGTTGGCTAAGATGGTAAGACATCCACTTTGCATGTGACAACATGACATTGTTCTAGTGAATAAAGGAGTTTCATGTGGCGCGTATACGTTATTAAAAATGTTTTTTTTAATATATTAGTATAAATAACGCTTATTCCTTGTGCAAGAAACCTTTTCCGTTGAAAGACGGGGATTTTTTTTTCCTTCGAGGAGTTTTTTTCTTAGGTTATTTCGTAGACCTAAGGTAGAAAACGAAGGGAAAATAATTTGATGGAGTACTCCTTTTGCATTTTAATATGTGTTGCACTTTAACCGATATACTCCCTCCGTCCCTTAATACTCGCACCGCTTTACTTTTCGGGTTGTCCCTTAATACTTGCACCGCTTCTATAAATGGAAATCTTTACCAATATTATATTATTTCTCACACTTACTTACTAACCCACTTACACCCCTACTCCCTACAAAAAAAATCATTTAAAATTCACACCCCTCACTCACCAGTGTCTCAACCCCTTACACATTTCCCACTAACTATATTAAAAAAAATACCCCACTATCAACTAACACCATTAAATTAATAAATCAATTCAAATGTCTTAAACTTCGCACCGGTCAAGCCGGTGCAAGTATTAAGGTACCTGAAAATAATAAGGTGTTGAAAATTGACAAGGTAGTTGTTTGCATTAACGATTTGGTAAAACTAGTTTTTTAAGTAACCGAAAATTTTAAGTATTTTATATCTAAATATTTTATTATAAGTATAGTTGCAAATAACTCCTACATTTTTTATACGTAGTATTGTATTGAAATTTTATAATGTGAATATTCATACAATTTTTTTAGAAAACCTAATTTTAAAAGAATTAAAATAAGCCCAACCCTTCATCAAAACCAAAGACATTTCCTACCTTAAAAAATTAAAATAAGTTCCCACCTACGTACCCTACCACTCAACTACTCAAGTCCCCAAGACCCAACCTAGAAGCCAACAGCCCAACACGGTTATATTTCTCTCTTCTTCTATATCTCCTTTGCTGGTTCAGTTCTTTCCTTCTGATCCGAATGTCCTTTTCATTCCTTTCCGGGGGGGGGGGGGGGAAATTAAAGACTCGTAATTTTGCATCTCTCCTATTGTTTCTGGGCTTTTTGCTTATCAAATTTGTGACATTTGTTCATGGGTTTTCCGAGTTTTAATTTTTGGTTTGGAGTTTATAATCTTGTTTTTGACAGGTAACGAACGAATTTCAGCTGACTGGTTTTCAACATTACATTGGGTAACGTTTCGATTTCAGCCCATAAACCCACCTTAAATTTTATTTCAGCTCTTTCCCAAACGCTTCTATTCATTTGAGGTAACTTAAATTATTAGCACCTACTCATTTAAGGTGACTGAAAATAGTTGTCAAACAGAGCCTTAAAATGATGGTAACTAAGACATGATATCCAATGACCTCTACACCATTTGTTGGCTTAAAAAAATAAAAATAAACATAGAAAAAAAGAAAAGACTAAGGCTCCGTTTGGTAGGGCGTAAAACGTTTTCATAGAAAACGATTTTCCTCTTTTCAATCATTTTACGTTGTTTGGTTGGGTAAGGGATGTAAAACAATTTTTCATGACTCCTCAAAGGTGGAAAACCCTTTTTCTTTTGAAAGAGATGGAAACCACTTTTCCTTCTTTCCTCCTTACCTCCCTCTCCTTTCTTCCCCTCAATCTTCACCATCTTCTCCCATTTTCCTTTTAAGTTACCAAACAAAGGAAAACTAGTTTGGAGTTGTGTTTTCCCTTGAAAAATGTTTTCCATGGAAAATTATTTTACAATGAAAACGTTTTACGCCCTACCAAACGAAGCCTAAGACATGATATTCAATGACCTCTACACCATTTGTTGGCTTAAAAAAATAAGTAAAAACATAGAAAAAAAAAAAGAAAAGACTTATTCCAGGCAGCAACACTTTGGAACTCTTATTTGAAGGAAACACTTTGGAACTCTTGAGTACGTGACAAGGGAAGATGTGACAAATCAGGTGTAAATAAGAATACAGCCTTCCCTTTGATTGAATATCACACAGGAAGAGGAAGAGTATTATCTTAGAGTAAGAAGAGCATCTTATCCTGCATTTGATGCGCACCAATACCAGTATACCACTATTAATGGACTAGACCATGCATGCATACTCTGATCCCACACCATTATATTCACTTCAATTCTAACCTTTCAATTAGCATCATTATTTTCTTAAGGGGAATCAGCATCATTATTTTATTTTATTTTATTTTATTTTATAAAAGAGCTTTATTCATCAAACATGTCACGGAGTAATTATTACTTAATTAATCACACACAAAATAAAAAATAAAAAATAGGGATGATAAGGTTGGGGCTTTTTTGCCAATAACAACAGGGGCTAGAAACTGAGGAATGTTAAACCTCAAGTGGCTTGTGTATATATAGACATAAGTGACGCAAATACAATTACTTTTAGTGCCAATACGAAATATTTCACTACCAAAAATACAAATTATTTATATTAGTATTTCTTAGCAATATATAGGTATACTAGTACCATATCAGTCTCAGTACCAATACCAAATTAATGGGTACTAATACGAGCACTTGTGCCCATATAAACACAAGTCACTTAAGGCATAGAGTTCCTCCCTGGAAACTATAGAGTACTCCGTATGATTTTTATGGTTCTACATACTCTGTATTACTGAACAATATAAAAAAATGACGAGTATATAAACATTTATATTACACGAAAGTAGTTTTTAGAACAATGTATGAATTTGTTTTGATACTCTAATGTATGAATTGAAAAAAAATCTGGAAATAATTTTTTATATTATACACGTACAGTCAATAAAAAAAAATTAAATTGTGTATGAACTTACGAAGTAGTAAAGGAAAGAATTTAGGGACACATTGGCGGGTGAAATGTACTCCCTCCGTATATTATTAGGAGTTACATGTTGACCGACACGCGATATTAAAGAAGAAGAGTTGAATCTAATAAAAATAACGGTTTTTTCATGAAATACCCCTAATTAGTTTGGCGTAATTCACTAAATGTCCCTCGACTTTCAATAATACATAAGATACCCCTATTTCAAAACTTAATACATGAAGTACCATTGTGAGTGTTGTGACCTTAATTATTAATTATTAATTATTAATTATTATTATTAATTATTAATTATTAATTATTAATTATTAATTATTAATTATTAATTATTAATTATTAATTATAATTAATACTACTCCATAAAGTAATTTATTTTTACTTTATAATTTATTTATTTGTTATTATGTTTTACTCCATACATAATACGGAATATTTATTGAAAATGAATAAAAGACATTATATTTTCTTAAATGTCATTTTACCAAACATATTTGTAAACAATCAATAGTTAAACAACCAACAAAAGCAGCCAACTTGAACCGCCAGTTAAACCAACCAAGTAAACCTGTTAACAGCCAACTGCCAATTGCCAAACAGGACTATCATGTGGAAAGTAAGCGGCTGATGAATGTTTTTTTTTTTTTTTTTTTTTTTGACGGAAGATATATAAATGTTTGTTTAGATAAAAAAATTGTTTGGAAAGCGATTAAAATTAACAAAAATATAGATTAAAGTTACTCGTAATATTTACATGTTGTTCATCATCTAATCAAAGCCATAAAAAGAAATAAATAGACAATGAATGAGAAGAGTAGTAGTAGTAAAAAAAAAAGTAGGGATATGGCCGCACCATCATGTTCTGTTGGGAAATGATAAATCCAAGAAAGAATTTCACTCCTTTCAAGGAAATCAACTTTAAAAAAATATGGATTTCCTTGGAAGAAGTAAAATTTTCCTTGAATTTATCACTTCCCTGTTCTGTTCTGTTCTGCAGTGAGGGATGGTGGAATGCAGTGGGCATACTGTCATCAGCATTCATAACTTCCCCCAAATTGATAGGGTATGTTTGTCTTCTTCCCTTTGACTAGTCTTTCCCATCTTTTTTACATGTCCTTCTTTAAGATTTCTCCCCCACTTTTCCCGTTTCCTTTTTATTTTTCATTACTCTCATTAATAGTCTGATTTTCCCATCCAAAACACAATTATCTTGAAAGAGTAACTCTTTTTTTTCTTGTTTTGAAGCATACGGATTTAAGTTCAAAGGCTGAGAGAATCGTTAATCTTAATTGAAATCACCCCTTAGCAATGTTATATCCCCTCCTTTAACTTCAACTCCAATCATCCAATAAAAGCATGCTACTACTCAATCTTTCGGCATATACGGGTCTTATGACCTTATTTTTAGGTCTTATAAGTTCAGATAAATTTCTATAAGTTGAATAACCTATAAGTTCTAATAAAGTCATATAAGTTCCAATAAGGTTTAAATAAAATGTATATGATTATTTGCATTGTTATATTAAATAAATCATATTTATTTTATTATATTAAAGTAATACTTCCTCCGTCTTTTAATACTCGCAACGTTTGGACTTTTGCCACTATTCATATAATCTACTTTGACTATTCGTAGTGTTTTTTATATAAGATAAAACATAGTCATGTGGGATCTTGTTAGATTCGTCTCAATGTGTATTTTCAAAATATCAACTTTTTATAATTTTTGCATAAAGAGAATTTAAGATATAAATGATCAAAGTTGTGCATCGGCATGCGTGAAACTAACAAACGTTGCGAGTAATAAAAGACGGAGGAAGTACTAGTTACTAATTGACGATAATAATTATCAACTGATACTTAAATATGAATTAATATGTTAATATAACTTCTATCAATATAATTTTATTTTTGATAATTTTAGCACCTTTTCATTATCATAAGGGATAAAATACAACCTCAGGTCTTCCAACAGAAAGACTATCAAAACAAAACAATTGCAACATTATCAGGGCGACCCACCCTTCTAACTAATCCATACAGTACAATACATTAGATTATAGCCAAGCCAGAAATTCATCAGAACGAGTTAAGCCCTGTTCTTCTGGACTTTATTTGGTTGAACTGAACTGAATGAATAATAAATAGTAAATAAATAAATAATAAATAATCAATAATAATGTTAATATTTATAACAATACTCATAATAATAACTACAATAATCATAATTATTTATTAATAACAATAATTAAATACTCCATAATATTAATATAATAATAGTAATATTTAAGTAATAATAACGATAATAATAATTTATATATATATAAAAGTAATAATAAATATAATGTTAATATTTATAACAATACTCATAATAATAAATAATAACTACAATAATCATAATTATTTACTAATAACAATAATTACATATAATATTAATATAATAATAGTAATATTATATATATATATATATTTATTTATTTATTTATATATATATATAATATTAATAGTAATAATTGTAAATTTTAATTGTAATATCAAGAATAAAAATAATTACAAAGAAAGATGAATCCGTTCTTTTGAATTGAATGAAGCTGAACTGAACTGGACTGAACTGAAATGAATGGAGTTGAACTGAACTGAATGGAGTTGAACTGAACTGAATTGAACTGAACTGAATGGAACTGCAATAAAGTACAAAAGAACAGGGCTTTAAACCTTGTTTTGCTAAAGTATCAGCTTTTTACACTAATGCATCAAGTAAAATTCTCGTACGGAGTATCAAAGAGTTGTTTTCCTTCTATGATAAAATTACATTACAAAGTATAAAGATCTTATAAGGTCTTGTAAGTTAAATAATGTCTTATAAGATTCTCTAAGTTCAGATAAATTCAGGTACTATAAGTTGAAGAGAACACATATTTAGAGACTACTAATTAATTCTTGAATTCTTGCAACACTTGCCTCTTTCAACCGTTTCTGAATATTAACAACACTTTTTTTTCTTTTCTTTTTTTTCAGAGTTCGATTGTGTGTTATTCCCTCCGTTCCAAAATGTTTGTTACGTATTCCTTTTAGGTTGTTTAAAAATGTTTGTTACATTGGGGAATAATCTTTGTGCTTTTCCATTATTGGTTCATTTTGATAAATAAAACAATCTTATTGGTTGTTGTAATTATTAGTAGATTGGGGTTTTACTTGGTTTATTTTTTTAATAAAAAATCAAAAGAATCTTTATTATACGTTAATAAACGTGCAAAAATCCAAACGTAACAAACATTTTGGAACGGAGGGAGTAGTTTATTCGGATTTCTATGTTGCTCCAAATTAAAGATATAGTTACAAATGAAATATTAATCGAAATTTGACGCCACTGCATTGATAATTTACTACGAGGTACTCCTATATCAAGACGTTTCGAGTCACCAAGCATTAAAGTTTCTACTAATATTTCCAAGTTCCAACCTAAGTTGTTTCATTACCCAAACAAAACATATTTTAAATCCTAAAATAGTAAAATTCCTTTTCTCAAAGATGAAAAATATAATTGTATAATCCTAATCCGGTATAATATGGAGTTGAATACAACGTCCTAGGCTAGTGGCTACTAATTAAAGTAATATTTACTCCGGCTTTTTTTGTTCTTTATTTTTTTATTTTACACGCGTTTTAACGATTAATTAATGTACAATGAGATTCTTCTACTATTTTATTTAAACGAGGCAAATTACGTTTATTTATAATGTTTTCATTTTTATCAAAATTTTGATATTGAAAAAATGAGAAAATTTTAATGTCCCAATGAAAAATGGTGAGAGATTAAATGACTCAATGAATTTAATTGATTAAAATAATAATTAGATACAAATTTTAATAGAATATAAAAGCATTTAAGTGATAATATAAAAAGAAATATAAAGAACATTTTAAGATACCTAAAAAAACCGTAAAAAAACAAAAAGAAATGGAGAGAGTACTAATTAAGCATGTTTTTCAATTAACTAATCGGAATCTCTATCATATAACCCAAGACTACTTGGCCAAACTGAATACAACAAATGACCAAATTTCACTTTTCTCCACACTTGAAATATTGACATAACTACCAAATATCCATTGATTAATGAAACTGACCATTTTCCTTGGAAATTAAACATAATAGTACGAATCTAGATCTTTTAGAGTTTTAATAAAACTTTACAAAGTAGAGTGAAATCTAAACCATCCATTTTAAAATCAATATCTCGTATTATTGGAAAGGGGAAAAAACAAAAAGCTGGATATTGATGAGAAAAAATAAGAAGAAATTTGAAAAAATAATATGTGAACCATTGAGTTGCCATTCAACAATTATATTGTCAAACTCTAAGTTGAGTTATTTTAGAACACCAGAGTATCTAAACCCTTATAGTACTCATTAATTAAGACTATCAATATTCAACTTAATATATGGAGTACTATTAATTTAGTATCAATATTCAACTTAATATAAAAGAAATTAATGAAACCAACCATTTTCTTTCTAAATTAAACATACTAATATTCAACTTAAGGCTAAAACAAATTCACGAGTACCCGTATCAATATTCTTGAACATTTTATTTAAAAAATTCTACAATAATGGATAACATATTGGCAAAATTGGAATAATATCAAGCAGAGCATTAAAGAATATGAATAATAAAAAACAAAAGAAATAATAAAATAAATAAAGGGAAGGAAGTGTATTCATTAATATAGACATTTTTAAACAGAGATTCTAACAATCAAAACATGTTGCACAATCTCATCTAAAATATCGATAACTTTCTTCATTCTTAATTTCTTCGTCCTTGATTCTTCAAAATAAATAAAATAAAAGACTCCTATTACCCTTCCAATCATACCCTAATAATACCATAGCCGACAACTACTAGAGAGAAAATATCAACCCACCCCTCAAAACATTTTCTCTGTCATTACCCAAACCCATACCCATTCAAAAGACCCATACCCGGATCTAAATGATAAACCCTAACAAACAAAAACCAACGGACTTAATAAAAATAAGCAAACTTAGATAAAGATCAGCAGCATTGATCAACGAGCAGCGGGACAATCCCTGGCAAAGTGACCATCACCACCACAGGAGTAGCAGTTACCTCCGCCGCCTCCTCCGCCACGACCGCCTCCACCTCCGTACGACCTTCCACCACCTCCGCCGCTACCACCTGATGGGCATTCCCTCGCCATGTGACCTGCCTCTCCACAGCTATAACAGTTTCCACCACCGCCTCCTCCACCGTAACCACCACCTCCTCCGCCATACCCACCGCCTCCTCCTCCATAACCACCACCACCATACCCACCGCCTCCACCTCCGTACCCACCGCCTCCACCAGATCTCCTACCACCTCCTCCTCCGTTATATCCTCCACCATCACCACCTCCGTAACCCCCTCCTCCGCTACCACCGCCAGAACGACGGGTGGAGCCTTGGATAGGGCCTTCATTAGGACCAGTCACATCAACAGCCTTGGTACGACCATCATCACCGGTAGAGATGACGAACTCAACCTCCTCACCGTCACCAAGGCTGCGGAAACCCTCAGATCGGATGGAAGACTGATGGACGAAGAGATCTTCGCCGCCTTCAGTGGGGGTGATGAAACCAAAGCCCTTGGTGTCATTAAACCACTTGACCGACCCCTTCAACCTTTCTCCGCCTTGCTCTTCCATATTTT
The DNA here is from genome assembly GCF_020520425.1 of Spinacia oleracea. Classification (NCBI taxonomy): domain Eukaryota; kingdom Viridiplantae; phylum Streptophyta; class Magnoliopsida; order Caryophyllales; family Amaranthaceae; genus Spinacia; species Spinacia oleracea. The sequence continues at coordinate 174,811,259 of NC_079490.1, read as the reverse complement.
TTCTCTCTGTTTTTTCTCTCTCCGAAATGCAGACGATAATTTTGATAGTAGGGGTGTGGGGGAGAGGTGAGGGTACTTATATTGGCAAATGTTTGGGGACTCGCTCTTTCCCTTTGCCACGTTGGTTCTTTGCATTTTTATTTTATTTTTATTTTTAATAAAAAAGGGAGGGGGAAGGTCTTTTTCTCGGGTCAGTCTAATGTGGGGTTTCAATGAAAGGGATCCAACGGTTGGGGGTATGAGGTGTGGAGAGGACTGCTTCTTTATTAACCGTTGGATCGTGGGTTTATGTTTATCCGTTGAGGAGAGAGAATAGGGAAATGGGCAGGGGAAGGGGCAAGGGTAGGTTTTGGGTAGTTGAAAAGGTGGGGACAGTAAATGAGTAAAATAGGGTCAGGTCACGGTAGTTTTACTGTGCAGGAGTTATAATGTGAATCAATTTTTACTACCCGACTCATTAGGTGCATTCTTTATGATCTCGTACTTCCATATTTATTCATGGACCATTACCATATGGAGAAAGTCTTATTCTATACTAGGTATATCATTGAAATGGTACACTAATATTCTGCATTTTTGTTTAGTACTAAACCACATAGTTTAGTACAAGAAAAGTAGTTGTATTTTCTCATGTGATACCAAATAACATAGTTTGGTAACGTGGTTTCATTTTTATTTGGTCCCAAATAACATAGTTTGTTACTCACAAGTCAAATATAAATGTTTTTTTCGTGGGCGAGACTCAATTTGTTACATGAACTTACCATTTAGCCCTTAATATATCAACTGAAGTTACTATTTTACCCTTAGTATACCATTTTAATGGTATACCCAGTATAGATTCAGAAAACCTCTTACCATATGTACACTTTTAAGAATAATTTTCAAACTTCGTTCTGAGTTTAAATATCAAATTTTAAATTAAGAATAACTCTCAAACTTCGTTATGGCTGTGAGTTTTAAAATCAAACTAGCTAGTTGTTCGGGCGATGCTCCGGAGTGTTTCATATAGTTCGAGTGTTTTTTAGTCATTTCAATTTCACTTATAAATTTCTTTATATACGCAGTTTGACAATAATATTAATTTCATTACATATGCAGTTTAGGAATAAAATTGGTTAACCAACTACTGCTAAACTATTTTTTTGAGTATTTTGCATTATTTTTGTAAATTTTTATTTTTTGTACCTACTTTACTTATGACTTGTAAGAAAAAAATTAAAGTTACAATTGTATATTGAGTTATAAAGTCGAAATATATTTTGGAGGAAAAAAACACATTTGCTTAGCTAAAAGAAACCGCAACATTATTTTTTCATATTCTTTTATCTGATAATTTCATGGTTTTATGTTTGATTTAAATATATTTCTAGAAAAGATAAATGATTCGATTAGTAAATGAATAAAAAATAAGAAACATTTTGCTACCATAAATTATCATTCAAATACATAAATTTGGGTATTAAAGGTTTATAGTATGATTTTTTCTCTTTTTTAATTGTTTTAGAGTCATAAGTTGTGTCATTGGAGTAATGGTAAGACTTTGCATTAACATATAAGAGGTCATGAGTTCAATGATGGATAACAACATTTTTTTTATGAGGATGCAATATACAATGTATGCGTATGACATGGCACTGCTACACCATGTCACTTGCCAAGTCATCGTGACACATGCAGAAATGTCATGGAATAGCTTCGGGTTTTAATATATGTATATAGATAGATTTCAAAATGTTTACACAAGTAGTCTAACATACTCCCAATATGAATAATTAGTAAGCTACCCGGGTATAATGTTTACCTTGCTTTGAGATTTATTTTTCCAGTAAGCTACCCGGGTTCAATAGTAGCTGCCACGCCTGCTTCCCAACTAACGCTCAATTGAACAATTTAAAATCCCAGAACCCCAATCCTCCTACTTCCTTCGGTTTGCACATCCTGCTCCAAGCCACCCAATGAATCTTTCTCTTCCCTTGCTTCTGCCCCCACCAAAACCGAGAGACCAAAGAGCGGATTTCATTACAGAAAGAATATGGAAACTTAAACACACTAATCCCATAAGTATGGAGAGATTGGGCCACCACCTTTATCATGAACTCCCTACCCGCCTTTGATAGAACTAGGGGTGTTCAAAAATACCCGACCCGCATTACCCGACCCGTTAACCCGCTGACCCAGCACAAATAAAGCGGGTAATTTGCTGATTTTTAAAAAATAAATGGGCCGGGTACCCGACCCGGTAAAAATTCCGGGTAACGGGTCGGGGCATGGCCGCTATTTTGACTAAACGGGTACCCGAATACCCGCTAAAAACAAAAAAAAAATAATAAATAAATAAAATGTGCGTGTTGGGCCTCTTGACAACTGAGAGAATATACTTAATTTAGTCAGTTAACTGGTTTAGAACTTTAGATTTTAGGGTTTCTCAAACACTCAATCCGCCGCTCCTCTCAATCTCTCATTCTCTCACCTCCTTGATCTCCTCTCTCAAGTCTCACCCCTCCCCACTCGCTGCTATATGAAGATTGGTCTTGTTGTCTGACTCTACGACCAGATTAGAGAAGTCGAAATCATTGTCGAATGTACTCTACAAGCCATTGATGCCATTGTCGTCGAAGAGAAACGAACAGTGAAGGGCGCAATTGATGACGATGAGTTACAGGAGCGCTACTACTGCTTGGCTGGCTTTGCAAAGCCATGAATGAGCTTTTATCATTTGAATTTGATTAACTAGCACTCGTCATTTAGTGGAATCCTTGCTAATAATCTAATATGTGCGCCATTGCTACATGATTATTTACATTTTACAGGGTTTAAAATCTTATATTATGCTATATTAATCATTTACAGAAGTACGAGATTTTTTTTGTTAAAGAAACCGGGTACCCATTGACCCGACCCGGGATAACCGGGTACCCGTTTAGCGGGTACCCGGTTATCCCGGGTCGGGGCATGGGCCGACAAAATGACTACCCGAACATCCGGGTACCCGCAATTTTGGGTACCCGGTAATGAATACCCCTAGATAGAACCATTCCTTTCCAACCTTGTAATTTCTTCCACAGACGCTCTTTTACCCCCTTGGTAATAACTTTTCTAGACCTCCCCACCGTAGTAGGAAGCCATAAATATCAATCGTGAACATCCACTAACCGAACCCCAAGTCTTGATGCCAACTCTTCCCTCCTCCCTACCGAGGCACCCTTACTATACGAGACTGTTGTATTATCAAAATTAACTTTTTGACCAGACGAAAGTTCGTATAAATTGAATGCCTCCTGAATCGCCTCCACATCATAAAAGGTTGTTTTAAAGAAAATAATACAGTCATCCGCGAATAAAAGATGAGTAATAGAACGGGCAGTCAGAGAGATACAAATGCCCAGCAAGGCCCCTCGTTCCTCGGATCTTCGTAACAAATGAGAGAACACTTCCGCGCACAAGATAAATAGATATGGAGAAATGGGATCCCCTTGGCGAATGCTACGTTTGAAGGAGAATTCTTCCGTCGGCCTGCCATTGATAAGGACCAAATAAGTCACCCTAGATACGCATTCCATTACCCTTTTATCCCACTCCCCGTCGAACCCAAATTCTCAAGGATTGCCTCCAAAAAACCCCACTCGATCCTATCATATGCCTTCGACATGTCAAGCTTCATAGCCATACAACCTTCAACCTGCTGCAGATTCTTCATATAATGAAATAATTCAAAAGCCACCAGTATATTATCAGTAATCAAGCGCCCTAGAGTGAAGACGCTCTGGTTTACCGATATTATCTTGTCAAGAAAAACCTTTTAGCCGGTTAGCCAAGACCATCGAAACCAGCTTATAGACAATATTGCAGAGTGAAATCGCCCATATGGTATGCATTCTTCTTCTTTGGAATAAGAGAGACACATGTTTTATTTAAGTAACTTTGCATTGAGGTGCCTCGCAACGCACCCAACATTGTACTAGTGACCGAAGGACCAACTATATGCCAATAAGATTGAAAGAGTAGTGGACACATACCATCTGGGACCGGGGCCTTAATAGGGTGCATTTGGCTCAAACCTACCTTAATTTCTTCCGTTGTATAATCGTCCCTCAACACCTCATTCATATCATCAGAAACTCAGGCTTGGAACTCTTTGATTGCACGAGCCACAAAAGGAGGGTCTGACAAAGTGAACAATCCTCGAAAATAATCCACAACTACTTTTTCGACCGCCTCATCCCCCGTATGAACTATCTCCGAATCATCCTTCAAACCCTATATATGATTGCGACGTTTTCTTCCCGAGGCTCTTTGATGAAAAAACTTAGTTTTCTTATCCCCTTCGGACAACCACAAAATCCGAGAACATTGTTTCCAGTAAGTTTCCTCATGTCAGACAAGCCCCACAACATCACACAATAAGCCTTTTTGTTGCTCCATTTGGGTCACAGTTAACCCGCCCTTATTAATCTTCATAAGCTTCTTTCGTTTCCTCAGTAACTCACACAAAGTATCCCGAAATGTATCATCACTCCACGTACTCCTTAAGATCGGCCGCACATAAAGATAGTTTATCCTCCATATTCCTACCTCCTATCCACCCATTCTCCACTACCCCTTCACACGAGTCATTCGACATCCAGAATTGTTCAAACCTAAAAGGCTTATCCCCTAACTCCTCACGATCACTTCTATTCCATAGGGTGAGTTTAACAGGTGCATGGTCAGACCAGTCCTGTCAAGATGCAACAAAAGTGAGTTAGGAAAACAAGGGCACACTCTTTTGTTGCCAATTCTCTATCCAGCCTACATTGGACATTCTCCTCCCCCTCCCTCTCATTATCACAGGTGAACTCATACCGTGAAAATGGCACACTTCGAAACCCACAACAATCAACATCACTTATTGGGTTGCCAGGTCCGTTAGAAGCTTCCATGATATATGGCGATTATGAACCTCGGGCCACCCATAGAACCCCGTTAGCCTCCACTCCTCCTCCCCTAGACCACCCTTCACCCTCACATCTATATGGTGCACCGACATTGTAGATAAAGCAACATCAATACCCTTTTCCCAAAGTAATGCAAGGCCACCCAATCTCCCCCTCAAATCCACTGGAAGCCATTCGAAATCACCCAACCGACGTTGGACACGACCAAACTCAATACTACTCAGCTTCGTCTCCGATAAGAATATCACAAACGGGACCTCTCTCCGGATCAAGTCCCGGAGACCATTAACTGCAGAGGGGTTACCCAACCCCTTACAGTTGAAACTTCGGACCTCATTGAGCTAGGGGGGCTGCTCAACAACAACCTCCGCCAACCGCAATCCAGTTACTTCCGAACTCACTACCAAGTTCTTACTCCCAACCTCCACATCCACCATTTCACAGTCAACATGTCTCACTCACTTCCCCAATTCTATGTCAACCATCACCCCCTTCTGCCCCGATGAACTCCCACTACCCTCCCCTCTAGCTCTCCTCTTCCAACCCTTTCCACTTGGTCCTTTTTTCCCCTCCGCTGAACCAATGGAGAACACCAAGTTAGGCAACTCTACTAACCTCACCTCCTTTCCCACCTCATCTACTGCCTACACATCCCTTTAACCTCCCCCTCACCTCTCTCCTCGCTTACACCCAGATGTTTAGATATCGCCTTTACACCCACTTCCCCCTCAGTCTGCACCACCTTATCCTCCCCACCAAAGCTCATCACCGCCATCCTTGGTTCGAGCCGCATAGGTTCGACATCATGCTGGGTGGGTGGCGCCACCTCACTGATTGTCAGGCCCACCCTGGCGCTACACCCTTTGTTGTCACAAACAAAACTTTCTTGCAAGAGGTCACCGCTTCCAGCTCCCCAATCTCATTGCCACGCCCCTTACGAGGCGAAGCACGCACAAAAGTTCCTCACCAAGCCTCTTTTTCTTGTCTTCTTCCGAGACAACTACATAGTCCATTTTTGAATGCCCCATAACCCCACAAGCAAAGTTGAAGAACGGTAATCGCTCGTACGAAAACTCCACAAGCACCTCCCTATCCCTACGGTCCTTAGAGTATTTGAGACGTCGCAAGGGTTTTGTAACATCCAACATAACCTTCACTTGCTTGTACCTGTCAAGGCCCCATGCATCTTCCTCGAATTCAAGGATTATAGGGGAATAAAGTTAAATACATATAACATGTGTGGAAGATCCCCAAAGTCAGAAAACATGTATAAAGCACATATTAAGCATACTTACATTCGAAGCGTGTTTTCCCGAGTTTAGTATCAACGAACACGAACAAAGAACTCCAATTGTCGTTCCTCTATTTGGTTCACCGACACGTTCAGATCCGTCTTGATAATCGTAGCTTAGACAATATTCAAGAGTGTTTGCTTTTTCGGGAAGAACATTTTTGTGTAGAGAGCAAAACTGAAACTACGTAATTTTCATAATTAGGTTTAGGGTTGGAAAAACTGATTAGTATGTGTGGAATATAACCCTAAGGTTATATTTATGTAACCGTACAAGACACAACGCCTTGACCGGCCACACACACACACACCGCAAGCACACACACGCAAGCCCACAGCAAGCGAGCAACAACGATGGGCTGCGGGCCTCGCTTGCTTTCTCGCTGCTTACTGCTGCCCCTTGTGCGCGCACACTTGTGCCGCGGGCCGGCTTGCTTGCTGCATGCAAGCTCGCTGGCTCGTTGGGCCTTGCGCGCATGCGTGCTTGGCTCGACAGGCGGACAACTCCGTTGCGGCTCGTATTCGCGACAAACGCCTTACGGATATTATTTATCGTATCTTACACGACGACTCACCGTCGTACGATACGATTATTTGTTTCGCCCAGCTTACGAATATTCGCAATACGATATACGATTCCGATGCAAGGTCGTATCGTATATTATGTTTTTCCGAACTAATTCCCGAAAAGCTATTTAAATGAATTTCCAATTCATTTAATCCGATGATCTGTTACATGCCAATGGTGTGACCTTATAGGTACAGTCAAGAGTAAGTTGTGAGCCTAATATAGATTAGAACTCACTGATCGGAAGCATTGCTCCAGCTAGCTGTTCTGATCACTTTATCTCACTGAATTCATTGTTCGTAATTAATCTGAACCTTGGTATTGGACTAATGCACCTTGGGTGAAGGACATATTTCCTTCAGTCTCCCACTTGTCATTCAGAAAAGTGTGCATTCCGATTCCTTTGCCTCTTGGTGTTACTTACTGAACATAAGGTAAGATCCAAGCCATCCTTATTAGGTCCAGAAGTGTTTCTCGAATTACTGAGTTCAACTATTAAACTTTTACAGAAGGTTAAGCCTTAACCATTCTGAGCACGGCCATGCATTTTCACAGTATCTAACTCTTCGAGAGGCTTTGTACAACAACAACACCTTCTCCTATCAAAGATAGGAGGAAAATCCCTTCTTGTAACTTACGAACAACTTACTTTGATTCATAGTACGCCCAATAACTGCTTTTATAGCCTCCTTTTAGGTGCGACGTTTAGCGAGCATTAAAGCGAACTAATTCTCAAACAAGCATCCATAACTACTCAGGTTCTGAGGAATAGGTTCCAATCACCATTAATGAGAACTACTTATGACATGACTTTAATCTCTTAAAGTGTTCTCATGGTCAATCCGATACAAGATCCAATAAGTATCTATGCAAATGATTTCTGACATCCAGTCCATCCAGTTCAAGAAACTGAACTATAAATCAACTTGCAATCTAATCTTCGTTAGTCATTGGTAGTGCAACCTTTCAATGACCTAGATTAGGGATCCTTTTGTGATTTCAATATTCAAGTTCACTTATGGGTGTTTCTTTGTCAAAGAATCCATCTTGACATCCCATTTGAATGTTTTTAATCACTTGGACTTCATCATTTAATACTAAACCAAGATTAAATGATCTATGAAATGTAATTTCATAAATGATAAATGTTTAAACCAAATGCTTACCAATTTGTGGGCCTCTAACCCAAAATCAAGCATTTAATGTTTCGCAGATATAGGTCTTTCACCCAATACTTAAAACATTAATGGAACTCAAACTTGATTCCATTTCTACATATGAGTGTTGTATCTCATTCGATGTAGAGGTTTAGTTTATCATACTTTGCTATTCTTAGCATCCTTTCTATCGAAAGCCTTTCGATGTAAGATGAAAGGATCTTTGAATATGTTTATAGAATGATCTAGTCTTTCATTGATGTTAGAATTAATGATTCTCATATTCAAAATAGAAAATTATCCAGATAGCAGACTTGTGATCAACCTGAGTTCATTGAAGAACTCCCACTAGAAACAATTCCCTTTCATTGCTTCTTAGGCAATAATGAATTCATTTCAATTATGTAGAATTGCAAATGATGCTATCCTTTTGGAATACTCCAACCAGTTCACAAAGATGTGGGAGATACATCTTTCAACTGAGAACTTGGAAACTAATCATTGATTCAGTTTCCCATGCATCACATATGGTTAGAACCTATGTTACCACCTTTTAATCACGACTCCTAATTGCCCGTGTATGCTTGTGGTTTGCCTAACAACAAGATTCAACTTTTTCTTAGGCAAATGCATGTAGCATCGAAACTTTAGTTCATATTCACTTCCTCTTATCAAGTGCTCATCCTACATATGCAAATGTATAGGATGTTCTTGATATTGTTTTAATGATCTTTGATCTAGATCGATAGAGATTGGTATAAACTCGTGACGATCCAATGTTCACGAGTTATCTTGACGATCTATATATCACATCATTCATGATTGATCGTAATGCAAAAACCATTCACATTTTAAAATCTATCCATGTAACTTTTAGCTTTATTCAGTTTCGAGAGATATTGAATCTTGCTAAAATCTTGGCATTGCCATGTGATATAAGGTGAAGGCACCTCTTCAAGGTCCTTCATGTTTAACCTTAGTAATAACAGCCTAGCTTTATACTAAGTTAAAGCATTCATTACTTAGATTTACTCATATGGGTTGAGAGTCTCTTTTGAGTCTCCCATTTGTGTTTGATTAGTAATGACTTTTACTGAATCCAAACAACTCTTAGATCCTATCCAATAAATCTTTAACCCACTATGTTATAAGTTTCGCCATGGTTCTAATATTGACAAATACTTTCAAATCTAACCATTCAGAATTTGAATGTCATTTTCAATAGAGAGATGTGTATCTCATATTTAGAACCAATAAACATGACATAGCTCCCACTAAACTCCTCATCTACAAGATGATCCATATTTTCATAAAGGTATGATTGCTCAATAGCCTTGTTTGAAAATATGGTCCAATTCCCACTTGCATGCTTTAATCTACAAATAGATTTCTTAAGCTTGCTCTTTTATCTAGCATCCAAAACTTTTACATTGTGTGATGTACACAATTCCTTTCTACAAGTCCAATTGAGGAAGGTGTTTCGATTTCCAATTGCCATATTGCCATATGCAATGATTGCTAGACTTATCCAAAATAGTTCAAGCATTCCGACTAGGTGAAAAAGATTTCAACATTATCAACGCCGTGAAGTTGTTTATAATCTTTAACCACCAATCTAGCTTTTCTTTTGTATGTGTATACAATATCATCTTTGTATGTTTTGAAAACATGTTTGCAACCAATGGGAGTGAACCCTTTATGCAAATCAACGTTGTATGTTTAGAAAACATATTTGCAACTAATGGGAGTGAACCCTTTATGCAAATTAACCAAATCAAAGATTTGATTCTTTAAGATGAAGATACTTTGGATAAAATGGCCTCAAACCATTTTATATGGCCTCAAACCATAATTATGTTTTTCATGGCCTCAAACCATCCTTGGGAATTTTTAATTCGTCGTAGCTAACCTGTAACTCGTATGTTCTTGAAGCACTTCTAAGGTCTTCATAGTTTTCATTCCTCAAGATATCTACGTATCTATCTTGGTTGAATTCTATTCCTTATACGATTTACCTAGGTATTGAACATCAAACTTTACTGTCTATAAAGACATTACTCAAGTCCTTTGAGTATTAGGATTCTCTTGAAGCACTTCTAAAGTCTTCCTGAAGCTCTTTCCCAAAGGCTTCATGCGTAGAGCTCTTCCAAAGGCTCCTAAGTATCCTACATTTATTTGTTGCTTGACTCGAAGTACTTTTGAGGTCACTTCGAAGTCATTTTTCTCCCACTTGCCTTTTTGGAAATATGATGGTTTCCTAAAATACATTATCTAGAGCAACAACCATATGTTCTCAGATTTGTGGTAGAATCAATACCTTTGTTTGTATGAGTCGCTCATAAAGAAACATATATCTATTCTTGAGTTTGTTTGATGTAAACACTAACTCCCACTGGGTTTGACCACCCTAGATATATATATACTGACAAGACTTACTGAACCGAAGTTCAATCCTTATGACATCTTATCCTTAACTTTGACAACTTTGTTTAGTGTGATAGTCACTTGAGAGTATCATTTTGAAACTATAGGAAAATAGTCGTGATTATCATTAATAGAATAGATTCCGATTTCTCCATTTGGACATACCATATTCTTATGGAGCTTCGATTGTTATAATGCCATATAAATAATCTAGATAATCTTTCTTGGCTCATGCAAACATCACCTTTACCCAACCTAGATGTTCCAAAATTCTTGCCAAGTTGATTTTATACCTTTTTGTGAATTACATTGAAGCATTTCACACATTTCACTTTGAGTAAATATAGCCATCTTTTCTCAAGTCCTCGTGAAATAGATAAGTCAATAAAATCCATCTTTGGTCTATGAACGTAATTGTGTAGACTCTTCTAACAATAGTCCATTTCAATGTCATATATGTTCAACAAGCAAGACCCACGTGTCTTAATTTAACCAACCTTCAGAAATCCATGCCATGGAATCTTAGAATGTTGTCTTGTTGATATGGTCTTATGACATTGCCAAAGATAGGTGGAACACAAATCAAAATACTTGATTTGGACCTTTTGAAGTTTGAGTGTGAAGAGATTTGTTTGTTTATTAATCAATCATATGACTCAACCCGTAAATGACCATTTCATTCAAATAAACACTCAACGAATGTTTTTGTTTACTTTAAATGTGAGTATTTCTGTTGTCCAAACAGAAATTGTTTATGATGATTAATGGAACATAATGCCATTATGTTCCAGACTTTAGAAGGACTTTAAAACAAACATGATGACCCTACAATTAATGTAGCACAACTTTGCTTCATTTTCCACTTGTAGGTCAATAACCAAACTTAGCTCCCGGAATTTGAGTTCTTAACAAGAGTTAGAACCTCAAGCGGTAATCTAATACCTTTAGGAGTTTATTTGCTAAGTCGTTTCTCTTTAACATAAACTTCAAGGTAGAAATAGAATTTATGAATTCATTTCTTTTGTTCCCATTTCCTATTCTTTCTTGCACGTTTTCTTATAGTCCAAAAGATTTTACTTTTTGCTTGATCTTCTTACTTTGTTATGCCTACAAAGTCCTTTCTTTTATTCACTTTGAATGACAACATCCAATGAGTCTAGTTCATTTATCGAATCAAAAGAAAATTGGTTGTTAACCATTGGTTATACAAGAGCCTTTAACTCAATACTTCATTATTCCAAAAAACTACCTAGTATTTTGAATATATGAGGTCCAATTGGTCTACCATTCAAATTTTAGTTTGAGAACAACCACGAAGATCACTATAAGAAAATAGCATTCAAGATACGCTCTCATTCTCCTTTTCTTTGAGAATCGCTCTCAAAATTAGTTACCAATAGATTGAGGAAATATCGCAGTTCTATTATCCGAACGCAATAAAGTTGAAGATTTACAATTCTACAAAATGAACTAGGAAATAAAACATTTATCATACTTTAATAACTTGAAATAAAAGCATTCACGCAATCATCAAAGCTATTAAACGTTTCATTCATGCAAAAATAAAACATGGTCCATAATGAATGAAACGATTCCAAGACCCTAAAAGTCCTAAATCTTTAAGCAGCTTTGGCGTGTCTTAAGTCTTTTAAGATTCTAGGTAAGAAAAACCTATTGCTAGTAATCTCCAAATTTCTCTTGGTTAATAAATTAATACCATAATTTATCCCTTTGCCACAACATATGCCATTTGTTGTTTGAGTTGCAACCACAATCAACGTGCTCCTTTGGGATGCCTTACCAGCTAAGTCAACTAAAATAGCACCTCGCTTTGGCGGATACCTACTACCTTAGATCCTTAGATTTTTGTAAGTGCTTGATTTGGAGGGCAATTTTAAAACTCAATATTACTTTGGACCTAGTTGTTTCTATGTTGGTTCGATTATTTAGTGAACTAAATCTAATCGAGCATACAAACAACATTCATGCATAATATATTCATACATTCACAATATATAGTGCATAAAATAAAATTGGTGAACTAGTATGGCCCAAAACTCTTGTCTTGAAGCATCCAATCTTCTTCACCATCTTGTTAGCTTGGCATCGACTTGAATCTTCATTCAATGCTAACTTAAAGTTCTAAACTAGAAATACTTGAAATAATTAAAAATTACATCAAAATTTCAATGGTACGCAGACCATATTTAAAACTTTACATTAAAAGATAAAACGGTTCGCAGACCGTATTTAACTATCCTAGATTGGTCATACTAATCACTTTGAGTACCTGCATTACATAAAATATACATTCTATGCATTCATCATTTCGTGTCCTAAAACGAATGGCCCAATTAAATTATGCAAGTATTTACGTGATTTATTTAAAAATCACGTTCACATAAACGCGTCATAAAAGATTAATCAATTCCGAATTATTAATCCTTAGAATTTATTCTAATCAAAATTTAATTTAATTAAATAAAGAGCCCTACGAAAATAATTAAAATAATTATTTCATTTTAATTTCATTAAGCGGTTCCCACTCAAACCATTATTTCATTTCGGGTAATTTAAATTTAATTAAACTCACGGCCAGACCCAAGTTAAATAAAATAATTAATTAATTATCCCGTTAGCCATTTTTAATAAAAATATTAAATTTAAAGCTCAACGAACGAAAATTGCCAAAATTGTGCAATGCGGGCTAGACTTGCGCCCAGCCCAGCACTGCCATGTGTTGTGTGTGGCCATACGAGGCCACAAGCTCGTCGCCCATGCCCCGCAAGCCATCGCACACACTACCGCAGCCCATCGCTGCTTCGTGGCTCGTTGTTGCGCCTCTCTTGCTCGTCGTTGCGCGCAAGGCAAGGCAGCCTTGCCCCTTGCTTGCTCGCAGCTCGCAAGCCAAGGCCTGCCTTGCTCGCTCACTCGGCCAGCGCGCGCGGCACGCAACTCGCTTGCTGCTGCCTGCGTTGCTGCGGGGAGGCAGCGCGCATGGGCTACGACGAGCCACAGGCACTGCACACCCCTTCTTCGTGCCTTTAGTTCGTGCCATACGAACCAACTAATTAAAAAATAAATTTCAATTTCACGAACTTATTTGCATTAGTTATTTTTCACAAAATTAACCGTTTTTATTTTCGAAAAATAATAAGTTTACGATTTAATTAATATTTACAACAATCCAATTTCGTAAAATTTATTAAATCTAGGCTGACAATATTCAAAATTTAACGAACGAACAATGTTAACAAAAATTTGAACATTTTTGATAATCGAATCTTAGATTTTAAATCGTTCTAAATATTCAAAATTCAGATTTTTATCAATTTGGTTTAAGTATTGATTAAAATTAACGAATCTAATCAAAATTTTAATCCAATAATTTTTAAAATCTTCCACAGGTGAAAAAACATCTAACATTTTGATCTTTTCATGACTAAAATGGTTTGTCACAATTAAAATTTTGGTTATTTTTCTCTTGACAAGAATCGAACACGTTGTGCGCATAATTAGAGTAGTATTAGTAATAACCATTGTAGTAAGGGGGTATCATCACGTAAGTCATTGCAAACAAAAATCTTTTAATCTAATTTTACCGAGTTTGTGAATTCTAAATATTATTTCGCAAAAGGTAAAATGATCCTTTATAATCGTACATAAAGTTATAACACATTGTTTTCTAGCTACCTTTTCCAATTTTGGTGGTGGGTCGTAATTTTGTGCTATATATAACAAGAAGTAAACAAGTTAGATGTTTATGAAAATGTTAGGAGCTACGCATCTATTTTATATGCATTTGGTTTTATTTAAATTTAATATTTTTAAAAGTTGTGATCTTGTGAAATCCTAGCCTATCTCAGTAATTAAAATCTTACTCTTCAAAGTTATGATTTAAACTTTTTATTTACAACGTATGGAGTTATAATTTTGGATATCGTTACTATTAGATTTAGATATACAGTAATAAAAAAATCATTTGGAGATCGGTATACATTTTCTGGTATCAATCCATGTTCGATCCTAATTCGACAAAGCATTAACAACAAAAAAGAGTTTTATTATATTTTTAATATGTTTTTTTAATAATAAAATTTATATTTATAAGACCGTGTTTTAATACGTGGGATCATTTCATGTATTATTAAATATAAACATACACTACTTATCAAACTCATCTCTGTTCTCATATATACTAAACATTTTATCTAACACAAATAAATGTGCTGATACCCCTTGTCAAATTGGTTACACCGACGCTTTCTCGACCATCCTTACACTACTATACCCATCTTCGATCCTCCAACCGTGGAAAGGTTATTATTATAATAATTATTATTATTAGGATATTTTGGTATTTACTACCTTAAAAATACACCACTTTTGTATTTACTACCTTATGAAATTTTTATTTTAAACTACTACCTTAAACTTCCAAATTATTTTTATTTACTACCATTTTGCAGTTTTCTCATTTTAAAAATAAGATATCTCTTCCGTTTCTTATCGTTTAAAGTGATTCAAAGTTCATTATTTTTCTTTTTCTATAGGGATTTCATTGTGAACAACATTTCAAAACAATTCGTTAGATAATTCATTACATATTTAAAAATTTACAAATGAAATTTAATTAGTTTTTTCTTTTATAAAATGTTAAAATCAAGATCCTTATGGAATCCTTACACATAAATGAGAAAAATGGGTTTTGAATCACTCAAAATGATTAAGAAACGAAAGAGATATCTCAATTTTAAAATGAGAAAACTGTAAAGTAGTAGTAAATACAAAAATTCTAGAACTTTAAGGTAGTAATTTAAAATAAAAATTTCATAAGGTAGTAAATACAAAAGTGGTGTATTTATAAGGTAGTAAATACCAAAAAATCCTTATTATTATTATTATTATTATTATTATTATTATTATTATTATTATTATTATTATTATTATTATTATTATTATTATTATTATTATTATTATTATTATTATTACAAATCAAATGCTAACAAAGTCAAATATTTTACAAATAATTAGTGGGAAGCCGAGATATAATCTGGGCCCCCACTCCCCTGGCTATAGCAAGGCCTATCCTGGTGAAAATATGAGCAGCAGCACGAGCCCCAATGTCATGTGTCCTAGAAAACCTCTGAATCCGCTTTAGCAACGCTACAGCATCCTTATCCAGCTCCCCCAAAGAAGAGAAAGAGATTATTATTATTATTATTATTATAAATCAAAGGCTAACAAAGTCAAATATTTTACAAATAGTTAGTGGGAAGCCGAGATACAATCTGGGCCCCCACTCCTCTAGTTATAGCAAAACCTATCTTGGTGAAAATATGAGCAGCAACACAAGCTCCAATGTCCTGTGTCCTAGAAAACTTCTGAATCCGCTTGAGCAACACAACATCATCCTTATCCAGCTCCACCAAAGAAGAGAAAGAGAACGGAAGAAAGCCATAACCAATGGCCCTGCAACGTGCTTCGTACTTGACCCGCTTCCGAACAGCCGCATCAGTCACAACCCGACCCGGAGCAAAACCAGACAACCCAGATTGTGTCAAAGGAGATGATCCCGTCAAGTCAACACACACATCACAACCCCAATCCCAAGAGTAGAGCAAGACGTCTGCTGGTCAAAGAGCTCCATCGTTCACTCCAGATAGACCAATATCAACCTCTTTCCGCGCCGAGATCCAAGACTGATAACAAACATCAACAAGGGTATCCCGAACCAAATTATGCTGATGTTTAATACCCACGGTGCCATCACATGACACCGCATGATCACCAAAGATGTCTCCCGCAAAGACCCTGGAGAAAGCAGAACATGGAGCCATAACAGAGAACAAAGGAAGCCCCAACCGGTAACACAACACACATCGGTAAGCCTTAGCATTCATCGTCTGTCCCAATCCTTATATGGGGACCGCACGAAGCCAAGCAGATGTGTGATCTCCGTGTTGCGATTTCCACAACGCCGACTGTCGAGAAGATAAAGAGAATGTGGATTCTGCAGATGCAGTAACCTTTGTGTGCCAATTTCTTCATGAGTTTAAGGGCAGCGACCTCACTAGGGTTACTCAGAATGTCATACTCCACCGTTCTACTAAATAGACTCAACGCATCCTCAAATACTCGACCAGGACCAACAATACTAGCATGCCATGGAAGCTTTGTCTGCAAACCAAAAGACTGCAATCGAGAAGCAAGAAAAGCATAATGACGAACATCACCTGCGGAATAAACACCAAGTCCGCCAAAAGAAAAAGGTAAGGTGGCAAGACGCCACTGCCAATCGCCAAAGCCAGGCCCCGAAGCAGTAACAATACGCTCCAAGGAAGATCGAAGAGCCTCATCAAAAGTGCGCTGAGCCGCCTCAAAAATACCAGGAGGACAAGTACGCAAAGCAAAGTAGAGTTTAGAAACTCCGGTACATGCCCTAAGTAAAAATAGCTCACACTGAGGATCATCCAGCTGAGCAACCTTATTCATAAGCCCAATGGTCTTGGTCACCCTCTGCATCACAAGCTCACCACTAAAAACTGAATTGGAACTAGCGGGACCACCCAACAACTTAACACCATGCAAAGGACGAGCAATATCATGAGGAAAGACCCCCAAAAGCCTGCTTTGAGGGTCCTCTTTAGGCCAGAAAGCCTCGGTCTTCTCCACGTTTAAATAGCAACTCGAGATAAGTCGCGTCCTCCATAATCAACTGCAGAACCTTTCCAACCACCAAGGTGTCACCAATAATAGTATCGTCATCCAAATACCATGCCTAAAGACATACATCAAAAGTGTCTGTGATTTTACAAACCAAGGGTTGTAATGTTAGGTTATGATACATATGAATAAACATAAATCATGCGGAAAAACCATAAAGCCAGGAAACATATTATTTACACATAATCATTTAGCATAATTCAGATGCATACACTTTGTAGCGTGCCCTCCCTAGCTGCGCCCGAACCGAACAAGAACAAGTCTTTAGGACTCCAACTTTCGTCCCTCCGTAGATAGTCCACAGCACGTCCGGATCCGCCTTAAGCTTGACCAACTAGAATCACCCTTAAGGTTACTAGGATTTTCGGCTATTTGGGTTGCAAGTGTTTGGCTGATTTTTGCTTGAAAATCTTACCTTTTGAATACTTCAAAAATCTCGATGTAAATATGTGACCCTAGGCACCTATTTATAGAGTTTATGGAAAGGAATTATAATCCTACTAGGATATGGATTTATTAATTAGAATCCTATTAGAACTCTAAATAATAAATTTAATCTTTTAGGATTAGGATTTAATCAATGCACAAATTCCAATAGGATTAGGATTCGTTACGAACACGAGCACACGCACACGCATGCACGCCCGCACGCAGGCCTTGCGGCCCACGCCGAGCGCACAGCGCATGCGGCCTCGCAGCCCATGGGCTTCGTGCGCGCCCGCCATTGCTTGGCTGGGCCTGGCCTTGCGCTGGGCCTGGTCGAGCACTTGGAGTGCGGCTTGCTAGGCGTTGGTCTGGCCTCGTGCTGGGCCTTCGTCTAGCAAGCCTCGTCCGATGCTAATTCGTACGATACGCTTTCCGATTAAATTCCCGATTCCGGAATTCATTTCCGATACGAACAATATTTAATATTTCCGATTCCGGAATTAATTTCCGTTTCGAACAAATATTTAATATTTCCGTTTCCGGAATTATTTAACGATTCCGATAATATTTCCGATTCTGACAATATTTCCGTTTCCGGCAATATTTTCGATTCCGGCAATATTTCCATTTCCGATAATATTTTTCGATACGTACCATGTTTCCGTTTCAGGCAACATCTACGACTTGGATAATATTTATATTTCCGATACGATCCATATTTCCGTTTCCGGCAATATCATCGTTTCCGGAGTATTCATTTCTTGCTTGTGACGATCTCAGCTCCCACTGAAACCAAGATCCGTCGATTCCGAGTATCCATAGATGGAGTATTTAATTCCATTAAATACTTGATCCGTTTACGTACTATTTGTGTGACCCTACGGGTTCAGTCAAGAGTAAGCTGTGGATTAATAACATTAATTCCACTTGAACTGAAGCGGCCTCTAGCTAGGCATTCAGCTCACTTGATCTCACTGAATTATTAACTTGTTAATTAATACTGAACCGCATTTATTAGACTTAATATTATATGCATACTTGGACCAAGGGCATTATTTCCTTCAGTCTCCCACTTGTCCTTAGGGACAAGTGTGCATTTCCTAATTCCTTTGTCGCTCGATGCTTGCTCTTGAACATAAGGTAAGAGTTGTCATCCTTATTATGTCCAGAGGTGTTTCTCGGTTTCAGAGTTCAACTGATCAAATAAATAGATAATCATAGCCTATTATTCATCTGAGCACGACCATGCATTTTACAGTTTCTAGCTCTCCGAGTGGCCTTGTACAACTTTTAAGCATCTCATCCCGATTTATGGGAGGACAATCCCAATCTTGCGATCTTGAGATTAGACTTCGTTTGATAGGTGATTACCTGAGCGTTTCCTTTATAGCCTCCTTTTACGGTGCGACGGTTGGTCAACGTCAAAGTAACCAGGTCTCAAACAAGTAATCTCAAATCACCCAGGTATTGAGGATTTAGTGTCTAATAATTTTAATGAAATTTACTTATGACAGATTTTCATCTCTTACAGTAAAGTTTCATAGGTCTGTCCGATACTAGTCTTCCCAAAGTAAGTATCTATGCAAATTATTATGACATTGCCATGTCCACATAGTTCAAGAAACAGAACTACTAGTCATCTTGCATTCTAGTCGTTTAACGTTTTCTATGCGTCCAATTTTATAGAAAACTCCGACCAGGGACCATTTTCAACTTTTGACATTCAAGTTCACTTGATAGACATTTCTTAGTCACAGGACTGGTCCTGACAGTCTATCTTGAATATTTCGTCAAATTGAAGGGACTCATCATTTAATACTAAACCAAGATTAAATGGAATATGAAAAATACATTTCATATATGATAAATGTTCAACCCCAAAGTTTTACAACCATGGGCCTCTAACCCATCTTTAAAACATTTCATGGAATTCAAAGCTATGCTTGATTTCCAGTGCTACAATGTGAGTGTTGCTTCTCACTTGTTACATAGGTTTAGTTATCATGCTTTGCTAATCTTAATATCCCTTTTATCGAATGTTTTTCGAGATAGGATGATAAGATCTTTTGAGTTTGTTTATTATGTGATCTAGTCTTTCTTACTTAAATAGTGGTTCTACGCATTTTGCAATGAAGAACCATCAAGTCAGCAGACATGTGATCTCCCCAAGTTCAGTGAAGAACTCTTTAACATAAACAACCCTGTTTTATTGCTTCTTAGGCAATAATTACTTTTATTTGAACTGTTTAGGTTGCTAGTGATGCTTTGTTTGGATTTCCTTATCCAAGCAGTTCACATATATGTGGAATACTATCCAACTATATCTTAGAACATAGAAATTAATATTTAATTTCCCACGCAACAAATCATGGTCTCCAATCCATGTTGCCATTTCAAAACACGATGCTCTATAGCTCGTCCTTGCCAATGGTTAACTCCAAAGGGATCTTGCTTGATCCTTTACCAGTGTTTATGCGTGTAGCATCAATTTTTAGCATATCTTTATTTCCTTGAATCAAGAACTATTCCTATGTACCTTTACAAGTACCATAAGTATTCTTGATCTCAATCTAGTTGATCTTCACTTAGATCAATAGAGATTGGTATATGTTCGTTATGCCTAAAGCCATACGATACGTTTTGGCGATCCTCAGATTATATCATACATGATAAATTCTTTTGCAGAATAATTCCCAATTGAATTCTATTCATGTAACTTTAGCTCATTCAATTTCAGCAGATACTGAATCCAGCTAAATTCTTTGACATATAATATAGGTTTAAGAATCTCATTTAGACTCTTTGATGTTTAACTTAGTAAATGCTTATACATAGTTCAAACATCCTTTACTTAGATTTATTCATATGGGTCGAATATCTCCAATGGAGTCTTTCGTGTTTGATTTAGTAAATTCCATTACTTAATCTAAAACAATATTATAAGATCTTTGTAACCAGATCTTAATACCCAGTATGTACTAAGTTTCGCCATGGTCCGTCATTGATGAATAATTTCAAATCTAAGTCATTAGTATTTGAATGTTATTTCACAATAGAGAGATATGTGTGTGATACACATAGGACCAATTAAGTTTTATGTACTCCCACTAAATTTCTTATATATCTATAAGAATCATGTATATTTTATGAAACTAAAATGCTTATTAGCTTCACTTAAAATACAGTTCCAATTCCCAATTGCTTGCTTAAATCTGTATTTCGATTTTATAAGCTAGCTTTCCTTTTCAAGCATTTATTTGGATCCACAAATCCTATGACATACCATGTACATAGTTTATTCCAACATTTGATTGAGGAATACGTTTTGTCATCCAATTTCTATATGTACCAATATGCAATCATTGCTTGAATATAGACTTGAGCATTACGATTATGCATGAGGTTTCAACACAATCCACACCGTGAATTTGCTTGTAACTTTTAGCAACTAATCTAGCTTTGTGTGTGAACACAATTCAATGTTTGATGGTTTTTATCCTTTAAAACAAACTTGCAACCAATAGGTGTGAAACTATTCTTGCAAATCAACAAAATTTCAATTTTGTCATCAAAACATTGAGTATGTTTTATGGCCTCTAACCATTTAAAACATTTGAGTCTATATATGGCCTCTAACCATTTTAGGGAATCTGGGTTTCGTCATAGCTTTCTTACAGGTCACAAACTCATTAATCTACATGATAATAGTTTGACTGCAAGTTGTAGGTTTCTTCACTATCTAATAGAAGAATTGCATAGTTTTAGTGATTTGAACTCTATGTCTACTTGGGTATAGAACATCAAACAATAGAATATCAATAGCCACTTGAAAGTCCTTTGAATATTCTGTTCTCCTTGAAGCACTTGTAAAGTCTTCTAAGAGATGTCTATTCTTTAAAGCCACTTCTAAAGTTTTTAAAGAATAAGTTCGGATTTTCTGAAGCACTTCGAAAAGCCTCAGGAATGTCCGTTTATGTTTGTTGTTCGCCTCGAAGACTTTCGAGGTCTATTTTCTCCCACTTGTCATTTTGGAAACGAATCTCCAAAAGGACATTATTTCGAGCAAACAAACATTATGTTCTCAAAAATTCGTGGTAGAAACAATACCCTTGTGTCTCATTTGAATAAATCACAATGAAACATATATCTATACTTGGGCCTTAGTTTGTCGAATGACAAACACTAAGCTCCCACTGAGTTTTGCAACTCTCTAGATATATTTTATGAAAAGTTATTCTGAAATTACTTTTCAATAGCTTTGACGAATTTGGTTTAGTTTGGTGGTAGTTGAGCATTTTGTTTTAGAAATTATAGGAAAAGTCTTTATGATTCATCATTAATCGAATCAAGTACTAATTGACTTCGATTATTCCAACTAAGATATGCCATATCTTATGGACCTAGATTGTGAAATTACAACACACAATCATTGATGATCATATTTGGTCTCAAGTAATCATCAACATGATCTAACCTAGATCTTTATGATTTCTTGCCAAGTGGATTTTATACTTCTGAATCTTTGAACTAGCCAAACAGATTCAACTTATATCACATTTGAGTAAATAAACCTATATTCACTCAAATCCATAATAAAGTCATAAAATCTTTCTTTAGCTTTGAACTCTATTGTCTAGGCGTTCTAACAATAGTTCATATCTTTTGTTACTTTCAACAAGTAAGACTAGTCGTCTTAAATTGATCTAGAAATCAATGAACTTTCAAAAGTCCATCAAAATAGAGCTTTTGAAGTTTAACTTGTTGATATGGTCTAAGCAACAATGCCAAAGATTAGTGGAACTCAAATCAAGGGGTTGATTTGAACCTAGTAAAGTTCTTTAAAGAGTTGTTTGTTTTAATCAAGCATATTGACTTAACCTGTAATTGACCATTTCATTCAAATAAACAAACATTGTTTTTGTTTTTCTTGATTGTGAGTCTTTCTGTGTTTGAAAACAGAATTTTAGGTATGCTGATTATGGAACAAAATAGCCATTAAGTTCCAGCCTTTGAAAGGACTTAAAACAAACTAGATGACCCTACAACTAATGTAGCATTGCCATGCTTCATTTCCCACTTGTAGGCCATTAGTGTAGCCTAGCTTCCATTGTTTGAGTTATTACCGAAGTAAGAACCTCAAGCGGTATATGATACCAAGGAAGTTTGATTGCTAGGTCACTTCTCTTTAAACATAAACTTATAGGTAGAACCGGAATCGTAAATTCCCTTCATTTGTTCCTTTGTTTTCCTATTTCTTGTACCCTTTCTTATAGTCTTAAGAATTGAATCCTCTAGTGTTGACTTTTATACTTTGTTAGACATGTCCAATGTCATTTTATCAAAG
Organism: Spinacia oleracea; assembly: GCF_020520425.1. Lineage (NCBI taxonomy): Eukaryota > Viridiplantae > Streptophyta > Magnoliopsida > Caryophyllales > Amaranthaceae > Spinacia > Spinacia oleracea. The sequence goes on along the minus strand of NC_079490.1, from coordinate 174,788,386 downwards.
TTCTTACCATTTATGTTGAATATTCTGTTTCAACTGGATGATCTTACCAGAAGCTTCTAAAGTTCTCTAAGCATCGATCTATTCGAATGTCTAGGAACTAGACTCATTCGAGAATTAAATGGAAAAAGGATTTTAGGTTGTTAACCATTGGTAAAGCTGAGCGTTTAAACTCAATGCTTTATGATCTCAAAACTACATTGTATTTTGAATTCACAAGCACCAATCGGTTTGCCATTCGACTTTGATACTCGAAAACAACCATAAAAGTCGATATAAGAAACGTACATTTTAAATTGCTCACTTTCTCTCATTTCCGTGAATCGTTCTTGGATTCACTACCAATCGAGGAAATTTACTGTTACCTTTCTAAAAGGATTTATTGCAGTGCAAGATATTCAATTATAAACAATAATTAAAACATACATTGAAGCATGCAAAGTCTAAACATTTATCATGAATAATAACTTGAAAATTAAAGCAATCATGCAATTCAAACAAGTTATTAGCATTTTATTCGAATTTAATGTTCCGGCAGGTGTGAATAAAATGATTCAAAGATCCTAAAATCATTGAAGAATTAAGCACAGTTTGTCGACTTAATTCTAAAACATCTTAGGTAAGCAAAAACCTTTTGCTGATAGTCTAGAAACTATTCTTGGTTGATAGGCACGTCTAAGAACTTATTAGGTAAACCTATCGATTTTGCCACGACATAAAAGGACTCCTTACTTATATCGTTGAGTTTCACCAAAACTAACATGTACTCACAATTATTTGTGTACCTTGCCCCTTTAGGACCAATAAGTAACACCTCGCTGAGCGAAAACTATTACTAGATTGATGTAAAGGATATCCAAGCAAATGTATATTTTGGCATGGCACCTTTTAACTCAATTTTTAAGTTTGGAACTTAAGGCTCTTACTATGTTGGTTAGATTTTAAGTGAACTAAGATCCTTAATCATGCAACATAATCAAGCCGCAATCTCATGCATATTTAAGACATATTTAGAGCAATAAATAACTTAAAACATGCATAAGATAAATATGATCTAGTATGGCCGGACTTCATCTTGAAGCTTCAACTTCAAAGTCCGTCTTGAAAATCTCCGTGGGAGGCACCATTTTCTTCAAATAGGATAAGCTATAATTAAAACTAATTACAACTATTTGATGGTACGCAGACCATATTTGAATTGAAAAACAACTTTGGTACTTTAGACCAATTACATTCAAATTAATGGTACGCAGACCATATTTTCTATCCTATTTGGGCCATACTAGTCACTTCATAACCTGCAAAACAATACATATACAATATATACCATTCACCCATTCATTATCATGAATAGCCCACATAGCTGGTTAGTAAAACACATTATGCATCACATAAACATTTGCAGCAATTAATCAAGGGCACCAATAATCTACCAATTATTCAGTCCTTATTAATTCTAATCAAGTTGTTTTAACCTTAAGGATTTGTAGACCTAATCAAGAGTATATGACTAAAAAGAGCTCCCACTTAAACCAATAAATTCATATGCTTTACTAATTTTAAACATAAAAATGTATTTCTAGTCTAACCGAAAACATACAAATTTAATTAAAATTTAAAGCTCATATAAATTTATAATTGAATTCGCTTATTTAATTTATTTTTCAGTCGTATTTAAATTAATTCATGATTTTAATTTTAGTAAAATAATTAGAATAAATAAAATTTATTATAATTATAATATTTAAAATTAAAATCCAAGAAAACAATTTAAATTATTAATTTTAAAATTAATTAAAATTACGAAAACTGAAAATTTCAAATTAAAATTTTAAAACGATCTAATCGCAACGCAAAAACCCCACGCATCGCACGCCCATGGGCCACACGCACACAGCATCGCTGGCCATGTGCGCGCAGCCCATACGCTGCGTCGCATCGCTGCTGCTCCCCATCGCAAGGCGCGCGCCAGCGCTCGTCGCAACAAGCATGCTGCTGACCATCGCTGGGCGCAGCGCTCGTCGCACGCACACTAGCGCTCGCTGCGCGCGAGGCTCCGCACGCTTGCGCGAGGCAGTGCGCGCTGTGGCGCAGCACGCTTGCTGCCCACACGCGACTGCTCGTGCCTTGCTCTCGCCCTTGCCCATGCGCCCATTGCTCACAGCCCACGACACAAGGCAGGGCTGCTGTCTTGTGCTCGTGCACCATGCCCTTGCTCGCTGCATTCGTACCGCATGGGCGACGAGCTCCCTTGCTCGTCGTCGCATGCCCGCACTATACAACACCCCTTAAGGGTAACACGTAGCGTCCATTGCTTTGTGCGTGCAAGTTATATGAGCGAATCGCATAAAAATTTAAAATTTATATTCAAAATTAATGACAAATTAATAAATAATATTAATTTCATAATTTTAGGGCGAAAAATCGAAAATTTATTATTTAATTGATTTCCGATTAACATGGATTCAAGCCTTGGTCATAAAAATTTAAAATTTAACATAAATTTACAATTTTTATGGTGGTTTTTAATCATAGGTTTCTAATTAAATTATAACTAATTATGAAAATCAAATTAATTCTAAATTATTCCAATTTTCAACAAATTAATCATAATTACAAATTAGATTGCATAATTAACAAGGCTAGGCATTCAAACTTGTTAAACATATACAGTAGGTCAATCAAAAATTCAAGATTTATCAACAAGAATCACAAATATTTAATTTAACATCTTAAATTTACGAAATTTTGCATTCGAAAAACTAAAACCTCCGAAAAGTCATAGTTAGGCTTCGAATTTGAGAATTCTGGGTTCGGCCGATTTTTTTTTTTTTTGTCAAAATTTTAGAATGCCTTTTACATGCGGAATTGACACAAAAATCACTCGATTTGGATGAGTAACGAAGAAACTGCCGAAAAACTGCGTACGTATAATTAAATAAACGCAATTTGCAATTAATTAACAATTACGAAAATTAATCACCCCTTTTAATTCTTGCAAATTTGTAATATTTAACCATGTTCATGCAGTTTAGATTATGAAAATAATAAGAGGCTCGTGATACCACTGATAGGTTATGATACATATGACAATTCATAAATCATGCGGAAAAACCATAAAGCCAGGAAAGCATATTATTTACACATAATCATTTAGCATAGAATAGATGCATACATGTTGTAGCGTGCCTTCCCTAGCTGCGCCCGAACCGAACAAGAACAAGTCTTTAGGACTCCAAATGTCGTCCCTCCGTAGATAGTCCACAGTACGTCCGGATCCGCCTCAAGTTAGACCAACTAGAATCGCCCTTAAGGTTACTAGGAATTTCGGCTATGTGTTTGCAAGTGTATGGCTGATTTTTCTTTCAAAAACTTACCCTTTGAATCCTTCAATCGTACCCATAAATTGTGACCCTAGGCACTTATTTATAGGAGTATAGAAAAGGAATTGTAATCCTACTAGGATGTGGATTTGCTAATTAGAACTTTATTAGGACTCTAAATAACAAAGCAAATCTAATAGGATTAGGATTTTAATCTTTGCACAAATCCTAATAGGATTAGGATTTCCCGCACACGCATCGTACAAGCCGTGCACCCGCGCAGGCCTTGCGGCCCACGACAGGCGCACATCCCATGTTGCTGTGCTGCGCGTGCGCGCGCCCTTGGCTGGGCCTGGCCTTGCGCTGGGCCTGGTCGAGGCGTGCGTTGCTGCGTGCGGCTCGCTGGGCGATGGCCTGGCTTCGTGCTGGGCCTTCGTCTAGCGGGCCTCGTCCGATGCTAATTCGTACGATACGCTTCCGATTAAATTCCCGATTCCAGAATTCATTTCCGATACGAACAATATTTAATATTTCCGATTCCGGAATTAATTTCCGTTTCGAACAAATATTTAATATTTCCGTTTCCGGAATTATTTTCCGATTCCGATAATATATCCGATTCTGACAATATTTCCATTTCCGGCAATATTTCCGATTCCGGCAATATTTCCATTTCCGATAATATTTTCCGATACGTACCATGTTTCTGTTTCCGGCAACATCTACGACTTGTATAATATTTATATTTCCGATACGATCCATATTTTCGTTTCCGGCAATATCATCGTTTCCGGAGTATTCATTTCTTGCTTGTGACGATCTCAGCTCCCACTGAAACCAAGATCCGTCGATTCCGAATATCCATAGATAGAGTATTTAATGCCATTAAATACTTGATCCGTTTACGTACTATTTGTGTGACCCTACGGGTTCAGTCAAGAGTAAGCTGTGGATTAATATCATTAATTCCACTTGAACTGAAGCGGCCTCTAGCTAGGCATTCAGCTCACTTGATCTCACTGAATTATTAACTTGTTAATTAATACTGAACCACATTTATTAGACTTAAAATTGAATGCATACTTGGACCAAGGGCATTATTTCCTTCATTAGACTTATGCTTCATTAGGTAGACATAACCATATCTACTGAAGTCATAAGTGAAAGTGATAAAGTAGCTGAAACCACCCCTAGCATTTGTACTCATTGGTCCACATACATCTGTATGGATTAAACCCAATAGTTCGGTTGCTCTTTCTCCAACTTTAGAGAAAGGTTGCTTTGTCATTTTGCCAAGTAAACATGATTCGCAGTTACCATAATCCTCTAAGTCAAATGGTTCTAGAATTCCTTCCTTTTGAAGTCTTTCAATGCGTTTCAAGTTAATATGGCCTAATCGACAATGCCACAGATAGGTGAGATCTAAATCATCCTTTTTGGCCTTTTTGGTATTTATGTTATAAACTTGTTTGTTGTGATCTAATAAATAAAGTCCATTGACTAATCTAGCAGATCCATAAAACATCTCTTTAAAATAAAACGAACAACTATTGTCTTTTATTAAAAAGGAAAATCCCTTAGCATCTAAGCAAGAAACAGAAATGATGTTTTTAGTAAGACTTGGAACATGGAAACACTCTTCCAGTTCCAAAACTAGGCCAGAGGGCAACGACAAATAATAAGTTCCTACAGCTAATGCAGCAATCCGTGCTCCATTTCCCACTCGTAGGTGGACTTCACCCTTGCTTAACTTTCTACTTCTTCTTAGTCCCTGTGAATTGGAACATAAGTGTGAGCCACAACCTGTATCTAATACCCAAGAAGTTGAATTAGCAAGTATACAGTCTATAACGAAAATACCTGAAGATGGAACGACTGTTCCGTTCTTCTGATCTTCCTTTAGCTTTGGACATTCTCTTTTGTAATGGCCTATTCCATCACAATAAAGACAGCTTGATGTGGATTTGTCCTGCTTTGATTTAGCATTTCCCTTGGACTTTCCACTTTTCTTGAACGGTCTCCCTTTAGCCTTGAGTAAATCTTTGGCTTCACAGTCCAGTATTATCTCAGCCTTTCTGACAAGGTGAACAAATTCTGCAACTGTTTCTTCTCTTGGTTCACTTAGGTATAGTTGCTTGAAGCGACCAAACCCACCGTGCAGTGAATTGAGCAATATAGAGACTGCCATCCTTTCGCTTATTGGTGTTCCTAGCAGACTTAGGCGATCGAAATATGAAAGCATAAGATCCACATGGAATCTTAGTGGGACGCCTACCCTTTGTTTAGTGTGAAGGAGATGAACATGTGTTTCTTGGACTTCCATCCTATAACACCTGTTGGGAGAACTAACCTTTAGACCAGACATTGATTCAATCAACTCATGGACGTTCAGGTCCCTGTCCTCCGTGCTTCCACGACAGATATCCCTCAGATTCTTGATGAGCGTAAAAGGTTCATAAGCTACAAACCTTCTAGCCCATTTATCAGGGATATTGTTCAGCATGAGACTCATAACCTTTTTGAGATCCGCATCCCAGGTGGAAAATCTTTCAGGGGTCATGTCTCTGGCATAATAGCTTGGCATGGGATGTAACAGTACATACTCAAGTCCATTGAGTCTGACTATTTCAACTAGCTTAGCTTCCCATTCAAGAAAATTTGTTAGGTTCAGCTTGACCATAAGCTCAGAACCCATGATGATGTTTTGATTGTTGTTTGCCATAGTAAAACTACAATTGAAAAAGAATAAACAAATAAATAATCATTCACAGTTTCTCTTAATAAACTTAAATTCTAGCATACATGCATAATTCAATGTTCATTAAACATTTTATTCAAGTTATGTGTTCCGGCAGGTGTGAATAAAATGATTCCAAGATCCTAAAACCCATTGAAGAATTAAGCACATTATGTATTTAGACTCAATTCTAAAATCTTTTAGGTAAGCAAAAGCCTTTTGCTAATAGTCTAGAAACTACTCTTGGTTGATAGGTACGTCTAAGAACTTATTAGGTAAACCTATCGATTTTGCCACGACATAAAATGACTCCTTACTTATATCGTTGAGTTTCACCAAAACTAACATGTACTCACAATTATTTGTGTACCTTACCCCTTTAGTATCGATAAGTAACACCTCGCTATGGCGGAAAATTATTACTAAGATCGATGCAAAGGATATCCAAGTAAGTGTTATTTTCGCATGGCACCTTTTAACTCAATTGTTAAGTTTGGAACTTAAGGCTCTTACTATGTTGGTTAGATTTTAAGTGAACTAAAATCCTTAATCATGCAACATAATCAAGCTTTGATCTCATGCATATTTAAGACATATTTAATAGCAATAAATAACTTAAAGCATGCATAAGATAAATGTGATCTAGTATGCCCGACTTCATCTTGAAGCTTCAACTTCAAAGTCCGTCTTGAAAATGGATTGGAAACTCCGTCTTGAATTTCACCGTGGGATGCGCCATTTTCTTCAAGTAGGATAAGCTATAATTAAAATAATTACAACTATTTGATGGTATGCATACCATATTTGAATTGAAAAACAAATTTGGTGCTTTAGACCAATTGCATTCAAATTAATGGTACGCATACCATATTTTCTATCCTATTTGGGCCATACTAGTCACTTCATAACCTGCAAAACAGTACATATACAATATATATACCATTCATCCATTAATTATCATGAATGGCCCACAAAATTGGTTAGTTAAAACACATTGTATGCATCACATAAATATTTGCAGCAATTAATTAAGGGCACCAATAATCTATCAATTATTCAGTCCTTATTAATTCTAATCAAGTTGTTTACCCTTAAAGCATATGTAGACCTAATCAAGAGTTTATGACTAAAATTTCTCCCACTTAAACCAATAAATTCATATGCTTTACTAATTTTAAACATAAAAATGTATTTCTAGTCTAACCGGAAACATACAAATTTAATTAAAATTTAAAGCTCATATTAATTTATAATTGAATCCACTTATTTAATTTATTTCAGTTGAATATAACGAATTTAAATTAATTCAAGGTTTAATTTTAGTAAAATAATTAGTTTAAATTAAAATTTATAATAATTATAATAATCAAAATTAAATCCCGAGAAAACAATTTAAATTATTAATTTTCAAAATTAATTAAAATTACTCGAACTGAAAATCTCAAATTAAAATTTAAAACGCGACAATCGTAACATGACGAGCACTTGTGCTTGCGCCCAAGCCCCGTCGAGTGTTCGTGTAGCAATACGCAAGCAGGCCACACGCAACGCAGGAGTGCAGGCCACGCTGCACGCGCCCGCTCGCTCGTCGCGCCTGCTTGCCTCGTGTCTGCTTGCTTGCTGGGCGTGGCAGCGCGCGCTGTGGCGCAACACGCTTGCTGCCCACACGCGTCTGCCCGATGGCTTGCGCCTTGGCCCTTCGCCCTTGCCCACTCGCCCATATGTGCATAGCACTCGACACAGGGCAGCGTGCTGCCTTGTCCTCGTGTGCCATGGCTCTTGCTCGTTGCATCGTACCGCATGGGCGATGAGCTCCCTTGCTCGTCGTCGCATGCCCGCACTATACAACACCCCTTAAGGGTAACACGTAGCGTCCATTGCTTTGTGCGTGCAAGTTTTATGAGCGAATTGCATAAAAATTAAAACTTTTATTTCCAAAATTAATGACAAATTAATAAATCATATTAATTTCATTATTTTAGGGCGAAAAATCGAAAATTTATGAATTAATTAATTTTCGATTAACATGGATTCAAATCTAGGTCATAAAAATTAAAAATTTAACATAAATTAACAATTTTTATTGTGGATTTTAATCATTGGTACCTAATTAAATTATTAATTAATCATGAAAATCAAATCAATTCTAAATTATTCGAATTTCAACAAATTAATCATAATTACAAATTAGGTTGTATAATTAACAAGTCTAGGCATTCATAATTGTTAAACATATACAGTAGGTCAATCAAAAACTCAAGATTTATCAACAAGAATCGCAAATACTTAATTTAACATCTTAAATTTACAAACTTTTGCGTTCGAAAAACTAAAACCTCCGAAAAGTCATAGTTAGGCTTCGAATTTGGGAATTCTGGGTTCGGAATTTTAGAATGCCTTTTACATGCGGAATTGACACAAAAATCACTCGATTTGGATGAGTAACGAAGAAACTGCCGAAAAACTGCGTACATATAATTAAATAAACGCAATTTGCAATTAATTACGAAAATTAATCACCGCTTTAATTCTTTGCAAATTTGTAAAATTTAACCATGTTCATGCAATTTAGATTATGAAAATAATATGAGGCTCGTGATACCACTGTTAGGTTATGATACATATGAATAAACATAAATCATGCGGAAAAACCATAAAGCCAGGAAACATATTATTTACACATAATCATTTAGCATAATTCAGATGCATACACTTTGTAGCGTGCCCTCCCTAGCTGCGCCCGAACCGAACAAGAACAAGTCTTTAGGACTCCAAGTGTCGTCCCTCCGTAGATAGTCCACAGCACGTCCGGATCCGCCTTAAGCTTGACCAACTAGAATCACCCTTAAGGTTACTAGGATTTTCGGCTATTTGGGTTGCAAGTGTTTGGCTGATTTTTGCTTGAAAATCTTACCTTTTGAATACTTCAAAAATCTCGATGTAAATATGTGACCCTAGGCACCTATTTATAGAGTTTATGGAAAGGAATTATAATCCTACTAGGATATGGATTTATTAATTAGAATCATATTAGAACTCTAAATAATAAATTTAATCTTTTAGGATTAGGATTTAATCAATGCACGATTTCCGATAGGATTAGGATTCGTTACGAACACGAGCACACGCACACGCATGCACGCCCGCACGCAGGCCTTGCGGCCCACGCCGAGCGCACAACGCATGCGGCCTCGCAGCCCATGGGCTTCGTGCGCGCCCGCCATTGCTTGGCTGGGCCTGGCCTTGCGCTGGGCCTGGTCGAGCACTTGGCGTGCGGCTTGCTGGGCGTTGGCCTGGCCTCGTGCTGGGCCTTCGTCTAGCAAGCCTCGTCCGATGCTAATTCGTACGATACGCTTTCCTATTAAATTCCCGATTCCGGAATTCATTTCCGATACGAACAATATTTAATATTTCCGATTCCGGAATTAATTTCCGTTTCGAACAAATATTTAATATTTCCGTTTCCGGAATTATTTTCCGATTCCGATGATATTTCCGATTCTGACAATATTTCCGTTTCCAGCAATATTTTCGATTCCGGCAATATTTCCATTTCCGATAATATTTTCCGATACGTACCATGTTTCCGTTTCCGGCAACATCTACGACTTGGATAATATTTATATTTCCGATACGATCCATATTTCCGTTTCCGGCAATATCATCGTTTCCGGAGTATTCATTTCTTGCTTGTGACGATCTCAGCTCCCACTGAAACCAAGATCCGTCGATTCCGAATATCCATAGATGGAGTATTTAATTCCATTAAATACTTGATCCGTTTACGTACTATTTGTGTGACCCTACGGGTTTAGTCAAGAGTAAGCTGTGGATTAATATCATTAATTCCACTTGAACTGAAGCGGCCTTTAGCTAGGCATTCAGCTCACTTGATCTCACTGAATTATTAACTTGTTAATTAATACTGAACCGCATTTATTAGACTTAATATTATATGCATACTTGGACCAAGGGCATTATTTCCTTCATGTAAAACCAAAGCAAAGAGCAGAGGACCAAGGGGATTACCCTGCTGCACCCCCTGAGACGACCATAACGTGTTCTCTCCAAGGGGTTATTATTATTATAATAATAATAATAATAATATAAAGATCGCTCGCACTTACGAGCACAATCCCAAACACGATCAAGGACATTACGGAATGCGTATCCCCAAGGAACCTCTTTGACAAGAAATGACCGTCAAGCACGAATGCTTGGGGGCTCAAAAGAAAATATATATTATGCAAAGTTAAAACAATATTCCCAGACTACGCTGTACGAAGTCCCATGTTTGGATGTCTCAAAAAGTAAAACCGGTTTACAACCTCAAGACAAAGGTCGCCATTGACACTTATACATAGTCCCCTAATCAAGAACCCAGGTAGTGGCAAGATTGAGCCGTAAAGACTAGCTCAAAACCATGAAAGATGATGACCACAAGACAATGGTCCGTCTAAGCACGTTGTCAACTCACATTCAGGTTACAACTAAATCCGAGCATCCCTCGAAAGAATTTGCTCCTGCGAGAATAAGTAAGAAAAGAAATTCTCAAAGAAATCACAAGAACAAATGAAATAGGGATTTGCCCACCTCAATCGGGCAAGATCACGCCACGAACCGCGCGAGTTCCAAATAGAAAAACGAATTCAGGGATGTCCACCCTTAGCGGACAGGGCTCGCCCACCTTCAGCGGGCGGGGTCTGCATCACTAGCCGCGCAGATCCTCAGTTTTCGAAAAATAGAATCTTCAAAAAACACAATGAAACAGGCTCGCCATCTTTAGCCGGTGGGGACTACGTCACAAGCCGCGTAGGTCCTTATTTTCAAATTTCAAAAACAAGATTCGTCCACCTTTTCGGACGGGGCGTCCACCCTTAGCGAACAGGCTCGCCATCTTTAGCCGGCGGGGTCTACGTCACAAGCCGCGTAGGTCCTTATTTTCAAATTTCAAAAACAAGATTCGTCCACTTTTTCGGGCGGGGCGTCCACCCTTAGCGGACAGGCTCGCCATCTTTAGCCGGCGGGGTCTACGTCACAAGCCGCGTAGGTCCTTATTTTCAAATTTCAAAAACAAGATTCGTCCACTTTTTCGGACGGGGCGTCCACCCTTAGCGGACAGGCTCGCCATCTTTAGCCGGCGGGGTCTACGTCACAAGCCGCGCAGGTCCTTAGTCGCTGCAGCGATAACTTTTTCTGGTTTTCCCCTTTCCAAAAATTAAAAGGATTGGTTTTCCGTTTTTTCCAAAAAAAGAGCGATGTGCTGGATTTTCCTTCGTTTTATATCCTGTGAAAACAAGGGGGTTTTCTCGTTTGGCTAGCCCTGAAAATGAGAATCTTTAAAAACATTTTTATCTCGTGGTTGGGCTTGGCCAGGCCCAATTACACTTTATAGCTTTGATTTCGAAAACATCTGTAGCTACTCCCAATGACAAAGTGAGGGAGTTTCTACGCACCTTTAGATCCTTCCAATGACAAAGTGAGGAAGTTTCTATTCTATCCGTTGACAAATCCCAATGACACGTGAGGGATATGTCGACACTTCAAGTGATGACCCTTAAGTCAAATGTTATCACTCGGGGGCTCGTGAGACCCTCGCCAAAACAGGTCACCATGGCTTGTGTGACGCACTCCGTCTAATACTTTGACCATCGTCTTACTCCAAGACTCAGTCAAAGTGGGGGCTAACTGTAGACACCTACTTTTGTCCCCATTCCCGAAAGGGAAGGTTCGATGATGAAAACATAAATCTCCACTTGACAACGTATCTCCTATAAAATAACGAATCTCAATTCCCCTTTTCATTTCACCCGAAACCTGCTATTTATAGAAACCTGCTATTTATGGAAACCCGCTAAAAATAGTAACTGCCGTAATGAGTAGTTGTTAAAAGTGGCAAGTCATAAAAGATAGAAACCTGTAAGAATTAGGTGTTGCACTCCAACATAAATCCTAAATGAGATAGAAACTGCGAGAGAATCCTATTCCTAATACAATTCGAAAATAAGAGTTACGTATTGATCGAAATCCTAACGAGCCTAGAGTTCGTAACGGGCCCAGACGCATTCCGTCATAAAATTAATACGCACTAAAAGACTCGATTAAGTCTCATACACTCCGGATTCTAAGAGTCCGAATCTGACAAGGAAACGGCCCAAACAGCAATTTCAACGCCCAGCCCTGGGCGCTGAAATTCCCTGGATCCTATTTTCAACGCCCAGGCCTGGGCGCTGAAAATACCTGGTACGTGTTTTTTCCTAATTCCTCGTGGATTAGGGTTCTGCAATTCTATCTTTTCACGAAATCTTTTCTATAAATAGGGCCTTAAGTTCGACGTGAAAGAAACACACAACACACAATTATATTCTGAGTATTGACTCTAAACCCCTAAGCCTAAGCCTCACGCTGCAAAACTGATCACGCGTTCTGTCGCAATCGATCCATAAATCGAACAGAACGTATCCCGTCCCATAATTTGAGATTCGTTAAATAAAAGGAGAAATAGCAAAGTCAAAGTGGTTAGTTTTCTGAGAACCGTGACGCACCTCTCAAGGGTGCGTCGTAATGTGTCCCTTTTCCATGGTTTAATTTCTTTCCTCGCCCTTTTATGAACTGTTAAACTAACTAAATCTGATTGTTCGATCACGCTTAATAAATATGATATTTTTGGGAAATTGGATTATCATGCTAGGTCCCTTAAAACAATCTAAATCAGATAATCGCGTTCGATCTAGTACTATATGTTGCATATTGTTAAATCGACTCAGATTAGTATAATAGTTAACGCATGTCCCTTCAATTATTTATGCTGAGCTAGTAAGGATATCCTGCCTCTGGAGTTATCGAAGAGCGAGTACTCCTCTCGGTAGTTACAGTCCCCCGAACCCTCAATCTCTACCCTCCGGGTGTACGTTGAGCGATCCCCACCACCAGGGATCAAAAGGGAACCTACGGCCGTCGTGGTCAAACATAATTGCACTCCCTTTATGTCACGATGATCGGGTTTTGTCAGTTTTTCTCATTGTCGTTAAAAACTGAATGGCGACTCCTATATTACTAGTCAATTGGGTGTAAACTCACAGGAAATCCAACTACACTTGGTTTGACCAAAAGAAGCGTCACACCCACGAGGGACGAGGTCACGCATTAGTCTCGTGCTTTTTCGACCCCCTCACACAAAACAAGCGCTGTTAAATAGTATTTCTGTAGTAGTGAAGATAAAGAGAAGGTGGATTCTGCAGATGTAGTAACCTTTGTGAAGTATATATCTGCCAATTTCTTCATGAGTTTAGGGGGAGAGACCTCACTAGGGTTACTCAGAATGTCATACTCCACCGTTCTACTAAATAGACTCAACGCATCCTCAAATACTCGACCAGGACCAACAATACCAGCATTAGGGCTGGCAAAAGCTGACCCGACCTGATAACCTGACCCGAACCCGACCCGAAAATAGCGGGTTTGGGTTGAGATTTTCAACCCGATTAATTAAATGGGTCGATACGAACCCGACCTGAAGTTAAATGGGTTAGGTTTGGGTTGAGAATCTCAACCCGAAATCAACCTGTGTAACCCGAATATTTATATGGGTCAAAATCAGGTCGAGTCAACCCGACCTGATAACCTGAAAAAAGTTTTTTAAAAAATAAATTAAAAAAGATAACGAATTTTTTTTAAAATAAAAGTAACACGGGGAGGCGGGAGTTCATTGGTTCACGGTTAATACTTACTTGGGCCAAGTTTATATTTTTACCCTAAATTCTGATCCATATAAAAAGGTAAAAAAATCAAAACCCTAAATTTCTACCCTCTCACACTCTCTAAAAATTCTTAGGGTTTGAATTTTTACCCTAAAGCGCCGCTTGCTTCACTCCTCTAATCCTCTGAGGTCTGACGGCCGTCTGATCCTCTCAATCTCTCATCCTCTCTCAATTCTTCGGTTCATTCCTCTTCATTCACTCGATAATGTTACTCTTTATTGATTTCCTTTCTTGTTTTTCTCTAATTTATGCTTTTTTTTTTTTATTTTTTTCGTTTTTTATATGCTGATTTTTCGAATTTTCATGTTTTAAATGATGATATTTTCGATTTTTTATTTTGATATGCCGATCTTTCGTTTTTTTTTGTTTCCGTCGATTATTTTTTGTTTTCTTCGATTTTTTCTATTTTAATATGTAGATATTTTTCGATTGTGTGTTTTTTCATTTTATTATGCTAATGTTAATAAACTTTTCGAATTCATTTTCAATTTATTCGATTTTTTTAGGGTTTTTTTCGATTTTATTTTGTTTATTTCGGTTATATTTTTCGGTTTAATTTGTTTATTTCAGTTTAATTTTTTGATTTTTTTTTTGTTTATTTCGATTTTAATTTGTTTGTTTTGATTTTATTGTGTTTTATTCGAATTTATTTTCGATTTTGGCTAACTTTATGTTTTTTATTAGTGTTGCAGTGAAATGGTTGAAGGGGCTGACCAAATAGACCTTTCTTCAGAGGGTGAGGAGCAGGAGGTTCGTTCTCATAAGGATAACATAGGGGAGGAGAGGGCTTCTCCTGTGCCACGTGTTCTTCTCAAGATCCACACTAATATGTTCTTGTTTTAAAAAAACTCTAGTTACTGTAATTTGTGCCTTTGAGGCAACTCTATTTGGTCTGTAAAACTTAATACTTCGTTCCAATTAATTAGTGTGTGCAAACTTAACTCCTAGACTTGTTAATTAGTGTGTTTTTTCATTAGTGTGTGCAAACTAGAATTAATTAGTGTGTGCAAACTATTTTTCGATTGTGTGTTTTTTCATTTTATTATGCTAATGTTAATAAACTTTTCGAATTCATTTTCAATTTATTCGATTTTTTTAGGGTTTTTTTCGATTTTATTTTGTTTATTTCGGTTATATTTTTCGGTTTAATTTGTTTATTTCAGTTTAATTTTTTGATTTTTTTTTTTGTTTATTTCGATTTTAATTTGTTTGTTTTGATTTTATTGTGTTTTATTCGAATTTATTTTCGATTTTGGCTAACTTTATGTTTTTTATTAGTGTTGCAGTGAAATGGTTGAAGGGGCTGACCAAATAGACCTTTCTTCAGAGGGTGAGGAGCAGGAGGTTCGTTCTCATAAGGATAACATAGGGGAGGAGAGGGCTTCTCCTGTGCCACGTGTTCTTCTCAAGATCCACACTAATATGTTCTTGTTTTAAAAAAACTCTAGTTACTGTAATTTGTGCCTTTGAGGCAACTCTATTTGGTCTGTAAAACTTAATACTTCGTTCCAATTAATTAGTGTGTGCAAACTTAACTCCTAGACTTGTTATATTTTAACTATCTAAGAGTTAAACTTTTGAGCTACTGCCATTAGAGGCCTAATTTTAAAATATTATTTTCAAAACTGTTTGTACAGGTTGTGATCAGAATCCAAAATTTATTGTTTGGGGTTGGCTTGAAAAGAGATCAGGTTCAGGTTAACCCAACCTGAAAACAGCAGGTTCAGGTCAACCCAACCTGAAAACAGCAGGTTCAACTTAGTTTTTTTTTTGTTATTTTTAAATTTTTAAATTTTCAGGTAAAAACAGATCAGGTTCAGGTTGACCTGATAATTAACAGATCAGATTCAGGTTTAGGTTTTCAACCCGAATATATAAACAGATCAGGTTCGGGTCTGGGGGTAGTCGACCCGAAAATAGTCAACCCGAACACGAACCCGACCCAACCTGATCTGATTGCCACCCCTAACCAGCATGCCATAGAAGCTTTGTCTGCAAACCAAAAGACTGCAATCTACAAGCAAGAAAAGCATAATGACGAACATCACCTGCGGAATAAACACCAAGTCCGCCAAAAGAAAAAGGTAAGGTGGCAAGACGCCACTGCCAATCGCCAAAGCCAGACCTCGAAACAGTTACAATACGCTCCAAGAAGATCGAAGAGCCTCATCAAAAGTGCGCTGAGCCGCCTCAAAAATACCAGGAGGACAAGTACGCAAAGTAAAGTAGAGTTTAGAAACTCCGGTACATTCCCTAAGTAACAATAGCTCACACTGAGGATCATCAAACTGAGCAACCTTATCCATAAGCCCAATGGTCTTGGTCACCCTCTGCATCACAAGCTCACCACTAAAAACTGGATTGGAACTAGCGGGACCACCTAGCAACTTAACACCATGCAAAGGACGAGCAATATCAGGAGGAAAGACTCCCACAAGCCTGCTTCGAGGGTTCTTAGTAGGCCAGCAAACCTCGGTCTTCTCCACGTTAAGATGTAACCCTAGACAAGGCCCGTCCTCTATAATCAACTGCAGAACCTTCCCAACCACCAAAGTGTCACCAATAACAGTGCCGTCATCCAAATACCATGCCTGGAGACATACATCAAAAGCGTCCCTGATTTTACAAACCAGGGGTTGTAAAACCAAATCATAAAGCAGAAGGCCAAGGGGATCACCTTGCTGCACCCCCTGAGACGACCATAGCGTGTTCTCTCCATAATACAATATGGCTGGAGTAGAGTAGTAGAATTCAACCCATCGCGAAATGCCCGGACAACGAAGTCGAACTTCACGTAACATGGCCGCTCGATCAACTAAATTGAAGGCATTTTGAAAATCCACCAACAACATCGAAAGACCCACATCAGAACCCCGATCCTCAATCAACCGGTTCACAGCATGAAGAATTGCCTCACCACTCGCAGAAACCCCGACACCAAATTGAAGACCATCAAAATCACTTCCCAAAGACGGACCAACCATAACAGCACCAACCTTCGAAACCAGACGTCGCCAAACAATACCCACAACAATAGGACAAATACCACCACCGGGCTTGACAAGAAGTGTGAGGGGAGCACTAGCAATATACTCACCCAAACCCATAGGACACTTCCCAGCTAAAAACAAATGAACCACCCCAAAAATGGAGTCAACTAACTCATCAGAAACAGCCATAGCAGCACCACTCAAGCAGTCCATAAGGTGTTGAGCACGCAAACCGTCTCTCCCACAAGATGTGCCACGTGGAAAACTCCTAATTCGGTCCAAAACAACAGCAGAATTTCACTTGGCGCTAAACAAAGAAGCACAATCTTCCGAAAATAATCCCGCACAACTGTGTTAAATGCCGCAATTTGCCAAAAATAAATCTCGGCCATTTCTCTGTTTTTATTCCCCATTTCCCTCTCATTGTACCCACTTCAACCTTTTTTGTTCTTGAAGTTTGGTTTTGTGATTTGGTGTGAAAGTCACTAACTCCCTCATTCCCAGAATACTCGAAACGGTTTGACCGATATAAAGTTTAATGTATTGTAATTGACTTATTATTTAAGATGGTAGTTGGTAGTAGCCTAGTGGGGTATTTTTTTAATATAGGTTGTGGGATGTGTGTCAAAATTTTAAAGGGGTAGGGGACTAGGGGGTGGGGTAGGAATTTTTTAATATTTTTTTTAAGGGAGTAGGGATGCATGCAGGTCCTTGGGCAAGTGAGAAATTGATATAATATTAATAAAATCTTCTATTTTTAGAAACATTGCAAATAATCCAGGACGATTTTATAAGTAAAGCGTTTTGAGTATTTCGGGACAGAGGAAGTATTTGACATTAGATGAAAATGAACATAAGTGACAAATTGGATAAAACGGGTTCCGCATAACATGATTTGTCTGGATCTTTAAAGTTATCTCGTGGTAGGCACCAACCAGCATCTGTTGGCTGTTGCTAGATAAAAGGACCACATTTCAAGGTGGGCTGGCCCATTTTCTTGATCCATCATGTTGTAAAGCAGATTTTACATGCTATACGAGTATACGGTCTACCTTATTTTGTCAACGTTTTTTTTGTTCATTAGAGATGCGGAAAATGCCAAAAGCTATTAAAAAGGATGATTTCAGATACTTCTTCTGGGTTTTCTTTCCTTACAAACTTTTGTATAAGGCGGTCTCACAGGAAAGACCGCATTGATGGCACTTGAAATGCCACGTAATCGTGCTTACGTCAGACATATAAATACTCAATTTCTTTTCATTTTCCTCTAATTCATTTCCCCCTCTCTCTCCTAAACCATGCTCCCTCTCTCTCCTAAACGCTCTGCCTCTCTCTCTCCTCTCCATCAACTAAAGGATCTCCGACGACGACGTTTCCGCCGGAGAAGCTTCAAGAACAAGAATCCGGCGACCTTTCTAGAGAATCGAGGTTGACGACGACGTTTCTGGAGAAATCGAGAACAAGCTTGATGACAGAGGCCGGTTTCTGGAGAGTCGAGGTTGGCAGGAGGTGGCGGCGGTGGAGCTGAGGTTGCGCGCTGCAGACGGTCGGTGATGGAGCTGTGTTGCCGCCTCCAACCACCTCACTCTTTCTTTTAATTCAGGTTTTTGATTTTTTAGGTTTTGATTTTGTTGATTTTAGTTTTTGTATTTGATTAATTTTGTTGATCGAAGGTGTGAGGGAGCATCCACCGCAAGATCTGTTCCTTCAGTTATGATTTTAGTCGCTTTGATGTCTAGCGATTGGTGGCGTTGCGCGAGGCGAGGCGAGGCGAGGGGGAGGCGGAGGTACAGAGATGAATGCGGTTGTGGCTGCGGCGGTACGAAGGTGAAGGTGGATGCGGCGGTACGAATGTGAAGGTAACTCTTCCTTCTCTCCTCCATTTTTCGATTTGCTTAGGTTTTTTATTTTTCAATTTTTTGATTAATTTGTTTGATTTTTAAATTTAGGTTTATGAGAATTTGATTGATTTGTTATGTGGTCTAGGAAATCTCGACGGAGAGCTGTGGTGGACGTTAAGGCGGAGATAGATTGAGCGGTGAAGGAAGGAGAGTTGTCGGGAGCAGAGGTGGCTGATAGGTGCGGCTGGTGGTCGGTGTTGTTGTTGTTGTTCGCGGAGGAGCAAAGGTGTTGCAATCCCTGTTCGATTGTGTTTCTGCCGCTGATCTTCTAGTGTGGCTGGTGGCCGCCTCTGATTTTGGCGATGCGCCTGCGGCGATGCGAAGGAACAAAGCTGTTGGTTATGGCTGTTGGTTATGCGGCACAAGCGGTTGATGGCTTCGCTAGTGGTTTTCGTTTTAGTTTTAGTTAAGAATTGTAATGTTTTAGTTACACTTTTTTTGTATTTAGTTAAAAATAATTATGTTTTAGTTTTTGTTATACTTCTGAAATAATGGCCTTCTTATTGGAATTGCTGGACTGATTTTCTATGTTTTAGTTATGAATTTTTAAGTTTTAGTCACGATTTTTTTGGTTTTAGTTAAGGGTTTTTGAGTTTTAGTTACGTATTTTTTAGTTTTCATTCAGGGCTTTAGTTATGATTTTTCCGAGTTTTAGTTATGATTTTTTCAGTTTAAGTTACGATTTTTTTGGTTTTAGTTAAGATTCTTTGAGTTTTAGTTATGTATTTTTGAGTTTCAGATAACGAATTTCAGAGTTTTAGTAAGATTCAAAATTAAGCATTGAAAATAATTAGTTAAGCAATTGAATTAATTAGTTAAAAATGAAACTAATAAGTTAAGCTTCAGAACCAATTAGTTAAGCAATTTAATAAATTTGTTAAGTAATATGTAACATATTAGTTAAACCGTGCAACTAATTAGTGAAGCATTGAAACCAATTAGTGAACACTGGAAGCAATTAGTTATGCACTGGATTTAATTAAGTTAACCACTGGAAATAATTAGTTAAGTTTGAGATTCAATTAGTTAAGCAACGAAACTAATTAGTTATGCAACGAAATCAATTAGTTAAGCAATGAACCAATTAGTTAAGCACTGAAACCAATTAGTTAAGCATTGCAACTAATTAGTTTAGATTTTGGAAGTTTTAGTTAAAAATTGTAATGTTTAGTTAAGAATTGTCGTGTTTTAGTTAAGCCTGAAATTCAATTAGTTAAGCAATGAAATTTATTAGTTAAGCAATGAATAAATTAGTTAAGCAATTAAATCAATTAGTTAAGCACTGGAATATTAGTTAAGCAATTAAATTAATTAGTTAAGCTTGAAATTCAATTAGTTAAGCCTGAAATTCAATTAGTCGCAGTGGAATAAACTAGTGAAGCTTGAAATTCAATTAGTTAAGCAATGTAGACAATTAGTTAAACAATAAAATCAATTAGTTAAGTATTGAAATCAATTAGTTAAGCTACGGAATCAATTAGTTACGCAATGGAACCAATTAGTTTCGCAATGAAACCAATTAGTTAAGCTTGGAATTCAATTAGTTAAGCCTGAAATTCAATTAGTTAAGCCTGAAATTCAATTAGTTAACCAATTGAATCAAGTAGTTAAGCACTGAAATCAAGTAGTTAAGCTATTGAACCTATTAGTTAAGCAATATAACCAATTTGTTAAGCAATGAAACCAAATAGTTAAACAATGAGACTAATTAGTTAAGATATATGAGTTTTAGTTAATAATAATTTTGTTTAAAATTCATAACTATTTTTCTTTATACCTTAACCATTTTGTTACGTTATATGAGTTAGTACCAAAGAAAAAAAAACCTCAACTAATTCATATAAAATCTCAACTATTTGCCTTATAATTGTAACTTGTGCTGTTGAATAATTTAGTAAATAAACAAAAGCTAAGCAAACTACCGAAACAACCAAATTCATCAGAAAAAATTGCCCAAAAACGCATACTACTCAAAAATTCAACATAAGTACTGAATTTGGGTTTATTTCAACACAAATGGATCCGATATTTTTGCCAAAAAACAAAAAAAACGATTCTAAAATTAGACATAAGTATTGATTTCAGGTTATTTCAACACAAAATGATCAGAAAATTTGCCAAAAATAAATGCAAACTCCAAAATTTGACATGAGCAATGAATTCGGGTTATATAGGCTTGCATCCTTTGACAGGAGAGCTTCCATGTTAAACTATAACAAAATCAATACAATTTTTAGCTAAACTATAACTAAATTAATAAAAAAGATAACTAAATAAAACAAAACTATAACTAATTAATACAATTTTTAACTAAATAAAACAAAACTATAAGTCTATAACTAAATCAATAAAAATTTTAACTAAATAAAACAAAATTATAACTAAACCAATACAATTTTTAACTAAATAAAACAAAACTACGGGATCAACGCAATAGAAATAAGACAATGAGACATGTGGTGTTGAAACCCCCTGATTACACACTAGAACTTCAATGGCCTTGCAGCTTCGAATCGCCTCCTTCACTTCTTCGAGAATAAAGGTTGCTAGGGTTCAGGAGGGGCGGCGACGAGGAGGTGACAGCCACATTCTTCGATCTACAAAAGGAAGAGAGACGGGCATCACCGACAGCGAGAGAGAGCAGAGTTTCAAAAACCTAAATCAACGATCATAGCTTTGCATACCGCCGAGGTTAAGGAGGGAGATTGCCGAGTTTCAAAAACCTAAAACGCAAATTCAACAAAATCGAAGGAAAAAACCCGAAAAATCTAAAACCTCAAACGGAATCCATGGTCGCGCATCCATGGTCGGCGGAGACAGTCGGAATCCAAGGTCTCGCATCTTGCAATGGCGGCGAGAAGAGAAGAGAGAATGAAGGTGGCTATGGTTTTGGAGGGGACGACGAGAGTGTTGGAGGAGAGAGAGAGCGGGGAAAGAGGGGTTAGGGTTTGGGGTTGCAGAGAGGTTAGGATTTTGTGTGGGAGAGAGAAGGATGAGAGGAGAGCGTTTCCAGAAAATGAGAGGAGAGAGAAATTTCTTCTACTTATGTCGCGCGTGAGGCCACGCGCGCGTGGTTTCACACCAAGTCTTTTCTACACGCGCCTGTAAGGCGGTCTTACCGAAAAGTTGCTGTTCTTTCCTTATCAAAAAAAGAAAGAAAAGAAAAGAAAAGAAAGGTGGACGAGATTAAGTGTAAGCGTGAACATTGTGTATACAACATTGAAAGATAAAGATTAAAATACAGATAAAATAGTTTATAATATAAGTAAGCTATTTTTAGTATTGTCAATTGATTTTAGTAAGAAATCTTATTTGGACAATGCGTGTAGGCTTCGTTTTCTTGTCCAAATTTCCATTGGTGTCCGTTTTCTCACCTTGTAGGATAAATATCTTAAGGTAGGGATATATGTATATAGGGGAGTGCTTTGAAGCGTGCCTCATGTAAAGATTTAAGAGATAACAAAATCAATAGGTGTTCGATTATTTAGCCTGATTAGTTCTTTGTTGAAAATTATTAGTCGCATCCGAGTGCACCGTACATATAAGAATATTTTTAAAGTCCATTGGTGATCTCCTTCATATTTTCACCTCACATGTAAGGGGAAAATGTGAGAGGGTGCATGGTATAATCTAGTGCACCTTATATGTTCTAGTTTATTGTCCCTTATATTTTTAATTTACTATTAATACTATCATTTAAATTTGATAATAAATATAACTTGTGTATCGGACCGGTTAAAAGCTACTTTATATACATATGGAGGACTTCATATGTTATTATTTTTATTGAACTAGCTTTGGCCCATGCGATGCACGGATTTTATTTTTTATAAATTAATTAACTGGATGTTGATATGTAGAAATTGAGGAGACGGTTTAATGAACTATGGATTATTGATGAGTCGGGAGGTTAAAAATGTTAAAGGTTTTTTACTTATAAATTCAGAGAAGATTGTGAAATATTTTATTATCTTAAAAAATAAAAGTAAAAAGGAACTTTAAGAGGCTGACACGTGGCATGCAATTTTTCTGTTTTAAAATGTTAGTAAAGATGTCGAGCTTTAATTTGTATATGGTAGTGCGCACGCTAATGAGAGAGACTCCTAAAATCGAGCTCTTTTTATGTGGGTAACAGCTAGTACTGGCATAGGCGATGAAAGAATAATAGAAAAATTGATTAATTAGATTCTTATATAACTTGGTTTGAGTCTAATTTAAAATTTTCTCCGTCCCTTTTTGTTATTTACGTATTCTATTTCGGGTTGTCCCATTTTATCTTTTACATTTCCTTTTATATTGTCACATAAATGCTTTAATATTCTATCAAAATTTGTGTCAAATGATTAATTTAACCAATTAAATTCATTGGGGCATTTATTCTCTTACACTTTTTCACTGGGGCATAATTTTTTCCCCTTTGATCAACGTTAGATTTTTTTATAAAAGTGAAAACATTATAAATAAACGTAATGCATTATTTAAATAAAAAAATAGAGGAATCTCAATGCACATTAATCTATACTAATATATTAAAAGGCGTTTTGAAGAACGTATACGTGTCACGTAGACCTCTCCTTATTACGCCACATCACCACTAATTAAGTAATTAGCATCATAACACGTCATTACAACCAAAAAACATCTAACAAGGATCGAACACCAAACCTCTTTGTTAAAAGTTACACTTCTTACCATCTTAACCAACTACAACTTATGTAATATCTTTCCATATAAGCCTATATATTATTTTTACAATAAACAAATACATTGAATAAAAGTGAATGCAAAAAAAGGAATGATTACTTAATTCATAAATTTACAATTATTACTTTGAAGAAAAGGATCCGACTTTGTTTAGATTTTTGGATGTGGGGTTTAATCGGGAAGGTTGTTGATCGGCCACTAATCTTATGTTACCACCGTAATTTGATGATGACATCATCTCTACGTACACTTTTTAAAAAAAAAACCCCGAATAAAAGTCAAAACCGAGGCAACGCCCGGGTTACATACTAGTTAATCGTGAAATCGCGTGCATGATACCAAACGTAAAGAACAAAAATGGGTGGAGGGAGTACCTTGCTTCTATAAACTTTTTTATGTAAGGATTAGTAACTCGTAAAAAGTAATAAGTAACTAGTGATGTGAGACTATCAAGAAATGATGTAGACAATTCTTATAATTATATTGACTTAATATACTTTTTCTTATGGGTTCTACGTACGACGAGGAGTTCCCACCGCCTTCGGCGAGTGGACTAATTTTCCGCGAGAGTTTGATTGGGTACCTCGATGGGCAGCATCCCTCCCAGATGAGGGTTTTTTTCATACCCAAGGCTCAATCTCGAGACCTTAGTTAAGGAGTGAGAAACCCTTAATCACTCATGCTAACCCTAGTTGGTAACAAAAAAAATGAGTTGTGATATAATGGTTAGAATATATATGAGACGTACTTATGGACACTTTGTTCCTTAATTAATACACTAACATAAATTTTCCCTCAAAAAAAGAGAAAAGAATGTATACGGCATACAAATATAAGGGGGTATAGGTTCGAAACATATCACTAACATTTTTCCAACAATATAATAAAAGGGGACATGATCCTTAAAGTTATATGAGATGACATGTTAAAAAATGATGAGGTGCTATGTCAACGATAAATAAGATACGCCACGTGGGAAGATGTCATTCCTTGCCTTGGAGTTTTTAACACTTCAAAGACTAGTGTGGTTTGACCGCGCGATGCGCAAGTTGTTTTTCAAAGTGTAAAAAAATTAGCAAAAAGAAAACGCTAGCAATTTGCATAATATGTTTAGGGGAGAAAATTTAGTATAGCTAATGCATGGGCATAGAGTCATAGTTACTCTGTATATGGTTGATAAAAAATAACTTCTAAATACAATATAAATTAAAGGGCATTTTATCAATGTGATTTTTCTCAATTCGTTTAGAAAGTCGTAACTCTAACTCATTAATCACTGATATACAACGTACATGTGATTCCAACTAAGCAACAATTAAATATAATTTATAGCAAGAGGCCTAAGAACACAAAGTACCTATGTACTCGATCCTCTAAGATATAGTAGCAAAAGAAATTGTTAAATATACAAGTAATCGTTTAGTTAACAATTAAAAACTTTATCATACATTTGGATTCGAGTAATAACTATCTACAACCTTGCATTAGAATGATACTAGATCAAAATTGTTGTTTCAAACGTTGCAGATAATAATTATGTTACATAACTCTGTATATGTCATTGAAATTAGTATAACCTTTATAATGATGCTACTTGAATCAACATTCATGCAAACACAACTATGAAGGTCAATTATGATAAAGTTTCATAACTCAATAACTAATACGGAGTAGATTAAACACCTACATACGGAGTATGTTTTTCCATTTCAAAAAGACGTGATACAAAAAGTGAGAATTGTCAAACATGACAATTGTCGTAATATGTGCTCGTTCTTTCTTGTCAAAGTAAAGACCTATATATGCTACATAAGAGGTGCCAAAAATTTAAAGCGGCTTCTTAAACTAAATATCATCACTTGGAATCCGACACGAGTCTGACCCGCCGCTCTTTAGTTCACATTTTCATTATTTTTGTGAATAATATAAAAGCCAAACCTAGGTCTTTAGGTCGGACTATGACATTATTTTTGTGAATAATATAAAAGCCAAATCGCTGCTCCTTTTCTCTTACTCACTTTCCTCTTTCATCTGCTACCTGTTTCTAAATCTATAGTTACCGGTATGATTCCTTACTTACAACTCAATCACCTCCTCTCTCATTTTTCTCTCTAACAATTGTAGACGCACCAACCAAAAACATTAAATAACGGCTACAACCCTATAATTTGTACAAACAACTCTATATAGAGGCACCAAAATTCAAATCGTCACAACAAGTTTCGATTGATGTACATACACTTCATTACCAGCACCAAGAGCACAATCTTTGATTTCATTAGTTAGTGGGCTAGGTTTGTATTTTCTAGATGTATTAGAAAACTTAATTACTGTGTTATTTTTTTTATGATAAGTGTTTATATTTCATTTCGCAAATGTAAATTTATGTTGTTGGACTTTCTTAGAAACAATACTCCATAAAATATTTTATTTTTATGGAGTATTAATTTTTTGGATTACATAGTTTAATTCTCTAGTCCAAACTCCTTGTAATATATGCGTATATCAGTGGATGAGAACTTTTATATCACTTAAAATTCAAATTAAGTGAATGTAAAATTTTGAATAATTCTAGAACGGGTCGGATTGGGTTCGAAGCCGGACATGATAAAATCCGACGGATGCGGAGTCGAATTTGCAAATTTCGGGTCCATAGTCGGAGTTGGATTTTAGGTCCGATTAGTAATTGGGTTGGATTCAGATCTGTCATAGTTCGACCCGAGTTCGAACCGTTGCCATCCCTACTCATGGGAGACCAAAAAAAGATGGTGTAGACAAAAGTAGTTACCCAAACTAAAGTGGCAAGAGGTGTCAAAAATAGAGGGCTAAGTTGTATGGAGTAATTGTAGTGTGTAAGAATTAATCGGTCAATACACTAACCTTATGAAAATTTTAATTTTTTCAAAGAAGGATTTGAGGGGCAAGTCAGTCAATCCACATTTCCAAACAAACTTCTTGCTTTTAGAAGGGTTTTGGATATAGATATAGATGGTGCCGATTTTAACTTCTTATATACAGAGTATATATATTTTTTTATAAGGAAAGAAAATCCAGGCGGAATACCTGAAGATCTGAAATCTTCCTTTCGTAAATCCCAATCTTAGTCGCATAACAATAGTTTCAAGCAATACACTAATATAAACCTGGTCCATGCTAACTTAGCGTGGACCAGGGCAACGGAGTAATTTTTATGGGTAACATATGTAACTGTCACGTAACAGTTATTTTGTAATTTTAAATAGTAACTATATGCGTATTACAGTAACTATGTGTTTTAAAGAGTTACTATGTATTTTGAAGAGTTTTAATGCGATTTGTGTCTAGCCCACTTTATATACGTTTTAAATTTTTTTATTTTTCAAAATTTCAGATCTACATTCTGTTCATTCTCTTTCATTTTCTCTCTCTTCATTTTCTCTCTATGCTTTTCAAAATTTAGCCCAAATTTCTAGGTTTTGTTCGATTTTTTTCGTAATTATCTTATAATTCTTATGATTGGATCTATTTGATGAGAAAAAATTGGAGGAAGTAGTAGATCAAGAAGGAGGTTCGTCGTTGCCGAAATCGAATCGAAGAATTTGCGCTCGCCTACAAATCTTCGCAAGAATTTTTAGAGATCACATCTCGGTTTGTTGTTTTTTAAAGAATTTTAAGTCTATTTTTATTTAAAATTGAAAATATTTGTTGTTTTGAAGAAATTAATGTTTGTGTTTTACCGAAGTATCGTTTTCAATTCGCGAATTCGATCAGTGACTTCACGATTTTAAATAGTAACTATATGAGTAATACAGTAACTATATAGTTTAAAAAGGTACTATGTAATTTTAATGGTTACTATATGTGTATAATAGTTACTATATTATTTTAATAGTTACTATATGTGTACAACAGTTACTATATGTGTACAATAGTTATTATTTTGTTGAGTGATTCGAAATGTTTGTTGTTTTGTTGAAATTAGGGTTAGTGTTTCACATAGTTAGTATATAAATGATATAATCACCTTTAATTTATGTTGCGAAATAGTGTTTTTAATAGTCACTGGAATGTTCGTTGTGTTTATGTTAGTAGTAGTTTTTAGAGTAACTATACTTTTTTTAAAAGTTACTATAACTTTAAAACAG
The DNA here is from genome assembly GCF_020520425.1 of Spinacia oleracea. Classification (NCBI taxonomy): domain Eukaryota; kingdom Viridiplantae; phylum Streptophyta; class Magnoliopsida; order Caryophyllales; family Amaranthaceae; genus Spinacia; species Spinacia oleracea. The sequence continues at coordinate 174,760,850 of NC_079490.1, read as the reverse complement.
TAACTATGTGTTTAAAATAGTCACTATATTTTTTAGAAAGTTATTATAAGTTTAAAACAGTAACTATGTGTTTAAGATAGTTATTATGTTATGAACAGTTTATAGTGACTTTTTGATAAATAATAGTTACTATACGATTACATTATGTACTATGTTATTTAGAGTATGTATTTGTCCGCTTCTTAGATAGTGACTAAATGATTATAATGGTTACTATATGTGTTCAATAGTTACTATATTTTAATAATAGTCACTATATGTTTTATATAGTTACTATATGATTTATATAGTTACTATATATTTGATATTTGTATAAGAAAATAACACGAAGTATCAATCACATGTTATTCTAGGTCCTAAAGTTGCACTATCTAGTGACGAATCTCCAAAAATACTTTACAATATCATTTGTATAGAAGAAATAATGCCCTTAAATTTAGAAAAAAGAGACAAAGGCTGTGAACTTTAAGAATTGATGCAGCAAAGCACAAGAGGTAGAAATAGTGTTTGTTGTTTGGGTGAAATTAGGGTTAGTGTTTCATATAGTTAGTATATAAATGATATAGTTACCTTTAATTTATGTTGCGAAATAATGTTTTTAATAGTCATTGGAATATTCATTGTGTTTATGTTAGTAGTATTTTTTAGAGTAACTATATTTTTTAAAAAGTTACTATAATTTTAAAACAGTAACTATGTGTTTAAAATAGTTACTATATTTTTTAGAAAGTTATTATAAATTTAAAACAATAACTATGTGTTTAAGATAGTTACTATGTTAAGAACAGTTTATAGTGACTTTTTGATAAATAATAGTTACTATACGATTACATTATGTAATATGTTATTTCAAGTATATTTTTGTCTGCTTCTTAGATAGTGACTATATGATTATAATGGTTACTATATTTGTACAATAGTTACTATATTATAATAATAGTCACTATATGTTAAGCTAGTTGTTGTGTGATTATAATGGTTACTATATGTGTACAATTGTTATTATTTTATAATATTAGTTACTATATGTTTGAAATAGGTACTATGTTTATTTTATCATGATGTGTTACCATATGTTTATTTTCTTCAATAGTTACTATATTATTTATACAGTTACTATATTATTTATATAGTTACTATATGTTTGAAAGAGATATTATGTTTATTTTATCATGACTTGTTACCATATGTTTATTTTCTTTAATAGTTATTGTACGTTTTATATAGTTATTATATTTTTGAAATAGGTACTATGTTAGTTTATTATGTTATGTGCATGTTTTTATGTTATTCTATATTTTTAATGATATAGTTACTGTATTATGGATAGAGTTACTATATTATTATCACATCAACTATGTCTGCAACTCTGTGACTAAATGACCATCAATAATATTTATAGGTATTATATCTTGTATTATAGTAACTATATGTTTGGTATAGTTTTTTATGTATATTATAATGTTCTTTTCCTGTTCTTTGTTGTCTTCTATGTTATTAGTAATAAGAGTTACTATGTTATGATCACAACAACTATATGATCATAACAATAACTATATCTACAACCTTGCTCGTATATGACTATCATTAATATTAAGAGTTACTATATCATGTATAATAGTAACTATATATTTTTAATAGTTATTATCTTATCATTATGTTCTTTTTATGATTTTTTTTTGTACTCCATGTTATTATTAATAAAAGTGACTATATTATTTTGACAGTAACTATATGACTGTAACAATAACAATAACTATATATGCAATTCTGCAAGTATTTTACCATCGTTAATTGTAAGAGTTACTATATGATGCATAATAGAAACTACACGTTTTACATAGTTACTATGTTATTTTTTCATATTTAAATGTTAAATTATTAACTTAGTTTAAATATTATTGATTCAGAAATACAAAGATGATGCACCCAGAATTGAAATCGTGCAAAGAATAAATTCTGCAAGGAAAACAAAAGCAGGAGGAGAAGAAGAAAATCCTGACAACAATGGAAACCAAGAACGTGGTAGAGGAAGGACATGATGTGTTGGTGGAAAAAAGAGACGTGGTCCACGTGGACGTGTCGATTTGTATTTTTTAGTTCAAAAAATATTTGAGCTTAACATGGTTTATTTAATAGATGCAAAGAATTAGAATGTCGTAGATAAAACAACTAACCAAGTAGTTAATGTTTTCTTTATTATTGTTCAAGAGTTATAATTACTGTTACTTTTGATATAGTTACTCTTTTATATTTCAGTAATTATGTGATATATAATAGAAAAAATTACTATATGACCTCTAAACCATCTATATCATATTGTTTATTTTTATAATATAGTAATTGTTTTACAGCTAAAGTTATTTTTCTATATAATATAGTTAATCTTTGGATAGAATAATTGTTCTCATCGAAATTACTATATTATTATTATTATTATTATTATTATTTATTTCATAGTTACTATTCTGAAAATATAGTTACTTTACAGAACCTATAGTTTCTATAATTTACTTTTTTTTGTCTGCAAGAATGAATATATAGTAGTAATTGTTTTACAATTAAAATTACTTTTCTATATGATATAGTTACTCTTTGGATAGAATAGTTATTCTTATCATTATTATGTTCATAGTTATTATTCTGGAGATATAGTTACTTTGCAGAACCTACAGTTTCTATAATTTACTCACTGTTAAAATTACCTAATTACCCTGGTCCATGGTAATCTTATGGTGGACCGGGTCCATGCAAGTGGAATTGTAGTTTCAAAGCCCAAAAGGTGGGCTAGTTAAACTAGCCAACACTAGTCTAATATTGATCCAATGCCTATATGAATAAGCCCACATGAAATTGCTCGATTAATCGATTTCCTTCCTGGTGGACAATTGGTCAACAAAATTTATTTAAGCCCTTTCAACTAATCAAAGTTAGCTGCTTGTTTTTCCTCTCATTAATATGGTCCATTTAAATGATAACGAACGGGGAATCATGAATTTAAAGTATACAAAGTACGAAGTATATTTAAGGAGAATTTTAAAGTAGTTTTTGATTTTATAGATTTTAAAGTCCTATGATTTAAGGGAAATTATGAACTTAATCTTTATCATACCAATAATAACCATGGTCACCTTCAATAATGACAACAAAAATACTATAAATCAATTTTAATATTTTTTTACTTTTGTGTATTTGTTTTTAGTTTAATGAAAAACAGAAAAATGAAAATAAAAAACGATAGCAAAAGGAGTAGAAAAAACTCCCACTGTTTTTAAGAAAGGTTCAAAAGGTACAACAAAACCATTGGCTAAGAAAAAGTAAAATAAAATGGACTTCGTAAAATACTAGGACCGGAGAAGTAGAATTACAACCAAGCCGAAATGTACTTGTTATTTATATGTATTGTGTTTTGTGATTATTGCTATTGAAATTGTTTACTAACAAAAGATGGTGTACGGGAAGAACACCGACCTTGTCTATTGTTTTTTTTTTTTTTTTGATAGGGAAGAACAATTTCATTAATAATCAGCCATACCGCATTTGGCATCATTTGAGGCAAACTGACCCTGATAAGTATCATACGGTCATACCCACTTTGAGAGACTAGTTGTACGAAATACATAAAATGTGTCATAATATTTTAATAGCAATATAGCATACTCTTCAATTTATAAAGACAAGTCACGTAAGGCCCAGGCCCAAGGCCTTAACCCATCTATAATCCACCATAACCACTTCATGGATAACTACGGCCTAAAGGGACCTCTCCTCAAATAGTCATATCATCTGTGAGCTAGTCACTAGTCACTACACTCTCGTTGATGAGACTTGGAGTTCATTTTGCTAGCATACATATCAAATACCCAAAGACTCAGAGATATCCCAATACTAGATTAGATCCCGTGCACGCACGGATTATGATAATTTTTTTTTACAAAATATTTAAGTAAACATCTCCAAACTACTGTATAGTTATAAAAAAATTTAAACATACTCATTTGTATTTATTCATCTAATATGCATATTATATATGTGTAACATGCTACTCTGACCGACATATCGAGTGAATATAATTTCCATTATTAATGTACCGATTTGACTAAAATATTATAAAAAAAGTATTTAGCAAAATTATTATTACGTGGTATCTATTATTGACATAAATTATAAACTGATATTTTTTCCATACATAGATAGTTTATAAAAGGACATAAATTATAAACTGATATTTTTTCCATACATAGATAGTTTATAAAAGGGTAGAGAATAAAATAAAATAAAATATATATTTTAGGGAAATGTTTTAGGCGGGAAAATTTTACACCAGGAATTGACACGTGTCATTCCTGGTGTCTCTTTTAGTATATAGTAATAGAAGATTCCATACTGGCATTACCGGAACATATGTTATTTCTTTATACGGAGTAATTGCAAAAATCTATATAAATAAAGAACTAGGACAAATTTTATCACATAGAAAATGGTTGCTTCTCTTGGAAGATGAATATGATAACTTCCTACTACATTAATTGAGTATCCTGTTGAAATGTTTATAGCTTTGTCCCTGCAAGATGGCTCTTAACCAACAACTTATGTTCTCATGTAATTTAAGTATTTAACTGAAACCACTTAACTACTTAATTAAGCACCCAATATATATTCATCTAATCAAAAGGTGAAGAAAGCAAGAAAAACATTGAATCATGAATTAAAGATTAACTGATTTAGTAATGCATCTACCAAAATGATTACAAAGCTTAATTATAGCTATCCTTTTGTGTATATACACTCCTGCAGCATGAAAAAGATTAAAAATAAAAAATAAAAAGGGGGCCAAAATCCGAAAACCAGTTTAGAAATAACAAGTTGTCCATATTATATTTCTAGACAGGTTTTCAGAGTTGAAGAAAGTTTAATGGGTTAAGAAACAAGAGTGAGTCCGTCTAGAATCTGGATCCTCTTGATTGGTAAAGTTCAAGCCTACTCTTAGCCTCTGGTAGAAGATCATCAACCTGAGGATCTTGCATCATATGCCCTTGTTTAGTGGCCCATTCTAGGACTATGAGCACTTCCTCTTGCGCCAGCACCTCACTATCAGGCACATGAAGCGCGATATAACACAACAGTATGAGTGAAGGAACTTGAACAATCTGTTCACCAAAGTAAACAAGCTGTATCAAATGCTTTACACCACTTCCTTGTATGATCGATTTACAGTGTACTACATGGAGGTAGTTGTCTGAGCAAGCGAACTTGAGTAGGGCGATGACTGCCTCTAGCATCACCTCTGTCTCTTTCTCATCGATGAGCTTCACTAGTGGGTCTATGATCCTAGTCTCTGTGGCTCTATATGTCCTTGCTAAGTTCCCTAAGGACTTGATGCAGGGAACTAACAGTTCTGAGTTTGCATCTGTCACCACTTTAAGGAGTTGATCTACCACTGCCTTGGCTGCAGGGGAAGTAGGCTTAAATGCAGTCCGCCTTAAATCAGTGTTATCTTCTGCTACACTTGTTATTTCCATCAATGCCATTGCTGAATTGTACTTGACCTCTTCTTGACCCTTCTCTAGCAACACTGCGAAACACAGCAAGGCTCTTGACTCTGTGATGCTACGGCATATAGACACATTCCCTTTGGCTAAAAACCAAAGGGCTCGTGCTGCCATGGCTTTCATCTCGGCCTTAATGTCAGGGTGTTCAAACTCTCTCCCTTTTATACTGCTCCCCGCCAACACATGCTGTGCCTGCTGCTGCTGCTGCTGCTGCTGATTCTGACCCTGATTCAGACTCAGAGTTTTAACATTTTTACTAGTACCACAAACTGCTGTATTCAATTTATTGTCAGAAGTCCGCCTTTCCATTGTATCAGACACCACATTCGCCATCTGTGTTTCTGCTTGCAATCCCCCTACCGGCTTCATTTGCAATGCCACGTGTTTCTCATCCTCGTGATCATGCTGTACCCCGCCGCTACTACCACCACTTCTCGGTGATTGTCCTTTACTGTCAAGAATGACAGCATGTATGGACATCTTCTTCCGTTTAGTAATTGCATACCTGCTATGCTCTTCAATCGTCTCGAAAGCCAGATGACTTACAAGTAACCTGATGACATTATTCTGTGCGAAATGATCCTGACATTTGGGATAATGCGCCGCCAACTCAGACACCGCCCAAGCCACCAACGCTTGGACTTTCATCTGTCCATCCTTAAGCATCTTAGCAAAAACAGAACAAACCCCAGCATGAACAATCTGTTCAACGCTCTCTTGATCCCTTCCTAAGAGTCCAATACAACGAGCCGCATTCTCTTGACCTTCCGACTTCCCTTCCTTAGCCAGCTTCAATAGCGGCACAACCCCGCCTTCCTCGATTATCAACTTTCCGTACCGTTCATTATCCCTAGCCAAAGACACTAACGACGTCGCAGCATCGGATCGGTCGTCTAATGAACCAGTTGAAAGATTACCAATCTGCTCCCAAATCAAACAAAGAATAGGCTCATTGGAGGCAATGGGTGGCAGACCAAGGTAGCCTATATCATCATCCCCAGTCTTAGGGGCGGAAACACGTAAAAGCCATGAAACATCACCAATGGAGTTATCAAGCTGAGCGATCATCTTCCGAAAGGCCGTGCTTGGGATGATGGTAAACACACGCTTCAGAAGGGATCGTGTTCTACACTTATCGACAAGACCGAGAGCCTTCTCAAGGTTCTGCTCGGTCTCGTCAATGATGCGGCGCGTGGGCCTCTCGTAGAGATCGTTGCTAGCGCGTGCCGCTTGCCGGAGGAGTTCCGCCAACTTTTTTGTCTTACCTTGTAACTCAAGACATTCTGGCTTGAATTGTATAGCATCATCTGCTCCTTTTGTTATCTGGTCAGCTAATTGCACCGGCCTTGTTAGGATCTGCTTTACTATCTCCGCCATCCCATACAATTATCAAATGTAATTATATGCAATTTTCTCCGCGATTAATAAACAACGGAGGAACTATACTCGTATATAATATATAATTCTAACTATGTTATCTAGCCACACTAACTAAATTATATAGAATCAAGAAATAAAATTTGAAGCCCCTCCTTCAAATGGTAGGAAGGGGCTAATTTTTCCGCACCTCTTTTTTTGGAGTTATGATTTGCTACGAAATATTGCATGTTTTTGTTTTAATGCATTTTTGTGGGGTCATGATAAAATCTCATCATTCCTTCTAACATCTTTATTTTGTTTTACATATTTTTACGAAGGAAACAAGAATTTGATCAAACTTTTTTAGAAATGGTTAAAATGGTGGTGGTGGAAGGGGTGGCGACGGCGGAGTAGGTGGTGGGGGAGAGAATGGAGGAGAGAGAAACGAAAGAGGTTGAAGGTGGGATTGTTTGTGAGAAATGTTTGTGGGGGGTGTTTTTTATTTTTTAAATGGCTAAACGTGATTCTCTCATTTTTTCTCTATCAAACAGATTTCTTACCTTGTACTTTATTTTATTTTTATTTTTATTGCTTTTCTATGCTAAAAACAAAATAGTTTTCTCTATTTTTTTTCCTTCACATTTAATTATTTGGACTTTTGGAATACTATATGAATAAAAACGGTTTTGTATTGGAAGGTGGATAGGGAAGAGTTTGACACAAAATCTTGTTTGCATTCGGTAGAGAACACAAGTGTACGTTTAACTACATTGTATTTGTATACACATACAATGATACAAGTGATCAACTATACAAACAGAAGAATTACCCTTAAGGCCTTAATACACACTTCCCTTTTAAACACCCTTTTCTTTATCTAAAAACAAAAATGATAAAAAGTCATAATATGCGATCTTTAAGCCGTGTCACAATGATAATATGATATGCTTATGTATCATGATTCAAAATTGAAAACTAAAATATTTAACTTATATAACATATTACTCCCTCTGTTCTTGATTATTAGTCCATTTTGGAATTTTTGTCACTATTTACAATTGAAGAGAATCTTCTAATTTCTTTCCAATATGTATCAAATATATTCATGTGAGATCTTGTTTTGTCCGTCTCAATGTGTAGTTTAATAATATTATATTTTCATATTTCTTAAACGCACGTATTTGGATATATTTACGTTTAAATATTAAGTTGAAACGGATGAAAAAGTCAAAAGGAGACTAATATTTAAAAACGGAGGGAGTATACACGTTACATAAAGAAGGTAGGAAAATCTTAATATTATAATTTGTTTCCTTATTCATATCGACTACCATATTTACATATTTTCATAGTAAAAATATTACATTGATAATAAAACTCTTCTTTACTTTTACCGTGATTACACAACTTTCATTACGGAGTACTCCATATTAATGAATTAGTTATTTTAAATGTATGGAGTACTACTCCGTACGTATGTTTTAAAACAAATCTAAAACACAAATTCTTATTTACAAGGGTTGTACAATAAATATTGTACAACGGAGTAAAAGTTAACTCAAAATATTTAAAAGTTAAGGTTATATATGTAAAAGTTATCTTTTTTTAGTGATAAATTTTTTCATTTTAATAAAACTTATTTCTTCAAAATCACTAATAATATATAAAATTAATCATTTAACCTTTTAAAATGTCTATCTATCAACTTTTTTTTACTAATATAAAAGTTAATCAAAACTAAGTTAAAGTTACAAAAAAAAATGGATAAAAATTATCTTGGTGTACAATAAATTTATTGTACACTTTGTGCGCGCAAGACCTGCACAATCTAAAAAGATTTATGCTCCGTAATTTTTTTCTTGCTCATATTTAGCTTCGTATCAACTTGTTAAGTTAGTTAAATTTTAGCATGATACATGATCCTAAAATCAAATTAAACAAAAGTTTAGCGAGTATTTATATTGCGGAGTACTCCCTCCGTCCCTTAATACTCGCACCGTTTCGACTGGACACGCTTGCCAATGCACATCTTTGACCACCAATATCTTTAACTACATATTATAAAAATTTAGAAAAATATTAATATTTTGAAAATATATATTAAGATAAAGCCAACAATATATTATATAGTAACATTTGTTTTCATATACTAGAAATAAAATAGGGTCAAAGTGAATTATGTGAATAGTATAAAAAGTCAAAACGGTGCGAGTATTAAAGGACAGAGGGAGTACTAAAAAGAAAGTATAACTGGAATACGTGTAGAATACAAACATGCTTTTAACAAATTGTTTGAATCAACTGACAACAAAGTTGTTCCTACTTAACTAATAAGGTCTGAGTTGATGCGCCACAACATTTATAGCGAGAACTTCTTCCATTTGGATGCTGACCCCACTCCAATCTGAATTTATCGTTGTCTAATAGGCTCTAAAGTCTTTATTAACAGGTCCGAACCAAAACATACGGAGTAGTTACTACCTACGATCCATAGTTCCATACAAGACATGCTGTATGCATGGCAGCATGGTATACATGCACATCCACGTGTAGAAACGGATCAACCCGTGATTATTTATTTATGAGTAATAAGTGATTTTTTAATGGCTGGGATTAATCACGATCGAGCTCATATGAGGGGAACAGATAATTAACATCTATAGTTCTGCACTTGTGCTATATAATTATATATGCACGTGAAAGATCAACGGTCGTGAAGGCGTTATACTAATCTTTCTGGATTACGGTGGTTAATTACTCTACCCTCACTCTTCAACTGCACTTCCGAGCCATTGCTAGTCAATCTTCTTCATTGGTCAAATATCCCAATCAAGAGGCATTCAATCGAAAAATATACAATTTTAAATATTAGTAATTATACTATCGCTACTTATTTTAAAGATTTTTAGGTATTAATTCTATTAAAATATACAAGTTATAAACGAGATGTTCGTGAACACTAACGAGTTTAATATGATGTTCAAATGAAGCTCGTTTAGTAAACAGGCCTTAAATATTTGCTCGAGCTTGTTATTTCTTAATAATCGAGCTTTGACAGAGCTTCCACTCATGATCGCTATATATGAAATTTCAACACCTACTTATTTTCTTGTTTTAGACACTATAAGTTACTGGCTTTGTACTATCGCCTAAAATGGTTGGAAAGCTTAAAAAAGGTGGGTAAATAGAATTTCCTACCACTTCTAATCATTTTGGGTCCAGTAGGCAAACTGTTTGGTGGATAAATTATTTCGCCCATTTAACAGTAGGTAATTTACCTACTATCCCTCAAAAAAAAGAAGGTAATTTACCTACTAATATTAAAGAAGTAGGTGATTAATCTCTATTATATAAGTCAATAGGGGAAGGGCAATAATGTAATCCTACTTTTGGTGTTCCCTTTTAAAAAGACTAACATACCCCCAACATCTTCACAAGTTATTTCATCTAAAAAGTTGATTACTCCGCATTTAGTAATTGCCACAATAAATCAGGAACCAAAAAAATATAACGCATAAAATCTTCCTAATGGGCCATGTAGCAAAAGTCAACTAACAATAAAGTAATTTTAATTGAGAATCACAAATTCAGGAAACGAAAGTGAAAACTATGGAAAGCAACCGTATAATCTCTCATTCTTCATTTCAGTTACTAACCGGCAAGGAATACCAAAAACAAAAAACAAATAATATACAAATTTATTACAATTGCCAAAATTATTTACATATTTTTCAAATTCAAGTTGCTGTAAACCTAAAACTGTCGTATATCTTCACAATTCTTCACAAAGTTCCATCACAAAAGCTCCACCGCCGTTTCTCTTTGATTAGGCCAATACATGTGAGTATATTTTTCTCCCGAATTCATGCACAAAAAAATAGAAACTGTGTTATTGAGATTACAAATTGAACAATTTATGATTACATTATCTGAAGGGAATTGTATTGTACTAAAACACTTACGTCGATCTTTGTGTAGATTATATAATTGGTCATTGCAATCGATAACTACCAAGTCCATCGAATCACTTTCAAAAGATATGGTATGTTTGCACGTTCTAACAAAAAACTTATTGAAATTGACTATTCGTAAATGATTTTTATGCAGGTTTTAATTTCAATTTAAATTCGTCACTACATACAATAACCACCCGTATAAGGTATGTTTCCATCAACCTCTTAAACAAAAATTAAATGGTAATACGTAAGATTTTATCGGCTATAATTCTTGGTTATATGTTTTTTTTTACATGTCCTTTAATGGTTTCATAAAGATTTCAATTTATTACTAGAAAGTTATACACTGCAGAAAAATAAACACACCCCTGTTTCATTGTTATACTCAAACCAAAGCATAAGCTAATCCAAGTAAAAAACAATTCATCTAACAAAACTACTCAGTCAAAAAAATAGACTTCGTCTTAGCATTTGAGACATGGCAAGCAACACTCCTAAAATCAAGCTAAAAACATCATCAAAAACATAAATTCCAGCCAGATGAAATTAAAATCAGAATATTTCACAATAAAACTATATAAATGGCTACTGATAACCAAAAGAACAAGATGACATATATAGATCTCCCAATTGCAACCTCCCAAACACATAAGATCGTGATAAACTACAATTCTTAGAACCAGACCAAGACAAAACATCATTTTTTTTACAAAATTAAAGAGAACCCTTCTAATATACAAATAAATGACAAAAAGAATCTCAAAACAGCTACGTTTCTCCCAAAAGTTCAAATAATCTATTACATACATGTATCAAACACGAAGTATGTATTGCACCCATTTTGATAAAAAAAAAAAAATCAAATAGTAGCATCAAACAGATAGTTCTAGAGGTACTAACATTTTCAAAAATCAAATCCCTTAGACTTCCCGTATTAAAGCTCTAGGGAAGCCTAACCAAACCAGTAATTTTCTTTGTTTTGTACCTGGAACATTAGGTATCAGTCCTATACATCTCCCATTGATGAGCTACAAGTTAAATCATGTTGCATTCCCCATCTAGACTAGCTAATGACTATCTATCCGTCCATCAACACTCGACAATTTATACAACAAAATATAAAACGTTTGGAAAAGCTGAGAACTATTCACCAATTTCTTCCATGTCTCTATGTTATCATAGTATGATAGTATTACTAATGTACAGGGGTTGCACATAATCTCTAACAATACATAATCTTCAACAATCTTTTATGGAGTAATTAATTATCTAATCCACACAATGGCACCACACATAATCTCATACAAAGGGTGTTCAAATTTCGGCAATAATTCACTAACAATATAATATTTTATGACTTTTAGATTGTTGGAAATTAACAAGAAATTGGATCATAAAGAAATATTTTAAGCGTAGATTTCTTTATTCACATGCAAACTAATTAAACTTCAGAAGTTCATCATCAACATTACCGTACAAGGAAACCAAATAGCAGGAATCTGTGGATTGAATCAAACAAAAACAATAATCATTCAAATTACGAAAACATTCATCGATTAACACACAAAGGCACACAAATCATCAGATGAAACAAATAATTAACAAAATCAACAAAAATCAAAACCCTAGAAAACGACATTTAATAAAAATCATACAATCAGAATTAAAGCTAGAGCGTTGGCCATGGTAGCTTGCAGCCTTGCACAGTGATTGGAGGTCACGTCTCTTCAAGCATCGCATGCAAATAAAAAAATAGAACATCATCAACTTCACTACTCGGGACAAGAAAACCAAAATAAATCACAAAACAAAAATAAAAAATCATAAGCATACTAAAACTTACCTAAATCTAACAATTTCAAAGGAGAGATAAGTTGAATGTAGAGAGAAAAAGTTGAAATTTATCGAAATTGATTGAGGGCTTTTGACCGGGGTGAATTTTAGGCGAGGAAACTACAAATATTTCTCCAAACACCATATGGAATGATAAAATTTTGAAGAGAGAGAAAGAGTGTGTTAAAGTGTACTTCGATGGTTACAAGAGGAAAAAGATGAATCTGATGCATACTCAGTTAAAGACTCATAGTGATAGAATGCGCTTTTAGTTTTTTTAATTAACAAAATAAATAAATAAATAAATAATACCTGGTTAAAGAAACCAACGGCACATAATCTGTAAGTGGAACCATTTAGTGACCCACTAATTTGACTGATAAAATAGTGTAACAAGTTCCCTAAATTTATGTACAATAAGTATTATGTTCAAATGCTTTTATCAATTGTAGGTATGAATCGGGAAGTTGGCAAAGGGGAGCATGATTTCGTTCGTCGACATTTTTATTGAAGTCGTCTATTGATATTTCTAATGCTCCCCGAATCCGATTAGCCAAAATGTTTATCATTTTTCAAGGACTTCAAAATGTGTCAATCTTTGCAATCTCATTAATGTTGTAACGATCGCCAATTTTTTTTTTAAATGGTGTAATTATTCAAGGGTAACTATATAAATCTTTTTATACTTGGACTCTCACTATTTTATTTCGTTTTATAGTTATTACTTTGACTTACTGTGTTTGATAAAAAGTGATAATTTGAGAGTAACAATACTACATGACCTTGCATAACACCTTTTAGGTTGCTTAGCTACTGAAATAAAATCATTAGTTCAACAGGTTTTAATCTAATTTGACTACACCTTTTAGAAGATTATGTAGTTCCATTATGTAGATTTGCAACCCCGGAGATTTCTTCCTTGTAGTTCCATCACAATTGTTATTCCCGTGCTTTCAGGATCTCCAACTTTAACAATTTCTTTTTATCTCCTTCCACCGCAATTGGGTAATGGTATGCCATAAAATTATTGTGGATGCACAACTGTTCCAAATCCGAGCATCAGACAATAAGACTTGTCAGTTGTCAATTACATAGGATTCAACAAAGCAGACGTTTATGTTTCCTTAAATTCACTATTTTAATTGAGAATCCTTTAAATGAAAAAAAAATTGGCTATTTTATTAAATGTGAGAAGTTCTAAATTTCATTAATTTGTGAAACAAGACTAGCTAGGTTCTGGTAGTCATTGTTCATGCTGATTTTCATACAGTATATGAAGAATTTAAGATTGAAGAATGAGATACTTGGGTAATGATCAAGTTATCAAACCCTTTTGGCCCATTAATGACCCTTTAATATTTTAGACCCAACCCTGACCCTTGTGACCCTAACCTTGACCCGACCCTCATATGATTTCTTCTGACCCGATTCTAACCCGCCCCGACCCTCCCAATAACCAGGCCAAATGACAACCCCCCTTTTGAACCATTTGGTGCCCCTAGTGGTCTTGTCCTTGAGCAGATCCATGAATATGAATCACTAACGAGCCAACCACGTCAGGACTCAGGATGGATGCCACCCCATCCTCCAAGTCAGGTCCGGCACGGGTACTTAGAAAATTCTTCCCCAACAAGAAAGACCCACGACATGGGAAGTTATCACCAACTTGGGAAGCCCATATCGTGTCGAGCGACGAACAGGTCACAGTGCATATGAACTGACAACAGAGACGGAAAGCCAATACGTAGAAGATGGAACGCGACATACTTAAAGTTTTTATAATTTCTAGTTTCTAATTCATTGTATACATTTATGTCTTCTTTCTTGCAAACACCCTACATGCAGAGATGAACATGTCACCATAGTTGGAAACAATCGACGACTCCGAGACGGGGTAAAAAACAAACCCGTCCCAAACACTACAAAGAGGATAATGCATGCGCTAAGTGAATCTCCAAACCAACTAAGTTATTCAGCCTTTTCTTGTCATTATCTTTTTTCATTATCATTACCTACTTAGACATCGGAGAGTCGTTGGCACACCCAACGACCAACCCTGACGCCTCTGGCTCGTTTTGCAGGACACATAAACCCTGAATTCAAACATAATCTCGACATCCCAAAACTTGGAATAACTCCAAGATGCATACAAAAATACAACGACAACATGATCTTGCCAGCACATCCTTACTTCATCAAGCATTCTCTATACTTTTTCCTTTGTCTTTTTCGTCAAGATTCCGTATTATTTCAAGCAAACTCGTACTGACTTAAGCATCGGAGGGTCGTTGGCTAAACCAACGGCAAACCCTCACGCTCTGTTTTGTTGGCAGTATGATGTTTACTTAGCACAAAAAGGACTTGACGACAAAGACACAAGTGAGACATTCATGAGCAATATTTGATGACAGCTAAAACGAACAAGGAAAAGGGCAAACATAATAAAGCAACGACAAAGACAACTATGTTACACAGAACGGAGTTTTTATTTATGTATTCAGACACCTTGAAGTAACAAATTACACAGTTACAACTACAAAGTTACACTTACAATTACAAATTACAACTTGCAAATACATCTTACATCTTACACTTACATCTTACGTCTTTCTTACACTACATATTTGTACATTTACATACAAACACAGTGATGCATTCGCAGAGTTAGAAGTCATCGCAGTGGCAGGGTCAGATGTAAAGATGGATGTGGGCCGTGCCGACCTGTGGCCAGACCCGGCCCGACACTAAAAAATCCAGGTCCAACACGGGCACGAAAAAAGCACGGCCCGACACGAGCACAAAATCGTGGGCCGTGGGCCGGGATTGGGTCGATTTTGTGGGAAAAATCACGACACGACTCGACCCGCACGACAAAGCATGCTAAATTTAGTAAAATTAGGCTTATGCACGACGTTCCGACCCGGCACGAAAGCCCGTGTGCCTGGGCCCTGTTTTAAACTTTCCAACCCGACCCAACATGAAGTCGAGTGGGATTGGATCGGGCCCGAACCCTTTAGGCCCACGGCCCGTGGCTCGACCAAAAGCCCGACCCGGCTTGGACTACAACCATCTTTAGTCAGATGCCCGCAACCTACAAACACAAACAGCCAAACAAACAACACAAAAGCAAACCAAAAATCCAAGCATGCCACACACAAAGTATAAAACCAAAGTTCACAATATTTAGACTAGCCCACTTACTAAAGTGGGACCACTATAAAAGACTGTCGCCTTCAAGGCGAAACACAGCCAAAATATCTTGTTGACCCCCTTGGGCCAGCTAAAAACAAACATTATCCAAACCAAAAAATATCCAACATATTTTTAAAAGACGGGGATAGGGGACTACTCAGGCTGCACTTTCAGAACCGGCATTCTCCGCTTTCTCACCATCGCCTGGTGTCGTCCCGACGTCGGCATTGGGACTAGTTGCAGTTGCACCCATCTCAACATCGTCATCACCACTCTTGGCACCAGAGGGGACATACTCCCCGGGGAATGCAAGGATGAAATTGTCGATGTCATCTTGAGGAGTCCAACTTGTGTGCTTGCTCTCCAGAAATTCCCCCATCAACTCGGCCCTGCTCTTCCAGGTATAGTAGCCCGTACATTCAAAATCCTCACCTTGACCTTGCTGAGCGACGCCTTCAGCTCGCCAACTTCAGCAGGAAACGCCTCCTTGTCGTCAACCAGAGTCGCAACATCAGCTGACAGCTTCGTCTTGTCCGCCTCCAGCGTGACAACCTTAGCTTTCTCTAGTCGCAACATCAGCTGACAGCTTCGTCTTGTCCGCCTCCAGCGTGACAGCCTTAGCTTCCGCCTCAGCAGCAACACCATCTAGACGTCGTTGCTTCTACTTTGCCGACTTCAAGTCTACTTTTATTTTTACTAACTTGTCTTCCAGGGACATTACATGGTGACGAGTAGTCAAGGAAGATTGCAGAGTCTGACAAAGATGCAGGCATAAGCTTTACAGGCCAAACATACCAAGACAAGGCATAACACAAAGGAATTTGAGAAAAGAGGTACCTCCAGGCTTTGGAGACATTCTCGACGGTAGCAGCAACTGGGGACAAGACCTCCTAACGCTCGCGGCTCGCCGACACCCACACGATGTCCACCTCCGGCCATAACTTGTAAGATGGGGTGTCAGCCGACCCATAGCCGTCGGGAATTCCACCCTCAATTTCCTCTTCCGGGACAGTGGTGACATGCTAAAGTCGTATCACCTAAACAAAAATAACCTAAGTCCACTAGCTAGGTAGCAAGGGAAGTCAGGATCGAATCCACAGGAAAACAGTGTTCTTTCTACTATTAATCAATTAGACTAGACTATTGGGAACAAGAGTTGGTTTGATAGTTTGCTAAAACTACGACGATAATTAAACAACTAGGAATCAATATATTAAGGAATCTAGGGCATAGGTTCACCAACAGATAACAATCCAGGACAATAAACAATCACGATAATCAACAAAGTAATTAATTAGACTAGCATGCTCTCTCGAATCGATACTAATCATAGACTTAGAATTAACGGGCTCTCGCTACGTATTAACTCTAATTCCACCTATTGACACAAGCCTAAACATCAAATTGCATCTCTCGAATCTTAACTTGATATTGCATAACTACCACAATTAAACCTACGCAAATCTAATTGTATAGTGAAATAAACCAATCAATAGGAATTAATTACAATGCCAACAATCACAATTATTCAATATCCCTTCATATTATTCATGGATCCCCAAACCCTAGAAAATAGACTAGTCAAGCATATTAACAATAAACAAAGCAATTAGCATGATTTAAAACATAATTAAAGCTAAACAAAGAATTTAAATAAAGAACAATACCTTAATTGAAGAACAAGAGAAATAGAAAGCTTGAATTTTTATTGAAATTGAAAACTAAGTGTTTGCATAAAGTTAGAGAGAAAACAAAGCTAAGAGAAATAAACTAAGGGGCTAATACTAGAAAATAAGATGTCCAACTAAAATAACTAAGCCTAGTATTTATAGTTTTCCCATAAACATAAGGAAAAACCGGAAGAAAACCGCGAAAAAAGGGCCCTGGGTTGTCGTCGTCCGGTCGGGCAGCCTTCCGCCCGTCGGGCGCAGGTCTGCCCGCCGGGCGGAGGGAGACATTCTGGAAATCATCGGCACGCGCCCGGTCGGGTAGCTCCCGCCCGTCGGGCAGACGTTCGCCCGTCGGGCAGCCATTCGCCCGCCGGGCGCGCGTACAAACTACACGATCCTCTATCTTTAAAACGCCATATCTCCTTCGTTATTCATCAGAATTAGGCGAGTGACCACTCGTTGGAAAGATCTTGAAGTATAGAATCCAACTCAATTAGAATCACTTCATTTGGAGTTGTAGAACTTAAGTTATGATCAAAATAGTAGACGATTGTCTATTTTCTACTTCTTCCATCATTCTCTTTGCTTGAAAACTCTTCCAACTCAATGTTTGTGCTCTAGAAAGTACATAATCTCTTGTATTGATTCAAATTAGTAGGAAATGCACAAAAATATGCTAATTCCTACAATGATGAACCTGAAACTACAAACACACTACAAGGAGCACATTAGTACTAAAAATCGCTCCGAAGAGCTCATTTGAGATCAAAAAGTACTAAGGGACGGGGGTAAAAACACTATAAAATATGAACATATCAAGTGGCGGGATCTTAAACTCAGCCACCTGCGACGCCTCGGTCTCGTCAACAACATACGCGTCATGAGGCGTCTTGGGCATGTTCTTTGGGGACTTGACAACAGAAGGAGTAGGACAAGTGGTGCCCCCCATCGACTCAAGCCTCTTCTTCACTAAGGCGTTAGCAGTTGGGGCCCTCGCTGAACGAGATGATTTTCCAGTTCCTGCGAAATGTCAATTACAGACGACCCAGTCTCGTCACTTCATATTTATTTAATTTATTCAAGTCTATGCTAGCACTAGTCGTTTACCTGTTGAAGTTGGCATGTCTTCAGGTTCAGAGTGCTCTTCTTCTTGTGGCGTCTCACCTCTTTCAAACAGTTCCCCGGTGAAAATATTGTCATGACCCCCCCTAAGATGAGTGTAGTGTTTTCGACAGCTTGAGCACCGACCCCAACAAAATTCAAATTTGCGCCTGCAAAACAAACAATGTGAGAAGATGGCATATTACAAGATTTTCCCTAACACAAAAATCAAACACATGTACCTCTGGCCTTCCATTCTCTGGTCAAGAAGTCGTTCTCGGGACCCAACCCTGTAGACACCTACTTTTGTCCCCATTCCCGAAAGGGAAGGTTCGATGATGAGAACATAAAATCTCCACTTGGCAACGCATATCCTATAAAATAACGAATCTCGATCACCCTTTTCATTTCGACCGAACCTGCTATTTATAGAAACCTGCTGAAAATAGTAACTGCCGTAACGGGTAGTTGCTAAAAGTGGCAAGACATAAAAGATAGAAACCTGTCAGAATTAAGTGTTGCACTCCAACATAAATCCTAAAAGAGATATAATTTGCAAGAGGAATCCTGTTCCTAGTATAGCTCGAAAATAAGAACTACGTATTAATTAAAATCCTAACGAGCCTAGAGTTCGTAACGGGCCCAAACGCATTCCGTCATAAAGTTAATACGCACTAAAAGACTCGGATAAGTCTCAAAGACTCCGCATTCCACGAGTCCAAATCTGACAAGGAAATACGGCCCAGACCCTATTTTCAACGCCTGGCTCTGGGCGCTGAAATCTTCGGCGCCCAGCCCTGGGCGCTGAAATTACCTGGGTACGTGTTCTCTCCTAATTCTCCTTGGATTAGTGCTCTAAATTTCTATCTTTCCACGAACTCTTCCCTATAAATACAGCCCCAAATTCGACGTGAAAAGAACACACAATTCATATTCTGGGTATTGACTCCAACCCCTAAGCCTAAGCCTCACGCTGCCAAATTGATCCCGCGTTCTGTCGCAATCGATCCAAAAATCGAACAGAACGTATCCTGTCCCTTGTAGTTGAAGAATTAAGCTCGGAAACTTGAGATTCGTTAAATAAAAGGAGAAATAGCAAAGCCAAAGTGGTTAGTTTTCTGAGAACCGTGACGCACCTCTCAAGGGTGCGTCGTAATGTGTCCCTTCATATGATTTAATCGCTTTCCTCGCCCTTTTATAAAATTGTTAAACTATTAAATCTGATTGTTCTATCACGCCTAATAAAGATAATATCTTGGGAAATTGAACTATCATGCTAGGTCCCTTAAATCAATCTAAACAAGATAATCACGATCGATCTAGTACTATGTGTTGCATATTGTTAAAATGAATTCAAATTAGTTTAATAATTAACGCATGTCCCTTCAATTATTTATGCTGAGCTAGTAAGGATATCCTGCCTCTGGAGTTATCGAAGAGCGAGTACTCCTCTCGGTAGTTACAGTCCCCCGAACCCTCAATCTCTACCCTGCGGGTGTACGTTGAGCGATCCCCACACCAGGGATCACAAGGGAACCTATGGTCGTCGTGGTCAAACATAATTGCACTCCCTTTATGTCACGATAACCGGGTTTTGTCAGTTTTTCTCATTGTCGTTAAAAACTGAATGGCGACTCCTATATTACTAGTCAATTGGGTGTAAACTCACAGGAAATCCAATTACACTTGATTTGACAAAAAGAAACGTCACGCCCACGAGGGACGAGGTCACGCATTAGCCTCGTGCTTTTTCGACCCCCTCACAAACCCCTTGTCATCCTTTCCATACATCAGGTACCTTCCGACACTGTAATTGCGGACTTTGTAAGTGTACACCTAGTCCTCCACCAGAAACTTCACCCTCAACTTGTTGTCGGCATGGTCAATTGTTCGCAGCACCCGCCAAGCATGCGGCTTTAGTTGGGAAGGCGAAACGCCCAGGGTTCTCAGAACGCCCCTACCCTATTTTGAAGATATATTCATAAAAACAGGCCCATCCTGCCGCTTTCTAGTCGGCGCGTTCGCCATGCAGAGGCAGGTAGATCTCCGCTGCCATTTTAGCTCTAAACATGACCTATAACGACCTAATGAGCCTTAAATGTGCATAAATAGATTCGAATGAGTTTTAGAAAGTTTTAACTATGCATATTAGACATGTAATAAGAATCAAATGAGTCCTTAGGTTCTTTAGTTCAAAGTTGGGAGCGGAAATGTCATTTTAGCTCTAAACATGACCTATAACGACCTAATGAGCCTTAAATGTGCATAAATAGATTCGAATGAGTTTTAGAAAGTTTTAACTATGCATATTAGACATGTAATAAGAATCAAATGAGTCCTTAGGTTCTTTAGTTCAAAGTTGGGAGCGGAAATGTCATTTTAGCTCTAAACATGACCTATAACGACCTAATGAGCCTTAAATGTGCATAAATAGATTCGAATGAGTTTTAGAAAGTTTTAACTATGCATATTAGACATGTAATAAGAATCAAATGAGTCCTTAGGTTCTTTAGTTCAGAGTTGGGAGCGGAAATGTCATTTTAGCTCTAAACATGACCTATAACGACCTAATGAGCCTTAAATGTGCATAAATAGATTCGAATGAGTTTTAGAAAGTTAAAACTATGCATATTAGACATGTAATAAGAATCAAATGAGTCCTTAGGTTTTTTAGTTCAAAGTTGGGAGCGGAAATGTCATTTTAGCTCTAAACAGAAGCAAACAGAGGAGAAACACACAGATGGAAGTGAAATTCTAAAGACCACCAGATCAGAATTCACATGCAACAGCAGCAAGACCAGCAGATTAGTATTCAAAGCAATAAATTAGCAAATCCAGCAGACTTGTAATTATGGAAAAATTAAAGAACTTTACCAAATCCATGAAGATATAAACGCTTCCATCTTTGTGTCTAAACAACCTAAGTAAATAAATACTCGGTTGTAAAAAACTTAGCCCATTGCTCACGAACCACATCTATTTCCTCATCGGTATAAGGCGCATTTCTTGGAGTGTAAGCCTGAAATAAGTAACATGATAAGTAATGCTACTTGTAAATTAAGAATTCTACTACGTAAAAGTACTAGTATTAGTAGTTCAACTAACATATGGTAAAAGAACGAACATTGTCTAACCGCTCATCAGTGTTATGGTGTAACGTGACTATTTCATGCATGAACTTCATAACGTAATAGCCACACTCGTGGGCGCCGACTTGTTGAGCACACTGATTTGGAGATAAATCATAAATTATATATCCAAGTAGTTACCCAAAAAAAAAAGTAAAGCTAATTAGTAAGCATGATATACCTTTACATGGAAGCCTTTCAACCCCTGCATAGTCGCTCTATTCGGACAAATCCCATCATTAAACTTGTACACTTGGTATGCCCTGGAAGTTGAGTAAAACTTCATGAATCTGATTCGGCACGAAAAGAAATAACTTAAAAAGAATTGAAAGTAACTTACAAACACAAGATTCCCCATGCACTATTTTCTCGGTTGGAACCTATCGCAGAGTCGAAAATATACGCACAACCTCTACGTAGGTCTAACACGTACAAAATCCAATGATTTCTGCATTATATATAAATGTTATTGCAACCTTATGCATGAAAATAACAATAACATAGCTATTTACCAAATATCGATCAATCTCTAACACTTACTCTTGATGGTATGGGATCAAAAACCACTTGGTAATGTTAGGATCACCCTTCTTCTCCTTTTCAATTTCAGCATTGAAAACTACTTTCAAATACATTGATGCAGCCTGAGGGTTGGCCTTGATTCTAGAGCTTGACATTGCCTCGGGACAAACAAACCCAATCTGAGAGTTGTCAAATGCAAAGGTGTGTTCGTGGAATAAACACCTACAAAGTAAATGTATAATGCAAAAATTTCAAAAACTATTATAGTTGACAAAACCAAAAACAAAAATATCGATGGAAAAGTTTACATCATATAGACTTGGATCACTGAAATGTTGAGGCACGCCCCTCTAAGGAACTCTTCAACGTCAACCTCATTTACATAAGTTTGTCGATCTTCGTCATAATGCCAAACCGAAGCGGGCAATGGGATTGAAGTATTTTTATATACATCACCGGGCGCCGTATTGATGATAAACTTCAAATAATTGCATGATGGGCCAAGACCTTGAATTGTGTCGTCTGCCAAATTTTGCTTCTTACTTTTGGCGGCTGATTCTTCAGTTTTACGATCACAACTACCTACCATCTCTTTGGCCGTCTTAGAGTTCTTCGACTTCGATTTCGACTCCAACTTATTTGAGCATGAATTTCCCTGTAACAATAATGTTAAGCTAGCATGAAAAGTTCAGTTTTGATTTCAGTGTTGAAGCACAGGGGAGTGGGAAGCATATGGTTTACCTTGGCCGTTAACTTCAGTGTTGTCTTCTCTTTGGACCCTAAATCAAGTGTTGCCTTCTCTTTGACAATTAATTCTGTTGTCTTATCTTTGACAACTAATTCTGTTGTCTTCTCTTTGACAATTAATTCGTTTTTCTTCCCTTTGGAGCTACCAACCACCTCTTCAAAAATCTGACTCCTGGACTTCTTTGTTGGGCGTGGAGTAGAGTACTCCTAAACAGAGGTAGAAACCAAAGGAGTTCAAGGCTCTGAATCTAATTCTAAACAGATGCATAACGCAATGAATGACAATTAATAATAAAAAAGTTATACCTCGTCTTCTTCGAAAATCACCAAGTGAATTGGCCATTGCACAAAACTAGCAAGAGCCCTGCCTAAGTTATTGAATCCATCTCCAGTAGGTACCGGAAGAGTGTCATCATCATGTCCGTCGTAAATACAATCAACTTGGACCTTATAATGACTAGGCTTCATCGATCTAAAGTGTTGGTGCAACGAACCATCCAATGGGTACGCCATACCATCTGCCACTATCACTTTGTTACCCAAAACTTTATCCTCAAGGGCAAGACGACATGGAGTTATGGCCTTCACAAATAAATTTACAAAATTTCAGAAATCACTACAAAGTACAATATTAAAAACCTAGCTAGGGGTGTTTTGAGTGTATGCACTATAGAGAATATATACCTTCAGCTCGCGTGGTTGCTGCGATGAACTCGGACAACAGGTTACGAGTGCACGGTTAACATCAAACTCATCACTTACAAGAGCAGAATCAAGTGCGGGGGTAGAGAGGGTGTGTAGTTGACCGGTTGCTTTCAATGTGGCTAGTTGGTTTTGGAGGGCCTCCGCCACCTTTCTCTCTAATTGATCTTCAAACTCCCTTCTCACCGAAGCTCTGATTGATTCGATAGCCTCCGGTGATGGTTCAATATGGCCACATCTACTACTTCGGTCTATTGGACCGAAAGCAACTTTGTAACCGACATTAACTCCACCTGTTGCCTTGACACGCCCACGGTGATCCTTTTTTCCCATAGCCTTGGTGAGGGCATCTTCTCCCTGGGTGAATGAAATATTTCCTTTTCCCTCTTCTTCTATGTACTCCAACTATAAGAATTAGGAAAGTAAAAATTAGATGGTATACATGATGGAAAGGAGAAGCAATCTTAGCAATAGAACTAGGAATTAGGAAAGAAAAGGATATAGAACGTAAAATTTCATATGCACTTACAGCCATCTTAGCAATATTTACGGCTTCTTTATCATTCGGGTCAACTTCCCACTTTCCCTCTTTGTTTTTAACTTGATGAGCCAAGATCCACTCTACTGATCTAAACTTCTTAAATCTATCTGGCGCTGTGGTGAGTGATGAGGTCACTGAGGAGGAGCCACTTGAGAGGGTTAAAGCTGCCTCTGGCGGTAGTCGCCCATCATTTATCCACTCTGGTCTCTTTCTAACATAACCCTTTTGGCCTGTGCGATGTGGGTGCTTGTTTTGTAATGCACTTTTACTTGCTTTTTCTCTACGAACCTGTCAAAAAACACATAAAGAACATGTCGAACATTTAAAGATGGCAACAACAAACTAATCATATAATTATATAAAAAAATATCTAGCAAAGTAAATTCATTATTACCAACATCTCCGGCTTGTTTCGTTCTATCACAAATGTTTTCCAATCATCCTCTGTGATTTGATGGTAGATGTCCCAAGGCATGTCATTTGTCTGATGTTTCGGCATTTTTTCTTTCTTAGTTATCCAACGCCGCGTTAACCTGGACTTGAAAGCTCCAAAGCGTTTCGCCACACACATATGAAAATATTTTTCTCTCCTTTTAGCCGGATCATCAATAATGTGGAACAGAAGCTGTTAATTTTATGGATAAGAGATTGTTAGAAACGTATGCTACACAAATAGATAATCTAGGAGAATACAAATCAAGTTTTTATTCAATGTTTACCTTGGTCTCCTCCCAAAACCCCTTCTTTGTGTGTTCATCTAACGTTGAATATTCTTTCACATTAATGTTAATTCTAGCAGCACAAGACCCAACTTGCTTCCCGTATTCTCCTGACCATTCTCCATCGGGGATTCCATATTGATTATACTGAAGATGCATAGGCTTTTTGGCTTGAACTCCTTTTGACGGACCACGGAATTTGGTCTTTTTACTAGTGTTGGTACCTTGTGATTCCCCCGTAGGATGACTAGCTCCATCAATTCCCTGTATTTCATTATCACGATGATCATCCATGGTAGCTACGGTCCTGCAACAAAGAAAAGAGAGCAATACTTAGTAAAGGGAGCAATACTTAGAAAAGAGAGCAAAATGCTACAATTGGCCATTTACAAAGCTATACCTAAAATAATGGCCTTATGGTATTACACCTAACATGCAAAACAATCCCAAATCAAACCTCACCTAAAAAAACAACCCAAAAAAAATCATAACTCACCAGTTCTACGAGATCAATGCACAGAACTGATCAGAACTGACCAGTTCTGTGCACTGATCTGCACAGTTCTGATCTGAGCTGTGCAGATCAGTGCACAGAACTGATCAGAACCTGACCAGTTTTGTGCACTGATCTGCACAGTTCTGATCTGAGCTGTGCAGATCAATGCACAGAACTGATCAGAACTGACCAGTTCTGTGCACTGATCTGCACAGTTCTGATCTGAGCTGTGCAGATCAGTGCACATAACTGCACAGTTCTGGGCAAAATGCTACAATTGGCCATTTACAAAGCTATACCTAAAATAATGGCCTTATGGTATTACACCTAACATGCAAAACAATCCCAAATCAAACCTCACCTAAAAAAACAACCCAAAAAAAAAATCATAACTCACCAGTTCTACGCACTGATCTGCACAGCTCAGATCAGAACTGTGCAGATCAATGCATAGAACTGATCAGAACTGACCAGTTCTGTGCACTGATCTGCACAGTTCTGATCTGAACTGTGCAGATCAATGCACAGAACTGATCAGAACTGACCAGTTCTGTGCACTGATCTGCACAGTTCTGAACTGAGCTGTGCAGATCAGTGCACAGAACTGATCAGAACTGACCAGTTCTGTGCACTGATCTGCACAGTTCTGATCTGAGCTGTGCAGATCAGTGCACAGAACTGATCATAACTGACCAGTTCTGTGCACTGATCTGCACAGTTCTGATCTGAGCTGTGCAGATCAGTGCACATAACTGCACAGTTCTGATCAGTGCATATTCCTTGTGCTACTTGCAGTTCTCGTGGATTGATAAAATGCAATATATGTCAAATTTGATTCCTGGTCTAATTTGATGATTCTGGAGTTCAAATCTTCACCTTCAAACATGTAAATTACACCATACTGTAAGCAAAGTATCAAATTGTAAACAAAGTCATCTTCAAAACGGTTTTTATGTACTTATCCATCATCAACCACCAGAAAGCAAACATCAGAAACTAAGTTACCAATCACAAAGCCATGCAAACAAGAACAGGTAATTGATATTATTAGACAAAATGTACTGAAAACTAACCTAGGAAAATTCAACTGCAATTTCTGCAACCTGTGCTTGGAACCTGGCTCACATAAGAGGATACGACATTCACCAAGTTTACACCTGTGTGAAAAAACCAGATAAAGTTAGTCAAGTTATTAGAAGTATCAGACTCTCAGTAACTTAAATAGGAGGGATAAAGTAGGAGACTATCACTGCAATTCCTCTTCACAATACAAGTGGCAATTGATTGGGGTTGAATTTTTAGAAAAAAAATATGAATTAATATCCACAAGTATCCTTCACTATTCAAATTTAAGTAGTCAAGATAACAAAAATTCCAAGGCGCACAGGCTTTCAGATATGAATAGAAAGAACAAAGTCAAAAACTTCAACAATGCATCAGAAGTGAAGCCCGAACTTACACATGTATGTTTCAATTACGATTCGTAACCCATATTCCTTCCGTATGATCTGTACGCATATGATTAGTATTATTTGCATCCTCCTCTTCTGGCAATGGTTGAACAACCATTGGTAACGGAGGTGTGTCATCATACTCATCATACTCATCTTCATCTACAACATCATCAATACCCAAAATATGTCTTTTTCCTTGGGCAACAACACGCCATCTAGGATCAATATTGTCAACCACATAAAAAACTTGCTTAGCTAGTGATGCTAGAATGAATGGCTCGTCACTGTCACTTAGTCGATCAAAATTCACCAAGGTTAAACCCGGGAAAATTTCATCTCGCTTCACACCATTTTGGTTGTTAGCCCACTGACACCGAAAAACAGGGATCACAAAATAGGTATAATCAAGCTCCCATATTTCTTCGATAACACCATAATATGATTGTGTTGAATCAACCGGCCTTTTATCCTTAGCGCTTGCATAGACCCTAGATGATGCAACAACCTTTACTCCACTATTTTGCACTACACTCTTTTCATCTTGCCTTCTAGTGTAGAATGTGAACCCATTGATATCATATCCTTCAAAAGATCGAACACATAGTCGAGGACCTCGAGATAACCACTTGATCGTATCAGAAACATCATGGTCTTGTTTCTTTCCAACTTCCTTCTTAAACCATTCAATAAATGTGCGATTATGTTCCCGCATCAACGCTCTTTCCTTCAACTTAGGATTACAATGTTGCAATTCAAGCAGATGCTTTTCTAAATAAGGATGAACCTCTGTAAGATGCTGCAACACACAAAGATGTGCCTTCTTCTTCCTCTCCGATGGAGGAGATATCACATTTTTACCAATTACTCCCTCCCCTGCGAGCCTACCAACATGTCGAGATTTTGGAAGTCCTATTGGTTCAAGGCTTGACAAAAACTCAGCTAGATATCCAGAAATCTCTTCTTTAAGGACTCCCCGAATGATACTACCCTCTGGATTAGCCGGATTCCTTGCTTTGTCCTTTAAAGTCTTAAAAAATCTCTCAAAAGGATACATCCATCTTAAGAACACCGGACCACATAACTTGACTTCGCGAACTAAATGGACAATCAAATGCACCATTATATCAAAGAAAGAAGGCGGAAAATACATTTCAAATCGACATAGAGTTTCAACAACATCATTGTGCAAAGCATCCAAAGTCTCCGGATCAATCACCTTAGCACATATGGAATTGAAAAACAAACAAAGTTTTGTTATAACATGTCTCACGTGTTTCGGCAATATCCCACGAAGTGCAATTGGCAAAAATACATTAATCAGTGCATGACAATCATGAGACTTCATACCAATCAACCTAAGGTCCGAGAGAGACACTAGGCGCTTAACATTCGACGAATATCCCGAGGGAACCTTAATGCCATGTAAGCACTCACAAAACTTCTTCTTCTCCTTTCTCGACATTGTGTAACACGCTGGAGGCAGAAAGGTCTTTGTACCATCCTTTTTTTTAACAGGCCACAAATCTGGTCGAATATTCTTCTTTTTCATATCTTTCCGCACATTCTCATTGTCCTTGGTCTTTCCTGGTATGTTTAGCAAAGTCCCGATGATAGCATCGCACACATTTTTCTCAATGTGCATTACATCGAGACAATGCCTAACCGACAAATCTTTCCAGTAGGGAAGATCCCATAATGGAGACACTTTCTTCCATAAAACACCCTTTTTAGACTTGGACTTGAAGCACTTACCGTATTTGGTTTCAACATTTTTGATACGTTCATAAACTTGTGATCCTGTCAAAGGTGTACGAGCTACTCCTTCCTCGGTGAACCCATTGAATTCCTTCTTCTTCTTACGATAAGGATGATATCGACTAAGGTGCTTCCTGAAATCTGGGTAGATATTTTTCTTGAAATGATCCAACCGTGTGGGCTTCATGTCCTCTTCACATATAGGGCATGCTTGTTCTCCTTTGGTTTTGTACCCAGACAAGTTTCCATAGGCCGGAAAATCATTTATGGTACAGAAAACCATTGCCCGCAATGTAAAGTTTGAGTTGGTGTGAGCATCGAACATTGGAACACCTTCATTCCACAACAATTTCAAATCATCTATGAGTGGAGCGAGATACACATCTATATCATGTCCTGGCTGCTTAGGCCCTGAGATGAGGAGTGACAACATGATATACTTGCGTTTCATACACAACCATGGAGGAAGATTGTAAATTGCAAGAAGAACCGGCCAAGTGCTATGCTGACTACTCAGAGAGCCGTATGGATTCATCCCATCTGTACATAGAGCAAGTCTCAGATTTCTAACCTCCTTGCCAAATTCAGGATACTTCTTATCAATAGTTCTCCATTGAGGAGAATCAGCCGGATGTCTAAGGAATTCATCTTTCTTCCTCCCTTCCGCATGCCACCTCAGATACTTAGCATTCTTCTTTACGGAGAACAAGCGCTCAAACCTAGGTATGATCGGAAGATACCACAATACCTTGGCGGGCGGTCCCCTCTTAGCTGAATTGGCCCCTTTACGCTTGTAACGCGACATAGAACACGTTGGACACTTATCCAAATTTTCATACTCTTTTCTGTAAAGAATACAATCATTTGGGCAAGCATCTATCTTGACGGCCTCTAAGCCTAAGGGATTCGTCAATTTGTTGGCATAATAGGCAGAGGTGGGAATGTCATTGCCATCGGGAAACCAAAGACCTAGTCGTTTCAATAATTTCGTGAAACTTTCTTCGGTCCAACCACTCTCCGCTTTCAAGTTGGAAAGTGATGCCACACATTCTAACAATTTGAATTTTGTACACCCAGGGTACAAAGGCGTCTCAGCAGCCTTTAATACCTGCTCGAGTATGTGAGGTCGTTCATTCAAGTGATCTTTCACCGCATCCATCATTTCATTTATTTCATTATCTTCTTGCTCATCATCATCCATCTCATTATTCTCAGAAATATCAGAATCACTCTCATCACTCTCATCACTCTCTGCCAGAACATCAAATTCATTCACACTAGAACTTGGACGATCAAGTATTTTCTCACCATGCCAAAACCAGACATGGTAATCTTGCTTAAACCCACGACGAAATAAATGATCCTCAATTTCATCAATATCAGCTAACCGCCTTACATTGTTACAATCACGGCAAGGACAATAGATCTTTGCGGCTTTCGTATTCCGTTGGTGTGCTAAAGCACATCTAAGGAACTCCTCAACCCCACTCAAGTATTCCACCGTAGTATGTTCACCGTACATCCAACGACGACTCATTTCTAATAACACAAGGTTTTACACAGAATTAGATAAATCAAGCCACAAATTCTTAATTTTGACACAAGAACTATACTAGCTTGGCATAAGATCTTTGTTCTCTAATGATGCAATCTTAATTTTGACACACGAACTATACTAGCTTAGTTTCTGATGTTTGCTTTCTGGTGGTTGATGATGGATAAGTACATAAAAACCGTTTTGAAGATGACTTTGTTTACAATTTGATACTTTGCTTACAGTATGGTGTAATTTACATGTTTGAAGGTGTAATTTACATGCATGAAGTACTGTTTTAGCTTCTCAGTGCACTGATCAGTTCTGTTCTGTGCACTGATCTGCACTGCCCAGATCAGAACTGTGCAGATCAGTGGACAAAACTGATCAGAACTGTGCAGTTATGTGCACTGATCTGCACAGCTCAGATCAGAACTGTGCAGATCAGTGCACAGAACTGGTCAGTTCTGATCAGTTCTGTGCACTGATCTGCACAGCTCAGATCAGAACTGTGCAGATCAGTGCACAGAACTGGTCAGTTCTGATCAGTTCTGTGCACTGATCTGCACAGCTCAGATCAGAACTGTGCAGATCAGTGCACAAAACTGGTCAGTTCTGATCAGTTCTGTGCATTGATCTACACAGCTCAGATCAGAACTGTGCAGATCAGTGCACAGAACTGGTCAGTTCTGATCAGTTCTGTGCATTGATCTGCACAGTTCTGATCTGAGCTGTGCAGATCAGTGCGTAGAACTGGTGAGTTAAAAAAAACTAAGATTTGGTTTTAAGTCCAAACCTTGGTCTGATGGCTGATTCTTCTATTGCAAAATGAGGAATAGATGGATATAAGGAAGACAGGGTTGAATAGCTTGGTCTGAAGTTCCTCGAGAACTGGCACCAAGAAGCATAAAACAGAACATCTACACAGTCCTGATTGAGGTTGTACACCAAATGCAGCGCTTTTTGCAATGATGCTTCATCTCCCTTGAAAATTAGAAGTAAGCAAATGCTATTAGATTTAGTTGAAAAGTAACAGAAAGGAAAAAGCTCCACATAAAATAACATAGCTATAGAATCTCCTAATTTGGTTATTAAAGTCCTTTCTTAAGTTAAATATCAAACCACAGTTTGTTTCCATGCAACAGGATGGATAACTGAATGAGCCCCTATGCATGCAACTATGCAAGAGTTAAGCTACAAGCACCTGGCACTACTCATACTCAGCCATAGTCAAAAGCCTTGTAAGTAGAACTAGTTAATATGAGACTGGTCCTCGGCAAAGGAAGAGGCACGGAGGTTTGCTGCGGACTGTGCATACATTTTCAAATTTTGACAGGTGCTCGACGACCTGGCTTGATTAAATTTTTAACCAAGAAACAAAAAAAGACTAAAAAAATCTCTAGGGGGGCAGACTAGTTTTTTTCACACCGTTAACATAATACTTGCAATAAAGAAGTGTTTACAATCTGCGTTATTATCAGATACTGTAGCAGGCTATATCAGGTACACCAGCTGGTTGCATCAGGTACACCAGCTGGTTGAGCTGCTGCGAGCCCAAACCACAGACCGATAAATCCAACCTTGACCGAAAATGCCATAACAACTAGTACAGGCAATGCAACCAAGTAGAAGGTGACAAAGTTTATTGTTGCACCTATTTTAGTCCTTGTTGAACCTGTCAAAGCCCCACAGGCAGTTGTCTATGGACAGTTTCCGATCTCACAAAACCCCAGAATAGGAACTCAACAATAGCAAGAGCAATATTGTAGCATAATAAAAATGGAACTAAAAGAACTTGAAAATCAAAGCAGCAGCAACAACAGTCTCCACTGTCATACATCAGAATATTGTAGATAAGCGTGTACAAAAAACATCACAATATACTATAGTGAATACATCAAGCTATGGTAATTTTAGAGCCTATAAAGCTACAATCCAATATCAACGATTAGTTTACATCATTAATAAACTATCAATATTACAATGAACACATGAGTATATTTTATGCAGACATATTTTCAACAGATTCATATCGATTCGCTCCACTTAAAAGTTCAAACACTTCATTTCATCTGCATACTTTGGATCGAGCTACTCACATAGCTTACATAAACCATCACCATAAAAGAGACCTTCATCATTTAGACACAAAACCCATATCACTAACTTCTATTTTGTAACTGAACTAGAAAAATTTAACCTAACATCTATTTTGTAACTGAACTAGAAAAACCACAAATATCAAACCCTAATTTGTAAATTCATCCAATATTGAAACATTAGCCTAAATTCTCTGCATAATCAACTCATTATGCTCAACTAATTGAAGAGAAACTGAATTTTAAGACCAAGCAAAACAAGAATCAATTATAACCTAACCTTGATATATTGCGGCACTGTGTGAAACAGAGTCAACCGAGATAGGGAAGACGACGGTGGGGAAACTCTCCTTCAGATGGTGGTGGTGGAGCCGCGCGGTGAGGAAGGTGGTGGTGGTGGTTATGGTGGTGGTGGAGTCGCGCGGTGAAGAGAAGAGATGTGAAGAGAAGAGAAGT
The DNA here is from genome assembly GCF_020520425.1 of Spinacia oleracea. Lineage (NCBI taxonomy): Eukaryota > Viridiplantae > Streptophyta > Magnoliopsida > Caryophyllales > Amaranthaceae > Spinacia > Spinacia oleracea. The sequence goes on along the minus strand of NC_079490.1, from coordinate 174,728,034 downwards.
GAAGAGAAGAGAAGCTTATCGATCTGTACGTTTGGCGGTGGTTTTATTTTTTTAAAATTTAATGTAGCCTATTGAGGCGGGCAATTAAAAGCCCCCTTCAACAGATAGACCCTATTGAGGCGGGCAATTAAAAGCCCCCTTCAACAGCTTCTATCTATTGAGGCGGGCAAGTAAAGCCCCCTTCAACAGCTTCTGTAGAAGCGAACACTAAAAAAGCCCGCCTCAACAGAATAGTAAAATATTTGACCCGCGTTGACTAAGTAGCTATTGAGGCGCGCTTATGTATGCCCCCCTCAACAAGGGGGCTACAACAGGGGTTTTTTCCACTAGTGGCCGTCGGGAACTCGCACTCAGCCCCCAATTCCGCCGCGTCCTTTTTGCCCCAATTTTCTGGGCGGGAGTGTTTTGGAGTCCAGAACGTTGCTCGGTTTTAGCGACGATCCGTCCTCCAAGTCGCAATCAATCTCCACGTTTTTGCTTTTGGCACGAGTTAATTTGGTCCCCGTCCTTCTTGACATGATAGTGGAAGAATTGAAGAGGTAAGGAAGAGATCAGAAAGAGAAGAGAAGTTACCTGTCTTTGGGAGAGAGAAAGCTCCGATTTTGCAGATGAAAGGAAGAGAGAGAAGATGGAAGCGTGAAGGAGTGAAGAGTTTGGAACTTCCCCTGAATTGATTAAAGGTGGGAGGCGGTTGGTTTTTCCGAGACCATCATTACCTTCTCATCGATCAATCAGAAGTTATGAGGTTTATTTCCTCCCCTTTTAGAAAATTAAACCCATTTTCCCTTTGAACTTTCCGGAAGAATTCAAAAATGGGTTTGGAGACAATTATTAGTGGGGAAATACCCTCCTCATGACGGGACATAGTTGACCGACTCTAAGCATATGTGGCAGCCAGCGAGGCAAGGGCATCATTAAGGTCGTCCATCAAGGCAACGGCTAGAAGAAGGACGACGGTTAAACACTGAATGACTTGGCTTAAATCATGGAGACGGGTCATTTTGTTATTAATTAATCATTATTTACGTTACAAAGTGGAGTATGGTGTATAAATTAGTTGCCGTAATATTTGTTAATCATGTACTATCATATTGCTAAATAATATACCCCCATTCTCTCAATCTTGCTCTCGTAATCTTGATATTATCTTGTTTGTTCCGATTGTTAGCACCTCCCCTTGACGAGTTCGACTCTAAGTAGAATTCGTCTAAAACACTTGTCACTTTACTACTCGTATACTACATACAGTAGACCTGGAAGGAATTTCCGGTTACACCTTGAGAATAACTAACATATGTAGTCTGTATGTATACTTCGTATTTCTTTGTTGTTTTATAGAGTCCGTAGTAGACAATCTATGTGTAAGACAAACATGTTCTTTACCTCGCCAATCGCATCAAGATCAATTTTGTACGTGCTCACTACCTAATTGACAAATTGGTAAACAACAAAGTGGTAGCTCAACTTCAGTAATAGTCCATAAGAGTACAAGACAATAACCCTATTACCTCTCGTAGTTAATTAACTTTTGCTTGAGTTTCAATTAAGATATTAGGCGCTAATTTACGGAATGGATAATGGATCGTAGCTTATATTATTTGGGAATTTAGCCTAAGTTCTACATTTCACATCATATATTTTATAGGGATTGAAATTCTAGATTTATACACGATGCTGGAACTGCAGATAAATGTCTCATGTGACTGATTGAAAATAGTTTTGGAGCGTGTCGTAATTTCTCCAAGCCGCATATAATAACACCAAAAGGCACACCATCGATTCACTAGATACCAATTTGCCTATATATGGTGAAATGTGACTACAATCAATCAAGTTTTTTTTTTTTTTTTTAATTAGGCCTTGCTTAGTTCATCTTATTTCTGATTTAATCAGATCAGTTCAAACCAGATCAGATAAGAAAAATTAAGTTGATTTGATCGGATTAGATGATGGTTATTATTATTATTATTATTATTATTATTATTATTATTATTATTATTATTATTATGGGAAACCACCAAAACGTTACAAGCTTAACAAGCTACAAAGATCAAGTAAACTACAAGAAGTTGGTGGGGAGCCGAGATACAATCTGGGCCCCCACTCCTCTAGCTATGGCGAACCCGATCCTGCTGAAAATGTGGGCAGCTGCCCGCGCCCCTATGTCTTGAGCCCTGGAGTACGTCTGGACCCGCTTCAGCAACGAAACAGCCCCTTTCTCTAACTCCCCAAAAGAAGAGAAGGAAAAAGGAAAGAAACCGTAACCCAAAGCCCTACAACGTGCCGCATACTTAACCTGCTTCCGCTGCGCAGCAACCGCCACAACCCGACCCGGAACGAAGTCTGACAACCCAGATTGCGTCATAGGTGAAGACCCAGTCAAGTCAACACACACATCTACACCGCCATCCCAAGAATAAAGCAATATATCTGCAGGACGAAGAGCTCCATCACTCTCACTAGTCAGCCCAACATCAACCTCCTTTCGAGCAGAAATCCCCGACCGGTAGCAAATATCCAAAAGGGTATCACGAACAACATTATGTCGATGTTTGATACCCACGATCCCAGCACAAGACACGGCATGATCCCCATAAATATCCCCATCGAAAACCCGAGAGCAAGCAGAACACGGCGTCGAATCAGAGAACAACGGAATACCCAACCGATAGCAAAGTACCGAACGATAAGTCTTACCGTTCATAGTCTGGCCTAAACCCGAGATGGGGACTGCCCGCAACCAAGCTGAGGAGTGATCCCCCTGCTGGGATTTCCAAAGGGCAACATGACGCGAAGATAAGGAGTAGGCGGATACCGCATCAGCAGTAACCTTCGTGAAATATATGTCTGCCAATTTCTTCATGAGAGTGGGGGCAGCGATTTCACTAGGGCTACTCATAAGGTCGCTCTCCACGGTCCTATTGAAAAGACCAAGAGCATCATCAAAGGCCGACCCCGGACCATCAACACCTGAAAGCCGAAGAAGCGAATCCTGCAAACCAGAAGACTGCAAACGGGATGCAAGAAAAGCATAATGCCGAACATCACCAGCTGAATAAACACCCAATCCTCCATACGAATAAGGCAAGGTAGCAAGACGCCATTGCCAGCCACCGAACCCAGGTCCCGAAGCAGTCACGATACGCTCTAAAGAAGCCCGAAGAGCCACATCAAAAGAAACTTGGGCCGCTTCAAAAAGATGAGGTGGACAAGTGCGCATAGCAAAATAGAGTTTAGAAACTCCAGTGCACGCACGAAGAAGCAACAACTCACACTGGGGATCATTAAGCTTAGCTACAACATCCATCAACACAACAGTCTTCGACACCCGTCGCGAAACCAACTCCTTACAAAAAGAGGAATCCGTACTGACTGGACCACCAAGCAACTTAACACCAAGCGCGGGACGAGCAATATCAGTAGGAAAGACACCCTCTAGACGACTGCGTGGGTCCTCCGAAGGCCAGAAAACCTCTGTCTTCTCAACATTAACATGGAGACCTAAATGAGGACCCTCCTCCAAAATCAACTCCAAGACCTTTCCAACCACCAAAGTGTCACCAACGATAGTGCCATCATCCAAGTACCACGCCTGCAGAGATAGATCAAAAGAGTCCCTGATTCGACTCACCAATGGATGTAGAACCAAAGAAAATAGCAAAGGGCCGAGAGGATCCCCTTGCTGCACACCTTGACAAGACCACAAGGTATGCTCCCCATAATACAACCGTGCTGGAGAAGAGTAGCAGAATTCAACCCAACGCGAAAGAGCAGGACAATGTAGCCGAACCTCACGCAACAAAGCCGAACGATCAACCAAATTGAATGCATTCTGAAAATCCACCAATAACATAGAGAGGCCAACATCGGCCCCACGAGCCTCAACCAAACGATTGACAGCATGGAGAATAGCCTCACCACCTGCTGGAACCCCAACTCCAAACTGAAGCCCCCCAAAGTAGTTCCCTAAACGCGGACCAATCATAGCAGCCCCAACCTTAGAAACAAGACGCCTCCAACAAGACCAATCATTATCATTATTATTATTATTATTATTTATTATTATTATTATTATTATTATTATTATTATTATTATTATTATTATTATTATTATTATTATTATTATTATTATTATTATTATTTTAAAAAAGCGATTACACAAAGTTGGATGGGAGCCTAGCCACTAATTGGGCTCCAACACCCTTATTCAAAGCAAAACACAGACGATGAAAAAGAAAAGAACGAATGTTAGCAACAGCCGTGTTACTCTGAGCAACCTGTGAGACCCTAGCCATGAACTCGAGGGCATCACACCCTAGTTCTCCAAAGGTGGAGAAAGCAAAAGCGATAAAACCATATCCGTTGTCTATGCACTTCGCTTCATACTTCTTCTTCTTCCTGGAAACAACATTAGCGACAGCAACCTCAGGAGCAAAAGTATCAACTCCTGGCCCGGTGAATGGAGAGATACCTATGACATCTAAGCATACATTTTTCCCTTTGTCCCAAGAGTAGACAAGAAGGTCTGCAGGACAGAGATCTCTCCCTTCCTCAGACAGAAATCCCAAAGGCACCTCCTTCTGCACAACAACCCCAGCCTGCGAACAGATATCCCCTAACACATCTCGAACCAAGTTATGGCGGAATTTCAGGCCAACATCATTACCACAATGCACTGCGTGATCCCCGAAACGATCTATGACTTTCGAAGCGCAGCAAGGACAAGTAAAGCCAGGAGGGAACATAGGAATCGCAAGGCGATAACACAAAACACACCTGAATTGTCTTGGGTGCATCGTCTGCCCTAACCCCTCAATTGGGAGGGCACTCAAGAAGTCTAAGGAGTGTGCCGCTCGGTTGCTAATGAGTATAGCCTTTTCTCTGGAACTCGGGTTGTGTTGTCCCATCATCTTCTTCTCTACCATAGCAAAGTACACTGTAGCCAACTTTTTCATAAACGGGGGGGCTGGTACCACACGGCAGAGATCGAGAGGATCGAAATGACACAAATCCCGAAAGCTATTATTATTATTATTATTATTATTATTATTATTATTATTATTATTATTATTATTATTATTATCACTACAAAAAATTGTACCATTAACGATGGGAAATCAAGTCGCTAAAGGCTAATAATCGTTGATTAATGACGGAATTTTCTATCGCGAACCCGTCATAAAAGGGGGTTGTCATTAATGAAAAATCATGTCGTTAATCATCGTAAAAGACATTTACGACGGTTGTTCCCGTCTTTGTTTGGTTGTTAACCCCGTCGCAAAAGGCTTTTGCGACGAGATTTTTGACCCGTCGTTATTAGATTGCCATTAAAGATACAAAGTCTGGTAGTGTATTATTATTATTAGTATTATTATTATTATTATTATTATTATTATTATTATTATTATAATAATAAATCAAATGCTAACAAAGTCAAATACTTTACAAATAGTTAGTGGGAAACCGAGATACAATATGGGCCCCACTCCTCTGGCTATAGCAAAACCTATCCTAGTGAAAATATGAGCAGCAGCACGAACCCCAATGTCCTGCGTCCTAGAAAACTTCTGAATCCGCTTCAGCAACGCAACAGGATCCTTATCCAGCTCCCCCAAAGAAGAGAAAGAGAACAGAAGAAAGCCATAACCAATGGCCCTGCAACGTGTTTCGTACTTGACTCGCTTCCGAATAGCCACATCAATCACTACCCAGCCCAGGGCAAAGCCAGACAACCCAAATTGTGTCAAAGGAGAAGATCCTGTCAAGTCAACACACACATCACAACCCCGATCCCAAGAGTAGAGCAACACGTCTACTGGTCGGAGAGCTCCATCATTCCCTCCAGATAGACCAATATCAACCTCTTTCCGCGCTCTATCGTTCCCTCCAGATAGACCCATTGGTTATTATAATTATTATTATTATTTTTTTCTATTATTATTATTATTATTATTATTATTATTATTATTATTATTATGAATCAAAGGCTAACAAAGGCAAATATTTTACAAATAATTAGTGGAAAGCCAAGATACAATCTGGGCCCTCACTCCTTTGGCTATAGCAAAACCTATTATTATTATTATTATTGGTATATATTTTAATTTATATCATTGTTATTATTACTATTATTGCTTTAATAAGAAAAATGTTGTTGTCTGGATCTGAACCAATATGTCCAGATCAAAACTGATATGATCATATCATGTCCAAATCAAAATTGATCTGTACATATCATGTCCCAATCAGAATCGATCTATATACTCATGTCTAGAGTTTTGATATGTCCAGATTAGAACCGGTATAATTAGATCATGTCCAGATCATAACCAATCTAGACAGATCATGTCCATTTCTGAACTGATATGTCCAGATCAAAACTAGTATGATCAGAATCGGTATGATTGAGATGTGCAGATCATGTCATGATTAAAACCTTCATGTCTAGATCTGAACCGACATGTGCAGATCATGTCCAGATCAGAACAGACCTGTACATATCATGTCTAGATCAGAACCATTATGTCCTGAACTGGTATGTACAGATCATGTCCAGATCAGAACCAATTTGTACATCTCATGTCCAAATCAGAATTGATCTGTACAGATCATGTCATGATCTGAAATGATATGTCCACATCATAACTGGTATGATTGGTATGTGCAGATCATGTACAAATCAGAATTTATCTGTACAACTCATGTCCATATTAGAACCGATCTGCACAGATCATTTCCAGATTGGAATCGATCTGCACAGATCATTTCCAGATTGGAATCGATCTTTACAGATCATGTCCAGATCTGAACGAATCTAACTAGATCAGAACACATACGTATGGATCAGAACCGGTGTGTCCAAATAATGTCCAAGTCATAACCATTATGTCCATATCAAAAGCGGTATGTCCAGATCATGTCCCAAATTAGAACCGATCTATCCAGTCCATGTCCAAGTCTATCTGATATATGAAATAGTTAAATAATGACTAAATTCAAATAAATAATTTGTAATTATATGAATATTATAAGTTTGATTAAATTTTTTTTATGTAAATCCTTTAATATTAATAATTGTAGTTTTTATTATTTAAATCTTATTTATGATAAATCAGATCAGATCAGAAAAAATAAGTTAAGATTAGTTCAGATCAGATCAGAAAAAATAAATTTAAATCAGATCAGTTCACATCAGATCAAATCAGATAAGGAGAAATAAGGTGAACTAAACGGGGCCTTAGTTGTATGGTAACTACATTTTTATTCTCCTTTGGATCGAGAGAAACCCTTAAGTAATCATTATTAAGGAGCGAAATCGAGGAAGAGTGGTCTATTACAATTTACGAGAGTATATGTGCATCGACCAACGAATGCTATCCAATCCATCCCTGTTAGCCTACTTTTAAATATGTTGTACATTCAACAACTCAATTCACGAAGCAGAAGTTTGATATCGTTATGATATTTTGAAGGTTCCAAGATAGTGACCATTTGCCCTTGATAAAGTTAGATAATTAATCAAAAGTTTTCTATTGAAATTATACGAATGTTCAGTAAATGATTTATTATAAACCTACCTTTGTAGAGCCAGGGCTTGTATAATAACTACATAGAGTGAAATTAGTCACAACAATATCTATTACATTATATTAAATACAAACACCAAGAATAACAGATGCGACTTCCTAGTGAAAATTTTCCCTCCAAAACTTTTTATTCATTTTTTTATTTCAATATTTTTATGGGAAAGATTAGTGTACTCCATATTTGACTAAAAATTTATTAATCTCTTGAAAATCTGTCAAAATTTTTTGTACTCCATACTACTTTATTTTCCAACAATTATTTGTTACTCAAGTATTTTATAAAAAATGGTCAAATTATAATTGTATAAAAGATCTACAGAGTATTACATTATATTAAAACAGACACCAAAAATGACAAGTGTCACTTCCTGGTGAAAAATTTGAAAAATTTCCCCAAAAACTTTTTTTTCATTTTCTATTCATTTAATTATTTCAATCATTTTTTATATAAAAGAATCAGTATATTTGACTAAAACTTTATTTATTTTTTGAAAATCTGTCAAAATCTTTTGTACCATATACTACTCTATTTTTTAACAATTCTTTGTTACTCAAATATTTTATAAAAAAAGGTCAAATTAAAATTGTATAACATCCGTGCGTACACGAGACCTAATCTAGTATACTTTTATATTAGAGCCTAAGATTTATTTTCTAATTCCTATACAAACTTAGATGTGATTACTTCTTGTCCAATTCAAATAATGTTGGTTTAATTACAAGTACTAGCTAGGCAAAATGTACAGAGAGGTATAGCTATAGTTAAATTCGCATTTTATGTAGTCCGTTGTAATGACCATATGATACAAAATCAGATTAAGGATAGCCTCAACAATTTCACTATAAGATATGAGATTATCTCGATCCGAGATGAAGGTTAATTGTAATAACAATTGGCATTTTAGTGTTTTACAACTCCGTTCGACATTGCATCCAATAATTCAAACAGAAGAAAACATAGGAAATAAATGCACACATATAGTACTCTTTTAAAGTTATGCTTCCTATAACCAAGATTTTACCAAACAAGCACGTTGCGTTGTTGCAAACTTGCAATGAATATCATTCTAATAATAGTAATAAGAAAGGGATACAAAAGGAACAAAAAAGGAATTTTTATAGTACGGAGTAGAATTTACGCATCATAGAGGACTACAACCATACTACTGTAGATTTTACTCCGTAGATAACCATATTGCCGCTCCAGTCTTTAGAAAGAAATTAGTTTTTGGGCCCGGTCGAGGTCGATGCACCGGGTTAATATATTAGTAATATATATTGTTTATACACAAAGTTGCGGGCTAGTTCAACCCATATGCAAAACATATTTGACATTTTTTTTTATGTATGTGAAGATTACATGGAATGAATGAATCATAAGCAAAGCGTCACGTGTCACATAAACTTTATTCGAAACGCCTTTTAATATATATTATAGACTAGTTTTTGGGTCCGGGCAACGCCCCGGTTTATTACATGTATTATGATTTACGGCTATGACTTTATATGAAATTTATGACTGAGTAATTCTTTGATTAAATTTTCTTATGTATATATTCTCTTTTGAAAATATCACATGTAATTTAGTATATCCCAATTGTTAAGTCTTCATTGTTTAAACTTGAGGTCATGAGTTCTGTTGCATTTTAAGTGTTTTCAAGGACAATATGAAGAACAAGAAAGTAGGACTTACCGAATTGTTGTGCCCGATCGAGCTCCCTCTGTCCGATGACCATCAGGATGACTTCTTTTTCAATCTTTACTTCCAACAATCACCCACTAAAGATAGAAAAAGAAATGATGGAAAGAATATGAATTTATGGACCTAAGAGGAGATCAATACATAACATCTGGTGTTACATTTAAGTAAATTGAAACCAAATGCTTAGTGAAGTGCAACCATGACTTACAAGTCTAAGGGTGGACAAACCTTGAAACCCTTAAACTTTTGATCAAAGAGTAGACTAACCTTGAAACTCTAAGATTTAAGCTTAGGGATGTCAGTGGGGCGGGTTTCGCGGGAGACCCGCCCCGCATCCGCCCCAAGTAGGCGGGGATGGAGGTAGATTTGGCGGGTGATGGGGCGGGGATGGGTATAAAATTTGTACCCGCCATGGGTGATGGGGCGGGTGTGGATTTTGTGTTGAACCCGCCCCATCCCCGCCCGCTCCGCCCCATCCCCACTCGCCCCGCCCCATCCCCACTCGCCCCGCTTTATACCCGCCATGGGTGATGGGGTGAGTTTGGATTTATTCGCATATTTAGGTGATAATATAAATTTAGGTGAGATTTTTATGTTTTTTGTTTGGATTTTTTTTGTTATGACGAGTATTTTTTTCGATTATATAGGTTACTTTAGTCATAAGGTATTTTTTTCTATAGTTAACTTTAATTACTCCGTATATATGGCAAATGTTTGTTAAATAAGAAAAATTACGCGGGTATTAGCGCGGGTATGAAGCGGGGATAAGACGGGGATGGATACCCAGTTGGGTGGCGGGGCGGGGATGGATTTTAGCTTACACCCGTTGGGGCGGGGATGGGGATGAATTTTGTACCCGCCATGGGTGATGGGGCGGGGATGGGGATGAAAATTTTAGGTGGGGATGGGGATGGAGGGACCTACATCCGCATCCGCCCCGCCCCATTGACATCCCTATTTAAGCCAAGCCCCCCACAACACATACCTCACTCCAAAGATTTAGTAAACTCCGCAAAGTGGACGCGTTTTAAGACATGCGTTTACCTTAGTTCGCATGGAATCTCTAGGAAACCGCCCAAGTTTCCATAGAAGATGGGGAGTCTTCACAACCACGTAGGTGAATCCCTTATGCTTCTCAATAACAAAAACATCTCTTAGGATTCATTAAGAGTTTAAACAAACTCAACCTCCACACACACAAAAAATAAAACGGTGGATTTCTCAAATGTTTAGCTAGAGCACCTATCACTTAAGTATAAATCCATTAAGAATTTTAAAGAATTCACCCTACAACAAGCATTACAACCACAAATGCCATAGGGATGGAAGATTAGTAATGTTAATCATATTCACTACATGGGCTTGAGCCCCATCCCCCTCTACGAGTGAAGAACTTGGTTCCTTGCCAACCCTTTAGTCAAAGGATCCGCAAAATTTCTTTCGGACCTTACATAGTTCAATGTAATCACTCCATTTTTGAGTAGTTGCCTCACCAAATTATGTCTAAGGCGTAGGTGTCTCTTCTTACCATTATAGTTGTTATTCTTAGCCACACCAATCGCAGCTTGAGATTCACGATGCAAGGACACCGGGGAAGATCTTTCCCCCCACAATGGGATATGGGCAAGAAGACTCCTTAGCCAATCCGCTTCTTGACCTGCCAACTCAAGAGAAACGAATTCGGATTTCATGGTGGAGCGAGCTAAACATGGTTGTTTTTAAGACTTCCATGAAATAGCACCTCCACCCAACATAAACACATAACAATTAGTAGAAACAGATTCATCATTATCTGACACCCAATTAGCATCACAATAACCTTCCAACACATTAGGAAAGAGATTAAAATGCAAACATACCTCCATGGTACCCCTTAGACACCTAAGTAATCGTTGAAGTGCTTTTCAATGTTCACTACTAGGATTGAGGTATATCAACTTAATCTACTTACCGCATAGGCAATGTCGGGACGTGTTCAATTCATAAAAAACATTACACTTCTTATTATCTTAGTATATTTCTCTTGAGACACACTTAAACCCTTATTCTCTGTAAGCTTTACACTTGCATCATAAGGAGTCTTACATGACTCCACATCATAGCAATCGAACTTCTTCAAGATTTTCTCCACATAATGAGATTGACTCATTGAAAATCCATCATTGAATTTGGTCAACCGGATACCAAGGATCATATCAGATTCACCTAAGTCCTTCATTTCAAACTTAGTAGAAAGAAAATTTTTAGTGTAATTCACAACCTCAAGGTTAGTGCCCATAATAAGCATGTCATCAACATAGAGACAAATAATAACACAAGAGGAGTCAAACACTTAAGAATACACACAAGAGTCTGAATAATTAGTCACAAAGCCTTCACTCCTAAGGGTACTATCAAAATTTTCATACCGTTGTTTAGAAGCTTGTTTCAAACCATACAAAGAATTTTTGATCCTACACACCTTATGCTCTTGACCCTTAACTACAAAACTTTTCGTTTGAGTCATGTAAATTTCTTCATCAAGATCACCATTAAGGAAATCCGTTTTAACATCCATTTGATGGACCACTAAATCATGAATTGCCACTAAAGCAATCAAAGTCCTAATGGTGGCAATCTTAGTCACGGGTGAGTAGGTATCAAAAAAGTCAATTCCCTCTTTTTTAGTGTAACCTCTAATAACAAGTCTAGCATTAAACTTATCAATAGAGCCATCGGGTTTCTTTTTCTTAGTAAAGATCCATTTACAACTTATGGGTTTAGATCCCTTAGGAAAATCACATAAGTCCCAAGTGTGATTAGACATGATTGAGTCTAACTCACTTTTAATGGCCTCTTTCCAAAAACTAACATCTATGGATGTCATAGTTTCACTATAAGTTTTTGGGTCTTCTTCTAAGAGAAACAAAGAAACAACGATTTCACTCAAACAATCCACATGAAAGTCTTCTACAAGAAAAACGGTCAAGAAATCCGGTCCATAGGTAGTCTCTACTCTAAGCCTCTTACTCTTTCTAGGTTGCACTTCTTCCACTATAGTGGGAGGAGGAGGGACACTAAGACTAGGCATAGAAACATCCAAAGGCACATCAACACTTGACTCATGCACATGTGAAGACAAATAGGATTTCAAAGGGAAAGTATGCTCAAAGAAAATCGCATCCCTAGATTCATAAATAGAATGATCACTTAAAAGTATGAATCTATATGCGGCATTATTAAGATCATGACCAATAAACACAAAATCAAAAGTTTTAGACTCCATAGTGGTTTTCTAAAAATTTGGAAAAGCAACATTGACTAAGCACCCCCACACTTTCAAAATACTCATGTTAGGACTATAACCCTTCCAAAGTTCATAGGGTGTCTTATCCAACTTCTTATGGGGCACTCTATTGAGTACATAACAAGCGGATAAAATCGCCTCCCCTTACATGTTGTTGGATAATCTGGAACTTAGAAGCATGACATTCATAGTCTCTTTTAAAGATTTATTTTTCCTTTCGTAAATACCATTTTGTTGTGGGGTGTAAGGGGAAATTAACTCATGGATGATCCCATTGGTTTCACAAAATTATTTTAAGGACCATTTCTCATATTCACCACCTCTATCGGTTCTACTCTTTTAATTTTAAGGTCAAGTTGGATTTCCACATCGGATTTATAACTTTAAAAATGCACTTTCGAGAATTCAACTTGAAGAATACGGTGAAATTCCACTGATTGATTGGGAAACATGTATTCCTAAGTGGATGGATCCAGATAAGGTAGCAGTTACCGCTGAAGGAGCAAAGACTCCAGCATCTGAAGTAGCTTCCATTGTCTCTATCATGGAATCACGAGCGTTCAGCAAACTCGACGCCTTATCCTTATTTTTGAAAACATATAACTTAGTAAACCTTGAAAAATCATCAACAAAGTTATGTAGTAATTTTTCCCACCTCTCCTAGTAATGCAATTTTTAAAGTCCGTCAAATCCGAGTGAATAAACTCTAACAATTTAGTACTTCTCGATACCACTTGCTTAAATGGCTTTTTTGTATGTTTGGAGGTGATTTTAAGGTGGACCTTCCCTTTTCCAAGAAATCTGGTTGTGCTACTATTTCCCATATAAACATGATCTCCACCGATAGTATCCTCAAAGTCCGTCATGATAGCCTTGTTAGCACAAAAGTGTCTTGATGCTCCCGTATCCAAGACCCATTCCACCTTGTTCTCCACCAAGTTGGCTTCAACCACCACCGCGGCTATCACATCATTATTTTCTATAAGGTTTGCTTGCGAGGCACCATTGGAGTTGCTCTTGTGACGGTGGTCACATTGATAGGCTTTGTGTCTTACATTACCACACACATAGCAAACTCCTTTGGCCTTTTAAATCTTGTTGTTGTTAGTGAAGTTTCCTTTGGATGAATGATTTATCTTCTCCCCTTTGAACCTGTTTCTAGCCATAGGAGCACTAGATTCAACCAAGTTAGCTTTAGAAGAATTCAAATAAAGAGATTCAAATGTATCCTTGAGACGGATAGCTTCTTCGGTCCTCATATGACCAATAAGCTGTTGAAGGTTCATATCCTTCTTCTTGTGTTTCAAAGAGTTGCGATAGTCATTCGATGATGGTGGAAATTTCTCCAAGAGCACATTTTGAAGAGTTTCACACATCTTCATTCTTTCACCCAAGATGTCGGTGACAATGTTATCTTACTCATGGACTTGATCCATGATGGATTTGTCATCCGTCATCTTGAAATTTATCCACTTACCAACAACGTACTTTTTCTTACCGGCATCATCGTCTCCATACTTCTTTTGCAAGGTGTATCAAACAGACTTTCTTGACCGATTGGTGATGACAAGGTCAACAAAGATTCCATTCACATGACGGAGAATGTGAGCCCGGACAATCTTGTTGTCTTTCTCCTTCTAGGTAAATGTTTCAGCCGCCTTCTTGACATCCTCCGCCGAAAGAGAGGGATCTGGTGCTACCGCCTTACTTGCTTCAATTGCATCAATCACATCCTCTCAGAGTCCATAATCTATTTCAAGTTGCTCAAAAAAAATCAACAATTTTTGTGACCATCTCTTGTAGTTCTTGCCATTAAGAGGCTCCAACTTAGAGAGGTAGGGAATAGTCTTGTTCAACATAGAGTTAACAATGACAAAAGCATAATATCGTTTTCAAATTGTTGTATTTTAAGTGTTTTCAAGGACAATATGAAGAACAAGAAAGTAGGACTTACGAAATTGTTGTGCCGTGGTAAACAAACCACTGCCTTGAAAACGAGATTCGGTGCAACCGGGGTGCACAATTGTATTCACTGATCCGTTCCCTAAGGTTTACACAACTCTCAACACACAATCACACTCTTGGGTGGAGATAGAGTTACTAGAACTTATGCGCAAAAGAGAGGAAGAAAAGGAGAAGATGAGAGAATAATTTTCTGTATAAAACACATGAAATGAAACATGTATTTATAGGATAAGTGGAGGAGATCAAACAACCTAAGGAAATCAAAGTACTCAAAGGAATCCAATGATCTTAATCATGACAATTAACCTATGATAATGAAGAGTTAAAACCCCCTTAATCAATAGGGAGTTAAACACACTTAACTCACCATAATCAGAAAGGTTAACAGTCCTTCAAACATACTTAATAAGGCTGTCACAAAAGGAATCCCAAGGAAGCAAAATTAACGTCCAAAAAAATCTTTTGGTATCCGCTCGATGGTCCGCCGGATCGGGCATCCACCGCCCGATCGGGCGACCATTGCCGGGTCGGGCGCGCGTCTATCAAACCTAAAGAACTTTCATCCCGATCGGGCGCCCTCCGCCCAATGACCATCGGGCGGACTTCTTTTTCAAGATTTACTTCCAACAGGTTCAACTCCTACGCTAATCATGTTTCAATTTTTATGTGTAAGTAAATGTGTATGTGAATGACATATAATGAAACTCTTTAGCAGAGTGCCACGCGGAGGATAGACCGTAATATAAACGCTTTTTAATATATAGTATAGATGTGCATAGATATACAAGAATTAGTGGGTGGTTAAGATGGTAATGAGAGTTATTTCCAAACTCGGGGTCTTGTGTTCAAGTATTATTGTAATGATTTTAGGTTGTCAATGACAACACATAACGTTTGTGAGTGGATGACATGTCGTAAACGGGAGATTTCAACGTGACACAAACTTTCTTAGCAATGATTTTTAATGTATTAGTATAGATTATAGAAATTAAAGTGAGAACATCGGCTCAGAGATTATTAAATTTTAGAGAATATAAAATGGGTCTAGGCAAACCAATAAGAAAATGGGAGAGTTCGATCAACTTATAAGCCAAATGAAATTTTCACCGATGCACACTAACCCAATTAGCAATAGTGGGAATAACTCCTCAACCTTATAAGTTGATATTTTCTCTCATATTTTTCCTATGTTGGAGAACTTACATGTGGTTAATATTGAATTTCAACACCCCCTTTAAATATGAGTGTCCTTAGAATTATAGCACATATCAGAAGGTATTAAACTCTCATCAGGAATGAATATTCAATTGGGGTCCTTAACCAATGGCTTGAAACAATGACCATTTATGAAAGGCCCGGCAAACATGGACTCTGATACCATGTTAAAGCAAGATAAAATAGGAGAGAACGACTTAGCCTTTTGTGTGTGTTAATATTCACAAATATGTCATACAAAATTTCACAGAACCCTAGCACTACCAAAACTCCTAAATATCCTACACAATTAGGAAACTTTACATAAAACAAGACTAGAAATTCTATATACTATAACTAGGTTGGTCACGTGTAATACATATATTAACTAATAATATTCTTTAAAATAAAAAAAAGCACACTAAATTTATTAAAAAAATGAAAAATAAAAGAAAATCAAGTTTTGTCATGTAGTAATGGAAAAATAAGACATGATATAAAATCATTTGGTGAGGAAGCTTATTTTCCTTATTATTTTTGCGAACAACAAATTAATTAATGATACAAAAATATATTCTCGCTTGTAAAAAACATGTTGGATCATACATGTATTTCTATTACTACTTTGTATTAATAGAATGGAACATGTCTTTGGTACGTTTGGGTACTTGGGTCTGAAAATGATATTGGTATAGAATATCGGTCCGTAAATATCGACTAATATTAAAAACGATATTTATAAACTTAAATAATCCAATGAGATTTAGGTACCTTGAGTGCCCAAATTTTTTGGGTGGGCTATCGGATATCCAATATGATATCAAATTTAAAAGTTAGACTTGAACACTAATTTTTTTTTAATATCCAACACTAACTACTGATGTACCGCCTATTCCCAACTACATGTTGTTCAAGCATATATACCAACGTTATCGGGTACCCCATATTTTTAAAGATATTCGTCATATACCTGATTTTCAGATTTTCGAATCGACTATCCGGTAACCATATAAGCCTGGGTACCCTTACTTTTATCATTTTTTGGTATGTCTCTGCATGTTATTGATTTTTCCATCAAAAAATATAGTACATGCTAACATGCATATATATGTTATTGACTTTATAATTATAATTTACTTTATAATTATTTTGTAAATCATACAGAGTGATCTGCATGATACTTATTAGCGTTGATACGGTCTACATATATCAGGAGATGACACGTGTCATTGTTGGTGTGTCTTTTAGTACTCCCTCCGTCTCAGATTAGTTGTTATATTTACCTTTGCACAAAGTTTTAGGTGATAAGTGGTTGTTTAGTTATCAATTGTTATTTTATTGAAAAAGTATGTGATAGGAGTTAGTGAGGTATTTTTTTTAATTGAATGAAAGAGGTTGTGGGACAAAAAACAATTTAGTGGGAAGAGAGACACTATAATAATTGTGGGGTCATACCTAATTTAGAAGTTTAACAATTAATTTTAGGACGGACGAAAAAGGAAAGTGTAACAACTAATCTCGGACGAAGGGAGTATATTGTTATCTATCATTCCTAACAAAGCACCAAAGTGTTTCTTATGAAATAAGTGCTCAAATAAGCTTAAAAACGAACAAATAACATCATGAGAGGTGGATTGTCATTTTGTAGATTGGACATCAGTTAGTGACATTTTGACATCAGTTAGCAAGAAACCTATATTCCGGCGGGATACTAGTTAGTAAACACTTTGAAAAGACACATGGATAACAATAGTTTGATCGAGTTTCTTTTACACAAGTTGGACATTCGTGATCTACATGCTCCAATTTGAGGGGGAGTATTAGAAATTATATTGTATATAGTATTTCTAGTCTTGTATTATGTAAAGTTTCCTGGTTGTGTAGGACATGTGTTTAGGAGTTGAGTTCGTCTCCTATGAGACCCACATACGCATAACAATGATGATGTTATCATAAAAAATATAACTATACAATGACAAAGCTAACTATTTTAAAACGTATAACTAGCTGATTATTGAATGTAACATTTTGATTAGAAATCATAATTATTTGATAAAGTTGATCTTATATATAAGACCATCATATGTGAGTTTTTATACTAGGGGTTTTGATAGGGTTAGGGTTGTGTTACATTGTGTTGTACGGAGTATATTTGTAATTGTCAATACACAAAAAGGTTAAAGCCGCTTTCACTTAATTCTTCTTCAGTTTAACAGAAAGAGTACTCCATACAAAAAGTTTGGCTTCGCCTCTAAGCAAGAGTCAACTTATACAGTATAATAGAGATACGAGTGTGTGCTCAGTCGGGACATGTGATTATTACAGCAATTGATTAACTATACAAACTACTGTTAATGTTGAAGGACAATTACACCACAGACACCTAATTAACAAACCAAGAAATTTGATGTGATGGTTCTAATAAATTGATCATACGTAGTACTGGTTTTTTGGTAACTGGTTTTTTGCTGGCTTTTTTATTGGCTTCTGACGTCTGCTTTTAATGTGGTCAAATAGCCAAAAAATGTGTTTGGTAACTGGCTTGTTGGCTTGCTAAAAAGCCAGCTTTTTCGCCAAAAATGAAAATTAAGCTAGTCTTACTAGCTTTTTATGGTTGGCTTTTGGCTTCTCACTACCTAAATTGCTTTTCTATCCTTGTTTTTCACTAATTAACTACTTCGTAATAATTAATAATTTAATACTCTATAATTAATAAATAAAAAAATAATTAATTAAAAAAATCAATAATTAATAAATAATTAATTAATTAATAATTAATAATTAATAATTAATAATTAATAATTAATAATTAATAATTAATAATTAATAATTAATAATTAATAATTAATAATTAATAATTAATAATTAATAATTAATAATATAATTAATAATTAATAATTAATAATTAATAATTAATAATTAATAATTAATAATTAATAATTAATAATTAATAATTAATAATTAATAATTAATAATTAATAATTAATAATTAATAATTAATAATTAATAATTAATAATTAATAATTAATAATTAATAATTAATAATTAATAATTAATAATTAATAATTAATAATTAATAATTAATAATTAATAATTAATAATTAATACTTCCTCCATTTTTTTATTATTGCACCATTTGGGTTGGGCACAAGATTTAAGAATGGGGGGTAAAAGGTGATAAATGACAAACATTTTATGTGGATAAAATTACCAAAAAAGGAAATGGTGCAATTAATATGCAACTTCCGAAAAAGGAAAACGGTGCAATTATAAAAAAATGGAAGAAGTAATTAATAATTAATAATTAATAATTAATAATTAATAATTAATAATTAATAATTAATAATTAATAATTAATAATTAATAATTAATAATTAATAATTAATAATAAATAATCAATAATTAATAATTAATAATCAATAATCAATAATTAATAATCAATAATCAATAATTAATAATTAATAATTAATAATTATTGATTATTGATTATTGATTATTAATAATTAATAATTAATAATTAATAATTACTAATTAATTAATATTTATTAATTATTAATTATTAATTATTAATCAATAATTATTAATTATTAATTATTAATTATTAATTATTAATTATTAATTATTAATTATTAATTATTAATTATTAATTATTAATTATTAATTATTATTTATTAATTATTAATTATTAATTATTAATTATTAATTATTAATTATTAATTATTAATTATTAATTATTAATTATTAATTATTAATTATTAATTATTAATTAATAATTAATAATTAATAATTAATAATTAATAATTAATAATTAATAATTAATAATTAATAATTAATAATTAATAATTAATAATTAATAATAAATAATTAATAATTAATAATTAATAATTAATAATTAATAATTAATAATTAATTATTTATATTCAATATTTAATAATTAATAATTAATGATTAATAATTTATAATTTATAATTTATAAATAATAATTAGTTTACACTAATTTACTTAATAATGTATATTTTTTAATTAGTATAAATTAGTGTAAACTAATTAAAAAATATAAATTATTAAGTATTTAATATTATTAATTATTATTTATAAATTTAATTATTACTCCCTCCGTTTCTTTTTGTTGTATCCGTTTCCTTTTTAGTCGTTTCATAATTTTGTATCCACTTAGAATCTTTCTATTTTTGGACATACTTTTTTTCCTAAAATACCCTTATATTTCAATCTAATTACCAAAATACCTAAAGAATCTACCCATATTCCCACCTAATTTTCCCCACCCATAATATTTTATTCATTTAACCCACCCACCTCCCTTATTAAATTAATAAAACCCTAACATCACTCTCACATCTCTCTCCTTATAAACCGTCCCTCTCACCCTCTCTCTCCTCATTCTCTGCGGATCCCTCTCTCCTCCTGTCTCCCTCTCTCTCCTCAAGAAATCTCTCTGTTTATCTAAAAACCCTAACCTTCTCCGCCCCTGTGCTTCGATTTTTTTGGTGAGATCTCTCAGACCTTTGGGTTTTTCGCTCAAATTTGTTCTCAAACTTTAACCGGAACCACATTCCGGTGAGATCCCCTCTAGTTTTGTCCCCTTTGTCGTCCCAAATCCCGGTTGGTAATCGATTCTCTGGTGAAATTTTTTTGGGGGATAAAATCGGAGTTTTATTAGGGTTTTATTAATTTCTGAATGGGATCCTCTTCCTCCAAATATCTTCCGAGTAATTCGGTTGGTACTTCTGGGCAACGAATTCCTGACCCAAACTGTGATTGGGGCTCGAAATGCATTTGTCCCAACAACGACCACTCGTATTCTAGCGAGTATCTGAATAATTTGAGGTTGGCCAAGAAGGAGAACACGAGTACCCGAAATTATCTCAAAGCTTGGTTTGAGAAAATGGAAGTGGAGCGTGGTGAAGAGGTGGAGTCCAAATACGACGATCGAGTCCCCACACCAGCAGATCTGAGATTCTTTGGAGGAGACGAATATGATGAGGTATATTTCCTTATTTATGGGTTGTTTTCCTGATTTTTCGAGTTAATTAGGGTTTACTCTGTTTTTGGGATTTTTTGTGTTTCTTGGAGAAAATATGTGATTTTTGGTTGAATCGTAGGTTTTCTAATGAAATTAGGGTTACTCTGCATGTTCTGATTTTTTGTGAATTTTAATGATTTTTTTTCATTTGTTGATGATTTTTGTGAATTTTTTTAGATTTAACATTGGTTCATTTGTTTTCGGTTTATTTCAACATGCATGTCCGAAAAATGTTGATCTTATTGTATTGTCATGAAGTAGTTTGATTTCATCATGCATGTCCAAAAAATGTTTGATTTTTGTGTTAAATGATGAAGTTTTCGAATTACATGTCAGAGATCCCTTGATATTTTTTGTTAAATGATGAAGTTTTCTAATTGCATGTCAGAGATCCCTTGATTTATTTTGTTAAATGATAATTTTTCGAATTGCATGTCAGAGATCCCTTGATTTTTTTGGTTAAATGATGAAGTTTTTGAATTGCATGTCAGAGATCCCTTGATTTTTCTCGAATTTTACGACTTTTTTAAATTGCATGTTAAATACCATGAATGTTGGTCTGCTTTGGTTGATTTGGATGTTCAATTCCATGACTAATTTGATAATGTTGTTCTTTGATCTTGTTAAGTTGATCTAGTTCAGTTGCATGTTGCATGTTCTTTAAATTGCATGTTGAATCCTGTGGTTGTTCTTGTTAGGTTATGATACATATGACAATTCATAAATCATGCGGAAAAACCATAAAGCCAGGAAAGCATATTATTTACACATAATCATTTAGCATAGAATAGATGCATACATGTTGCAGCGTGCCTTCCCTAGTTGCGCCTGAACCGAACAAGAACAAGTCTTTAGGACTCCAAATGTCGTCCCTCCGTAGATAGTCCACAGTACATCCGGATCCGCCTCAAGTTAGACCAACTAGAATCGCCCTTAAGGTTACTAGGAATTTCGGCAATGTGTTTGCAAGTGTATGGCTGATTTTTCTTTCAAAAACTTACCCTTTGAATACTTCAATCGTGCCTGCAAATAATGACCCTAGGCCCTTATTTATAGAGGTATGGAAAAGGAACTGGAATCCTATTAGGATACTAATTAGTTAAACTAGAATCCTAGTAGGACTCTAACTAATTAATTTTATCCTTTTAGGATTAGGAATTTAATCATCAAACAAATCCTACACAATTTAGGTTTCGTATGTGAACACAAACTCTACACGAGCATGATCCACGAGCGTGCAGGCCATGCCCGCGCACAGCCCACACGGCCGCTCGGCCCACGCGAGCCGCAAGCCCACGCGAGCAGCAGCACAGCTCGCAGCCCATTGCTGCGCGCGCTGCGCGCGCTGCCATGGCCTGCTGGGCCTGGCCTTGCGCTGGGCCTAGCGTGGCCTTGGTTGTTCGTGTGGCGCGCTTGGCTTGCTGGGCGATGGCCTGGCTGCGTGCTGGGCCCTCGTCCGGCAGGCCTCGTCCGATGCTTATTCGTACGATACGCTTCCGATTAAATTCCCGGTTCCGGAATTCATTTCCGATACGAACAATATTTAATATTTCTGATTCCGGAATTAATTTCCGTTTCGAACAAATATTTAATATTTCCGTTTCCGGAATTATTTTCCGATTCCGATAATATTTCCGATTCTGACAATATTTCCGTTTCCGGCAATATTTCCGATTCCGGCAATATTTCCATTTCCGATAATATTTTCCGATACGTACCATGTTTCCGTTTCCGGCAACATCTACGACTTGGATAATATTTATATTTCCGATACGATCCATATTTCCGTTTCCGGCAATATCATCGTTTCCGGAGTATTCATTTCTTGCTTGTGACGATCTCAGCTCCCACTGAAACCAAGATCCGTCGATTCTGAATATCCATAGATAGAGTATTTAATGCCATTAAATACTTGATCCGTTTACGTACTATTTGTGTGACCCTACGGGTTCAGTCAAGAGTAAGCTGTGGATTAATATCATTAATTCCACTTGAACTGAAGCGGCCTCTAGCTAGGCATTCAGCTCACTTGATCTCACTGAATTATTAACTTGTTAATTAATACTGAACCGCATTTATTAGACTTAACATAGAATGCATACTTGGACCAAGGGTATTATTTCCTTCAGTCTCCCACTTGTCCTTAGGGACAAGTGTGCATTTCCTAATTCCTTTGTCGCTCGATGCTTGCTCTTGAACATAAGGTAAGAGTTGTCATCCTTATTATGTCCAGAGGTGTTTCTCGGTTTCAGAGTTCAACTGATCAAATAAACAGATAATCATAGCCTAAGATTCATCCGAGCACGGCCATGCATTTCACAGTTTCTAGCTCTCCGAGTGGCCTTGTAGAACTTTTAAGCATCTCATCCCGATTTATGGGAGGACAATCCCAATCTTGCGATCTTGAGATTAGACTTCGTTTGATAGGTGATTACCTGAGCGTTGCCTTTATAGCCTCCTTTTACGGTGCGACGGTTGGTCAACGTCAAAGCAACCAGTTCTCAAACAAGTAATCTCAAATCACTCAGGTATTGAGGATTTAGTGTCTAATAATTTTAATGAAATTTACTTATGACAGACTTTCATCTCTTACAGTAAAGTTTCATAGGTCTTGTCCGATACTAGTCTTCCCAAAGTAAGTATCTATGTAAATGATTATGACATTGCCATGTCCACATAGTTCAAGAAACAGAACTACTAGTCATCTTGCATTCTGGTCGTCTAACGTTTTCTATGCGTCCAATTTTATAGAAAACTCCGACTAGGGACCATTTTCAACCTTTGACATTCAAGTTCACTTGATAGACATTTCTTAGTCACAGGACTGGTCCTGACAGTCTATCTTGAATATATCGTCAAATTGAAGGGACTCATCATTTAATACTAAACCAAGATTAAATGGAATATGAAAATACATTTCATATATGATAAATGTTCAACCCCAATGTTTTACAACCATGGGCCTCTAACCCATCTTTATAACATTTAATGGAATCCAAAGCTATGCTTGATTTCCAGTGCTACAATGTGAGTGTTGCTTTTCACTTGTTGCATAGGTTTAGTTATCATGCTTTGCCAATCTTAATATCCTTTTCATCGAATGTTCTTCGAGATAGATGATAAGATCTTTTGAGTATGTTTATTTTGTGATCTAGTCTTTTCTTGCTTCAAGAGTGGTTCTACGCATTTTTCAATGAAGAACCATCAAGCCAGCAGACATGTGATCTACCCAAGTTCAGTGAAGAACTCTTTAACATAAACAACCCTGTTTTATTGCTTCTTAGGCAATAAGTACTTTTACTTCAACTTTATAGGTTGCTAGTGATGCTTTGTTTGAAATTACTTATCCAAGCATTTCACAGATATGTGGAATACTTTCCAGCTGTATCTTAGAACACTAATATTTTAATATCCCACGCAACAACTCATGGTCTCCAATCCATGTTGCCATTTCAAAACACGATGCTCTATAGCTCGTCCTTATCAATGGTTAACTCCAAAGGGTCTTGCTTGATCCTTTGCCAGTGTTTATGCGTGTAGCATCAATATTTAGCATATCTTTATTTCCTTGAATCAAGAACTATTCCTATGTACCTTTTCAAGTACCATAAGTATTCTTGATCTCAATCTAGTTGATCTTCACTTAGATCAATAGAGATTGGTATATGTTCGTCATGCCTAAAGTCATACGATACGTTTTTGGCGATCCTCATATTATATCATACATGATAAATTCTTTTGCAGAATAATTCCCAATTGAATTCTATTCATGTAACTTTAGCTCATTCAATTTCAGTAGATACTGAATCCAGCTAAATTCTTTGACATATAATATAGGTTAAGAATCTCACTTAGATCCTTTGATGCTTATACATAGTTCAAACATTCTTTACTTAGATTTATTCACATGGGTCGAATATCTCCAATGGAGTCTTTCGTGTTTGATTTAGTAAATTCCATTACTTAACCCAAAACATTAATATAAGATCTTTGTAAATAGATCTTAATACCCAGTATGTGCTAAGTTTCGCCTTGGTCCATCATTGATGAATAATTTCAAATCTAAGTCATTAGCATTTGAATGTTATTTCACAATAGAGAGATATGTGGGTGATACACATAGGACCAATTAAGTTTTATGTACTCCCACTAAACTTCTTATATATCTATAAGAATCATGTACATTTTATGAAACTAAAATACTTATTAGCTTCACTAAAATATAGTTATAATTCCCAATTGCTTGCTTAAATCTGTACTTAAATTTTATAAACTAGCTTTTCTTTTCAAGCATTTATTCGGATCTACAAATCCTATGACATACCATGTACATAGTTTCTTCCAACATTTGACCGAGGAAGATGTTTTGTCATCCAATTGCCATATGTACCAATATGCAATCATTGCTTGAATTATAGACTTAAGCATTACGATTTTGCATGAGGTTTCAACACAATCCACATCGTGAATTTGCTTGTAACCTTTAGCAACTAAACTAGCTTTGTGTGTGAACACAATTTCATGCTTGATGGTTTTTATCCTTAAAACAAATTTGCAACCAATAGGTGTGAAACTATTCTTGCAAATCAACAAAATTTCAATTTTGTCATCAAAACATTGAGTATGTTTTATGGCCTCTAACCATTTAAAACATTTGAGTCTATATATGGCCTCTAACCATTTTAGGGAATCTGGGTTTCGTCATAGCTTTCTTACAGGTCACAAACTCATTAATCTACATGATAATAGTTTGACTGCAAGTTGTAGGTTTCTTCACTATCTAATAGAAGAATTGCATAGTTTCAGGGACCTGAACTCCATGTTTCTTCACTGTAGAAGAATCTCATAGTTTCAGTGATTTGAACTCTATGCCTACTTGGGTATAGAACATCAAACAACAGAATATCAATAGGCACTTGAAAGTCCTTTGAATATTCTGTTCTCCTTGAAGCACTTGTAAAGTCTTCTAAGAGAAGTCTATTCTTTAAAGCCACTTCTAAAGTCCTTAAAGAATAAGTTCGGGTTTTCTGAAGCACTTCGAAAAGCCTTCGGAATGTCCGTTTATGTTTGTTGTTCGCCTCGAAAACTTTCGAGGTCTATTTTCTCCCACTTGTCATTTTGGAAACGAATCTCCAAAAGGACATTATTTCGAGCAAACAAACATTATGTTCTCAAAAATTCGTGGTAGAAACAATACCCTTGTGTCTCATTTGAATAAATCACAATGAAACATATATCTATACTTGGGCCTTAGTTTGTCGAATGACAAACACTAAGCTCCCACTGAGTTTTGCAACTCTCTAGATATATTTTATGAAAAGTTATTCTGAAAATTACTTTTCAATAGCTTTGACGAATTTGGTTTAGTTTGGTGGTAGTTGAGCATTTTGTTTTAGAAATTATAGGAAAATTCTTTATGATTCTTCATTGATCGAATCAAGTACTAATTGACTTCGATCATTCCAACGTAGATATGCCATATCTTATGGAGTTAGATTGTGAAATTACAACACACAATCATTGATGATCATATTTGGTCTCAAGTAATCATCAACATGATCTAACCTAGATCTTTATGATTTCTTGCCAAGTGGATTTTATACTTCTGAATCTTTGAATTAGCCAAACAGATTCAACTTATATCACATTTGAGTAAATAAACCTATATTCACTCAAATCCATGTGAAATAATAAAGTCATAAAATCTTTCTTTAGCTTTGAACTCTATTGTCTAGGCGTTCTAACAATAGTTCATATCTTTTGTTACTTTCAACAAGTAAGACTAGTTGTCTTAAATTGATTTAGAAATCAATGAACTTTCAAAAGTCCATCAAAATAGAGCTTTTGAATGTTAACTTGTTGATATGGTCTAAACAACAATGCCAAAGATTAGTGGAACTCAAATCAAGGGGTTGATTTGAACCTAGTAAAGTTCTTTAAAGAGTTGTTTGTTTTAATCAAGCATATTGACTCAACCCGTAAATTACCATTTTATTCAAATAAACAAACAAACAAACAAGAATTGTTTTTGTTCTTCTGGATGTGAGTCTTTCTGTGTTTGAAGCAGAAATTTAGGTATGCTGATTATGGAACAAAATAGCCATTAAGTTCCAGCCTTGAAAGGACTTAAACAAACTAGATGACCCTACAACTAATGTAGCATTGCCATGCTTCATTTCCCACTTGTAGGTCATTAGTGTAGCCTAGCTTCCATTGTTTGAGTTATTACCGAAGTAAGAACCTCAAGAGGTATATGATACCAAGGAAGTTTGATTGCTAGGTCACTTCTCTTTAAACATAAACTTATAGGTAGAAACGGAATCGTAAATTCCTTTCATTTGTTCCTTGTTTTCCTATTTCTTGTACCCTTTCTTATAGTCTTAAGAATTGAATTCTATAGTGTTGACTTTTATACTTTGTTAGACATGTCCGATGTCATTCCAACAGAGTTCTTACCATTTTATTTATGTTGAATATTCTATTTCAACTAGATGATCTTACCATAAGCTTCTAAAGTTCTCTAAGCATCAATCTATTCGAATGTCTAGGGACTAGACTCATTCGAGAAATAAATGGACAAAGATATTAGGTTGTTAACCATTGGTAAGGCTGAGCGTTTAAACTCAATGCTTTATGATCTCAACTACATTGTATTTTGAATTCACAAGCACCAATTGGTTTGCCATTCGATTTTGATATTCGAAAACAACCATAAAAGTCGATATAAGAAACGTACATTTTAAATTGCTCATTTTCTCTCATTTCCGTGAATCGTTCTTGGATTCACTACCAATCGAGGAAATTTACTGTTACCTTTCTAAAAGGATTTATTGCAGTGCAAGATATTTAATTATAAACAATAATTAAAACATATATTGAAGCATGCAAAGTCTAAACATTTATCATGAGTAATAACTTGAAAAGCAATCATGCAATTTAAACAAGTTATTAGCATTTTATTCGAATTTATTGTTCCGGCAGGTGTGAATAAAATGATTCCAAGACCCTAAAATCATTGAAGAATTAAGCACAGTTTGTCGACTCAATCCTAAAACATTTTAGGTAAGCAAAAACCTTTTGCTAATAGTCTAGAAACTATTCTTGGTTGATAGGTACGTCTAAGAGCTTATTAGGTAAACCTATCGATTTTGCCACGACATAAAAGGACTCCTTACTTATATCGTTGAGTTTCACCAAAACTAACATGTACTCACAATTATTTGTGTACCTTGCCCCTTTAGGACCAATAAGTAACACCTCGCTGAGCGAAAACTATTACTAGATTGATGTAAAGGATATCCAAGCAAGTGTATATTTTGGCATGGCACCTTTTAACTCAATTTTTAAGTTTGGAACTTAAGGCTCTTACTATGTTGGTTAGATTTTAAGTGAACTAAAATCCTTAATCATGCAACATAATCAAGCTTTGATCTCATGCATTTTAAGACATATTTAAAAGCAATAAATAACTTAAAACATGCATAAGATAAATGTGATCTAGTATGGCCCGACTTCATCTTGAAGCTTTAACTTCAAAGTCCGTCTTGAAAATCTCCGTGGGAGGCACCATTTTCTTCAAATAGGATAAGCTATAATTAAAACTTATTACAACTATTTGATGGTACGCAGACCATATTTGAATTGAAAAACAACTTTGGTACTTTAGACCAATTACATTCAAATTAATGGTACGCAGACCATATTTTCTATCCTATTTGGGCCATACTAGTCACTTCATAACCTGCAAAACAGTACATATACAATATATACCATTCACCCATTCATTATCATGAATGGCCCACATAGCTGGTTAGTAAAACACATTATGCATCACATAAACATTTGCAGCAATTAATCAAGGGGACCAATAATCTACAAATTATTCAGTCCTTATTAATACTAATCAAGTTGTTTTAACCTTAAGAATTTGTAGACCTAATCAAGAGTTTATGACTAAAAAGGGCTCCCACTTAAACCAATAAATTCATATGCTTTACTAATTTTAAACATAAAAATGTATTTCTAGTCTAACCGGAAACATACAAATTTAATTAAAATTTAAAGCTCATATAAATTTATAATTGAATCCATAAATTTAATTTAATTTCAGTCGTATTTAAATTAATTCATGATTTTAATTTTAGTAAAATAATTAGAATAAATAAAATTTAATATAATTACAATATTCAAAATTAAAATCCAAGAAAATAATTTAAATTATTAATTTTAAAATTAATTAAAATTACGTAAACTGAAAATTTCAAATTAAAATTTCAAAACGATCTAATCGCAACGCAACAACCCCACGCAACGCACGCCCATGGGCCACACGCACGCCCATGGGCCACACGCACACAGCCATCGCTGGCCATGTGCGCGCAGCCCATGCGCTGCGTCGCATCGCTGCTGCTCCCCATCGCAAGGCATCAATCGAACACGCGAGCCAGTGCTCGATGCGCGCGCCAGCGCTCGACGCAACAAGCATGCTGCCGCAGCCCATCGCTGGGTGCAGCGCTCGTCGCACGTCGCAACAAGCACGCTGCACGCCATCGCTGGGCGCAGCGCTCGTCGCACGTCGCAACAAGCACGCTGCACGCCATCGTTGGGCGCAGCTCTCGTCGCACGCACACTAGCGCTCGCTGCGCGCGAGGCTCCGCATGCTTGCGCGAGGTAGTGCGCGCTGTGGCGCAACACGCTTGCTGCCCTCACGCGACTGCTCGTGCCTTGCTCTCGCCCTTGCCCATGCGCCCATTGCTCACAGCCCACGACACAAGGCAGGGCTGCTGCCTTGTGCTCGTGCACCATGCCCTTGCTCGCTGCATTCGTACCGCATGGGCGACGAGCTCCCTTGCTCGTCGTCGCATGCCCGCACTATACAACATTTCTTAAGGGTAACACGTAGCGTCCATTGCTTTGTGCGTGCAAGTTATATGAGCGAATCGCATAAAAAATTAAAAATTTATATTCAAAATTAATGACAAATTAATAAATAATATTAATTTCATAATTTTAGGGCGAAAAATCGAAAATTTATTATTTAATTGATTTCCGATTAACATGGATTCTAGTCCAGGTCATAAAAAATTTTAAAATTTAACATAAATTTACAATTTTTATGGTGGTTTTTAATCATAGGTATCTAATTAAATTATAACTAATTATGAAAATCAAATTAATTCTAAATTATTCCAATTTTCAACAAATTAATCATAATTACACATTAGATTGCATAATTAACAAGGCTAGGCATTCAAACTTGTTAAACATATACAGTAGGTCAATCAAAAATTCAAGATTTATCAACAAGAATCGCAAATGTTTAATTTAACATCTTAAATTTACGAAATTTTGCATTCGAAAAACTAAAACCTCCGAAAAGTCATAGTTAGGCTTCGAATTTGAGAATTCTGGGTTCGGCCGAAAAAGACTATTTTTGTCAAAATTTTAGAATGCCTTTTACATGCGGAATTGACACAAAAATCACTCGATTTGGATGAGTAACGAAGAAACTGCCGAAAAACTGCGTACGTATAATTAAATAAACGCAATTTGCAATTAATTAACAATTACGAAAATTAATCACCCCTTTTTAATTCTTGCAAATTTGTAATATTTAACCATGTTTATGCAATTTAGACTTTTTTAAATTGCATGTTAAATACCATGAATGTTGGTCTGCTTTGGTTGATTTGGATGTTCAATTCCATGACTAATTTGATGATGTTGTTCTTTGATCTTGTTAAGTTGATCTAGTTCAGTTGCATGTTGCATGTTCTTTAAATTGCATGTTGAATCCTGTGGTTGTTCTTGTTAGGTTATGATACATATGACAATTCATAAATCATGCGGAAAAACCATAAAGCCAGGAAAGCATATTATTTACACATAATCATTTAGCATAGAATAGATGCATACATGTTGCAGCGTGCCTTCCCTAGTTGCGCCTGAACCGAACAAGAACAAGTCTTTAGGACTCCAAATGTCGTCCCTCCGTAGATAGTCCACAGTACATCCGGATCCGCCTCAAGTTAGACCAACTAGAATCGCCCTTAAGGTTACTAGGAATTTCGGCAATGTGTTTGCAAGTGTATGGCTGATTTTTCTTTCAAAAATTTACCCTTTGAATACTTCAATCGTGCCTGCAAATAATGACCCTAGGCCCTTATTTATAGAGGTATGGAAAAGGAACTGGAATCCTATTAGGATACTAATTAGTTAAACTAGAATCCTAGTAGGACTCTAACTAATTAATTTTATCCTTTTAGGATTAGGAATTTAATCATCAAACAAATCCTACACAATTTAGGTTTCGTATGTGAACACAAACTCTACACGAGCATGACCCACGAGCGTGCAGGCCATGCCCGCGCACAGCCCACACGGCCGCTCGGCCCACGCGAGCCGCAAGCCCACGCGAGCAGCAGCACAGCTCGCAGCCCATTGCTGCGCGCGCTGCCATGGCCTGCTGGGCCTGGCCTTGCACTGGGCCTGACGTGGCCTTGGCTGTTCGTGTGGCGCGCTTGGCTTGCTGGGCGATGGCCTGGCTTCGTGCTGGGCCCTCGTCCGGCAGGCCTCGTCCGATGCTTATTCGTACGATACGCTTCCGATTAAATTCCCGGTTCCGGAATTCATTTCCGATACGAACAATATTTAATATTTCCGATTCCGGAATTAATTTCCGTTTCGAACAAATATTTAATATTTCCGTTTCCGGAATTATTTTCCGATTCCGATAATATTTCCGTTTCAGGCAATATTTCCGTTTCCGGCAATATTTCCGATTCCGGCAATATTTCCATTTCCGATAATATTTTCCGATACGTACCATGTTTCCGTTTCCGGCAACATCTACGACTTGGATAATATTTATATTTCCGATACGATCCATATTTCCGTTTCCGGCAATATCATCGTTTCCGGAGTATTCATTTCTTGCTTGTGACGATCTCAGCTCCCACTGAAACCAAGATCCGTCGATTCCGAATATCCATAGATAGAGTATTTAATGCCATTAAATACTTGATCCGTTTACGTACTATTTGTGTGACCCTACGGGTTCAGTCAAGAGTAAGCTGTGGATTAATATCATTAATTCCACTTGAACTGAAGCGGCCTCTAGCTAGGCATTCAGCTCACTTGATCTCACTGAATTATTAACTTGTTAATTAATACTGAACCGCATTTATTAGACTTAACATAGAATGCATACTTGGACCAAGGGCATTATTTCCTTCAGTTCTTTGGTGATGTTGTTCTGTTCAGACATGTATGATGGTATTCGTATGATGATCTTGTGACTTGATCTTTTTATGATGATCTTGTTCAGTTTAAATAATAAATCCCATGAATGTTTGTGATGATCTGAAATATATTAAACATAATTTATGTCCCCTCTTGATTGCAAGGAACCCAATCAGTCTGATTCATTCGACCTACACTATGTGGGTGAGTGTTAGAACACAACTGCTGGTCCAGAGGTTTCTGATGGGCAATGTTTGGTTTCGTCCCCAAACGTGAAGGAAGATGAAATAAAAAAAAAAGCCACCTAAGGGTGTTGATGATGCTTAGAGATAAGTGTGTCTTCTATAAACCCTCTTTTAATTATATTTGGATTGCTGGTTAGCTGTGGAGACATAAGGGGGAGTAGCCAACAACTGTGATCTGTTGTTGGCAAGGGATGTTGTTGTTTTGTTGATGATGTTATAGGGTTTGGAGTGTATTCATGTCCTCTATTATTGCCTTGTTGCTTGAAACATGTTGCCTTGTAGATTGATGAATGTTGCCTTGTGTGCTTGCTGATTTTAAAAATGTTGCCTGTTAAAAATTGTTGTGATATTGGTATAAAACCTTATGTACCCACTGATCTGTTTGTTGGTTAACAACTGTGATCTGTTTGTTGATTGTCAACTGTGATATGTTTGCTGGTTGATTAGTGTTGCCTTGAGAGGGGTGAAAGCATATGGGATGGGTTTATGAATAAAATTTTAACATGTGATTGGAAAAAAACAGTTTCATTAAAGTCCCCTCTTATTGTTTGCCTTTCCTGAATGTTTGGTCTGTGATGTTAGGGTTTGAATGAGGTATGTGATGAGTCTTTCAGTGCTGAGAAACTATCCATGTTTCATAAACCACAGTGCGCCATTAGCATCCAGCCTTAGGTTGTTTGAGGCTTTTGTGTGCTAATGGTTTGTGAACATGGTGTGCTTCAATGAAGCTTGGGGACATCTGAGACCAAAATGAGCATGGTTTGTTTTGGCTTTTTGATCTTTTGCCAGTTTAAATGTCCTTGGAAACAATTCAATTGATTCCGTCACATATAAACTGGCATTAGACCGGAAAGGCAATTCATGTCTTGTTTACTTAGAGGTTAGTTGTCCCCTTAAGTACCTTTGTTATGTTACATCGATGATGAGTCTTTCATATGCTGAGAAACAATTCAAGTTACCTACACTCACTCGTGCTGCCATTAGTATCAGTGATGATGCTTCTCAGGCGCTAAGTGTGTGTAGGTTGAATTTGTTTCAATGATGCTTGGGGACATCTGAGATGAATTTTGATGTCATGCATGTTTCACTTTTGTTAGTTAGGTGGTCCTTCAAAGGGGATTGACTTATTGTTAAATATCCAATGCGATAGTTCACAATTTGTCAATTCCCTTTGGAAGGACCACCATGACACTTAAACAACATGTTTGATTGTGGTGTTAATGACAATCAATGATGTTAAAGGTTGATATCCTGAGATTTATGTTTCAATACTTGTCCTTTAACTCCTTTTGTCTAATGGAGTGATTGTCATTTCACATGATCAGTAGTGAATATCAATCATTCCGTTAGGCAAAAGGATGTTAAAGTTGAGAAAATATTGATACAATAGATCAATGATGCTATTCAACAACTCTGAGATTGAAACCCTAATGTTTGATAATGTCCCATGTGTGAGTTTGATCATTGTGATATGTGATGTAATTGTTGATTATCTTAGATTTTGGTTTCTAACATATTCCCTCGTCCCCTTTTACAAAAGGGGATAAATTTCATTTCACAAACGAAGAAGTGATCATGTAATCCCTTTTGTGAAAGGGTGATGAGGTTGTTAAAATTTAGAAACATACTCCTTGTCCATATATGCTGTAAATCAACCTAACTGAGATTGTTGTGCCTTGTCCATTGCTGCCTTGTTATTTGTTTTGAGTCATCTATGATGAGTCTTCATTTGCTGACACTCAAACCCTATATTCCATTAACACTCATGCGCCATTAGCATGAATAATGCTTCTCAGGAGCTAAGTGTTGGTGGATGGGGTTTGTGTGAGGGATGCTTGGGGACATTCTGAGATGGTTGTGTGTACTTGCTTCTATGTACTTGATGCCTTGTTCTTGATGCTTTGTTCAATGATGAATTGGTTTAAGCATATCGAAATTTACTTTTGTTGACGCATCGGTATCTAGGTGGGAAGATTTTCCATCTGAAAATGATGTGATATGCATTCTTTCCACTTAGATGCCGACGTGTTTAGAGAAGTGATTTTGCATATGACTTTCTAAGTATGTTGTAAGTAACTACCTTGCCTTTGCTGCCTTGCTCATGCCTTGTTTTTTTTGAGTTGTTCAATGATGAAATGGTTTAGTAACTCGAATATTACATCTTTTGACGCATCGGTTTCAAAGTGGGAAGATTTTCCATCTGAAAATGATGTGATATGCATTCTTTCCATTTTGAAGCCGATGTGTTCGAAGTTGTGATTTTGCATGTCTTGAGTTTCCTAAACTTTTAGTATCCTCTGTCAAATGGAGTGACTTTCCTTTCCCATTTCTGTTTGTGTTAGTCATTCACTCCATTTGGGTGGAGGATATTAAAGTATAGGATTCAATGATGATGAACAAATACAAACTGAGAACAACATGTCCCCATGCTTTGCCTTGGCTTGAAAATGAATTCATGTGTTGCCTTGAAAACATAAAGATGTCCCCTTCATGGTTTAAGGAATGGCTGACTGATTCAATTGATGTTTTGTGTTTCAATTACAACTAGAAATAATAAACATGATTGTGATTATGATGAACAAAAACTAAACTATGATTGTGATTACCTAGTTATTGTTGCCTTGTGCATTGCTGCCTAGTTATTGTTGCCTTGTTCATGTTGTCTTGTTCATGTTGCCTTGTGCATTGCTGCCATGTTATTGCTTCCATGTACATGTTCCCTTATGATTTTGACTTATCCTGAAATCATATGTGATTATGCCATGTACATGAATAAGTACAAATATGTGAGTATGATGAACAAAAACTAAAGATTAACAACAATAAATTGATTCATTCATTCTTCCAGTTGATATGTTGCTTCCAAAATGTTTTAAATACATGTGATGCTTTCATTCAAGCTTACAAAAGTGACATTCTGTTTGTTCTTGTAACTTTTAAAACATGTTCCCAAAACACAAAAAGTAATCTCTCGTTCTTGCTCTATACTTCACTGATTTGCTCTCCATTCATCAACAAGTTGTTTGCATTCATTCACGGCCCACCTTGGGGCCTTAACTTGTTCTGGCAGATTCCCCTCATCTTCTAAAATCTTTTTCTTGTTGTGTGGGAGTTGGTAGTTGTTGTCCCCCTTGTGTTTCAAAATTTCATTTCCAACATATTGAAGTGACATCCACACATTAGATAAAGTCTTTGCATGCAGTTCATTATATGCCTCAGTCACATCACCACTTAAATCTTCAACTGTTTTAGGCATCTTTTTGTGCATTAGTGATTGAATTGACCTAAAGAACTCCAAGTCAAATATGTTACAATCTGGACTGTTTGCTGGCTGCTGAGTCAATATCAATGTAAAGCCATCTTGCTTGTAATGTTGCTGCCATTCTTGATCATTTTGCAAAATGTGTGCCTTTGCATTGTCTTGAATGATGTATATCACCTTTTCCCCCTCATGTGGTGGCCATTTCTCTTTAATTGCTGGGATTAGGTAGTTGATTAGCATGGCCCTAGTTGCAATCTGATTCACTGACTTGATTGGTTTAGTCTCAATTGTCCCCTGCACTCTGTTTTTGGATGTTCTCCTTGCTGCCACTGCATCCGTGAATGAAAATATACCAAGTTTCTCATCCCACTCACACTGCCAATCTTGTCCCCACCTTGGCCTTGCTACTGCTGCCATGAACATGAACTTTGGAATCTTAGTTCTTGATTTTCCCTTCCTGTGTGGAAATGGTTCATTGTTTGCTAAATAAACTCTTTGACTTTTTTGTGTAAGATAGAACCATTTCTCATCGATGTGAATGAAATCATACATGCTATGTGGGATCATTTGGTATTGAGTAGTCCATTAAGAGACCAAGTACCCACTTCATCCTTGCCATCTTGCATTCTTCTGAAATGCCTGGATTCAAGGGACTTGAATGTGGTTTTATCTGTTTTCTTTTCACCATTCTCCAAACTATCGTGGGACTCAAATTGAGCATCCTTGCAAGATCAATAATGGTTGTTCTATCCCCCATGCCTATGGAGGCTATAGACTTATATGTTACTTGAATTCTCTTCCTCCCACAGTTGTGATATTTGCTATCATAGAAATACGAATCCATGGCTGCCTTATGTGCCAATGCTCTCTGCCATATTAGTCTAATTGTCTTCCTTGTGTAACCAAACTTTATAACAGCCTGCCTATTTGTCCCATGAATGAGTTCATCTGAATGCTTTTCTTTTCTTAAGAGAAGGAACAACAAGATTTCCAACCTTAATTCGTTGTTAATCCTTGGGGTTCTAGGCTTATGATGATTTTGCTCTTTTCTGTTTGATGAATTGGAGATGGTGGGAACTCTTGTTGTGTTGGCATGTTCAAATCAAAAAAAAATGGAACTGAGTGGTTATCTGATATACCTGATGTATGCTGTGGTCCCACTTCACATTCTTGTGCATATTCTTGTCCCACTTCATTAAGATCTGGCAATTGTTGATTATGCTCAAAGTCCCCAATTTGATGAGCATTTACTTCACTTTCAGCATTTTGGGTTGCCTCATCATCATCATAATCTGAATCAGAGTTCGTGCCGTCTCCTTCATCATCGGAAAAACCGAGGAACTCGTCCTCCTATTGATCTGAAGCCATTAATGTCCCCTTGCTGATTAATTATAGTGCATTTATTGCCTTTGGTTTTTTGTTGTTGTAACTGATATGAAAACAGTTGGAATTTATGAGGGTTTTTTGGTAGAAATTGACCCCTATTTATAAAGGGTGTGTGGTAAATGTAGAAAGTTTGGAGGGAAAACTTTTGGCTGAAATTCTGTTTTTGGAGGGAAGTGTAAAAAGGGAAGTGGACTTTCCCAATTTGGGAAGTCTTCCCTCCGTTTTTTATTTTGTTGCTTAACTCTCATTGGATGAAATAAATCCAACTCATGTACTTTGGTCCCCACTTCAATCAGATTTTTGATTAATTAATTGAAAATATCTCTTTTTCCATAATTCTTTAATATTTTCTCTCTCCTTACTTTATTCTTTAAAAAAGAATCTCTTACACATTCTTACACACAATCATTTCTCTTACACCCAATCATTACACTTATACCCATACAAACCAAGATTCTATTTTTCTTAAAAATCCCCCAAGATTCCAAATGGATACAATATTTAGAAATGGAGTGAGTAATTTTTAAATATTAATAATTAGTAAATATTAATTATTAAATGGTAACAATAATACTATAATGACTAATTTACTTATAATTAATAATTTGTGTAATATTCATTAATTATTACCTATTATTCCGTACATAACACTTATTAAAAATATGAACAACAACCACAAAATGTCCTTAAATGTCATTTACATAGCTACAACCAACAACCAACAACTAAATTTACCCAACATCTTAGTAAACAATCAATAGTCAAACAGCCAACAAAAGCAGCCAGCTTAAACAACCATTTAAACCAGCCAACTAAAACAGCCAACATTCAACACCTAACAGCCAATTGTCAAACAGAGCTGATATCTTCATCAGGGTCCCCATTATTGTCTTACTAGAATAGATAAATTTTATGTTTTCACACACAAGTGATACATTTAAAAAAGAGAATGAAGGGGGTTTATGAATGTTTGTAACAGTTTGAATGTTTGTACTATTCATTAGGGCTGTTTAAAAATACCCGACCCACTGACCCGATACAAATAAATCGGGTAATTTGCTGTTTTTAAAAAAATAAATGGGTCGGGTACCCGACCCGGTAAAAGTATCGGGTACCCGATCGGGGCATGTGCCGCTGTTTTGCCTAAACGGGTACCCGAATACCCGTTAAACAAAAAAAAATCGCGTTTTAAATACAGCCCAAAACCCAAAATCCTAATTAAGTAATTAGGGTTTCATTACACTTCACTGTCCCCCACTCCACCCACACAAACTGATCTCCCACACAAACTGATCTCGTCCACCGGCCGGTTTCTATGCCCTACTCTCCTCACTCTCACGGTCTCACTAGACCTGGTTATTGGACAGGGTAGTCCAATGGATATAGGGTTAGGGTCAAGTTAATAGGGCTTTTATTGGGCAGGGCTCTTATTGGACAGGGCCTTTATTGGACAGGGTCATTATAGGGTCAAACTTATACTACAATTATTTTGAAAATAAAAATAGTAATGATACAAAAAATTACATGCATAGCTTCGTATTTACTTGTACTTGCACATGGCTCTTTTGTTTTTCATTTTTCATTGCTCGTTTATTGACCCGCCCAATAATGACCCGCTATTGACCCGCGACCCACTTTTGACCCGCCTATTATCGACCCTCTAAAAATGACCCTTTCAATACCCGACCCTCTTTTGACCCGCACCGACCCTGACCCGCCCAGCCCGATAACCAGGCCTAGGTCTCACCCGCTCACGGCTCACCCCCTCTCTCGCTCAGTGGCTCACCTTCGGTCGGCCACACCACATCACATCCGCCGGTCAGTTTTAAGAGTCCCCTCTCTGGCTCTCTCTCTCTCAGTGCTTTGCCCTACTTTCGCTTGAATTTAGCTACGTACTGCTTTGAATTTAGCATATAGTGTAGCTACTGCTTTGAATTTTAATTTTTATGTATGCTTGGAATTTTAAGTATTCTGGTCTAGCGGTAAGCTATTGCTTTGTGAAACTATGGCCCAATTCTAAGTATTCTATGCTACATGATTATTTAGTTATTTACAGGGCCTAAATTATGCTACATTATTATTTACGAGGCTTACATGATTATGTACAAGAGTATGGGTTTTTTTTATAAAGAAACTGGGTACTCTATGATCCGATCCGGGATAACCGGGTACCTGTTTAGCGGGTACTTGATTATGCCAGGTCGGGACATGGGCCGACAAAATCACTACCCGAAAATCCGGGTACTCGGTAATGAACACCCCTACTATTCATACACTAGTCTGTGCCCGTGCTATTGCACAGGTATCTATAAAAAGTATAACAAATCTCTTAATCGACAATGTTAAATGTTTATTGTGTGGCAATGCCAAAACATTCATTACTAGTAGGTCAACAATGTGATAATAATTTTTCGTACTAATGCATCACATCTATATTATTAAAATTAACTAAATGGTCTGCTTGTAATTTTCCAAACCAATAAATATGGAACCATTATCCGACGACTGGTTCACCAGTTAGTGATTAGAAATTAGTCGAATTAGACAAAATCCTATGCAAATGCACGAACTTAATGAATTTATCGTCTCTGTTTGACAACTTGAGAGGATGAACCCACTAACGTACACAAATTTTTTAATTTGATAAAGTAGGCTCCACATTGTAGACATGTTTTTTAATTAATTTGATGCTAATCCAATTCTATATTATTAAAAGGCTTTAAACTATAATCTTATTTAAATTCAATAAAGAGTACATACCAATGTGTGGTGGATTTTTCTTATTAAAGTACTGTGACACGCTACCAAAGTCTTTCAATCTGAAGTTTATCGTGGTATATCTTCAACATCGTCAACTACCCCCAAGATCTCAGCTTTCTCGCCAAAATTCAATCTATAAGTATCTGAAACATATTTATAACTTGTATTTAATGGCATTATCTCCAAATTGACAATAAAATGCACTTTTCCTTCTTTCACGATGTTCATATTTATCAATGATATTGTCAAACAAAGTCACTTGCACCTCATTACCTGGCACAAGGTGGAAGTAATATCGTCTTCTGATAATTTTCATAGATGTACTCTGATAAAAATTTGATCATAAATAATACATTAACCATAAAAGGCCGTCTAATGTTTAGGCTATGTCATTAACCATAAAAGAGATGTGTAAGTTATTTTGGATTAGTTATAAAGAGTATTGCGTACAAAATAAAAGAGCTTACTTGGTCAAATTAATAACAATAATGTTTTCATTTTGTACCTAATATTTATGACGAAATTTGAAAGTGTATTTTTAAATTGTTTCCGTATTATTTCCTGCCTAATATCTTAATTATTCTTATTTCTAATTTAGTCTTCTAATTAATTATGTGTGAAGACTTTTGCTGATTATTATTATTATTTTTTAATTACCTGAATTTCCTTAAATAACTTTGCATGAGAGGTGAGGATTGAGGTTTTGGATCCCTCACATTCCCCATCACTCTGCTCTAATAATATAGATTAACTTTGACCACATGTTCTTACTAATATATAAAAATCAAATATTATTTTGTAATATGTTGTTGGAAAATTAGTCTTAATATACATTTTTCAAATATTATTTTTTATTATAGTTTTTAGTAACATACGGAGTATATAGTTGCGTATAATTACAGTCAAACTAGTGCCTTGACAAATATATCAGTCAAACTATTGCATATACTCTTTATTCAGGAACATATGGAGTATTTTGCATCAAGTAGTAGTTAAAGAAAGGTACTACACCGTAATACAGTGTTGTCAGTTAAGAGTAGTCAATCCAATATAATGTAGTACATCTAGAGCTGTTACTTCTCAACCCGAATCGTTGAACCCGTTGGGTTAATTAATCCGATCATTTAGAAGCGGTAATGTTAATAACCTGTAAGCTGGAACCCGAAATCCGATCCGATCCGATTATATTCAACCCGAACATGAACTAACTCAAAATTATTAACTCGATTAAGATTCGAAAACCGATAACAAACCGTCTTGCTGCAACCCGGTCCATTCTACCCTAACCGAATGGACCCGAAAACCATTAATGGCCAGAATTGTTACAATCCAAACCGTTTCAACCAGAGAAAAACCCTTTTAATCCGGACCGTTTACAACCCTTGTCATTAACAACCCGAACTGTTTCAACCCGGACTGTTTACAACCCGAATTGTTTCAACTCGTACCATTTATAACCCGTAACCCATTTACAACCCGTTTAATCCAAACAATTTACAACCCGTCTACCCCGAACTATTTACAACCGTAACACGTTTAGATTAAAAGTTGAACTATGTACTAGAACATTTTTATAAATTAATGTCGAGAGATGAAAGATTTATATCCTTATATAGTCATAGTTTTGTAGATGTTTAGTTTAATTTAAACTAGTTATTATAATCAATTCATCAGTTATACATTAGCTTATTAAAGTAATCAAATGTAGAATGTGATATTCCTAAATTCTTGAAAATGTTATAAAAACTTATAAATTTGTACTCCCTCCGTTCTTGATTGTTAGTATTATTTCTGTATTGATTTGTTTTTATTTGTTAGTCCATTTTAGTATATTTTCTTATTTGTCCAACATTTATCACCATTATACCCTTGTAATTCTCCAAATGACCCACTTGTTTACTCCTAAATAAATATTTTTTCCCATTATACCCCTTAATTGTTTATCTCTCCTACCCACATGGGTTAGGTTCCATTGAGATTCATGTGACAAGTGTACTTAAGTTGGATTGTCTTATGTTCCAAAAGGGACTAACATTCAAGAACGAAGGGAGTATTATTTTATTAGGTCTTGCACTCTTGTATTGACTCATATTTAACTGATTAATCGATTATAATTACTAA
Organism: Spinacia oleracea; assembly: GCF_020520425.1. Classification (NCBI taxonomy): domain Eukaryota; kingdom Viridiplantae; phylum Streptophyta; class Magnoliopsida; order Caryophyllales; family Amaranthaceae; genus Spinacia; species Spinacia oleracea. Next base: position 174,686,242 of record NC_079490.1, on the reverse strand, counting down.
ACTTAATTGATCTAATTTAATACGTTATAAGCTTATAAGTTATAACCAACGTACGAACTAATCGTAAAACTATGTTGTTTTAACTAATTCGACTTAATTTATTAACAACTGAACTTGTTTGTCTCGTTTCGTTGTTGAACATGTTAGTCTCGTTGCTGTTTAAACCATATGAATATATGATAAACTTGTATTTACAAACTTTACAAATTTATTAGGTATTAGTTCATCATCATCGATTTTAATTACTACGTTATTAGTTATTAATTCATCAATAAATATTTCATGAATACGAAGGGATAAATTATACTTCCTCTGTTCTTTTGAAATGACATAATTATTTAGGCGCATTTGCCGATGCACGATTTCAAACAATAATAATTTCAATTATGGATAAGAAAATATTATAAAAAGTTGATATTTCAAAAGTATTTATTCAGACGAATCTAATAAGACCCCACCCGACTATACCTTTTTTAAGTATAAATCACAACAGAAAGTCAAATGAGCTTGTGTGAATAGTGTCCAAAATCCAATTGTGTCATGTAAATAAGAACGGAGGAAGTATATTAGTTCCTCGTCATCGATGATTAAACTAAGTAATATACAATATACTCACTTATTAACTCTATCGGTCTTAAATTTGTATTACTTTCAAAAGTTAGTTACCGTAATTGTCTCCTAATTAAGACATTCATATTATAATTTATAAACGTATTGAAAATTGTGATTTTAGTAATAACCTGATATTGTTTACAATTTGAATCCGTATTGACCCGGCCCGATATGATATGAACATGTCACAACCCGCTAAACCCGTTTTCTTCCAACCCGAACTGACCTGACTCGATATGAACCGAACCTGTTATGACCCAGTCCGATCATACTCCGACCCGATATGTACTCGTGATGCCTACCAACCCGAACCGAACCGATCAGTTAAATTTTCAACCCGACTCGGTAGCAAAATGAATATGTTTTAACCCAACAAAAACTGGATCCATTTGTCCGAATTGACACCCCTAACTCCCCTAAGTACGTCCCATTTTGAAAGGTCCCATGAAAAGCCTCTATTCCTGCAATTCTTTCAAACTGATCAGCGCGAAAATGACTTCAATTGGGAAGAAAAAACTGAGCTACGTTTTAGGAACGCGAAAGCTACTTCTGAAGAAAAAAGCTCACTAGGCTGGTCCGCTGGTAGTGGTAAGTGGTAAGTGGTAACAGTTAACATTGTACTACCAAGTACCATCTAGACGAAGGCGACTAATACGAGTTTAGATCTCTCATTCATTACCAAGGACCATTTTGAATAATTGTAATCAGTCAACTCTAGTACTGCTTCACAAATCAACATGTCAACAACCATCATCTAACCGTGGCTTTCAACTCACTATTCTCAAATACGGAGCAGTTAGTATCAACTACTTCTTCCTCTCTGTTCTTTTTTAGTTTTAACGTTTTGTTACGTTTCTTTCTAGTTGTAACCCTTCTATTTATAATAACTTTACCACTTGATTTTACCAAACTACCTTTATCTATATTCAATAAATAGGACATTAATGTAATTTACTATCTATCCATCTGCATTGCAAAAATTGCAATGAACGGTAAAAGTTGTAACTAAAACCGAACAAAAGAAGTATTTTCTTAGAAGCTCAAACTATTTTGCAACAAACCCAAGTAACTCTATTTTGCAATAAACCCAAGCTCATACCTTTTTCGGCCGTAATTTTTTAGGAGTTACATTTCCCTTTTTAGTAACTTCTGCATTAACATATTATATTCACTATCCAAGGCCCCGTTGTTTATTATTTCTCTCTTACTCATAAATCATGAGTTAAGATAAAGAATGGGGACTCCCCTTTTAACATTTTTCACCCTTTAGGACCTACACTTTTTTTTTCACATTTTAGGATCTCAAATCAATTTTCCGATAAGTTAACTCAAGACTAACTCACCGTTAACCACAACATGAATATAAAAAAATAGAAAATAGAAAATAAATAAAGAAAAATCCTCCCATATTAAATAAAATATGACGGTATACAATCCTTAGTCTATAAACTCGGCTTGCCTTGCTATGATTTTTCATCGAACATCAAAATCTATTAATTGGTGTTCATCAAACACCAAAATTAATTAATCGGTGTTCATCAAACATCCACTTGAATCTGGTCAATCTTTTTGTATAGTAAATGTTGAGTAATGAGGTTTTGATGATTGTAAACTAATGATGATTATCTAATTAACATGTGTGCTAAGATGTGCATAGGAAGAACAAGCTATGATTAAACCAAGAGACAAGGGACATGAGCAATGATAAGTTATTGTTGACGAGAACGGAGATGGCTACGTTATACATGTTGTTTATATGTAAATTAGCATTTACATTGGTAAACTTCATGTGGTAAGTGACAAAGGAGGAACGAAATGATACTTTATATGGTCCAACAGGAACAACAAGAAAGAGATCAGAAATAGTTTAACAGAGTTCCTAGTTGTCTGACTGTTCCTGTTCCCAGTCACCTGTACGAGATACGCATGCGTGCATCAATAGAGTTTAGGAGTGCATATAGTTCTTTCATATTTGCATCCTAATATGTTCGTTATATGCATGTGTAATTTAGAGTCCATATTGGGATAAGTTGTTTATTAGACGTAGGACTTTGCATTGGTTTAGGCCTCTTATGATATCCTATCATAAGTACATATAGTTGTGTGTGATTAGGACTCTTCATATAGTTATATATGCGTTAGGAGTCTTCTAGGAATGCATATCATAGCTGGTCTCATTTATCATATATTATGGTGCATTGTAGACGATGTAGGAGTCTAAGAGTTTTAGTTTGCATAAGCATGTTAGGAAAGATTAAATGTTTAGAGTTTAAGCTTTTTATAATTTGTATTATGCATAATATAGGACTGTCTAGATTCAATGTATTTTAGGTGTTTGAGTCACATAATACTTGCCGTAAATATTAAGTTCATATTAGGATAGGAATAGTATTTATCCACTAGTATATTATATTCCATATTATCCTATGTGTATTTTAGTTAAGCAAATATTATAATATATGATTTATGCATATTTATCATACTTGACTCAATATCTAACGTGGTTTATTATGCATGCAAATAAATGATAAATGACGTGTGTAGGTAAGACTTTGAAGAAGACCCAAAGACTTACAGGAATAACGAGGATTCACGAGTTAGAGAATCCAAGAGAAGAGGAACTTGGACTCGAGGAGAATTAAGAGTACAAGTACAGAGAAAGAGAAGAGAAGAAAATCTAGTAGCATTAGTGTGCTTAATAGATTTGTTTTAGAAACTGAAAGTTCGGAGCTGGTGGAACAACGTACGTGGAACAATGTCAATGACGAGGGTACTGGTCCTAGTCTGCACGTAGTATATTAGGATTGCATGAGTATAGTATTTAGATCACGTTACCTTAGAGTTTGTGTCCTAATAGAAGTCTAAACATAATAATACTAAGTCATGTACTAAGGAGTTTTAGTATAGTTAGGATTATGTGTTTGATAGTAATTAGGATTGCATTAGTTAATGGTTAAATAATGTTTATCTTATTTAAGAGTCATGATAGGAAAGGAGTGTCGTTTAGATAGAGTTTTCATTAATATATATACTGCATAAAGAGTTATTATTCGATCATATGTTTGTTAGAGTCTTAGGATAAAAGTCTATCATGATAGAGTTCTATTAGGTCTAGGATTCCTAAATAAAAGATAAACATAAAATATATCTTCTAGGGTTAATAGGTAACATGCATCACTATATATACTGCATTCATAAGTCTAGGAAAATTGTCTGACTTAGTGGTGTTACGGGCTTAAGTTAAATCTACATTATAACCCACGTCAGTACCGTCAGTTCCTGTTCCACATACGTAGTTCCTGCTCCAGCAGAATTTCAGATTCTATTTGTTATTCTATCTTTTATACTTGAGAGTTGGGAAGGGGTTTGAGTGAACCTTGTAATTGAGAGAATCAGCTTGAGTCGAGCTGAAGAGTTGAGAGAGAAGATCTCTAGAGAGATCATTGAGAAGGAACGGTTGAGGGACTGTTCATAAGGGAGTTGAGTTTAGGGAACTGTGATTTTCCTAATTAGTAAAAGGGTTTAAGTCCCTACGGGGCCGTGGTTTTTCCTCTCTATTAGGGTAGAGAGGTTTCCACGCTAAAATCTCTCTTGCAATCTCTTAATGTTTTTAATTCCGCGAAAAAGTAGATCCAACATCTACAAACACTAATTCACCCCTCTCTTATGTTGTTCATCTAAACTAACAGTAAATTTATAGTCACGGTCTCTGAATATCTTGCATCATTAATTCAACAACCTAAGTTTTACTCCGTAATTCGTAGTTCCTTGAAGCTCGATAATAGTTTCATGACATTATTTTATGAAAAAAAAACCAAAATTACCTTGAATCACAAAGTTTTTAAATAGCCCATAATTTTTTTCATTCAAATATAGATAAAATGCAAATAAAAAAATCGAACAATTCATTATTTTTTTAAGAAAAAGAAAAAACACCAGTTATAGCAAGAGAAGGTTTGACAAAATATTGAAACATAAACATTTTATCTAAAATTGTGATTTTTCGATTATAATCTTCTTTTTAAAACAGATAAATAGACATTCTATTCTAGAGATTGGAGTGGAAAGTCCCTCTCTTTTGAGATGCCTTGACATGGGAATTTAAGAACAAAAGACGTTTTTTATATTTATTTATTTTTGGGTTTAATGGTAGTTTTTTTGGAAAAAAAGGATAATTCTCATTGGCCAATGGGCTTGAATTGTTTAATATATGAAAGAAGATCAATAGTTGCCACGTGTATTTTAACCAAGGGGACTAATATTTTAACCAAAGGGACTAACCTTTAGTTCACCTAGGTTAATATTGACCGGAAAGTGAATAGTAGGTCCTAAACGGTGAAAAAAAGAGTTATAGGTCATAATCGAAGGGTTTGCGATGACTTTTTACTATCGTCCAACCGTTACTGATGCTTTTGCCTTAATCCACTTGGCTACATCCGCCCCTTATTCAAATTTACTTATAACTGAACTATTTATAACTAGTACTAGTAAAGGAGCAATAACCAATTTCTTGTTTTGTCAAGAAATCGGCAATGCACCTTTACTTTCACTAAGAAGTTTGATATTACTAACTCAATCAATTCTTAGAAAATACATTCTATTGCCTTTATTGATAACAGGAAAAAATATCGGTCGTTTTTCCAGATTAATTAAACGTATTTTTAAAAATTATATGGGAAAAAACCCAGAATTGGATATTTCTAATTATAAAGAAGAAGAATTAAAAATAAAAAAAAAATAAAAAAGCTAAAGAGCACAAAAAAGACAAAGAAAAAAACAAGAACAAATACGACTAGACATAGCCGAAACTTGGGATACTATTCCAGGTCGGTGAAAAACTTAAAAGGTGAGTACCCATATGTGTACTTAACTCCATGAATCATGATCCCTACACATGTCTCACATCATCTTTTCTCACAATAAATTATTCACCATTATCGACCAATCCCTCCGTCCCGTTTTGTTCTCCCCATTTGGAATCGTGATACTATTCATAATGGAAGAAAATCTTCAAAATCTATTCCAATATATTAGAATAAATATAGTCATGTAAGGTCTTATTTGATTTGTCTTAATAAGTAATTTCACAATGTCAAAATTTTATAATTTTTACTGACATATAATTAAAGATATTAGACAAATTTGCAAAAAAAAGACATTTCATAACCCTAATTTTTGCGAGAAATGACCTTATATTTCGTATAATTTTATTTTTTTTGTGAAATCACACTTTAATGTAATTTTTTTTGCAAAAGACAACAAAAGGCAGCTTTCCGACATTGACTGAGCTTTTCCGGCCATCGACTCGCACGTCAGCAACACCTGTGGCTTTATTTTGCTACACCCAATTAAAAACCTGGACCTCTGAGCTTTATTTTGCTAACCCTCATAGTTCCAAATTCTCTCTCCTCCCAAATCCATCAAATACTAACAAAGCTACACATCCGAGTTTTTAATTGGGTGTGGTTAGCAAAATAAAGACACACGTGTTGCTCATGTGCAAATCAATGTTCTGAAAAGCTCAGTCAATGACCGAAAAATCTCAGTCAATGCGGGAAACTTGTCTTTGGTTGTGTTTTACAAAAAAAAAAAAAATCACATTAAGGGTGTGATTTCGATCACAAAAAAATTATATAAGGTCATTTCTTGTAAAATTTGGTTTATAAAAGGTCTATTTTGGCAAATTGCCAAGATATAAATGATACAAAATGTGCATTGGTAAGTGTGCCCAAAGAAAATGGGAAAAAGTTTCAGAAACAGAGGGAGTATTCACAATAAAGAATTTACAAACTAAAAACTATTTAGGATGAGTCAATCCCAAGTTTTAAGGTGAGTTTCGAATTTAAGTCTTGGAATAATGTGGTAAAAGACTACAACAAGTCTTGAAGTGAGTTTGAAAATCCAATACTCACTTAAAATTTCACCTTTTCTCCAACCAAATCAAATTATACCACTTCATCATACTTTATCTCATTTAATTATCTACTTTTAGGAATTTAGTTGAGTCTGGGGCGAGTCTGGGGATAATGTGTAAAAATAAGAAGAGTCTTGTATGAGTCTGGAAAAAAAAAAGTTAGTAGAAAGATGATGTGGCAGAATCCGAAGATTGGGGGTGAGTCTGATGGATAATCTCACCCTTACAATAAATAAATTAACACATCCACCTAGGACTTGCAATTTCATCTGAATTCGATGGATAACATCCACCCGATCCAAATATATGAACGAAAGCCATAAAAAACTCGGATTTTTAACAGATGATGTATGGGTCGGGTGACGGATCGGGTAATAATCGGGTGGAGGAGCATCCAACCCATCATCCGACCTATCCATCCATCCGTTTTATTTTTAAATAAAAAACCTTTTAGGCCTTGTTCTCTTCAACTTATAGGATCTTATTTTCAGGTCCTATAAGTTCAGATAAGTTTCAGTAAGTTCAGATAGGTTACAATAAGTTTCAATAAGGTCTTATAAGATTCAATAAGTTTCAATAAGGTCATATAAGTTTCAATAAGTTCATATAATTTCCAATAAGATCGTATAAGTTCCAATAAGGTCGTATAAGTTCCAATAAGGTCTTAAATAGATTATGTAATATTATGATTATTTGCGTTGTAATATTAAATACATCATATTTATGTTATTATATTAAAATTCTTTGTGATCACTAATTGAAGTTAATAATTATCAATTATTTGTAAGTATTATTAATATGTTATTATTAAATATTATCAATATAAATTAAGGAAAAAACTTACTTTTAAATATTACGTGTACATCACAAATTAATTGACTATCTTTTTGGTGAGACATACAACAAATAACATGTACGTAGTAGTAATTACAACGTTTTTAACAGCACCTCTAAATATTTAGAGGTAACATAATTTTTTTTCTTAATAACAATGATACTTATATATCTTATCAATTGATTGTTTCAATCATCAGAGTATAAATTTTGGATAATTATTTTCAATATTCTAATGGTTAAAAGTTTAGTAATATAAACTTTAAATAAAGTCTAATAAGGTTTAATAAGATCTTATAAGGTCTTATAAGGTCATATAGGTCCAATAAGGTCATATAAGGTCGTATAAAGTCCTATAAGTTCCAATAAGGTCGTATAAGGTCCTATAAGTTTAAGGTCATATAAGTTCTAATAAGGTCCTATAAGTTAATTAAGGTCCTATGTTCAGATAAGTTCCTATAAATTCAGGTAATTTCAGATAAGTTCAGGTCTTATAAGTTAAAGAGAACACACCCTTAGTTTAACTTTGCTATGCAAGTGCCTGTTAAAAAATTACTCATTTCTTTCCTAACACTAGCAACTACTGTGAGTACTCCGATCTATAATCTATTACTATACTCCAAGCAAAATTCCATAAGATAAACATGAGTTATTTATTATAATTTAGCAATATGATAATTTTTTTTTTTTGTAAAATCTCTCCTTTTGGTGAATCAACAACTAGGCACTATTATCTGCTAACTATTAATTGAAGCAGGTAAATTTTTATGTATCTAAAATCTAAATCATCAATGTAATAACTTTCTCTATAGTCATGCATCTATAATTTTTGTATTCCAGCAATAAGATGATCAAGCGCTATAATTTTGTTTTGGATTTGATTACTAATTATATGGATTAGATGCCTACCTTGTTGACCCGGTACTCACCTAATCCACCCAATTCACCCGTGAATAATATATGGATTGGATATGGATGAAGGTAAATCAAGTGATAGATGTTTCGAATGAGGATGAATCTTCAACGGATGGAGACGGGTTGAGCTCCACCCGATCCATTGACAACCCTACATCCACCACTTGCATCATTATTAATTATATGAAAATCACTTCACTATCTTATTAATTTTTATTCCAGTCAACATCTAGCTCTTGAAAAAATATGAAGGGAATGACTTCTGTTTAGTTAAAATTATAATTAAAAAAATTATACGACCTGTATGATAGTATAGGAGTCCGGATCCTCTAGAGTTTTATCTAAACCATACATTTTAAAATCAACTAGCTTTTGAGCCCGTTCATAAAACGGGCGGTTGTATAGTGGTTGTTCAGATGTCTTTTGAAGTTTTAATTAGTGAGTACTTCTGATTTTTGGTAATATATGAATTAAATAGAGGTGTAATTTGAAGGTTGGAAAAATATAAAAATTATATGTTGAATAAATATTTGATGTTAAAGGGGTGAAGTGGAAGAGACTAATGAGTATATTAGACTATTAATAACTTGATGTTGAATAAGGAAAATGGAGTGGAAGATGCATTAGAAGTTGTAAACCATAGAAACAATAAAAAGAATTGGAAAAAAACAAAACAAAATAATGGATGAAAGGAGAGATGCCATATGGCTTCTAATAATGAGATGTCACATGGCTTCTAATAATCTATGGTGTTTCTTTTTAAATACTAGGTATAGATAGATTGCTCATATTGATCAGAAAAAAATAGGGAAACTTTTAAAAAGATAATATATGAACCATTGATTTTTCATTCAATGGTTGATATGCTCAAACTCTACCTTGTAGAGTTATTTTAGAAAAAGCACGTCATGAATGTTTTTTAATAAAAAAAGCAACAAAATGATTACATAGTACGAAACTAAATTGGTAACACTTCCTATTAACATTCCGATTAATTTTCTGTGAATAAAAAAATCGTCCAAAACAGTTGGCCCAAATACTATTTCCTATTTACCGAAAAGCGTATTGAAAAGGCCCAATTGGTACAATATGCTAGAAATTAGCCACAACAAGTGATGCAAACAAATGCCATAGAGTTGCCAACACCTAAGATGAGAGTAACTACTTAAATTTTCGTACCAAAAAAACAATTACTATACAAAAAGTTGAACAAGTTCATCTTCTGCTTCCTGCTTTGTTTGCATAATATTATAGGGGCATCGTCTAAATTAGGGTTTTACATAGCTTTATCCTTATCTGATACCAAGTATATGGCTTTTATATAAATATGCATTCATCTACTCCTTAGCTTTATTGCAATAATAGGTTGACGAATCTTCACTCAGTAGTCTGTACAGGAGGGCTGCATTAACAAGATGAAGATCTGTCAGAAATGGAAGGAGAAAGACTTATCAGAAAGAAACGGTAGCACACAGTACACTCACCCCAATGTAAGAAAAGTATTAGAGATTGAATTATCATGTTTTGGCAGCCATTGAATTGGAGCTATTGAGGGGACGCTGGCATCAGATTCCGCAGTTTTTGCCAAATTCAGCAGCGATAAACGTTCTTTAGATACATCTTTCATCTGTACGTAGTATTCACCAACGCAACTGTTATACTTCGTAAATAATTCATAAACTTTACTCAATTATATTTGTAAAAAAAACAAGTTTGAGATCACTTCTACCGACCTGTTCCTTCAACATTTCATTTTCTTTCGCCGTTTGAATCTCCTATTATCATATTCATATTCCAATATATACATCAGCACCAACTAAGGAATCAGTGCATGTACAAGAAAGGAAGATTGATTTGAAAGGAGTACCTTTCCCTTGAGGGTGACTATCTCTTTCCGAAGTTTTTCACCCTAAACATGTTCACAAAGTTGAAGCAAAAAACACTTGTTAATGAATTTATGTATACATGATTAATGCAATTAATTTCAAGTAAAAGTACACAACCTTTGCTCGGCGAATTTTGGTTTGACCCCTTTCAACTTGTCTTTCTAGTTTCATTAGCTCATCAAGGCCCAATGCTTCAAGCTCTTCGCCATTAATTTGGCTGTCATAGCTTACATGTTAACATGGATAACTCATCTTTTTGCATATACAGCTTAGTAGAGAACAGTATATACAAAGCTTAATTACTTTACCTTAAGTCTCGAGTCTTGTCCTCGAGCTCTTTGCTTAGTATATCACGCAAACTATCCTCAGCCTACAAAGTACAAACACAGGAAATGTTGCATCAATATCAATGTATCATTTCAAAATTGTAGTTCTACTGACTTAGTTCAAGTGTTCAACATTTATAATTCCAACAAGATCTAGGGTTTCTAAGATCCAATACCTTGAAGCATTTTATTTTATTTTGTTAATTTTCCCAGAGTTTGTATCAATTTGAACACATAAAAAGTCTATGTACTCTACTTAAATCGCGCTGAATTTTAGAGTAAAAAATTGCAAGACACACAAAGGCAAGTAAAATCTCCACAAAATCATGGTTGCGAAGAAGCAAAGAAGTTGATAAACCTAATGTAGTATTGACATCCATGAAACATCCTACTTCCAAGCATCACTTGCATCTAGAAGAGAAGTTCCTCGTTGTTTCATGCAAAATGGTATGACTTAATTAAGAAATCATACCTATGTAGCAAACTGAAGTGACATAAGATAGAGAACAGCTTACCTCAATCTGAAGTGATGATTCCTCTAGCCTGTTGAGGTTGTCTGCATGTAGCATATGTCGTTGAATCACCTGTGTCATCCTTGATAGGCAAATTAAGAGCAATATATTTGAGTTATGTTACAATCACAATCTTATCAAGATGGTGACAAGTGCTAATGTAAACGGACCAATACCCCTCTAGATTGTTTTTGTAAGCCTTTATAGATATTGTTTCGCTCGTCCTTATAACTTTTTAAACTCAACAAAGTCTCACTAATACAGATACACTCTCGTTGTCAGCCACGCTTGTGCCTGTTATACGCACACAAGCGCCTCAATCGACCCTCGACCCTCACTCTTTTTGACAAATAGTCAAGAGTTCCCATTCTGAATCAAGCACCGCTCGTGCCCAAAAATCTTGAAATACACTTTTCGCACAAAGCTTACGCCCTTGCCACCACATAGGCAAGAGCGTGTCGCACGATCCGGTGCCAAAACACTCGGATCGTGATAGTTGGTATCAGAGCCAAGGTTCAAACCCAGGTATCAAGAGACCCGAGTAAGCAACCCAAAATGGAACCAATTGAAGAAAGACTATTTAGGCTAGAGGGCAAGTCAAAAAGTTGGAACCGACTCGAGGAAATTGTAATTGGCCAAGCAATAGAAATCGATAAACTCGACAATCCAGTCGACGAGCTCATGCAAGAGAAATAGGTGTTTCATGAACAACTTAGCTTTGTTTAGGGGAAAGTTGATAAAGCACTGGACGAGTGCGCGACCCTGATACGCGCTGCAAGGAGATACTTTGGTGGAGGTGGTGCGATGAAAATCAAACCTCTAAAGCCTCGATACTACAACGACGTTAGAAACTAGAAGGAGGTTGCTAATTTTCTCTTCGACGTGGAACAATACTTCAAAATCTGTCCGCTCAGCAACTATCTAAACGTGGATATCGCGACCATGCACTTGTCAGATGACGCAAGGCTATGGTGCAAAGAAAGCACACTGGCATAGAAGCTGGAAAGATCAAGATAAACACATGGAAGGATTCAAGAAGGAACTCAAAGAACAGTTTTACCGTGAGAACACCGAGCTCACCGCACGAATGAAGTTGTAGGAGCTCCGCCACAAGGGCTTCATTTGTGACTATGTGAAAGAATACTCGGCTTGCATGTTGGATACCCGAGACATGAATAAGAAAGATCGGTTGTTCAACTTTGTTCACAGGTTGATAGAATTAATGGGCGCAACATGAGGCTCTGAGGGCGAAGGTTGACACCCCCTCGACTGCCATGAATAGGGGTGTGCAAGGTCCGGTCCGAACCATAATTTGGACCAGATTCAAACTGTAATGGGACTGGACCGGATAAAACAATTATGTTCCTTAAAATTCATGATTTCGATTTTCCAATTCAGGTAAAACCCGAAAAAATTTGGTCCAGATCAGTGACCTGGTTTTTTGGTAAAAAAAATAAAAAATAAGGTTTAAAATATATAAGACAACCTAACTTTGTTGGAAAAAATTATTTAGTATCTCCTTTGTCTAGTTAATCTAATAGGCTTTAGTTATATGGAGTAACTAGAAAATTGCGACAGTACACATTGTTTTACTTTTGGCTTCTGGTAGAATTACAACTAACTTAGTTTTTGTTTAATCTATCGATTTGATGAGTGACGATGGTGTATATTAATGATGATGGGATGAAAAATGTAGCAAAGTGATATAAGATGAAGGTGACAACATATCATATATAGGGAAAGCTATATATACATGCCACTTTTATATGTAAAACACAAGTACACGGGTCACTGATTGTCTAACCTCGATAGCATAAAAATAAATGGTGGTCTAAATAGGACCGGACCGGATTGACCGGAATAATTTCGGTTCGGTCCTTGGTCTATGAAAACTCAAAATTTCAGTATGTCGGTCTAACTAATTCCTGTCCGATTTTGGACTTGTGCACACCTCTAGCCATGACTGCTGCAGAGCGACTAATGGACTACTCCGCGGGAAAGGGTCATCGCTCAGGAGAAGAATCACGGGGACGCCTACAAGCTTGGAAGGCCCGACTCCAAGCTCACCTAAGAGTGCGAGAAACGACTCAAGGGTGTTGTCCAGCTCGGTCTGGGGATTCAAGAAAGGAAATGGGGGGGTAGGGGGGACTCGCAGAAATCTTAGAAGTCACCTTCTCAATCAATAAGAGAATTGAGTCGACACGTCCTTGGAAAAATTTAGTAGGTAAAATTATTTGCTATGTCGAGGTCCACACAATTGGTGGAAGTGCAAGCACAAAGGGGATATCGACAACCTCCAGAGAAAGTTGTCGGACATGTCAGTGGAAGAAGCCCCGAAATAGACCAAAAAAGAAGAATGCAGCTACGACGAAGAGCTCCGGAGGATGGGTGTCGTCTATATGATGTACGCAATGGGGAAAGAAGGCCTAAAGACAGGAGAGGGCTCAACAAACTTGATGTATGAGGACCTCTCAGTGAATGGGAGGAAAGTTCTGAAGGAAATAATGCCCTTGGTCCAAGTATGCATTCAATGTTAAGTCTAATAAATGCGGTTCAGTATTAATTAACAAGTTAATAATTCAGTGAGATCAAGTGAGCTGAATGCCTAGCTAGAGGCCGCTTCAGTTCAAGTGGAATTAATGATATTAATCCACAGCTTACTCTTGACTGAACCCGTAGGGTCACACAAATAGTACGTAAACGGATCAAGTATTTAATGGCATTAAATACTCCATCTATGAATATTCGGAACCGACGGATCTTGGTTTCAGTGGGAGCTAAGATCGTCACAGGCAAGAAATGAATACTCCGGAAACGATGATATTGCCGGAAACGGAAATATGGATCGTATCGGAAATATGAATATTATCCAAGTCGTAGATGTTGCCGGAAACGGAAACATGGTACGTATCGGAAAATATTATTGGAAATGGAAATATTACCAGAATCGGAAATATTGCCGGAAACGGAAATATTGTCAGAATCGGAAATATTACCGGAATCAGAAAATAATTCCGGAAACGGAAATATTAAATATTTGTTCGAAACGGGAATTAATTCCGGAATCGGAAATATTAAATATTGTTCGTATCGGAAATAGATTCCGGAAATGGAAATTTAATCGGAAGCGTATCGTACGAATTAGCATCGGACGAGGCCTGCCGGACGAAGGCCCAGCACGAAGCCAGGCCATCGCCCAGCAAGCACGCACGCCACAGCCCAGCGCGCACAAGGCCGCGCATGCGTGGGCCGTGCTGCGCGGGCTGCTGCTCGCACGCGCATGGGCAGCCCTTGTGGCTGCCGTGTGTGTGTGAGTTTGAGCTCATGCGAGATTCCTGAATCTGCAAGAGTCAGTGTATGATTAAATGTCTATTCCTATTGGATAAATTGATTAAGTAGAATTCATGTAGAATTCTAATTCCAATTAATTCGCATCCTACTAGGATTACGATTCCTTTTCCATAACTCTATAAATAAAGGCCTAGGGGTCATAATTTATACACAAGTTTTTAAGTATTCAAAAGTGAGTTTTGAGAGAAAATCAAACACACATCTTGCTCAAAAGTGCCGAATTTTCTGAGTACCTTAAGGGCGATTCTAGTTGGTCAATCTTAAGGCGGATCCGGACGTGCTGTGGACTATCTACGGAGGGACGACATTTGGAGTCCTAAAAGACTTGTTCTTGTTCGGTTCGGGCGCAGCTAGGGAGGGCACGCAACAAAGAGTATGCATCTAATTATGCTATATGATTATGTGTAAATAATATGTTTCCTGGGTTAATGGTTGTTTCCGCATGATCTATGTAAATGTCATATGTATCATAACCTAACAGTGGTATCACGAGCCCCTTATTATTTTCATAATCTAAATTGCATGAACATGGTTAAATATTACAAATTTGCAAGAATTAAAAGGGGTGATTAATTTTCGTAATTGTTAATTAATTGCAAATTGCGTTTATTTAATTATATGTACGCAGTTTTTCGGCAGTTTCTTCATTACTCATCCGAATTGAGTGATTTTTGTGTCAATTCCGTATGTAAAAGGCATTCTAAAATTTTGACAAAAACAGTATTTTTCTGCCGAACCCAGAATTCTCAAATTCGAAGCCTAACTATGACTTTTCGAAGGTTTTAGTTTTTCGGATGCAAAATTTCGTAAATTTAAGATGTTAAATTAAATATTTGCGATTCCTGTTGATAAATCTTGAATTTTTGATTGACCTACTGCATATGTTTAACAAGTTTGAATGCCTAGTCTTGTTAATTATGCAATCTAATTTGTAATTATGATTAATTTGTTGAAAATTAGAATAATTTAGAATTAATTTGATTTTCATAATTAATTGTAATTTAATTAGAAACCTATGATTAAAAACCACCATAAAAATTGTAAATTTACGATAAATTTTAAATTTTTATGACCTAGACTTGAATCCATAACAATCGGAAATCAATTGGATAATAAATTTTCGATTTTTCGCCCTAAAATTATGAAATTAATAATATTTATTAATTTGTCATTAATTTTAAATATAAATTTTAAATTTTTATGCGATTCGTTCAAATAACTTGCACGCACGAAGCAATGGACGCTTCATGTTACCCTTAAGGGGTGTTGTATAATGCGGGCATGCGACGACGAGCAAGGGAGCTCGTCGCCCGTGCGGCACGAATGCAATGAGCAAGGGCGTAGTGCACGAGCGCAAGGCAGCAGCCCTGCCTTGTGTCGTGTGCCACGAGCAATGAACGTATGGGCATGGGCGAGGGGCGAGCCAAGGCAGTCGCGTGTGGGCAGCAAGCGAGCTGCGCCACAGCGCGCGCTGCCTCGCATAACAGCGCGCAGCCTCGTGCGCAGCGAGCGCAAGCTCGCGTGCCACGAGCGCTGCGCACAGCATCACTCGCGCGCACCAGCGAGCGATCTCGCGCGCCAGCGAGCGATGGCTCGCGCGCGCACCAGCGAGCGATCTCGCGCGCCAGCGAGCGATGGCTCGCGCGCACCAGCGCGCGATCTCGCGCGCCAGCGAGCGATGGCTCGCGCGCACCAGCGAGCGATGCAGCGCCCCAGCGAGCGATGGCTCGCGCGCACCAGCGAGCGATCTCGCGCACCAGCGAGCGCGGTAACGCGCGCGCGCTGCGAGCGATAGCTCGCGTGCGGTGGGCGCTGTGCGGAGGCTTGCGTATGGGACAGCAGCAGCTATGCAACGAGCGCATGGGCTGCGCGCACATGGCCAGCAATGGCTGTGTGCGTACAGCCCATGGGCGTGCAACGCGTAGGGTGTTTGCGTTTCGATTAGATCGTTTTGAATGTTTAATTTGAAAATTTCAGTTCACGTAATTTTAATTAATTTTAAAATTAATAATTTGAATTAATTTCTTGGATTTTAATTTTGAATATTATAATTATAATAATTGGAATTTATTCTAATTATTTTACTAAAATTAAAATCATGAATTAATTTAAATGCGACTGAAATTAAATTAAATTTTGGATTCAATTATAAATTTATATGAGCTTTAAATTTTAATTAAATTTGTATGTTTCCGGTTAGACTAGAAATACAATTTTATGTTTAAAATTAGTAAAGCATATGAATTTATTGGTTTGAGTGGGAGCACTTTTTAGTCATAAACTCTTGATTAGGTCTACAAATCCTTAAGGTTAAAACAACTCGATTAGAATTAATAAGGACTGAATAATTGGTAGATTATTGGTGCCCTTGATTAATTGCTGCAAATGTTTACGTGATGCATAATGTGTTTAACTAACCAGCTATGTGGGCCATTCATGATAATGAATGGGTGAATGGTATATATTGTATATGTACTGTTTTGCAGGTTATGAAGTGACTAGTATGGCCCAAATAGGATAGAAAATATGGTCTGCGTGAAGGAAATAATGCCCTTGGTCCAAGTATGCATTCAATGTTAAGTCTAATAAATGCGGTTCAGTATTAATTAACAAGTTAATAATTCAGTGAGATCAAGTGAGCTGAATGCCTAGCTAGAGGCCGCTTCAGTTCAAGTGGAATTAATGATATTAATCCACAGCTTACTCTTGACTGAACCCGTAGGGTCACACAAATAGTACGTAAACGGATCAAGTATTTAATGGCATTAAATACTCCATCTATGAATATTCGGAACCGACGGATCTTGGTTTCAGTGGGAGCTAAGATCGTCACAGGCAAGAAATGAATACTCCGGAAACGATGATATTGCCGGAAACGGAAATATGGATCGTATCGGAAATATGAATATTATCCAAGTCGTAGATGTTGCCGGAAACGGAAACATGGTACGTATCGGAAAATATTATTGGAAATGGAAATATTACCAGAATCGGAAATATTGCCGGAAACGGAAATATTGTCAGAATCGGAAATATTACCGGAATCAGAAAATAATTCCGGAAACGGAAATATTAAATATTTGTTCGAAACGGAAATTAATTCCGGAATCGGAAATATTAAATATTGTTCGTATCGGAAATAGATTCCGGAAATGGAAATTTAATCGGAAGCGTATCGTACGAATTAGCATCGGACGAGGCCTGCCGGACGAAGGCCCAGCACGAAGCCAGGCCATCGCCCAGCAAGCACGCACGCCACAGCCCAGCGCGCACAAGGCCGCGCATGCGTGGGCCGTGCTGCGCGGGCTGCTGCTCGCACGCGCATGGGCAGCCCTTGTGGCTGCCGTGTGTGTGTGAGTTTGAGCTCATGCGAGATTCCTGAATCTGCAAGAGTCAGTGTATGATTAAATGTCTATTCCTATTGGATAAATTGATTAAGTAGAATTCATGTAGAATTCTAATTCCAATTAATTCGCATCCTACTAGGATTACGATTCCTTTTCCATAACTCTATAAATAAAGGCCTAGGGGTCATAATTTATACACAAGTTTTTAAGTATTCAAAAGTGAGTTTTTGAGAGAAAATCAAACACACATCTTGCTCAAAAGTGCCGAATTTTCTGAGTACCTTAAGGGCGATTCTAGTTGGTCAATCTTAAGGCGGATCCGGACGTGCTGTGGACTTTCTACGGAGGGACGACACTTGGAGTCCTAAAAGACTTGTTCTTGTTCGGTTCGGGCGCAGCTAGGGAAGGCACGCAACAAAGAGTATGCATCTAATTATGCTATATGATTATGTGTAAATAATATGTTTCCTGGGTTAATGGTTTTTCCGCATGATCTATGTAAATGTCATATGTATCATAACCTAACAGTGGTATCACGAGCCCCTTATTATTTTCATAATCTAAATTGCATGAACATGGTTAAATATTACAAATTTGCAAGAATTAAAAGGGGTGATTAATTTTCGTAATTGTTAATTAATTGCAAATTGCGTTTATTTAATTATATGTACGCAGTTTTTCGGCAGTTTCTTCATTACTCATCCGAATTGAGTGATTTTTGTGTCAATTCCGCATGTAAAAGGCATTCTAAAATTTTGACAAAAATAGTATTTTTCTGCCGAACCCAGAATTCTCAAATTCGAAGCCTAACTATGACTTTTCGAAGGTTTTAGTTTTTCGGATGCAAAATTTCGTAAATTTAAGATGTTAAATTAAATATTTGCGATTCCTGTTGATAAATCTTGAATTTTTGATTGACCTACTGCATATGTTTAACAAGTTTGAATGCCTAGTCTTGTTAATTATGCAATCTAATTTGTAATTATGATTAATTTGTTGAAAATTAGAATAATTTAGAATTAATTTGATTTTCATAATTAATTGTAATTTAATTAGAAACCTATGATTAAAAACCACCATAAAAATTGTAAATTTACGATAAATTTTAAATTTTTATGACCTAGACTTGAATCCATAACAATCGGAAATCAATTGGATAATAAATTTTCGATTTTTTCGCCCTAAAATTATGAAATTAATAATATTTATTAATTTGTCATTAATTTTAAATATAAATTTTAAATTTTTATGCGATTCGTTCAAATAACTTGCACGCACGAAGCAATGGACGCTTCGTGTTACCCTTAAGGGGTGTTGTATAATGCGGGCATGCGACGACGAGCAAGGGAGCTCGTCGCCCGTGCGGCACGAATGCAATGAGCAAGGGCGTAGTGCACGAGCGCAAGGCAGCAGCCCTGCCTTGTGTCGTGTGCCACGAGCAATGAACGGATGGGCATGGGCGAGGGGCGAGCCAAGGCAGTCGCGTGTGGGCAGCAAGCGAGCTGCGCCACAGCGCGCGCTGCCTCGCATAACAGCGCGCAGCCTCGTGCGCAGCGAGCGCAAGCTCGCGTGCCACGAGCGCTGCGCACAGCATCACTCGCGCGCACCAGCGAGCGATGGCTCGCGCGCGCGCAGCGAGCGATCTCGCGCGCCAGCGAGCGATGGCTCGCGCGCACCAGCGAGCGATGCAGCGCCCCAGCGAGCGATGGCTCGCGCGCACCAGCGAGCGATCTCGCGCACCAGCGAGCGCGGTAACGCGCGCGCGCTGCGAGCGATAGCTCGCGTGCGGTGGGCGCTGTGCGGAGGCTTGCGTATGGGACAGCAGCAGCTATGCAACGAGCGCATGGGCTGCGCGCACATGGCCAGCAATGGCTGTGTGCGTACGGCCCATGGGCGTGCAACGCGTAGGGTGTTTGCGTTTCGATTAGATCGTTTTGAATGTTTAATTTGAAAATTTCAGTTCACGTAATTTTAATTAATTTTAAAATTAATAATTTGAATTAATTTCTTGGATTTTAATTTTGAATATTATAATTATAATAATTGGAATTTATTCTAATTATTTTACTAAAATTAAAATCATGAATTAATTTAAATGCGACTGAAATTAAATTAAATTTTGGATTCAATTATAAATTTATATGAGCTTTAAATTTTAATTAAATTTGTATGTTTCCGGTTAGACTAGAAATACAATTTTATGTTTAAAATTAGTAAAGCATATGAATTTATTGGTTTGAGTGGGAGCACTTTTTAGTCATAAACTCTTGATTAGGTCTACAAATCCTTAAGGTTAAAACAACTCGATT
This sequence comes from Spinacia oleracea, assembly GCF_020520425.1. Classification (NCBI taxonomy): domain Eukaryota; kingdom Viridiplantae; phylum Streptophyta; class Magnoliopsida; order Caryophyllales; family Amaranthaceae; genus Spinacia; species Spinacia oleracea. The sequence continues at coordinate 174,666,236 of NC_079490.1, read as the reverse complement.
AGAATTAATAAGGACTGAATAATTGGTAGATTATTGGTGACCTTGATTAATTGCTGCAAATGTTTACGTGATGCATAATGTGTTTTAACTAACCAGCTATGTGGGCCATTCATGATAATGAATGGGTGAATGGTATATATTGTATATGTACTGTTTTGCAGGTTATGAAGTGACTAGTATGGCCCAAATAGGATAGAAAATATGGTCTGCGTACCATTAATTTGAATGTAATTGGTCTAAAGTACCAAAGTTGTTTTTCAATTCAAATATGGTCTGCGTACCATCAAATAGTTGTAATTAGTTATAACTTATCCTATTTGAAGAAAATGGTGCCTCCCACGGAGATTTTCAAGACGGACTTTGAAGTCAAAGCTTCAAGATGAAGTCGGGCCATACTAGATCACAAATATCTTATGCATGTTTTAAGTTATTTATTGCTTTAAATATGTCTTAAAATGCATGAGATCAAAAGCTTGATTATGTTGCATGATTAAGGATTTTAGTTCACTTAAAATCTAACCAACATAGTAAGAGCCTTAAGTTCCAAACTTAAAAATTGAGTTAAAAGGTGCCATGCCAAAATATACACTTGCTTGGATATCCTTTACATCAATCTAGTAATAGTTTTCGCTCAGCGAGGTGTTACTTATTGGTCCTAAAGGGGCAAGGTACACAAATAATTGTGAGTACATGTTAGTTTTGGTGAAACTCAACGATATAAGTAAGGAGTCCTTTTATGTCGTGGCAAATTCGATAGGTTTACCTAATAAGTTCTTAGACGTACCTATCAACCAAGAATAGTTTTTAGACTATTAGCAAAAGGCTTTTGCTTACCTAAGATGTTCTAGGATTAAGTCGACAAACTGTGCTTAGTTCTTCAATGATTTTAGGATCTTGGAATCATTTTATTCACACCTGCCGGAACACATAACTTGAATAAAATGCTTAATAAACATTGAATTATGCATGTATGCTAGAATTTAAGTTTATTAAGAGAAACTGTGAATGGTTATTTATTTGTTTATTCTTTTCAATTGTAGTTTTTAATATGGCAAACAACAATTCATTCAACATTCGATCAATTCTCGAAAAGGAGAAGTTGAACGGGAAAAACTTCCTTGACTGGCAAAGGAACTTGCAAATAGTTCTTATGCAGGAAGAAAAGGAGTATGTCCTAGATGAGGCGATGCCCGAAGCTCCAGGCGACGGGATCACTCAGGCAGCCCTCAATCGTTGGATTGATGCCAACAAGGATGTGAAATGTCTAATGCTCGCCACTATGAGTGCGGATCTGCAGAAAACGTTCATCAACTCAGATGCTTTCACAATCATCAGTGAGTTGAAGAACATGTTCCAAGATCTGGCTCGAGTCGAAAGATTCGAGACTCATAGGCAAATTCTTGAGACCAAGCTTAAGAAAGGCGAGCCCGTAAGTCCACATGTTCTCAAAATGATTGGACTCATTGAGAATATGAGTCGGCTGGATCAGCAATTTTCTCAGGAAATGGCTATAGACACCATCCTCCATTCTCTTCATAGCGGGTATGATCAGTTCAAACTGAACTACAGTATGAATAGTCTGGACAAAACGCTCACTGAGCTTCACGGTATGCTGAAGACCGCTGAAAAGACGCTCAAAAGTGATAAGCAGGATGTGCTTATGGTGCGTGGGGGCAAGTTCAAGAAATCTGGAAAGAAGAGGAATGCTAAGAAAGGTGGCAACAAGGCCAGCCCAACTAAGCAAACTGGCGCCAAATCTGCAAAGAGAAAGGTCAGTCAACCCACTTCTGAATCCGAATGCTTCTACTGCAAGAAGAAGGGGCATTGGAAGAGAGATTGCTTGAAGCTAAAGGAAGATCAGAAGAACGGAACAGTCGTTCCATCTTCAGGTATTTTCGTTATAGACTGTATACTTGCTAATTCAACTTCTTGGGTATTAGATACTGGTTGTGGCTCACACTTATGTTCCAATCCACAGGGACTAAGAAGAAGTAGAAAGTTAAGCAAGGGAGAAGTCGACCTACGAGTGGGAAATGGAGCACGGATTGCTGCATTAGCCGTAGGAACTTACTATTTGTCGTTGCCCTCCGGGCTAGTTTTGGAACTGGAAGAATGTTTCCATGTTCCAAGTCTTACTAAAAACATCATTTCAGTTTCTTGCTTAGATGCTAAGGGATTTTCCTTTATAATAAAAGACAATAGTTGTTCGTTTTATTTTAAAGAGATGTTTTATGGATCTGCTAGATTAGTCAATGGACTTTATTTATTAGATCACGACAAACAAGTATATAACATAAATACCAAAAGGGCCAAAAAGAATGATTCAGATCTCACCTATCTGTGGCATTGTCGATTAGGCCATATAAACTTGAAACGCTTAGAAAGACTTCAAAAGGAAGGAATTCTAGAACCATTTGACTTAGAGGATTATGGTAAATGCGAATCATGTTTACTTGGCAAAATGACAAAGCAACCTTTCTCTAAAGTCGGAGAAAGAGCAAATGAACTATTGGGTTTAATCCATACAGATGTATGTGGACCAATGAGTACAAATGCTAGAGGTGGTTTCAGCTACTTTATCACTTTCACTGATGACTTCAGTAGGTATGGTTATGTCTACCTAATGAAGCATAAGTCTGAATCCTTTGACAAATTCAAGGAATTTCAGAGTGAAGTAGAGAATCAATTAGGCAAGAAGATCAAGGCACTGCGGTCTGATAGAGGCGGTGAATATCTGAGCTATGAATTTGATGACCATCTGAAAGAATGTGGAATTCTATCAGAATTGACTCCTCCTGGAACACCACAATGGAACGGTGTGTCAGAACGGAGGAACAGAACCTTGCTAGACATGGTCAGGTCAATGATGGGTCAGGCCGAACTTCCATTAGAATTTTGGGGACATGCACTAAATACAGCTGCACTCACTATAAATAGAGCTCCGTCTAAAGCTGTCGAAAAGACTCCATACGAATTATGGTTTGGAAAGCCTCCAAATGTGTCTTTTCTTAAGATTTGGGGATGTGAAGTATACGTCAAACGATTAATTTCAGACAAACTTCATCCAAAATCTGACAAATGTATCCTTGTGGGCTATCCAAAGGAAACAAAGGGGTATTACTTCTACAATACATCTGAGAACAAAGTGTTTGTTGCTCGAGATGGTGTCTTTTTGGAGAAGGATCATATTTCCAAAATGACAAGTGGGAGAAAAGTAGACCTCGAAGAAATTCGAGTCGAACAACAAACTCTAGAGAATGCTCAAGATGACATTCAGGATGAAACTCAGAGACCTTTAGAAGAATCTGGTGAGAATCATGGTCAATCTAGAAATGTTACCCCGCGTAGATCGCAAAGATATAGATCTCAACCGGAAAGGTACTTAGGTATTTTGACGAACGAGAGCTATGACGTTCTATTACTTGAAAGTGATGAACCTGCGACTTACAAGCAAGCTATGACGAGCCCTAGCTCCAAGCAATGGCAAGAAGCCATGCAATCTGAATTAGACTCCATGTCTGAAAACCAAGTATGGGATTTGGTCGATTTGCCAGATGGCTACCAAGCCATTGGAAGCAAATGGGTTTTCAAACTGAAAAAGGACAAGGATGGGAAACTTGAAGTTTTCAAAGCTAGATTGGTTGCGAAAGGTTACAGGCAAGTCCACGGTATGGATTACGATGAAACCTTTTCACCAGTTGCAATGCTAAAGTCTATTCGAATAATGTTAGCAATCGCTGCATATTACGATTACGAAATATGGCAGATGGATGTCAAAACTGCTTTCTTAAACGGCGTTTTAACAGAAACTGTGTTTATGACACAGCCTGAAGGTTTTGAGGATCCAAAGAATGCTAAAAAGGTATGCAAGCTAAAGAAATCAATCTACGGATTGAAGCAGGCATCCAGGAGCTGGAATATACGTTTTGATGAAGCAGTCAGTGACTTTGGTTTCATCAAGAACGCGGACGAATCTTGTGTATACAAGAAGGTCAGTGGGAGCAAAATTGCTTTCCTAGTATTATATGTCGACGACATATTGCTTATCGGAAATGACATTCCTATGTTGAACTCTGTCAAGATTTGGCTTGGAAAATGTTTTTCGATGAAGGATCTAGGGGAAGCACAGTACATATTGGGCATCAAGATTTACAGAGATAGATCTAAAAAGATGATTGGACTTAGTCAAAGCACTTATATCAATAAGGTGCTTGATAGGTTCAAGATGGCGGACTCCAAGCGAGGCTACCTACCCATGTCTCATGGAATGACTCTAAGCAAGACTCAGTGCCCAAAAACACTTGATGAGCGTAGACGAATGAATGGGATTCCATATGCATCATTGATTGGTTCAATAATGTATGCTATGATATGTACACGCCCGGATGTTGCGTACGCACTCAGTGCTACGAGCAGATACCAGTCAGACCCAGGAGAGGCGCATTGGACTGCTGCCAAGAATATTCTGAAGTACCTGAAAAGGCACAAAGATGACTTCCTGGTCTATGGTGGAGATGATGAATTAATTGTTAAAGGCTATACGGACGCAAGTTTCCAAACCGACAAAGATGATTTCAGATCACAGTCTGGGTTTGTCTTCTGCCTCAACGGAGGAGCAGTAAGCTGGAAAAGTGCTAAGCAAAGCACCATTGCGGATTCTACAACTGAAGCGGAGTACATTGCTGCACATGAAGCAGCAAAGGAAGCTATATGGCTAAGGAAGTTCATAGGAGAACTTGGTGTAGTCCCCTCCATTAAAGGACCAATAGCCCTGTATTGTGATAATAACGGAGCTATTGCACAGGCAAAAGAGCCTAGACACCACCAGAGAGTCAAGCATGTACTTCGTAGATTTCACCTTCTACGAGAGTTCGTTGAAAGAAAAGAAGTCGAGATAAGCAAAATTGGAACTGATGACAACATATCAGATCCATTAACTAAACCTCTGCCGCAAGCGAAGCACAACTCGCACACTGCAGCTATGGGAATCAAGCATATTGGAGAATGGCTTTGATGTCTCTGTTTAATGTTTTAAAGTTTTAGAGTTTAAATCTTTGTAAAACATTATTGGTTAATCATTCACAATAAATGAAAGGAATTCATTTTTCCATTTAATTTGTGGTTTATTAAATGATGAGTCCCTTCAACTTGACGATATATTCAAGATAGACTGTCAGGACCAGTCCTGTGACTAAGAAATGTCTATCAAGTGAACTTGAATGTCAAAGGTTGAAAATGGTCCCTAGTCGGAGTTTTCTATAAAATTGGACGCATAGAAAACGTTAGACGATTAGAATGCAAGATGACTAGTAGTTCTGTTTCTTGAACTATGTGGACATGGCAATGTCATAATCATTTGCATAGATACTTACTTTGGGAAGACTAGTATCGGACAAGACCTATGAAACTTTACTGTAAGAGATGAAAGTCTGTCATAAGTAAATTTCATTAAATTATTAGACACTAAATCCTCAATACCTGAGTGATTTGAGATTACTTGTTTGAGAACTGGTTGCTTTGACGTTGACCAACCGTCGCACCGTAAAAGGAGGCTATAAAGGCAACGCTCAGGTAATCACCTATCAAACGAAGTCTAATCTCAAGATCGCAAGATTGGGATTGTCCTCCCATAAATCGGGATGAGATGCTTAAAAGTTGTACAAGGCCACTCGGAGAGCTAGAAACTGTGAAATGCATGGCCGTGCTCGGATGAATCATAGGCTATGATTATCTGTTTATTTGATCAGTTGAACTCTGAAACCGAGGAACACCTCTGGACATAATAAGGATGACAACTCTTACCTTATGTTCAAGAGCAAGCATCGAGCGACAAAGGAATTAGGAAATGCACACTTGTCCCTAAGGACAAGTGGGAGACTGAAGGAAATAATGCCCTTGGTCCAAGTATGCATTCAATGTTAAGTCTAATAAATGCGGTTCAGTATTAATTAACAAGTTAATAATTCAGTGAGATCAAGTGAGCTGAATGCCTAGCTAGAGGCCGCTTCAGTTCAAGTGGAATTAATGATATTAATCCACAGCTTACTCTTGACTGAACCCGTAGGGTCACACAAATAGTACGTAAACGGATCAAGTATTTAATGGCATTAAATACTCCATCTATGAATATTCGGAACCGACGGATCTTGGTTTCAGTGGGAGCTAAGATCGTCACAGGCAAGAAATGAATACTCCGGAAACGATGATATTGCCGGAAACGGAAATATGGATCGTATCGGAAATATGAATATTATCCAAGTCGTAGATGTTGCCGGAAACGGAAACATGGTACGTATCGGAAAATATTATTGGAAATGGAAATATTACCAGAATCGGAAATATTGCCGGAAACGGAAATATTGTCAGAATCGGAAATATTACCGGAATCAGAAAATAATTCCGGAAACGGAAATATTAAATATTTGTTCGAAACGGAAATTAATTCCGGAATCGGAAATATTAAATATTGTTCGTATCGGAAATAGATTCCGGAAATGGAAATTTAATCGGAAGCGTATCGTACGAATTAGCATCGGACGAGGCCTGCCGGACGAAGGCCCAGCACGAAGCCAGGCCATCGCCCAGCAAGCACGCACGCCACAGCCCAGCGCGCACAAGGCCGCGCATGCGTGGGCCGTGCTGCGCGGGCTGCTGCTCGCACGCGCATGGGCAGCCCTTGTGGCTGCCGTGTGTGTGTGAGTTTGAGCTCATGCGAGATTCCTGAATCTGCAAGAGTCAGTGTATGATTAAATGTCTATTCCTATTGGATAAATTGATTAAGTAGAATTCATGTAGAATTCTAATTCCAATTAATTCGCATCCTACTAGGATTACGATTCCTTTTCCATAACTCTATAAATAAAGGCCTAGGGGTCATAATTTATACACAAGTTTTTAAGTATTCAAAAGTGAGTTTTTGAGAGAAAATCAAACACACATCTTGCTCAAAAGTGCCGAATTTTCTGAGTACCTTAAGGGCGATTCTAGTTGGTCAATCTTAAGGCGGATCCGGACGTGCTGTGGACTTTCTACGGAGGGACGACACTTGGAGTCCTAAAAGACTTGTTCTTGTTCGGTTCGGGCGCAGCTAGGGAAGGCACGCAACAAAGAGTATGCATCTAATTATGCTATATGATTATGTGTAAATAATATGTTTCCTGGGTTAATGGTTTTTCCGCATGATCTATGTAAATGTCATATGTATCATAACCTAACACTGCGTACCATTAATTTGAATGTAATTGGTCTAAAGTACCAAAGTTGTTTTTCAATTCAAATATGGTCTGCGTACCATCAAATAGTTGTAATTAGTTATAACTTATCCTATTTGAAGAAAATGGTGCCTCCCACGGAGATTTTCAAGACGGACTTTGAAGTCAAAGCTTCAAGATGAAGTCGGGCCATACTAGATCACAAATATCTTATGCATGTTTTAAGTTATTTATTGCTTTAAATATGTCTTAAAATGCATGAGATCATAAGCTTGATTATGTTGCATGATTAAGGATTTTAGTTCACTTAAAATCTAACCAACATAGTAAGAGCCTTAAGTTCCAAACTTAAAAATTGAGTTAAAAGGTGCCATGCCAAAATATACACTTGCTTGGATATCCTTTACATCAATCTAGTAATAGTTTTCGCTCAGCGAGGTGTTACTTATTGGTCCTAAAGGGGCAAGGTACACAAATAATTGTGAGTACATGTTAGTTTTGGTGAAACTCAACGATATAAGTAAGGAGTCCTTTTATGTCGTGGCAAATTCGATAGGTTTACCTAATAAGTTCTTAGACGTACCTATCAACCAAGAATAGTTTCTAGACTATTAGCAAAAGGCTTTTGCTTACCTAAGATGTTCTAGGATTAAGTCGACAAACTGTGCTTAGTTCTTCAATGATTTTAGGATCTTGGAATCATTTTATTCACACCTGCCGGAACACATAACTTGAATAAAATGCTTAATAAACATTGAATTATGCATGTATGCTAGAATTTAAGTTTATTAAGAGAAACTGTGAATGGTTATTTATTTGTTTATTCTTTTCAATTGTAGTTTTAATATGGCAAACAACAATCAAAACATCATCATGGGTTCTGAGCTTATGGTCAAGCTGAACCTGACAAATTTTCTTGAATGGGAAGCTAAGCTAGTTGAAATAGTCAAACTCAATGGACTTGAGTATGTACTATCACATCCCATGCCAAGCTACTATGCCAGAGACATGACCCCTGAGAGATTTTACGCCTGGGATGCGGATCTCAAAAAGGTTATGAGTCTCATGCTGAACAATATCTCTGATGATTGGGCTAGAAGGTTTGTAGCCTATGAACCTTTTACGCTCATCAAGAATCTGAGGGATATCTGTCGTGGAAGTACGGAGGACAGGGACCTGAACGTCCATGAGTTGATTGAATCAATGTCTGGGCTAAAGGTTAGTTCTCCCAACAGGTGTTATAGGATGGAGGTCCAAGAAACACATGTTCAGCTCCTTCGCACTAAACAGAGGGTAGGCGTCCCACTGAGGTTCCATGTGGATCTTATGTGTTCATATTTTGATCGCCTAAGTCTACTAGGAACACCAATAAGCGAAAGGATGGCAGTCTCTGTCTTGCTCAATTCACTACACAGTGGGTTTGGTCGCTTCAAGCAACAATACCTAAGTGAACCAAGAGAAGAAACAGTTGCAGAATTTATTCACCTTGTCAGAAAGGCTGAAATAGTACTGGACTGTGAAGCCAAAGATTTACTCAAGGCTAGAAAGAGACCATTCAAGAAAGGTGGAAAGTCCAAGGGCAATGCTAAATCAAAGCAGGACAAGTCCACATCAAGCTGTCTTTATTGTGATGGAATAGGCCATTACAAAAGAGAATGTCCAAAGCTAAAGGAAGATCAGAAGAACGGAACAGTCGTTCCATCTTCAGGTATTTTCGTTATAGACTGTATACTTGCTAATTCAACTTCTTGGGTATTAGATACAGGTTGTGGCTCACACTTATGTTCCAATCCACAGGGACTAAGAAGAAGTAGAAAGTTAAGCAAGGGTGAAGTCGACCTACGAGTGGGAAATGGAGCACGGATTGCTGCATTAGCCGTAGGAACTTACTATTTGTCGTTGCCCTCCGGGCTAGTTTTGGAACTGGAAGAATGTTTCCATGTTCCAAGTCTTACCAAAAACATCATTTCAGTTTCTTGCTTAGATGCTAAGGGATTTTCCTTTATAATAAAAGACAATAGTTGTTCGTTTTATTTTAAAGAGATGTTTTATGGATCTGCTAGATTAGTCAATGGACTTTATTTATTAGATCACGACAAACAAGTATATAACATAAATACCAAAAAGGCCAAAAAGGATGATTCAGATCTCACCTATCTGTGGCATTGTCGATTAGGCCATATAAACTTGAAACGCTTAGAAAGACTTCAAAGAGAAGGAATTCTAGAACCATTTGACTTAGAGGATTATGGTAAATGCGAATCATGTTTACTTGGCAAAATGACAAAGCAACCTTTCTCTAAAGTTGGAGAAAGAGCAAATGAACTATTGGGTTTAATCCATACAGATGTATGTGGACCAATGAGTACAAATGCTAGAGGTGGTTTCAGCTACTTTATCACTTTCACTGATGACTTCAGTAGGTATGGTTATGTCTACCTAATGAAGCATAAGTCTGAATCCTTTGACAAATTCAAGGAATTTCAGAGTGAAGTAGAGAATCAATTAGGCAAGAAGATCAAGGCACTGCGGTCTGATAGAGGCGGTGAATATCTGAGCTATGAATTTGATGACCATCTGAAAGAATGTGGAATTCTATCAGAATTGACTCCTCCTGGAACACCACAATGGAACGGTGTGTCAGAACGGAGGAACAGAACCTTGCTAGACATGGTCAGGTCAATGATGGGTCAGGCCGAACTTCCATTAGAATTTTGGGGACATGCACTAAATACAGCTGCACTCACTATAAATAGAGCTCCGTCTAAAGCTGTCGAAAAGACTCCATACGAATTATGGTTTGGAAAGCCTCCAAATGTGTCTTTTCTTAAGATTTGGGGATGTGAAGTATACGTCAAACGATTAATTTCAGACAAACTTCATCCAAAATCTGACAAATGTATCCTTGTGGGCTATCCAAAGGAAACAAAGGGGTATTACTTCTACAATACATCTGAGAACAAAGTGTTTGTTGCTCGAGATGGTGTCTTTTTGGAGAAGAATCACATTTCCAAAATGACAAGTGGGAGAAAAGTAGACCTCGAAGAAATTCGAGTCGAACAACAAACTCTAGAGAATGCTCAAGATGACATTCAGGATGAAACTCAGAGACCTTTAGAAGAATCTGGTGAGAATCATGGTCAATCTAGAAATGTTACCCCGCGTAGATCGCAAAGATATAGATCTCAACCGGAAAGGTACTTAGGTATTTTGACGAACGAGAGCTATGACGTTCTATTACTTGAAAGTGATGAACCTGCGACTTACAAGCAAGCTATGACGAGCCCTAGCTCCAAGCAATGGCAAGAAGCCATGCAATCTGAATTAGACTCCATGTCTGAAAACCAAGTATGGGATTTGGTCGATTTGCCAGATGGCTACCAAGCCATTGGAAGCAAATGGGTTTTCAAACTGAAAAAGGACAAGGATGGGAAACTTGAAGTTTTCAAAGCTAGATTGGTTGCGAAAGGTTACAGGCAAGTCCACGGTGTGGATTACGATGAAACCTTTTCACCAGTTGCAATGCTAAAGTCTATTCGAATAATGTTAGCAATCGCTGCATATTACGATTACGAAATATGGCAGATGGATGTCAAAACTGCTTTCTTAAACGGCGTTTTAACAGAAACTGTGTTTATGACACAGCCTGAAGGTTTTGAGGATCCAAAGAATGCTAAAAAGGTATGCAAGCTAAAGAAATCAATCTACGGATTGAAGCAGGCATCCAGGAGCTGGAATATACGTTTTGATGAAGCAGTCAGTGACTTTGGTTTCATCAAGAACGCGGACGAATCTTGTGTATACAAGAAGGTCAGTGGGAGCAAAATTGCTTTCCTAGTATTATATGTCGACGACATATTGCTTATCGGAAATGACATTCCTATGTTGAACTCTGTCAAGATTTGGCTTGGAAAATGTTTTTCGATGAAGGATCTAGGGGAAGCACAGTACATATTGGGCATCAAGATTTACAGAGATAGATCTAAAAAGATGATTGGACTTAGTCAAAGCACTTATATCAATAAGGTGCTTGATAGGTTCAAGATGGCGGACTCCAAGCGAGGCTACCTACCCATGTCTCATGGAATGACTCTAAGCAAGACTCAGTGCCCAAAAACACTTGATGAGCGTAGACGAATGAATGGGATTCCATATGCATCATTGATTGGTTCAATAATGTATGCTATGATATGTACACGCCCGGATGTTGCGTACGCACTCAGTGCTACGAGCAGATACCAGTCAGACCCAGGAGAGGCGCATTGGACTGCTGCCAAGAATATTCTGAAGTACCTGAAAAGGCACAAAGATGACTTCCTGGTCTATGGTGGAGATGATGAATTAATTGTTAAAGGCTATACGGACGCAAGTTTCCAAACCGACAAAGATGATTTCAGATCACAGTCTGGGTTTGTCTTCTGCCTCAACGGAGGAGCAGTAAGCTGGAAAAGTGCTAAGCAAAGCACCATTGCGGATTCTACAACTGAAGCGGAGTACATTGCTGCACATGAAGCAGCAAAGGAAGCTATATGGCTAAGGAAGTTCATAGGAGAACTTGGTGTAGTCCCCTCCATTAAAGGACCAATAGCCCTGTATTGTGATAATAACGGAGCTATTGCACAGGCAAAAGAGCCTAGACACCACCAGAGAGTCAAGCATGTACTTCGTAGATTTCACCTTCTACGAGAGTTCGTTGAAAGAAAAGAAGTCGAGATAAGCAAAATTGGAACTGATGACAACATATCAGATCCATTAACTAAACCTCTGCCGCAAGCGAAGCACAACTCGCACACTGCAGCTATGGGAATCAAGCATATTGGAGAATGGCTTTGATGTCTCTGTTTAATGTTTTAAAGTTTTAGAGTTTAAATCTTTGTAAAACATTATTGGTTAATCATTCACAATAAATGAAAGGAATTCATTTTTCCATTTAATTTGTGGTTTATTAAATGATGAGTCCCTTCAACTTGACGATATATTCAAGATAGACTGTCAGGACCAGTCCTGTGACTAAGAAATGTCTATCAAGTGAACTTGAATGTCAAAGGTTGAAAATGGTCCCTAGTCGGAGTTTTCTATAAAATTGGACGCATAGAAAACGTTAGACGATTAGAATGCAAGATGACTAGTAGTTCTGTTTCTTGAACTATGTGGACATGGCAATGTCATAATCATTTGCATAGATACTTACTTTGGGAAGACTAGTATCGGACAAGACCTATGAAACTTTACTGTAAGAGATGAAAGTCTGTCATAAGTAAATTTCATTAAATTATTAGACACTAAATCCTCAATACCTGAGTGATTTGAGATTACTTGTTTGAGAACTGGTTGCTTTGACGTTGACCAACCGTCGCACCGTAAAAGGAGGCTATAAAGGCAACGCTCAGGTAATCACCTATCAAACGAAGTCTAATCTCAAGATCGCAAGATTGGGATTGTCCTCCCATAAATCGGGATGAGATGCTTAAAAGTTGTACAAGGCCACTCGGAGAGCTAGAAACTGTGAAATGCATGGCCGTGCTCGGATGAATCATAGGCTATGATTATCTGTTTATTTGATCAGTTGAACTCTGAAACCGAGGAACACCTCTGGACATAATAAGGATGACAACTCTTACCTTATGTTCAAGAGCAAGCATCGAGCGACAAAGGAATTAGGAAATGCACACTTGTCCCTAAGGACAAGTGGGAGACTGAAGGAAATAATGCCCTTGGTCCAAGTATGCATTCAATGTTAAGTCTAATAAATGCGGTTCAGTATTAATTAACAAGTTAATAATTCAGTGAGATCAAGTGAGCTGAATGCCTAGCTAGAGGCCGCTTCAGTTCAAGTGGAATTAATGATATTAATCCACAGCTTACTCTTGACTGAACCCGTAGGGTCACACAAATAGTACGTAAACGGATCAAGTATTTAATGGCATTAAATACTCCATCTATGAATATTCGGAACCGACGGATCTTGGTTTCAGTGGGAGCTAAGATCGTCACAGGCAAGAAATGAATACTCCGGAAACGATGATATTGCCGGAAACGGAAATATGGATCGTATCGGAAATATGAATATTATCCAAGTCGTAGATGTTGCCGGAAACGGAAACATGGTACGTATCGGAAAATATTATTGGAAATGGAAATATTACCAGAATCGGAAATATTGCCGGAAACGGAAATATTGTCAGAATCGGAAATATTACCGGAATCGGAAAATAATTCCGGAAACGGAAATATTAAATATTTGTTCGAAACGGGAATTAATTCCGGAATCGGAAATATTAAATATTGTTCGTATCGGAAATAGATTCCGGAAATGGAAATTTAATCGGAAGCGTATCGTACGAATTAGCATCGGACGAGGCCTGCCGGACGAAGGCCCAGCACGAAGCCAGGCCATCGCCCAGCAAGCACGCACGCCACAGCCCAGCGCGCACAAGGCCGCGCATGCGTGGGCCGTGCTGCGCGGGCTGCTGCTCGCACGCGCATGGGCAGCCCTTGTGGCTGCCGTGTGTGTGTGAGTTTGAGCTCATGCGAGATTCCTGAATCTGCAAGAGTCAGTGTATGATTAAATGTCTATTCCTATTGGATAAATTGATTAAGTAGAATTCATGTAGAATTCTAATTCCAATTAATTCGCATCCTACTAGGATTACGATTCCTTTTCCATAACTCTATAAATAAAGGCCTAGGGGTCATAATTTATACACAAGTTTTTAAGTATTCAAAAGTGAGTTTTGAGAGAAAATCAAACACACATCTTGCTCAAAAGTGCCGAATTTTCTGAGTACCTTAAGGGCGATTCTAGTTGGTCAATCTTAAGGCGGATCCGGACGTGCTGTGGACTATCTACGGAGGGACGACATTTGGAGTCCTAAAAGATTTGTTCTTGTTCGGTTCGGGCGCAGCTAGGGAGGGCACGCAACAAAGAGTATGCATCTAATTATGCTATATGATTATGTGTAAATAATATGTTTCCTGGGTTAATGGTTGTTTCCGCATGATCTATGTAAATGTCATATGTATCATAACCTAACAAGTTCGAGCAATGGTAGAAACTGACGCCTCTCACAACTTTTTGGCTGAAAACTTGTCTCATCCCTAGTACAGGTACTCCCATATGCAAAAGAGAAGGGCCGATACCTTTCGACAATGCGAGTGATAAAACCATAGGTGAAGGCAACATCTCGAAAATCCCCCTCGCACAAGAGACACAATAATGCTAGTGATGGAGCCTGAGAAGAAGGCAACATCCCCAAAACAAACTTGCAATAGAAACAAGATACAAGATGAAAGCTCGCGTCCAGCCGCACCGAGCAAGAAACCAGAAGCAAGAAGATGTGGATTCATAAGAAGTATCAACTCCAAGAAGAAACACTCCACAAGACTACAACAGAAGCTCACCCAACAACCAAGAGGGAATAAGGTTCTAGAAGACTCCAACAACCGCCATCAACCAACGATGGCAAAGAGACTGGAGAATTTAGGATAAGAGCTTTTTCTTTTATTTATTGTAAATTTTGTAAGTCGACGAGGTTATCGATAGCTTAAGTGGGGGAGAATGTTAGAATCCAACATTCTTTTACATGTATTTTGCTTATCTAAAGCTTTCTATAACTTTTCTAGTAATTTTCTAGGCTTTAGATAGAATTATTATGTTTCTGTCAATCCAACGTTCACTAGAATTGAAGTTTAAAGCTACTTCAAAATAAACCTGTTTGATGGGGTATGTACCAATACCCCTAATCAAACATTGTTGACTTGTTTAATTACTATAATTGTTGTAAACCTTTATAGATATTGTGTTGTCGCTCGTTCTTAAACTTTTTAAACTTAACTAAGTCTCCCGAAAACAGATACACTCTCGTCGTCAGCACCGCTTGTGTGCTGCTTATGCTTGTTGTGCGCACACAAGCGCCCTGATCGACCCTCAACCCTCACTCTTGTCTCCAATAGGCAAAAGTGCCCATTTTGAATCAACCACCGCTCGTGCCCCAAAAGACTTGAGATACACTTTCCGCACATACTTGCACCCTTGTCGCCCCATAGGGAAGAGCGTGCCACACGATCCGGTGTCAAAACACTCATACCGTGAGAGTACTCATTGAATAAAACTCTCCATTTGTGTTAAGATTGTCAATAAAGAGAACATGTTAGATTGTTTATATCTCATTTCATCATATTTAGTTTGTTGTTGACACCCCCTTATTCGTTGTAGTTCATGTAGACATAGATCATCGTTCTTGGTTTCATTAACTTATTTAAACTATCGTAAAATATAAGGAAGCTAAAGGTAAGGCAAGAGAAGTTGTTTGAGAGGCTAGGTGTAAGAATCCAACCTTCATTAACTTGTATTTTGCTTATCTAATATTTTCTAGAACTTTTCTAATAGGTTTATTGGCTTTGGTTAGAATCATTATGTTACTATGAATTTAGTGTTCACTTCCCTCAAAATAAACATTTATGAGGTGTATGAATAAATGAAATTCCTACTTCTCATCAAATTTTACCTTTGCTTTATTGTTAAGGTTTTGTTGTAAATCTTTTATAGATAATGTACCTCCAATCGCTCTAAAGCAGCCAAAATCCATCAAAGTCCCGCAAAACAAATATATTCCCATCGTGGACCTTACTTGTGTCTATTATGCACACAAGCGCCTCGATCGACCCTCGTTGTTCTCGCCAATAGGCAAGAAAATGCCGCATAATGTGGTGTCAGAGCACTCTGAGCGTGACACTAGAGCTAAGGCCAGTATATAAAGATTACGACAAATTAGACTCAAGGATGGTGAAAAAGAGATCTATGGAAGTGTGTGAAGGATAATACCAACTACTCGTAGTTTTTATTATAGAATGGAGGGAGTATTTTCATGAGTTGTTCAATGGAAGTCAAGTGGGTGCTACAAGAGACATCTCTATTGATAAGTCAATCAGGGTTGTACGCGGAGATTAAAAAAATAGTAGATAAGGCATTCAAGATGTGGAAATCAAGGAAAGTTGTTGATCCCAATTATATCCTTATCGGAATTTAAAGGTGTTCAGTGTTAGAATCCAATTTTTCTTTACTTGTATTTTGCTTATCTATTGCTTTATAGGATCTTTGTAATAAATTTCTACGTTTTAGATAGAATTATTATGTTTATATCAATCCAGCGTTCATTGGAAGTTTAAAGCTAATTTAAAATAAACCTCTATGAGGGGTATGGATCAACATCTCATCAAAAGTAGCATTTACTTAATTACTTGCGTGTTGTTAATAGATATAGTGTTGTCGTATGTTATGTTGTACATAATGGTACAAAATGTTGGGTTGTGAGACTTGTGACTTGTGAAACAATGTCAAATTCATAAGAGGCTTACGTTGGGTGTGTGTCCATACAGAAAAGATCGGTTGAGGAAAAAGATAATTGGAAGAAAATAAGAATTACACGGACTCAAATTAAACAATATGAGGGAGAGTTGACTAAGGTTGTTTAGACATGTAAGACAAATACCAAATGATATGGCGGTTAAAAGGGTCGAAAAGTGGCACACATGCGTAACTTATCTTTAATATTTTGGGAGTAGGAAGCAAAAGATGATATGGGTGATGGATATTTGCTAGGCCACCCATCAAAGGATGAAAGATGTGACAAAAAAACAAATGTATGGAGATAATCTTCTAGGTGGTGATCACAAAAAGGGCAATGAAGTGGAGCATGAACTTCGCTTCTCGATAATCTCTCCTTTGCAGGAAGTGGAACATGGACTCGACTTCTCCATAATCTCTCCTTTGTAGGAAATCCTAAAGAAATTTCCAACGGAAGTTATTTACTCTTTTAAGGTCCCAACCCGACGGTAATGCATACGATGATCTGAGTTGGAAGATATACATTGAATGAGGGAAGCAACTGACTTAGGACACTCTTGGATTGGGTGTAATGGATTATGGGGGTAATAAAAGTCAAACCATCATAATAAAAAGATAATGAAGGTGAATTGAGGTGGTTGCAAGGAGAGTGGTGTGGTGGTAAGTATTGTGATGAGAAGTTGTGGTAGTGGTGGTGTTGTGAGAAGAAGGGATGAAGGGGGGAATTAAATTACCCCCAAATGACTATTTCCCCCAAATAATCACCTTACTGGGATGGTGGGTAACTATTTCCCCCATGATTAGGGTATTTGTTCCCCCTTCCTTTTTATTTTCTTCTTGCCAACACTAGCTTGTTCCATTGCCACCACTTCATCCCCTCATCATCACCTTCAATTACCTTAGTTTGACTTTTATTACCCATTTAATATATTATCCTCAATCCAAGCATGCCCTTATTGGTAAAAATCTCTCTCGGATCAAGGCTCCAAAACAACTTATCTTCTACATTATTCAAAGGTATATGAATATTTGCAATTTGTAAGAATGTCATTTGGTAAATATATATTGGCTTTGTTTTTGTTTATTAAACTAATTCGTTTCTCCTCAAAACTATTCCCTATACCATTGGTTTAGGTTTAGAACCGTTAACATTCTCTAAAACGAGTGAAAAACGCATCTAAGATCCACATCACCTCCTTTCCCACTTTTCTCTTAAACCTAAACCAAACCCTTTGGCTGGCAATATGAAGAATTGACTCTCAAGGTAAAAATCCAACTACCCCTTTATCCCTTATTGAGGATAATATCAAGGAGACACCATCTCTTTGATTATAGACTTAGAATATATTTGATTGATTGCTTACAAGCAATCAGAATAACTTAATTTAGTATATATAGATTTTATTCTAATGTATTTACTACCATAAATAGTTAGCTGTGATCTTTCATCTATGTTAATTATTGTGTTTGTAATATTCTCCCTCAAACATCAATATACTCAAGCTTTGGCATAACTCTATCACCCCTTTTATAATAGCCAATCTACCTACAACCAATGTAATGAATTAGATCATTGATCTTTACCAAACAACATAGCAATTGGCTAGCAGATGCATAATGTTTTTCATTAACAACCAATCTGGAGTCCCTAAAAATGCAATGAGAATAGAGCACCTGATTTCAGGATTATATTAATGCTACTCAATACAAAAGATATAAATCTAGAGGTAGTTACATGAGTCGAAACCAAATAGTAAAAATGATCTCCAAAGTAAACTTACAAAAGAAAGGAAGGATCCAGTTCACTACATATTATACTTCTCGACCTTAAGAGAACAAAGAGTTTTATGTACTGTAACTAAAATATTTAACTCTTGTTGCCATTGACCTCTTTTGAGCTTTGGCATGCTCACTACTGAAAGGTTTGTGTAATACTAGAACTCAATAAGCAATTAAACTTGGCTTATATTGATCATATTAACGATTTTACGGTTATTAGAGTGTGAATTTTCCATGCAAGAGAATTTGGGACAAACAAGAACTCTATAAGACAACCTAGGGCTGTTATTCCGAGGAATTGAGATTTCAATGAGTGATCCAAGTAATCTATGCTAATATATTAAAATACGTTCTTAAAAACGTATACGTGTCACGTATACCCCTCCTTATTACGTCACGTCACCACTAATTAGTGTCATGACATGTCATTGACAACCAAAAGACATGTAACAAGGATCGAACACCTGACTTATTTGTTAATAGTTATACTTCCTACTAGCTTAACCCAACTATTAAATCTTTTCATATAAACATATATTCTTTTTACAATAAATAATCAATTGAATAAAAGTAAATGGAAAAAAGGAAATGATTAGTTAATATATAAATATATAGTTATTACTTTCCTAGCTTAAGCCTCAAAAATAAAAAGCTCGGCATAATTCAGGTATAATACAGTGTAATAATGAGTAAGCGGGAAAACATTGACGGGGTTGATTAATAAATCAACTAATGATGAAGAAAAGGATCCGACTTTGTTTTGATTTTCGGATGTGGGGTTTCAGACTGGGAAGGTTGTTGATCGGCCGTTAATCTTGTGTCACCACTGTAATTTCATGACGAAACTATCTATATGTACACATATTTACTAAAAAAAAATCTGAACAAAAATCACACACTAGTTGAGGTTTATTGTTTCGAAGAATGAAAACATGTGACTAAGGTAACGTTCTATTCACTTGAATTTTCACTTATATTATCGTATACAAGTTATTCAATTTCTTAGAATGTTAGCTATACCAAACTAATAATGGTAACAATTAACATTCCATCTTATTTGTTTCCTTTCCGTTTCATTTCTTAAAGCTAGGCTTCCGTTCGTTTTGACTCGCAACATTAGTCACTTTCACGCATGTCAATGCACAACTTTGATCATTGTTATTATTAATTCTCTTTAAGCAAAAATAATAACATGCAAGTTGACATTTTGAAAATACTCATTGACACGAAACTAATAAAATACTCATTGACACCAAAACACATGGTGATATTTTATCTTATTATATAAATCATCAACAATAATCAAAGTAAAATATGTGAATAATGTAAAAAGTCCAAACATTACGAGTAATAAAAACGGAAGTATCAAATATGCACTTAAAGCTAGTCTAAGACTAGTTAACCACAAAATATTCGCATTTCTTGGTTACTTCATTTGGAATCTTGGATGAGACTGCTGAAAAGTTCTTTATATCCCTTAGACTAATAATTTTATTATAACAATAACATTTTACCAAAACAAAAAGCTCCTCTATTTTTCTAGAAGTAATATCCACATTAGAACTTCAAGGAAGAGAGCCCTCAGTTCTATGTATTCAGTCTTCAATTTTGGATCCAATTGTTAGGGAGTCAATTTTTCTCCTAGTGTAAGGTTTCTTCTCTCCATTTTGTTCTTGTTCTTAAATTATTTTCCTCTTGAAAATTAAGAACATAATTAGCTAATAAAAGGATTTGATATCTTTTTTGTTTTTAAGCATCTCCTTGTAAGGTAGAGCTCAAAACGCATATTTTGAGCTCGAATTCAATCATAAGATGCATGCACAATTGAATTCCACTTCTTAGTCTTCCTTCAAACAGTATTCCAAGTACAACATCAGTTTCACCCTTAAAATATTCCACAGTTAGCTATCAATGCAAAAGAGGGTTCTCTTTAGACAAACAAGAAGGGACTAACCATCAGTTTCACCCTTAAAATGTTCCATTTAAAGTTGTAATGCTAACTTATAATAGTACATCCTCACCGAAGCTCCCTAACATAACCCGTACATGTTACACAACTCACAAGTAGATATTTATAGCCTTCTTCAAAATACATCAAATCATCGGAAAAAGAAAAGAAGAGAGATTGAGATAGTTTCCCTTTCAAATCGTTAACTATCTTTTCAGCCCGTTCAATGAACGGAGAATGATATATTGGTTGTTAAGCCGCCTTTTAAAGTGTTAATTTTATTGAGGATTTGTAATTTTAGTGGGTATATATGATGTAAATAGAGGTGAAATTTGAAAATTGATAAAATATATAAGTAAAACGGGATTGGTCTAAAATTTTAAATTTCATGTGGGGTTGCTTATATAAAAACAACTAATGGGAGTCCAGGGTATGTTACTATTTGGTACCCTGGGCACATATAGCAACTTCCTTTATGATAACTTCTCTCATGTACTATATCGTATGTAAAAACAATACGGTCATGTCAGCAAACATTTGATTCATAGGGAAATAATTTTTCAAGACTGTTAACTAGAAGCTGAGAAATAATTTATTGTCCTTTTTGTCAACTTGAATATCTTTGCAATGAAAAGGATGCATTTTCATTTCATTTTTCAATGATCCGTACTATAACCACTGGCTGAGGCAATATATGTAATGATAGGATCATACCCCCAATTCCTCAAAAATATTTAAATTGTTTGTTAGATCGAAATAGTATTATGAAATGAGGTGGTTTTCGTAGATTTCGAGAGGTGGGCATTTGCCATAAGCCAGAGAGCATTCAACAAAAACAGGCAATAATAAGAAAGATAGGATATGGGGGGTTCTAAAACCCTAGGTAGCATCTTGCAATTTTAACTAAATCCTACTCCGTAAATAAAATCTAAAAGAAAATAAAAAGAAGTCACAGCACTTGCATTTGCACAGCTTCAGTATATAACTATATACCTCAACTAATTCAAATCCTTATCTATCATATTCGTATGGTGTACTTTTCAACATTTAAATAGTCCCCCAGCATTTTCCATGATTAATTCACAAATAAGGCATTCTAGTCAATATTTAATAACAATTAACACGGACACTGACAAGAACACACTCGAACAGTATCCTATTCCCCAAAACAAACAATGGTTGACTGAGAGAGGAAAGAGAGATACCTTGAATTGGAGAACTCAAAGAGCTTGCCAGTCGAAGAGAAGACAATAAGGCCAATTTCAGCATCACAAAGAGTAGAAAGTTCATGAGCTTTCTTGATTAATCCTCTTCTTCTCTTTGAGAAAGTCACTTGCCTTGCAGTTACATTATCAATCTTCTTGATCTGGATCCTTTGTCTCACCATTTTCCCACCCACTTCTTCAACCATAAATAAATAAATTAGCTTACTCACCTCAAAATTCACATAAAACCCAATCAACCAAAGTTTGAAACTTGTTACATGAAACTCAATTCAAAATCAACCAGATCTTTCAAATGTGGATTATAAAGTCAAGTTCGCAATAAATACTATAGGACTCCATAGAGTAGTAATAGTAATGCTAAATACTCCAATAAATTAATAATAACAACTCTTTAATGGGGTTTGAATTCTGGCAAATATTTCAAATTACTAATTTAAGCATAAGCCCAATGAAATTAGGAAATTGATTACCAAATAAAGAAGAGACGGAAGATAATGGAGCAACCCTAGAAGAAGGAAGAAGGAAGAAGGAATAAATAAATATATGTATGACGAAAACATGAATTAAAAGAGGAAAGAAAAAGGAGGAGGAAATTGAGAAAAATACCGATTGGAGACTTTGATCCCCCCACTATCCTAAGTGGGCGCCATAAAAGGAAAGAAGAAAGCTCAGTTTTTTTTTTTTTTTTTTTTTTGAGGAGGGAAGGAAGAGAAGGATTATCGAATGTCGTGCAGTGTGAGAAATCACAAACACCATAGACAAAGCCTCCAATGGGAAGAAGAGAGAGAAACAAAGAGAGAGGGTGGTTGCCCACTTTGAGATAATAATGAGATTCTAAATATATCCAACTTGCTCCTTAATTGTAATTCACCTTTCACTCTGGTTGTGTTTTCGAGTACCAGACTACAGATACTACTAGTCTACTACCCATAGTTGAAACTGGAGTATTTTTGTGGTAAGTTTTGTGTATCATTCGACGTCCAAGTTTGCTAAAATGTATGTGGAATGCGAAATGACGGTTGTGTCCTTATAAAACTCTGCCCCAACTTCTTTATTTTTCACCTCAAACTTCTCCCTTCCTTCTCCGGTGAAGCTCCGACCACCTTGATCATCGGGAGCTGATAGAATATATGTAAATATATTAGTCAAAGATTTTGTAAATTACGGTTAGCATATATTTAGCCATAGAATAATCTTGTAAAATAATTCCCTAATATTTCCCTAGTCTCTAGCCTAGAATTACGCTTGTAATTAGTATATCAAACTTCCTGATGAATGAGAAAGACACACAAAATATTTCTCTCTATTCTCACATGGTATCAGACTAGTTATCCCAACACCCTACCTGTTTCTTTCTCTCGTATCTCCTTCTATCTCCCCTCCCATGGCTGACATCACAAAGTTGCATCCTACAACCACCGTCACCAATATAAAATCGTGCATCCCTGTTGTTCTTGACTATGAAGGAACTCAGTTCAACAATTGGGCTACCCTTTTCAAGCTTCACTGTCGTGCTAACTTGGTCATTGACCACATCCTTCCCCCGCCTACCACTCCGGTTTCATCTACAGCATCCGTTGCCGACGAAGCTGCCGCAAAAGCCTTCTGGGATCGACTCGATGATATTGTCCGTCAATGGATATACGGCACGATTTCGAATGATCTTCTCAACACGATCATTGATCAAGACGACACTGCTGCCGAAGCATGGAGCCGCCTCCTCTGTCTCTTTCAAGACAACAAGTCTGCTAGAGCGCTTGCCCTCGATACAAAATTCACCAACACCAAACTCGTGGATTTTCCAAATGTGAAGGCATATTGTACACGTCTCAAAGTCTTGGCAGATAGCCTAGCCAACGTGGGTCACAAGGTGCCGGAAGAACGGTTGGTCCTTCGCCTACTACGTGGGCTACCCGAGGAGTAGAAGTGCTTTCGGATAAATATTCAGAACAAGGTGCCGCTGCCTACCTTCGAGGCGGTCCGTTCTCTGCTTGATCTCGAGGAGGAGAATAATGTCAAAGAGCTTGCCGGTGAATCAGGTTCCAATACTGCACTTCTCTCTCATAATATTATTGCTAACTCTCCTGCTATTAATGTCCAACCTAATCATGCTGAAAATAATAACAACAACCGTGGCAATAACAACAACCGAGGCCGAAATAATCACAACCGCGGTCGTAACAACCACCACCGCGGCGGAGGAGGAAACCCCAACCACAACCGCGGTGGCGGTAACAATGGCGGACACCGCGGCAATCAGTCAGCCCCTTCTTCCCAGAATGCAGCTCAACCACAACCGTGGTTTTATCCTCCATGGGCGGGGTAGTCTCCTCAACCTTGGGCCACTCCCCCGTGCCCTTATCCGACCAGTGGGTGGCAGCAGCCACGTCCGTCAAGCCAGCCAGACATCTTGGGTGCACGTCCACCTCAATCTTTCTTCACTGCTGCTCAACCTTCTTATGTTCCCACTTACATGGAACAAGCAATGCAATCTCTATCTCTTCATCCGCCAGACGACAACAACTGGTACATGGATACTGGGCGCTACATCTCACATGACCAACTCCCCAGGTACTCTCTCGTCTTATTTTCAATTGAGAAAAACTAATGGCATTGTTGTTGGAAATGGTCATATGATTCCGGTACATGGTTACGGGAATACTCCTATTAATGAAAAACCATCATTAAACCTGAAAAATGTACTCCATGCTCCAAACCTAATTAAAAACCTAATTTCAGTCCGTAAATTTACTACTGATAATATGGTTTCTGTGGAGTTTGATCCTTTTGGGTTTTCTGTGAAGGATTTCCGGACGGGGAACAAGCTAATGAGATGTGAAAGTACGGGTGATCTTTATCCCTTCACCAAAAATTCCCGAGCCACTTCCCTTTCTGCACCGTCTGCTTTTACTGTCATTTCCCCTCATCTTTGGCACTCTCGATTGGGCCACCCGGGAGATGTAATTTTTAATTTTTTACGTAGTCGTAAGTTGATTGAATGTAATAAGGCTCGGAACAATGTTTGTCATTCTTGTCCATTGGGGAAATTGGTTAAAATGCCTTTTTATGATTCTACTACGACTACTAATATGCCTTTTGATATTATCCACAGTGACCTATGGACATCACCTGTCCCTAGTTCCGCAGGCCATAAATACTATGTGTTTTTCCTTGACGATTTTACAAACTTCCTATGGACTTTCCCCATCTCCAAAAAGTCACAGGTATACAACACATTTTTGAATTTTCGCACATATATTCACACACAGTTTGAAAGAAAAATAAAATCTTTTCAGTGTGATAATGGTCGTGAATTTAATAAGGGCCCTTTTCAAAAAAATTGTAAGCAAAATGGGATGGTTTTTCGGTTCTCTTGTCCCCATACATCTCCTCAAAATGGAAAAGCCGAAAGAAAAATAAAAACCATCAATAATATTATACGTACATCGCTTGCCCATGCCTCTATGCCTTCCTCTTATTGGCATCACGCTTTGGCGATGGCTACGTATATTCACAATATCCTTCCTACCAAAATCCTAAACTACCAAACCCCTACCCATCTTCTTTATCAACGCAATCCCACTTATTCTCATCTACGGGTTTTTGGGTGTCTATGTTTTCCCCTATTTCCTTCCACACAAATTCATAAACTTCAACCACGGTCCACTCCGTGTGTTTTCCTTGGATATCCCTCCAATCATCGGGGGTACAAGTGTTACGATATATCAAGCCGAAAAATAATTTTGGCTCGTCATGTGTAGTTTGATGAATCCAATTTCCCATTTTCTAAAATCAATTCCCCAAGCCCATCCACCTATGATTTTTTAGAAACTGACTCACCACTAAGACTTCACCTGTTGCATTAGTAGGCCATTGGGCCCTCACCTCGGCCCACTACTCCTCCTCTATCCCCCTTGGTGCAGCGACAGAACTCATCTCCCCCCAATCTGTAGTCGGCCCAGCGTCCTCATGGCCTAATCCCTGCACCCTCATCTACGGTCCAACAATCCTCTATGGATATAACCCGACCAGTTTCCAGGCCCACCAACCAGTCCGTGAGTCTAGTTCGGTATTGCCCACCACATCAAAGGAGCCCAACACCCGCCAGCAATACCCAACCCCCACAGCAGCCCCCTTCTCGTATGACTACGCGAAGTCAACGGGGTATTTTCAAACCAAACTTAAAATACACAGATCATGCCTTGAGTGCCACCACCACTTCCATCTCACCCATCCCTCGGAATCCCGTACATGCTTTAAATGACCAAAATTGGAAAAATGTCATGCAAGATGAATATAATGCTCTAATTGATAGTAAGACTTGGGAGTTGGTCCCTCGTCCATCCAATGCTAATATTATTCGTTCTTTATGGATTTTTCGGCATAAAAAGAAATCTGACGGTTCTTTTGAGAGGCATAAAGCCCGACTTGTAGGTAATGGCAGGTCTCAGCGGGAAGGCATTGATTGTGATGAGACTTTCAGTCCGGTGGTCAAACCGGCAACTATCAGGGTGGTACTTACTCTAGCTTTATCTCTATCTTGGCCAATTCATCAACTTGATGTCAAGAACGCTTTCTTACATGGTAATTTGAATGAAACAGTGTATATGCATCAACCTTTGGGCTTCCGGGATCCGGCCAAGCCCGACCATGTATGCCTTCTACGTAAGTCTCTCTATGGCTTAAAACAACCCCCACGGGCGTGGTACCAACGTTTTGCTGAATACGTGGCTACCATTGGCTTTTCACATAGCACTTCTGATAATTCTTTATTCATTTATTATTGTGGAAAGGACATTGCCTACATACTCTTATATGTCGATGATATTATTCTAACTACATCTTCAGACTCACTCCGACTTAGCATCATGTCTAAGTTAGGGAATGAATTTGCAATGAAGGATTTGGGTCCGTTAAGCTAATTTTTGGGTATTGCCGTCACCCGAAACAAAAACAGTTTATTCATGTATCAAAGCTCTTATGCTGAAGATATCCTTGACCGAGCAGGTATGTCACATTGCAAGCCTTGCCCTACTCCAGTTGATACAAAAGGCAAATTAAGTGCAAATTCCGGCATTCCATATGAAGACCCCACCAAATACCGACGTCTGGCAGGTGCCCTCCAATACTTGACACTCACTCGGCCGGACATCTCGTATGCGGTTCAACATGTTTGCTTATTCATGCATGTAAAATACGCTACATTAGAGGTACATTAGATTTTGGCACACATTTATATAAAACCTCTTTGCATTCACTCCTAGCATACACAGATGCAGATTGGGGCGGATGCCCAGACACTCGCCGGTCCACCTCCGGTTATTGTGTATTTTTTGGTGACAACTTGGTCTCTTAGTCCTCAAAACGGCAACCAAGTCAAGTGCCAAGGCTGAATACCGAGGTGTGGCAAACGTTGTCTCTGAATCTTGTTGGGTTCGAAATCTTTTACTTGAGCTAAAATGTCCCATTCAAAAAGCAACCTTGGTTTACTGTGACAACGTCAGTGCTATCTACTTATCTAGAAACCCAGTGCAACATCAACGTACCAAGCACATTGAAATGGACATTCACTTTGTCCGGGAAAAGGTTAGAAAAGGGGAAGTTCGTGTTTTACATGTTCCATCCCGCTATCAAATAGCGGACATTTTCACCAAAGGTCTTCCGCGCGTACTTTTCGATGATTTTCGAGACAGTCTAACCGTCCGTAAACCTACCGCTTCGACTGCGGGGGTGTGATAGAATATATGTAAATATATTAGTCAAAGATTTTGAAAATTACGGTTAGCATATATTTAGCAATAGAATAATCTTGTAAAATAATTCTCTAATATTTCCCTAGTCTCTAGCCTAGAATTACGCTTGTAATTAGTATATCAAGCTTCCTGATGAATGAGAAAGACACACCAAATATTTCTCTCTTTTCTCACAGGAGCCTTCATCTTCCATCCTCACCATTACCAACCTCTTAGATGGTGAATCTTAATTTTTTTATTATTCGAAAACCATGTTGCCTCTCGAAAATGATGGCCTCCAGGCTCCAGCCATGGTATGTTGCTAGGTAATGGCGGCAACTACCATGGCGCAGCCGCACAAGATATGCGGTTGTGCCATGATCGTTGCCGCCATTATCTAGTGGCACACCATGGCGAGAGGTCGCCACTTTCGAGCTGCAACCGATAAACTAAAAAAAGATAATAATAATAATAATAATTTCATTTTAATATGATTATATCAGCGTTGGGGTTAGAAGCGCAAGCGGAAGAAAATAAAGAGATTGAGAAAATAGACAAAAGATGGACACGATAAAGAAAAAGAGGTACACACAAATAAATGTGGGAAAAATCCTCAAAAGAGGTAAATAACCCACAAACGACGAACACTAATTATCCAATATATAAAAAGGGTATGAGAGTACAACCCCGAAGGGTACAAGATTATGGTATGACTCTCATGGGAGTACAACCCCGAAGGGTACAAGAATATGGTGTGACTCTCGAAGTTATATTATGGAGTATGGTGATGTGTTGTGTATTTATTTGATATTGTGTGTTAGTGATACAAGGGGAGTATAAGGGGTATTTATACTACAAGAGATAGCCTTGGTCTTGGAGCCCAAGTATTACAACCTTGGAGGCCAAGGGTCTTTAAGCCTTGAAGACCAAGTATTACATACTTGGAGGCCAAGGGTCTTCAAGCCTTGGAGACCAAGTAAATAATTAAATATTACTTGTAGTAATTAAAATTTGTGACATATACCCAACATTCTCCATCTTGGCACAAATTCCATAAGTGTGTACTCGTCGTAGGAACCCGAAGGGTATTAGGCAATAAATATGTCACGCGCTAAACCCGAATGATCTTCGGGTTTAGGAGTAGAAGGTGACATGCATAAACTCGTTTGATGTGGACGCCAGCGCCAAATTGGAGCTCGGTATGATGAAGCAGGGATTGAAGGACCCTGAAGTACCTAGAGATTTTTATGTTTAATGCCTTCATAATGTCATGAGTACCTTTGGAGAATTTGAGAACTCCACCTTGAGCTGAAACCGTGCACAATAACTCAAGCTTCAACCATAAACTTTCCACTGACGTATCGTGAATAATCTTGCCATCAAATTTCTCAATATCAAACTTTGTCACCGAAGACATCTTTAAAAAAAAGATCGAAAACGCTCTAAACACAACCTTTAGCTCGGATACCACTTGTTGGGGGTTAGAAGCGCAAGCAGAAGCAAATAGAGAGATTGAGAAAATAGAAAAAATATGGACACGATAAAGAAAAAGAGGTACACACAAATAAATGTGGGAAAAACCCTCAAAAGAGGTAAACAACCCACAAACGACGAACACTAATTATCCAATATATAAAAAGGGTATGAGAGTACAACCCCGAAGGGTACAAGATTATGGTATGACTCTCATGAGAGTACAACCCCGAAGGGTACAAGAATATGGTATGACTCTCGAAGTTATATTATGGAGGATGGTGATGTGTTGTGTATTTATTTGATATTGTGTGTAAGTGATACAAGGGGAGTATAAGTGGTATTTATACTACAAGAGATAGCCTTGGTCTTGCAGGCCAAGGGTCTTTAAGCCTTGAAGACCAAGTATTACATCCTTGGAGGCCAAGGGTCTTCAAGCCTTGGAGACCAAGTAAATAATTAAATATTACTTGTAATAATTAAAATTTGTGACATATACCCAACAATCAGTTCAAAACGAAATTCAAATCAAATCAAAATCTCAGATAACACAAAATCAAAATTCACAAAATAAAAAATAATAAAATCAGGAAAAAAAGGAACTATAACAAGGGAAGGGGAACGAAAACATGGGAAGGGGTGTCGCTCAAGATTTGCGGTGCATACCATGGAGTTGTCACCCGTGTTTAGTGGCCACCGCCATGTCGCAAAGCTTGAGCAGCCTGGCCACGGTGGCAACCGCTAAACACGGGAGGCACTGTTTAAAAAGTAAATAATAACTAACTAAACGACGCGGTGGTGGTGGTGGTGGGTGAGACGGAGGTGACATCGTCTCTCCTCTCTTCGGCGGTGCCATCTCCTCTGCATCGCTGCTCTTCTGCATCAACGAGTACGGTGTGCATGTTCGGTGCTCTACCTTTTTTGGGCGACGAAACTCCTACTCTCCTCTGCTTCTTTTGCGAACAGCCACGTACCAGCGATCTATTTGACATCCGCGTTATGATCCTCTTGGGTTATGAACCTGATCCTCCTACTTTTGCAATGAACGGCGACGCTGCAAGGCCTTAGCAGAGGATGGTCGGCGCAAAGCAGCTAATGGAGAAAATCGTGGCGGCCGTTTAATTTGGGAGGGTGTATAGCAGCGCAACGCAAAAATAGGTCAGGCAGTGGTCGGGTACATCTCCAGTGGGTGGTGGTCGACAAAAATTGCACGTCAGAGGAGGGGTGGGGTGAAGGGGAGGTGAGACGGGAAGGGGGAGAGGAGGGTTTGATTTTCTTTTAAAGGGCAATATCGTCCTTTTACCATAATACGCAGACATTTTTAGCAAATGTGAACGTTGATTAAAAACCTCATAAATTTTTACTTTTGGTTTCTTTTAAGTGGAACGCTAAAATCGCCCTATATTACTTTAAATCGTGCTACGAAGTATATTATTTTACCCATATATGTGTACCGTTCTATACGACTTATTTTGTTTGAACTTATACTTCCTTGTACTTTAATGATTGGTGTCTTTGACTGACACGGAGTTTAATGAAGGTGAATTGATTTTATTAAAAAATGAAAGAAGTGCGGCAAGTGTGGATTAAATAATTGAAGTAAAAGATAATGGAGGTGGGGTAATTAAGTGGGGTAAGTATGGATTGAATGATTAAATATTACTCCAATAGTGTGTTATTTGGTGTAAAAATTATATAATAAAATAAGGAGAGAAAATTCCAAAAGTAGAAAGTGTACCAATCATTTAAATACGGTCGATTAAGGAAAATGCATCAATCATTAAAGTACGGAAGGAGTAATATCTGCTTAACTTATTTTAACTGAAAAAAACTTTTTTTTCTAAAATAAATTTATTTGTGTGTGAAAATGTATGGAAAAAAAATCTGATATTAATTGAATTTATCTGAACTTATTTTGTCTGAAATAAGTCAAAATAAACCGAGCATAACTCTGATCTCATCTCAAATTCAAATTCAACAACAAATAACTCCTTAATCAAGTGCTGAGTAGACTTTTACATATTAAAATACCTTTTGTTCACAAAAAGATTTTTTGCTACATTTTGTTCACAATAAGACAAACTAACAAATTTTCCCTAAAAAAATGACAAACTAACAAATATTAGCTGGTACAACTGTCGATTGGACCATAGTAGTATACTTCGTACAGAGTACTCCCTCTGTCCCTTAATACTCGCACAATTTTGACCTTTTGCACTATTTATATAATTCACTTTGACCTTATTTTATTTCTAGTATATTGGTGGTTAAAGTTATGTATTGGCAGGCGTGTTCAGTCAAAACGGTGCGAGTATTAAGGGACGGAGGGAGTAACATTAATTGTGATTATACTGAATTACTGATAGCGTAATTTGAAAACTCTCTAGTCTCTCCATCCCTAATTGTTTGCTCCGGATTTTAAATGTGCTTTATTAAAAGTTGAGTGAGTTGAATTAATAAGATAAAAATAAAGGACCAAATGTATTTTATGTGAGAGCAAAATTGTGGTCACATAATATATTTTAAGTAATAGAACAATTTTTTAGAGACGGGATAATACGGCAAATAGGACAAATAAAAAGAGACATCATGGAAATTGAAAGTTTGGTGATTAGCGGCTAGCGGTTAGCTGTAGCGGATTGAATTAGCAGTTTTGACTAGCTTATTGGATTAGCAGTTTGTATAAAAGTGTTTGGTAATTAGCTGTTTGCTGTTTGAATATGTAATTTGACAAATAAGGACATTGTCATATTGAATTGTTTAACTTAAAAGTACAAATTGTTAATATGATAGATATACATGTATAATATATTTTTGTGGAATAAAATACACTACATATATCATTAAAATAATTAAACAATATTTAGCAAAAATAATTTGTACATGTTTGTGCAAATAAATAAATAAATAAAAATTTCAAGAAAAAAATCCAAAATAAATAGAAAAGGGCAGTAAATAATAAGAAAAAAAATTGGGAAAGAAAAAAATTACAAGGATTCTTACCTTGGATCTATTATGGAGGTGAAAGGTTTCATTTTGAACCGTAGGTAAGAGAATGAAAGAGAATGAAAGCAGTAGAATGAATTAATGTAAAACACTAGGTTGTTGAGGACAATGTGGTAAATTCACGTTAAAATCACAATCCTCTAATGAAAAACGCTGCTCCCAGCTACTTTTTGGATTTAGCGGTTTGAGAAGAATCAGCTATTCCAAACCTCTAACAACCAAACACCCCAATTAGAGGTTTTGAAAGGCCAAACCTCTAAATTGCTCCAATCCTCTAATTTTCTACCAAACCTCTAACAACCAAACACCACCATCATGGAAATTGAAAGTTCCTATGAGCCGGAAGAAAATGAAGTTGTTTATTTGAGTTCCCTGATTAAGTAAGCAATTGTATACTCCCTCCTTTCCTTTTTGTTTGCCCTATATTCCACTTTAGAGGGTACCTTTAAGATTGTTCTATACTTTAAAGAGAAAGTTTTTTCAGTTGATTTCTCTCTATCCCATTTTTTATGGACCCACTTTATTAACTCATATTTACCCCCAATTATTAATAAAGTGAATTTTAGTTACGTGGACATAAAAAAGAATTGGTCGAGGGAGTATTTTCTAGAAAATGGAACTACTCCGTATATAGGATACACAAATTTCTTAACAATTATATATCCCCTCAAATCTGCAACAAAAGCATCCATGTTCGGGTCTTGAATTCATGGTTAAATCAGATTTTGGGTCAACAACGGATCCGTTCGGGTCGATTTTGATCTCACTATTTCTCGGATATATTCGATTCGAATGCCGGTTGATTTCAGACGCTTTTTTGGGTCAATTCACTTTTTGACATCCCTATTTATATAAATGCTTGTAATAGTCCGCATTTACTTTCGATATGATTCTCAATAGTGATTTCTTATGAGTGACCCTCAAGCAGAGGGCTCCTACTTTATTATTTTCCGTATTACGGAGTACCTTTCTTTAAAGAAAAGTTTCATACTCTGTATTACATCCTTATTATTCCATATTCCATACATCCTCATTATTCTATGCAAACACACCATAAATAAAAGATTTTCACCCCAACTATCCGATCAGTTGTACGAGAGGCTTCTTTATATTATGTTTAGTTGCTTAGAGCAACAACAGTGGTTGGGTATAAGTCTCAGCTTGCAATTTCTATATAGTTAGAGTTACAAGTTCAACCAACGTGGGAGGGTTGTAACTTTGCAAAACCTTATAGCTTTGTGGAGCTTCAAGCTTGGTAATAGTCAAGTGGGATCAACACTCTCATTGTCCCGTCAAAAATCATTCTCATTGTTAGAGTAAAGATTGAAATAATTCACATATGAGTCAGACCAGGCTACAAGAGGTTGTAGTTTTTCATTGAAAAATGTTACTCTCTCCGTCCCGAAATACTTACACTGCTTTCCTTTGTATTAAACTTTGTGCCGGTCAAACCGGTTCAAGTATTCCCAGACGGAGGGAGTATTAGAAAAGTAATAGTTTGATAATTTGACGTGGCAAGTAAGACTATTTACAAGAGTTATTATTTGACCATAGCTCATGCTCTTACGTTAGAGCACACACAACCTTGACATGTAGCTTGGGTTAAGTGATTATTGACAGGATAAAATGACTACAATGTTGACAGTGTACAAGGGTCAAAATTTTATTAACTTGACCCAGGTCGCATATGTGACCCTAGGTCAAGTTCCTTAAAATTAAATGTGGGACCGCATGAAGCTGCCACTTACATAATATTAGCAGTTTGCATACGGAATTTTAGGCTTATATTTGTTGTATGCATGCAAATATTAATGCATTCGTATTTTTCTCCATGTACTGTATGCATGCATGGAATCAATATTTCATGTTATTTATTTATTTATTTATTTATTTTTCATGATAACAATCATAAATTAATAGTCAGTTATGTATAAATTTTATTTCATTGTGCTATATATGTATGTTTAAGGTTATACATTACATTTTTATTTATATGTAATATTAATTTAATTTCATATTTATTTGTTTGTTAAAATTAATAATTTTGTTTGTAAATGAACTTAAAGTGTAGTATATGTAAAAGTAAAAAAAAGTAGGTAAGAGAAATTAATGACCTTGAGTCAAGATTGTAGAAGAAAAATGAGAGATTTAAGTAAGTGGTGTAATCCCCCGTAAATTTATAAATTTTATTAATATATTTTAATGTATATTATTTATATTAAAATAGAATTTATGAATTTTACTAATAAATATATAATTAACGTATATTTATTTTATTTTAAGTACGTTCTAAATATTTAACGATTTTTGAAATTTATTATATTTATGTATTTAATGTATATTTAATTTTATTTAAATATATTCTAAATATTTTAACGATTTTTGCAATCAAGAATAATTTTAGAATTTTATGTTGAAAATAATTTGAATTAGGAAAACTCGTTGAATTCGTAAAAACAATCCTATTCGATTTTGACTCAAACACTAAAACCCAAATCCTAATCTTAGCCCACATGGGAAAAGCCTAAAATAAAAAACCCGAAAACACTTTTTCTATTTCACGTAAAAACTCAAAACCAAAACCCTCCCCTTGCAAAACTCACGTGAATTTCAAAGTCTCAAAACCTTGCCTCTCTTCTTCACGTCGTTGTCCTTGCTGCGACCCAGCCGTCGGACCACCAACGACGGCGCTCCCCTCTTCCGTCGCCGGACCTGCACCGCTGGTAACTCCTCCCTCTCGTCTCTAATTTCTTTCTTCTTCCCTTCTTCTTCTTCCCTTCTTCTTCTTCCCTTAATTAATCACGAATTTCTGTTTTCTCAAGCAACTACCACCGTCGTCGCCCAACCGCTTCGCTGCGCCGCCCAACCCCTTCGTCGTCGCCCAGCCGCCGCGAAAGCTTCACCGCACAGCCGCCGTGCACGGTAGTCTCCTACGTTCTTTCTCTTTCTCTTTCATTCTTCTTCCCCTCGATGTTTATTCCTCCTCCTTACTCGTGCTTTGTTTGCTGCAACAGCCACCACTGACTGTGTCCTGCCGCCCAGCCGCCTCTGTTCTGTCGCCCAGCCGCCTCTGCGCCGCCGACCAACTCTTCTCTCACCCTTAATTTTGGTTATTTATCCTCCTTTAATTTATTTAAATTATTATTTATCTCTTAATAAATTAATTAATGTTAATTTTCATGATTTAAATTATTAAGTTTTGATGATGTATTTAGAAATTTCAGATTATATGTTGTTGAAATTAATGTAATCATTTTCAGATTTGTTAATTGCGTTTAAGTTAGGGTTTTAATGAAGTTTTATTAATTTAATTCATGCTCCTTGAATATAAATTATAAGTTATTATAATTATATTATATTTTCAGATTATATACTATGTTTAAATAATAAATTTAATTTTCAGATTATGTAATTGAATTGAAATAAGGAATTTAATTATTAAAGCATGGATTTTTAAGGATTTAATATTCTAAAATCATAATAGAATGATTATATATGATTAAAGCGATTATTTTTATGATTTTAAGAACGTTGATTATGTTTTGTGGACGTTTGAAATTATTTTATATTGGTGGAAATTTTAAAGGGGGTGTTTTATTGGAATTTAGAACGTTTTGGGATCATTAGTTTAATAGTTATTTGTGAGGGGGTCGAAAAAGCGCGAGGCTAATGCGTGACCTTGTCCCTCGTGGGTGTGACGATTCTTTTTATTCAATCAAGTGTAATTGGATTTCCAGTGAGTATACACCCAATTGACTAGTAATATAGGAGTCGCCATTCAGTTTTTAACGACAATGAGAAAAACTGACAAAACCCGGTTATCGTGACATAAAGGGAGTGCAATTATGTTTGACCACGACGGCCGTAGGTTCCCTTGTGATCCCTGGTGTGGAGATCTCTCAATATACACCCGCAAGGTAGAGATTGAGGGTTCGGGGGACTGTAACTACCGAGAGGAGTAATTCGCTCGTCGATAACTCCAGAGGCAGGATATCCTTACTAGCTCAGCATAAATAATTGAAGGGACATGCGTTAACTATTAAACTAATCTGAGTTGATTTTAGCAATATGCAACATGTAATACTAATTCGATCGTGATTATCTGATTTAAATAGCATTAAGGGACCTAGCATGATAATCCGATTTCCCAAAAATATTATATTTGTTAGGCGTGATAGAACAATCAAATTAGGTTAGTTTAACAGTTCATAAAAAGGGCGAGGAAAGCAGTTAAATCATCGAAAAGGGACACATTACGACGCACCCTTGAGAGGTGCGTCACGGTTCTCAGAAAACTAACCACTTTGACTTTTCTATTTCTCCTTTTTATTTAACGAATCTCAATTATAGGACAGGATACGTTCTGTTCGATTTATGGATCGATTGCGACAGAACGCGTGAACAGTTTCACAGCGAGAGGCTTAGGCTAAGGGGTTTAGAGTCAATACTCAGAATATAGTTATGTGTTGTTGTGTTTTCACGTCGAAACTAGGGGCCTATTTATAGGGAAGAGTTCGTGGAAAGATAGAATTGCAGAGTTCTAATCCATAAAGAATTAGGAAAAGAGACGTATCCAGGTATTTTCAGCGCCCAGGCCTGGGCGCCGAAGATTTCGGCACCCAGAGCCAGGCGTTGAAAATAGGGTCTGGGCAGTTTTGTTTAGTCAGATTCGGATTCCTAAAATCCGTAGAGTTTGAGATTAATTCGAGTCTTTTAGCACGTATCAATTTTATGACGGAATGCGTCTGGGCCCGTTACGAACTCTAGGTTCGTTAGGATTTTAATTAATACGTAACTCCTATTTCCGAATCCTATTAGGAATAGGATTCTCGCGGTTTTCTATCTCATTTAGGATTTATGTTGGAGTGCAACACCTAATTCTGACAGGTTTCTATCTTTTATGATTTGCCACTTTTAGACGCTACCTTTTACGGCAGTTACTATTTTTAGCTGGTTTCCATAAATAGCAGGTTTCGGGTGAAATGAAATGGGGAATCGAGATTCGTTTATTTTATAGGAGATGCGTTGTCAAGTGGAGTTTTTATGCTTTCATCATCGAACCTTTCCCTTGCGGGAACGGGGACAAAAGTAGGTGTCTACATTATTATGCTTGGAGGTTATTTAGTCTAAGGATTTGCTGGAAGCCAGGGTGCAGGCGTCAAGATATACTTGTGCTCGTTTGGCATATGCTTTAGGCTTTTAGGGCCATCTTTTCCAGAATTGCGGGAATATAAACCGTTGTCAAATTGACTTAGATTTACTTGGTGTATGTCTGTACAAAAGGTCAAGGTATGTTTAGTTCTTTCCCTAGCTCTTTCATTTCAATTTTTAGCCCCCAATTGCTATTATGTCTTCCCATTAAGGATGTTTTTAGATTTCGATTTTAGATGCCCGTGTCATATGTCTGAGTAGGGTGAGCCTTGGTTAAGTGCCAAGTCCTATTGACAATGTCTATTTTGTTTTTTTTCAAAGGGGATTTGCAAGCATTCGAATTACCATGAACGGGTGCCCTGAGTTCGAATGAACGATGGGGCGATGCCGTAGAACAATCCTCTTTATTGCAAGCTTACTGCATTTGCTACTTGTTGGCGATCATGGCTGTGTCTAGTGGTGAAAGAAGGTCTTTAAGCGAACGACTATGTCTAGTGGTGAAAGAAAGTCTTTAGGTGAGTTAGTTCGTTTTAGAGAGGGTCAAGTCGAGTACTTTAGAGGTCATGGACGCTTGCGTTAGCCCCCATTCAATTGAGGCAGAGTGACCTTTTGAGTCTTGGCTAAGTGCCTAGGAGTGTGAGTGCTCCTTCTGGCAAGGGTACGTGCCCTTATTATTTTTCGATGTGTGCTCATTAATTTTGGCATCTTGATGACTCGGATTCTTCTTTTGAGTTAAGTTTTTCTTTCGACTTGGATTGCAAGTAATTAAATTTCAATAAGGGACTTCTATTTTTTATTCTTGTTTTTCTATAGGCTTTAATATTTTTGTCAAATTGGTTGGACCGAATCATGGATTGCCTACGTATCCGCCTTAAATAGATTTAATTTGGAATCAGGTCTTGCGTAGTTCTTAGCCTAGAAAATGGTTTCATAGAATGCCGATTTTAAACGAGTATGTTCTGAGGTGGAAACATATTATTTGAAACGGTAGAATAAGTGAAGTTTATTATTATTTAAATCTGCTGCCTTGCCGTAAGCCAAAAATTTGTTTTATATATTTTTTGAGTACATGTATTTTTTGGTGGTACGTATGTCTGAATACGTGTTGTACCCCTCCAAGTGTTCGTTATTTTTCCGTGCATGTGCGGATAAAATGACGAGCACTTCTGGACAAAATTTGGCGAGCAGAGAGATTCAGCGCCCAGGCTGGGGCGCTAAAGATTTCGGCGCCCAGCTGTGGGCGCTGAAAATTATTTCTGGGCGGATCTTTTTTGTGCGCTAGATGCTTCTTTTCCTTTTTAGACTAACTTTAGAGGCGTTTCGCAAAGTTTGCTTTTGTATTATTTACATTTTTTGTACTTTTCATTTGTCTTTTTTTTTTATATTCGTGACTCAAGACGGTTTGAAAGGCGGGTTGAATGAGATATGATAATTTGTATAGGTATTGGTCAAGCATGAGGATTATATTAGCTAGGGCTCACAATTTGCAGCCTCGAACTAGTGTCGTGAGTTTAAATTAACCAAGGTCAATGAGTAGTATGGGGACGGCTTAAGGGTATATCAACAGTATGTATCCACACAAGTTATATGGTCATTATGCTAATGGTGGTGTAAGAACAGGTTTTGGGCTTTGGAAATAATGGGCATGACGCACGTGTCAATGGCCGTGCGTGGTTTGCGGTTGACAACAAGTTCAAGAACAAGAGTCGAGGTAATGGTTTCTTGGGTTATGGCAATGAGAACATGGATGGGTTAGATGAGCTGAACAGGGACCCCAGAGCGAATGCGTCTAAGAGCATAAGGATTGGAAAGGGTAGACATCGTAGAATTTTATGATTTGGATTGGTTGACTCAATTCTCTTCTTTGGTTTACTTGGGTAAATTTCGTACTTTGGGAGGTACGGGCTAAGTATTTCATGGCTCGCTCTTTTCGCTCTCCCTTTTCTCTTTCTATTTTTTCTTTTTGCTTGGGATTTCTCCCCAACATAAATACTTCAATCATTTTGGGCTAAAGGGTAGATGGTTGTGGTCTTTGAGTCACGAGGCGAGACTGAGTGAGCCTCGTTTGGTGGGCCTATAGTGGACCTTTTAATTTTCGCAGGCCTAGGGTGGACCTCTTAAATTGTCTTACTTTGCAAGCGTATTTAGTCGTTTCTTAAAATGTGCAAATAGCGTAGATTCAAAATGTTGCTTTTACCTTATTGAAATTTAACGAAAGAATTACATCGAAAATAATTTTTTGTTTCTTTTCAGATTCCGGTTTTACGGGATTTAATTGGAAGTTGTGATTTATACTCAAACTTTCATTAATCTTTCTGATTATAACCCGTGTATGAATACAAGGAGGTGGCCTAGACTCAAAATAATGACATGGCGTAAGCCTATAATACTTGACCAAGCGACTCTCAAACTTAGGCTAATTGGACCATAACTTTCGTTGGTTGAAACTTTAGATTTTAACCCTTAGGTGTTCACTTGTCATGCGCCATTTTGCTTAATGTTGGCAAGGTAGTTAGTTGGGGAGATCGAATTTTTATTTTTGCAAGACTAGAATCATTAGTGCGGCTTC
Source organism: Spinacia oleracea (assembly GCF_020520425.1). Classification (NCBI taxonomy): domain Eukaryota; kingdom Viridiplantae; phylum Streptophyta; class Magnoliopsida; order Caryophyllales; family Amaranthaceae; genus Spinacia; species Spinacia oleracea. Next base: position 174,626,795 of record NC_079490.1, on the reverse strand, counting down.
TCTCTTAGCGTGTATTGCTTTACCCCAATGGTAGCCTTATGGCATGCCGATTTGGGTATTTTCATGGTTTGTCATGTTGTATTTATGGAAAATCTTTTTAGTCCGTACTTAGGGGTACTTCAAGGAGCGAGTGGCTCAAGAGGACTATGATAGTCGTGACCCAATGTGATCATAAGCCTTGAGGCCATTAATTTTGTGCTAATGGTATTGACACCTTAGGTTCACTTTGGGGGTTGTGCAACTATGGGGAAATGATTTTCAGAATGTGACTGTTTCCATTTTGCAAATACTATAATATATTCTTTTTATTGGTGAGAGAGAGTATTAAGGCCGTTGATTCTTAGCAAAGGATGACAATTACATATGGGTGCTTATTGATTTAAATGTTAGGAGAGGAGACTCAATATGGTTTAACCTTTTAACTTGCAGAACGACACCAAGCATTAGGACCGATTCTATGGATAAGACAACTAAGACTTAGGATTTAGATTGTACTTTGGCATAGCCTAGTCTAGACTCGGAATTATTTTTTTATTCGAACATTATTTTTCTTTGAAAACTTCATTTGAACATTATTTTTTTGAATACTTTGCCCATGTGACATTCAAGGTTTAATTAGCATGCTCGGTTTTGATGCCGAGCATTGTCGTCGTAGGAGGCCTAACAACGACACAAAGAGTTATTTTTTTTTATTTTTTTTGTCGCTTTTAGAATCGAGTGCCTTTTCATACGCCCTTGCAGCAATTTTCACGAAAAGTTTTTTTTTTTTGCTACGTGTTTTTTTTTTTTGCGCGGGAACCGAGGCTGCTGTGCCTGACCAAAAGGCCAGGCAGCAACTTCAGCGCCCAGCAGTGGGCGTGAGAAATTTCGGCGCCCAGCCAGGGGCGTTGAAAATGCGTCCCTGGCTGGTTCTCGTTTTCTGTTTGCGTATACTTTTGTTTTTTGCGTGCTTGCCTTATAACGTCATTTACGCGTTGTGCAGCGTTTGTGGGATTCGTTATAGGCCATCCCGAATGTCGCTTTTTTGTGGCGATCGTTCGGGTTTGCGGAACACGTATTGTGGTATAACTCTTTGGCCAATTGGTTTATGAATGTTTGGGCAATTTTTAAGGTCGTTAGTTTTCTAGCATTATTTGTCTAGCATTATTCGTACGCACAATCATAACATAGTCACATAGTTCGCTACACATAATTACATTACAAACATGGATTTGAAAATTAAATATGTCACGTAGTTTATGATAGGCTTCTATGGGTAGTATTTGCGCCTGGCTTGGTACCGCTTCTATCGTAGATCCAACACATGCCCCGGTCGAGGTAGTGTCTTCAACAGACGAATTTCGCTCAAGAGGCCAACCCGCAAGTGCAAGCCAAGGGGGCATGCAGGCGAGAGGGACCTAATGAGCGAGCAATTGGGTTCGGAATAGGTGTACTACTTGCACAAGTACCGAGTGGACAACATGTGCGGCGTATGCACCCCCTATTGGCGAAAAAAGGGTATCCTTAGTCCCAACTCCCGAGGGAGCCGAGATTCGTTATGATGTTCTGTCCGTTCACATTAATATGCTGATTTTCTGGTCGTCCCAACTTGATGGGGAAATAAACGCGGGGTAGGATCGTTTCACCCTTCGGCTATTTTGATTACCTACAAGCACGAGTATTTCCTTCACTATCCCCAGTGGAGTCGCCACTGTGAGGGGGTCGAAAAAGCGCGAGGCTAATGCGTGACCTTGTCCCTCGTGGGTGTGACGATTCTTTTTATTCAATCAAGTGTAATTGGATTTCCTGTGAGTATACACCCAATTGACTAGTAATATAGGAGTCGCCATTCAGTTTTTAACGACAATGAGAAAAACTAACAAAACCCGGTTATCGTGACATAAAGGGAGTGCAATTATGTTTGACCACGACGGCCGTAGGTTCCCTTGTGATCCCTGGTGTGGAGATCTCTCAATATACACCCGCAAGGTAGAGATTGAGGGTTCGGGGGACTGTAACTACCGAGAGGAGTAATTCGCTCGTCGATAACTCCAGAGGCAGGATATCCTTACTAGCTCAGCATAAATAATTGAAGGGACATGCGTTAACTATTAAACTAATCTGAGTTGATTTTAGCAATATGCAACATGTAATACTAATTCGATCGTGATTATCTGATTTAAATAGCATTAAGGGACCTAGCATGATAATCCGATTTCCCAAAAATATTATATTTGTTAGGCGTGATAGAACAATCAAATTAGGTTAGTTTAACAGTTCATAAAAAGGGCGAGGAAAGCAGTTAAATCATCGAAAAGGGACACATTACGACGCACCCTTGAGAGGTGCGTCACGGTTCTCAGAAAACTAACCACTTTGACTTTTCTATTTCTCCTTTTTATTTAACGAATCTCAATTATAGGACAGGATACGTTCTGTTCGATTTATGGATCGATTGCGACAGAACGCGTGAACAGTTTCACAGCGAGAGGCTTAGGCTAAGGGGTTTAGAGTCAATACTCAGAATATAGTTATGTGTTGTTGTGTTTTCACGTCGAAACTAGGGGCCTATTTATAGGGAAGAGTTCGTGGAAAGATAGAATTGCAGAGTTCTAATCCATAAAGAATTAGGAAAAGAGACGTATCCAGGTATTTTCAGCGCCCAGGCCTGGGCGCCGAAGATTTCGGCACCCAGAGCCAGGCGTTGAAAATAGGGTCTGGGCAGTTTTGTTTAGTCAGATTCGGATTCCTAAAATCCGTAGAGTTTGAGATTAATTCGAGTCTTTTAGCACGTATCAATTTTATGACAGAATGCGTCTGGGCCCGTTACGAACTCTAGGTTCGTTAGGATTTTAATTAATACGTAACTCCTATTTCCGAATCCTATTAGGAATAGGATTCTCGCGGTTTTCTATCTCATTTAGGATTTATGTTGGAGTGCAACACCTAATTCTGACAGGTTTCTATCTTTTATGATTTGCCACTTTTAGACGCTACCTTTTACGGCAGTTACTATTTTTAGCAGGTTTCCATAAATAGCAGGTTTCGGGTGAAATGAAATGGGGAATCGAGATTTGTTTATTTTATAGGAGATGCGTTGTCAAGTGGAGTTTTTATGCTTTCATCATCGAACCTTTCCCTTGCGGGAACGGGGACAAAAGTAGGTGTCTACATTATTATGCTTGGAGGTTATTTAGTTAAGTTTCGATATTGGGAATGGTTCAAAATATGTTTAGGGTGTATTTAGAGTACTTTAGTATTGCTGTAAATTGTTGGATATTGATTGGGGAATTTTACTGATTGTTTTTAGGCGGAGAATTCTTTGTAGGCGACTTTTGAATTCGTTAAAGTGGCCTATCAGTTTGTTTACACAAGGTACGTACATACCTGTGTGCTTGGAATGTGTGTTATCTGTTGAATCATGTTGAAAGTGGTTGATGAACTTGGTTACGTTGAAATTACATGTTTAATGTTGTTGGATGAACGTGTTGAACATGGGTTGTAGTATGAGAATTAAAACATGTTAGTATGGATTATTGATGCAAGCATGTCATTTGGGAACTTTATTTTATATATATATTGATTCAGATCAATTGATTGTTGTTCCCTTTTAGCTTTTCACTAATTTATGAGGACCGAGGACCTTGTTTAGTAAGTTGAAACCTTATACCCATATAGAGGGGTTGATCAGTATTAAAGAAAAGGTTGGATTTAATTGGAATAAGTCTTGATTGATACCTTTGTGATCACTTACTTAATTCCAAGATAAAAACAGTTAAGAATAATTGTTGATTGTATAACTTATGTGATTGTTAGTCATAACAGAGTTTAATTTGTAAATCATGTAAAGTGAAACTGAGTAGCAATATCTTTAGACTATGCACGTCTAAAGTGACGGACAATCAGGAGTTGGGGTCATGGGTCGCCTATGGCTTTTTCTGGGGCCGGATTGATCACCGGTTCTATTTTATTCAAAAGTCCCTTGATATCGCAGGTCATTGGGGTTTACGGAGTCGCGCTCGTACCTCGTCTTCCTTAGTGAAGAAGAAGAAGTTTCTAGTAGCAACTCGGTCCATTGACTATTTCAATTAAAATAATGTTATTGTTATAAAAGTCTGGTCCAGTCTAGCCTAGTCTAGTCAAGTGTGGTCGTCAAACTAACATGTTTTGTCTGCCCTTACTCGTGTTTTATTAGAATCATGTTAGGGTTGTTCGTTTATTAGTATCATGTTAGGATTGTTTTTGTTTTAGTATGTAGTACTCAACTTTGCTGATTACGTGCTTTGTTTGTGTGTGTTGATCATGGCTATGCCTTATTGATCCTGTGATGACCCATTTTGGTGAGCAGTCTCTAAGGATCAATAAGCGTTGCCATCTACAGGTTTGAAGATGATGCATCATGGGAATCGGGATTAGAGAGCTTGTATTTAGTTTCGTTTTGCTAAGTAACTTGGTTTGTTAATTTAGACTTTAAACTTATCGTATTATTTATATTCCCTTATTTTCGTTGGTTGGTTTTTGGGATTAAACCTGTAATCGATTATTTATAAACCTAAAGTTAGTTTTATGTTTTCCGCTGTAAAATTCTGAATAAGCCGTTACGTTTTCACACGGGCGATAATGCCTTGATAATTCTCTACGTTTTATATAAAAAGGTTATTTTAGAAAAGAGAGAATTGTCGGGGTGTTACAAGTGGTATGTCAAGTTAGTGGAATATGAGGTGGAAGAAGGAGAAGGATGAGAGATATATATTATTTGACACTTGACCGAAGGTCAAGGATGCACATGGTCTTACAATATTAAAAGGTGGAGCGCTAAACTCCGCCCCATAAATACTCACTCGCCCTATTAAATTCCACAACTACTCCTCTCTATATTTACCCCTTTACTTTTTTACATTTTTTACCCCATCAATCCAACTCCCTCCATCAATACAGTAGAGGTAAATACACCCAACAACCAGATTCAGGCACCTTCAACCCAGAATCCAGCAAAAATTTCCGGCCACCTTCAACCTAGAATTCCAAAAAAAGGGCCTACGCTAAACCTAGAATTCCGGCAAAAAAGAGAAATGTCAGACCCGCAATGATGACCCGTGCTGCTCCACCTCCGCTCAACCCATAATTCCGGCAATGATACCCGTGGTGCTCCACCTCCGCTCCACCCATAATTCGGCTAGAAGAGAAGCGAATGGGAGTTAAAGTGGTCGGCCGACGAGTATGGGAGATCCAGGAGCAGCTAAGGCGGGACAAGCTCCGGCAGCGGCGGCGAAGGGAGTGAAGGCTAGGAGAGGTAAAACGGCTTCGGTGGTGGCGAGGAAAACGCCGGCAAATCGCAAGGTATGTCCCTGTTCTCTGCAATTATTCTGTATATTTACTCATTTTCACTCCAGAATTCAAGCAAGAAACTCTAAAAAAGGAAAATAACTCAACCCAATTAAACATAAACCAAACTCACATAATTTTCTAATTAAGAAAAGCCTTGAGAATATAGACACTATAATTACCTGATTTTGAGATACTTTAGGCATAATTAATTGGTAGCATTGGATCTGAAACTTCAACTTTGTGTTAAATCGGATAGAGTTTGAATGATTTTGCTGATGAGTTAAGATGAGAAAGAAAGTAAGTGATGTGTGCACTATTTCAATTCATAGCTAGATGAGCATTTTTCATTCCGTATGTTTTTGCATTTTTGCATTCCAAATTTAATTTGTTATTTTTTTTAAAGGGAAAAAACTCTAGAAAAGCATACTGTATGTTTGAGTAAAGGAAAAAAACTAATTAATGTTTAGTTAAGGAGCCCACTTTGTTAATTAATGTTCTCTTCTAATTCATGAGTTACTGCTCATATTCCAAATAGCCTTAGACTTCTTTGTTTTGAGCTTGCATCATGGTAAAGACTTCTGTTGTTTAAGCTTCTACCATGGTGTAAGCTTTAAATGAAGAAGTCTCTGTCATGGTAGAAGCCTAAAACGCAAAAGTCTCCATGTTAAAAAATAAAATTTGTTTTATTTTTATTGGAGATATTAATTAATAATTAATTAATCGATCTTATGATTATTTTTGTTAGAACTATTATAGTCTACTAGTTAAATAAGGATTATAATTAATTATTTTTGTTAACTAATATTATGTGTAATTAGACGTTGTAATCATTATTGTTAAAAAAAATGTTATGGATATAGATGAGACGGTAAGCATTAGCGTATTAGTATTGAGAATAGCTAATGATTAATATCCAATTGTTAATTAGTGTTATAAGTTAGTTATTTTTGCTAACAGAAGGCGTGTGTCATGACATTGTCCTCCTCATGAACCCACTGTGAGTAACCACTCTCTTTAGCAAGATGGAGAAATTGACTTACAACATCTCTTCCTTGAGCATCCATCCTTCTCATCCGATCCCTATAGTTGTATATGTGTCTTCTGTTAGGGTTATCCTCCGGAAATTGCTCTTGGACAGCTGCCAAGATAACATTCGGCTTTGCTTGAGCCGAAGACATATCACGAACAAGTTTCTTTGCTTCTAGACTAAGGCTGCTCATCTGTCGGTTGCCTTCTCGGTACGTAGAAAAGTCATTATTGTGCATCCCGTTTTGTTCAGGACCCAAGCTAATCACCCAACCTTCATTTTCACACGGTACCACTTTAATCAGGAACTTGCAACCGCATGCTTGAGTTTTGGTGTTTGGTCGTTCCGCTATTTCCACATTCCTTCCTTTGCCCCAATTCCTTTCACCATGATTGCATCTCAAATACAATTGTCTTCCACGAGGATTTCACAAGCATAAAACCATTGCTATTAGCAATGCTTTTAGCCCACTCGAAGTAACAAATTTTGGATTATAATTCACACCGTCACTACCAAAGTCTTGTAAAGGAACCTGTCAAATAAAATAATAATTATAACAAATATTTAATTTCAATTAAAATATATTAAAATAATTAATAAATTAATCAAATAAATAATTAATATCAATTACAAATTCAATCGAATAAAAGTAAAATAAAATTCTATGTAAAAAAGTTAGTTAGACTTTTTGGTTTTGAGCTTCTACCATGGTGTAGACTTCTTCGTTTTAAGCTTATACCATGGTAGAAGCTCAAATAACATAACTACATAAGTCCACACCATGGTGCGAGCTCAAATAAAAAAAGTCTAACTAATTTTTTTCTGAATAATTTTTTCAAATGTGAAGGGCAAAATTACAGAAAATTATTTAATATCATTAATAAAATAAAAATAGATTTACATTTCTTTTTTAGCATTGAGACTTATGCGTTTTAGGTTCATGCCATGGTCTACTATAGTAGAAGCTTAAACAATAGAAGTCTCCACCATGGTGCGAACTTAAAACGAAAAAGCCTAACTAATTTATTTCCGGAATAATTATTTCAATTCAACACTTAATTACCAAACTATTCCGTATTTAATATCAGTAATTAAATAAAAAAATAGAATTACATATATTTTTTTTCGTGGAGACTTCTACGTTTTAAGCTTCCACCATGATGTAGACTTCTTCGTTTTAAGCTTCCACCATGGTAGAAGCTCAAACAACAGAAGTCCCCTACCATGGTGCGAGCTCAAAACGAAAAAGCCTAACTAATATTTTTCGGAAAAATTATTTCAAATTCAACAATAATCAAAATCGAATTAATATGCAGGCTTCTTCATTTTAAGCTTCCACCATGGTAGAGACTTCTGCAGTTTAAGCTTCTACCATGGTAGGAAATTGGTAAAAATGGAGCAAACAAGTTATGGCGTGGGGGTGAGGATACAAAAGGCAAAGACGTAATAAATGTAAAAGTGTACCCTCGTACAGTCGTACCCGTCAAATCGTCAATTGTCAAGTCATTTCTATCTCTGGAAGTTTTCCCCACAAAACCACTAGGGGCTCAAGTTTCCATTTGGCAAAAACTAGCATTGTAGTCCGTATAAAAGTACTACAATCAGTAAAAACACTCATCTATATTAAATTCCAAGCTTTCACTGTACTATTTTCATTTTTATCCAACCCTTTTAGTACCTTATTAATCGAAATAAAGCTTATCAATATATTTCCTTGGAGATTTGATTTCAGAATTGCTTTAAAGTAACAAAAAAATTATGTACGAGTGATTTAAATCTGTCTAGTGGCCTAGTGTGGGACTGGGTGTACAACTGTTGGGTTTTTTTAATGTGCGCCATTATATATGTAGGTACGATCTGTCAACAATAATAACGTGGAAAAATAATGTACAAAGTAATAATTTATTACACAATGGGGAAAAAATTCTACACTCATAACCACATTGGCACTGTATTACGCAAGGCCTTCTAGGTAGGAAAACGTGGCAATCTATCACCCGTTAGTACTTTGCAACAAATGAGAAAAGATATCTTTTCATATGCGGTCTTTGTTCTTTCGTTTGAGTTTTTTTTTTATATATATATAAATATTCTATGTCCCTTCGTTTTCAAAAGGGTTTCATGTCATGTTTTGTTTGTCAATTTCTATGGCCCATATTTCATAAATTTCATTTAAGTATTGATTTGAAACCATATTCTTGAATGAAGAGTTACATACCTTGTTTAAACCAATTAACATATGTCTGTCTAAATTCAAAGAAAAAACGTCTTACAATATACTACAAGAAGAAATGGTTTTAAACTAGGTTTAATTTGTGTGAGGGAAGCATGTAAAGTCTAAGGGAAATTTCATTTGAAGTATTGATTCCATAATGATATACGAAGTATGAGCATCAAGAACACTAGAGACGAACAAAGAAAGCTCCTTAAAGGCTGAAGTTGCCCTACTGATATAATTTCTACTCGTATCTTTTTTATACCTAAATTCTAGTTTCTCATTAGCCTTTGTGCCTTTGAAAAACAGTGCATTTGTTATTCTAGTTGTCAAATCCCCCTTTAAGCATCTCCTCTTTCTTTCTTTTTTTTCTTTTTTTTTAAAAAAAAACTTTGACTATTTAATTAATTTACCCCTTCAAATGTGTTATAGAAAGAAAGTGTCTTATTATCTTTCTTATCTTATTGACCCTTGTAGGAAGTTATAAAAAGTGCATTTGAACTTGTTGCCGAGTGAAACATAACTTTGGGATCCCACTTTTCCTTTGTTTCACCTTTTAGGATCCGAACCTTTTGTTCTTTACGTTTGGTATTATTAGAGATGGCAACGGGTCCAGGATCCTACCCTGACCCTGTCAGACCCTACCCTAAAATTAGGGTATGGGTCTTAATTTTCTAGACCCTATTGGGTAAGGGTAGGGTATGGGCATATGATGTATCGAATAGGGTAGGGTAAGGGTCCAACTTTTTCAGACCCTTACCCTACCCAGACCCTACCCATAGACCCTTAAGATCCATACCCTACCCAGACCCTAAACTAAACCCGCTCAAATTTCATTAAAGAAATATAAAAATAACACAAAACCTTAAGGCAATCCACAAAATCACATTTACTCCTCTAACAACCATCCAACACTACCACTCACTAGTCAAAAAAACCTCTAACATTGACATTGTGTACTTGAGAACCTGAGATTTTTTTTAATTCGTGACCTTAGTACATTAAATTGTAATATGTTTAAGGAAATACAAGGATGATTTGGGGCACTAGGATTTATTTGTTTCAAAATGTCAAATATATCGTTTGTCTTGTGTATTTTTTGTGCATTACATATGGTTGGATATAAAAAAAATTGAAAAAAGTTATAGAAAAAATAGGCAATACGGACCCACACCGGACCCTAGACCCTACCCATACCCTACTGGACCCATAGGGTCCGGGTAAGGGTCTTGTAATTCTAGACCCTATAGGGTAAGGGTAGGGTATGGGTATAGGTCAAAAAATTAGGGTCCGGGTCTGGGTATTGCTAGACCCTACCCAGACCCTACCCATTGCCATTCCTAGGTATTATGCACGTGATTTAACGCTTTATAATGTGCATTGAGATTCCTCTATTTTCTTTTATTTAAACAAGGCGCATTACGTTTATTTATAATGTTTTCACTTTTATAAAAAACTAACATTGGAGAAATGAAGGTTTAGTTTCCCATGGAAAAGTGTGAGAGATTATATATCCCAATGAATTTAATTGGTTAAAATAATTCTTGGGCACAAATTTTGATAGAATTCTAAAGCATTTATGTGATAATACAAAAGGAAATATTCTCAATGCATGTCGAAAACAAAATGGGACGGAGGAAGTATTTCAATCACTAGTATCTATTACTGTCAATACATAAAAATTAAAAAAGTTGAGATTTTGAAAATACACATTGAGACGAATAACAAAGCTACACATGGTTATATTTTCCTTATATGTAAATCATTAAAAATAGTTAAAGTAGAGTACGTGAATAGTGAATTATCAAAAAGTTGTTAGTAGAAACAAAAGGAGGAAGTATAAAAGAATTGAAAATTATTACGTGGGTGCACCATGCATCCAATGGCACTTTTATATCCATTGGTGGCCCCTTTCACATTTTCTCCTCACATGTAAAGGGGTATGTGAGATGGTGCACGGTGCACCTATGCACTATAAAAGAATGCTTGAGTCGGCGTAAAAAAATGTGAACTACCCTTTACACTCTTCAATTAATTAATTTTTTAAAATTTAAAAAAGGTTTTCTATTTTGCTAAGCTAAACTAATACAGAATCACTATTGAATAAAATATTATGTTATTTTTCTACTTGTATATGCAATTCTTCAAAAAAAAAATCTTTTACTTTGTACACAAAATATTTGATATAAAAAATCGTGATTAACTAACTAATCTCTATTTTATAAGGGATTTTCTGAGGTCATTATCGTAAATGACATTTTAGTGTCCCCTATAGAATAGTCCAAAATGCCGCTACTGCTTACAAATAATATAAACGTTAATTATAAAATAAAATAAAAAGGCATAAAAGAAATTTATCAATCAAATTTAAATACTATTTACAAATTATAGTAACATTAGTTGTAAAATAAAATAAAAGGCATAAAAGAAAATTAGTTAACTAGATTTAATCACAACAGACAAAAAGTCAAAAGCAAAAAAGTTAAGTCACTATCAAACACTTAATCTCAGCCAAATATACTCCTTATTAGTCACATAATTTATTTTTCTTTCAAGTACTTTATTATGCCACATTTTCATATTACATAAATAAATATCTTAATCTAATTTTTAAAAACAAATTTCAATAAAACAATATACTCCGAAATATAAATTCATCCCTCAATTATTTTAATGTCTACTTTTTTTTAGAGAAACTTTGCGAATAATATTTTCTACATAACATATTTTTTCTTTTTTATATATCTTTGCACACATCGCGTGCATATAAGACTAGTTTATGAAATATTAAAACATTATTTAACAACTGATAAGGGTGGTACGTTCAAAAAAATAAGTCATTTCACGCTAAGGAATATTTATTTCTTAATATTGATTTACATGCATATTAAAATCCGCATCACGAACATAAAAGACTAGTACTTTTTTTAGACAACTCTTGAACATTTCAATTTGGTGTCGAATTAAAATTGATAGTCCCCAAAATTACTTAATATTTAAGCAAATTTGCGAAAGACAATCTTTTATAACCACTTTTTTGCAAAAGACAACCTTTTATAAATTTTTTTTGCGAAAACAGACTTTAAACTAAATTAAATTTGCGAAAGAAAACCTTAATATGTTTTCAGGCATTGACCCAACATTTTCCGATTTGACTTGCCCGATTTTAATAATTACACCCTCTTTCCCTCCCTTTTTCCCACTTAAAACTAAGTTGGAGCCAAAAAAAAATCCCCCAAATTTTCTTTCTCTTCTCTGTTCTTCCTTCCCCCAATTTTTTTCCGCCCAATCTTCTTACTGAATCATTCTGATGAAATTGCTTCAATTTCTTCTCAATTAACTGTTTTCGACACTCTACAACTTAATTTCGGTAAGTATTTTTCATTAATTTTGGTGTAATTTTAATGAAGAAAAGTTAGGGTTTTCCCCCCCAAATTTGTGAATTGGTTCGTTTTGTGGGTGAAATGACAGGGACCATGAGGGCTTGGGATGGACGAGGTGTCGGAGGAAAAGGGGGGTAAGGTTGCGCAGGATAAGGCTGATGAGGATGACCATGATACGGCGGAGGAGGAGGTGGTTGGGGTGGTGGTGGGCCCCACTGATTCTGCTGTGGAGGAGAAGGAGGATGGGAGGGAGAGTGAGAAGGTTGGTATTGGAATTGGCCGGAAAACCACGAGTTTGTTGGTGGTGGAGGAGGGGGAGGCTGACTGTGGGGAGGATAATGTGAATCCCCTGCCATCAGCGGCGACGCTTGAGGTGGGTGGAGGTCTCATACAGTGGAAGTTCAATATATGTTTCTTGATGGTTAAGCTTCATTAATGGAGTGCGTGCACCTTCGTTTTGTCTTTTCAGAGGGTATTATTTTAAGGTTTTAAGGAACTTGCTTTTATATAGGAGGAAAATTAAGGAGGGAAATGGATGGAAATAAGAAAATTCCGCCTCACGTGACCGGCACATGGCAAGTAAAACTGGAAATTGTTGGGTCAACGCCTGAAAACCCATTTAGGTTGTCTTTCGCAAATTTAATTTAGTTTAAGGTCTGTTTTCGCAATTTTTTTTTTAAAAGGTTGTCTTTTACAAAAAAATGGTTATAAAAGGTTGTCTTTAGCAAATTTTCCTAATTTAAGTGGTTAATCATTTGTAAAGTGTTGCAACAGTGTTTGCATATAAAATAACATTTTTAAAATGTATGGATGCATAACATGCATGAGGTTTTCTAAAGAGTAAATAGGTCTGGAGGTCCCTAAACTTTGCCAAAAGGAGCAGTTAGGTCCCTCAAGTTTCAAAAGGAGCATTTAGGTCCCTCAAAATGGATGGAAACAACTACTTTTGTTAACACCGTTTCATTTTCTGTTAAGTTCAATAAAATAATAATAAAATCGCTTTAAAGAAAAGGAAAATTAATTTACACGTGTATAAATAAATGAAAACAGCTGATTTTAATTATGACTTAGCTTTTTCAACTTACTTAGCTTTTTCATATGACTTTTTCTCCATTTACACGTTTCACCCTTTATATTCCCCTTTTCTAGGTTTTTCCACAATTCTTCCTAATCAAATCGAACTTAGTGAGTAACCCAAGCAAATTTACTCTAAATTTCCAGCAATTATCGCCATAAACTTCAGCTAATTGTTGTTCTTCCACAACTCTAAAGTTTCAAATTCTCTTCTCCCAGATGTCTGCTACTACCACTAGTTCTTCTTCTACCTTTTTCTATCTCTTTCTCTCTCCTCTTTTATTATGGATTCTCTTCAATCTACTTCTCTTTCTTAATTCCTGGATATCTCCAACAATTCCATTGTAATTTCACATTTTCACTGATTTTCCCTTTTTTTTGTTCCCCTGTTTTTTTTATTTATTTTGGGTTGGTTTCGATTTTTTTTCTTATTTATTCTGGGTTGTTTTCAATTGAAGAGATTCTGGGTGGGTTTCGTTACCACATCGTGACCCACACCCCTGCTCCCCCATTTTCTCTCTCCTCCCTTTCTGAAAAAAATTGATCTTCGATCTCATTTGGGGAAACCACTTTCTTCTTCATAATCCTATTCAATAATTCTGAGAAAAATAGTTACTTCAATATTTCAAAACTTACTCCGTATTTCAAAAGATTGTTACCAAGAAAAATAGAACGATGATGATTGATGGTGATCATGATGAGGATCAACGATGATTGATGGTGATCATGATGAGGATCTCAAGCTCAAGTTGATAGATGATTATTGTGATCTTTGAAGGTGCACGATTATTGTGATCTCAAGCTCAAGTTGATAGATGATTGATGGTGATCATGATGAGGATTTCAATGGAATTTTACACATAGACCCCGCATTGTTGTTTGATCCACAAAGTTATGTTAGCTAGCTAGGCTGTTGATAAGAATATAATTGAAAGAGTATGGTTGAGCAGAGTACTATTAGTCGTAGGCTCGTTAGATTTCATGTATGAGTTGCTGACTTGCTGATTAAACATGAGATTGAAGATGATGATGCATGGAGTTTATGGGTTTGAGCTCGGATGAATTTTACCGGAAATGTAAGTTACTTGGGTGTGCACACAAGGTGTTTGATAAATTGTCTCTAAGAAATGTTGTTGATTAACCTATGCTTGTTGGGTGTGTTAATTTGGGGGATTTGATTAGTAGGAAGCTTTGATCCTTTTTTTTTTAATTTTTTTTTATTAAGTGTTGAATAATTTTGGTACAAATGGCCTTGTTAAATACTTTGAACTGCTAGTTTTTTGTAAAAAGCTAACTTAAAAGGGTTTCCCTTTATTTAATTATTGTTAATATGTAAAAGTAACTGTTATTTTGTCCTTTTCTGCCTTTTATATTAATTTGCCTTTATTTTTAATTCATTTAACAGACGTTAGTAACAGAAGTCAAAAAACAGCGGTTTCCATCCATTTTGAGGGACCTAAATGCTCCTTTTGAAACTTGAGGGACCTAACTGCTCCTTTTGTCAAAGTTTATGGACCTCCAGACCTATTTACTCGTTTTCTAAACGTCAAGTGACTTGTGACCAAATTGAACACAAGTCACCCGATACAATCATTTTTAGTACAACACATAATATATCTGTACCAATAACGCAAAGAACTTGTTTAGTACTCTTAGCAGTATATCTGTATACAAATACCAAATTTATGAGTACTAATAAGAGTCATTTCCGTCTATTTTGAACATAAGCCACTTTTGATATACACTTCCTCTAGCCGAGTACTACCTCAAATCCTCAATCGCTTCAACAAGGCAAATTACCAAAGTAACCCTCCATAACTGGTCAATTTTATGTTCAACTCAAGCTCGAGCGATCTCCCGTTAATCGGAGAACACCAAAGAAAGGGGATTTAAAGTAAAACAAGAGTGCAGAAAGAATGGGGAGCAAGAAGAGGAAACGAGGCGGTGGAGGAGGTGGCGGCGAGAGGAGAAGCATACATCCTCGCAACAGATACGCAAATAATCCCCCGGATTTCTCTCTCCTCGCATCTCTATACCCTTCTTTCTCTTCCTTCGTATTCTATTCTCGTGACGGTCGGCCTAGAATTGATTGGACTGATTTCAATGCCACTCGTGAACTCACCCGCGTCCTCCTCCTCCATGACCACTCTATCAATTGGTACATTCCCCTCCTTTATTTTCATTCAATTATTTCATCATATACAAACTCCAAACTTTAACCGACTAAACTAGTTTGGAATCCATCAATTCTCTTTTGTTGGCGTGTTTCAACTTTTAAATTTGTATTTGTTTATGGGTTTCTCTTTAAATGCTTGAGAATTTAATACTTGTCTTGTGAATTTGGTTCATAAATTGTACAATTTTGTCATGTATTTTATCGAATTAGTGGGTGTTTGAGTTTAATTAGTGAGAAATGATGGTGTTTTAGGTGGATTCCTGATGGGCAGCTCTGCCCAACTGTGCCAAATAGGTCAAATTATATACATTGGATTGAAGATCTTTTAGCATCTGACATTATTGAGAAAAACAATGTCGATGGAGATAAAGTGAGAGGATTTGATATTGGAACTGGGGCAAATTGTATTTACCCTCTTCTTGGTGCATCCCTTTTAGGTTGGAGTTTTGTTGGGTCAGGTAGGCTTTGTTAGTAGTATCCAACATTTAACTTGTTTAAAACACTTCTTTGGTGACAAATTAGTATACATTTGTCTAATTTGAACATTATCATGATTTATTGTAGACGTAACAGATGTAGCCTTAGAGTGGGCGGAAAAAAACGTTCGAAGTAATCCGCATATTTCGGAATTGATTGAAATTAGAAGGGTTGAGGTCACAGAACCTGCCATTGACCATGGAACCATGTCCTTAGATGGTAGTAGGACTAGTGATTATTGCCAAGAGAAGGAAGATGTTGATGATTTGACCAAACATGAAACGAGAGAGTTCGATGAATCTGCAGTAATTCATCCCGAGGGTGAACTGGATAATGCACACACGGTAAGTAGTGAACAAGTGGAAGATTTTAATGAAAGAAGGGATGGTGAAGCACAGGCTCAATCCTCAAGTCTTTCTGATGAACCCAATGTAGATAGGGGTTATCATGGGCCATCCATCCTTCTTGGTGTGGTAAAACAAGGAGAAAAGTTTCATTTCTGTATGTGCAACCCTCCTTTCTTTGAAAACATGGAGGAAGCTGGACTGAATCCAAAAACTTCATGTGGTGGGACGCTAGAAGAGATGGTCTGTGCTGGTGGAGAGGGAGCTTTTATCAGTCGCATTATTGAAGATAGTTGTGCGCTAAAACAGTCATTTCGGTACAGAAATTATTTATGGGTTAGTTATATCATGCTTAAAATTTTCAAGTTGAGCTCCTACGGATATTTTCTTAACTACATTGCTTCTAGGTGGTACACTTCAATGCTTGGGAAGAAGTCAAACCTTAAATTTCTGATGGCAAAGCTTCGGGAAGTGGGAGTCACCATTGTGAAAACTACTGAATTTGTCCAGGGTCAAACATCTCGATGGGGACTTGCCTGGTCCTTCATGCCTCCGGCCAGAAAATTGGTATCCCCTCATGTGAGGGGCAATACTAGCTTGTCCTTCATGCTTGAGGTATGCCTTGTGAATCCATTGTTAGGGTCTATGAAGCTCTGTGAGTAATTAGTATTGTTCATTCTTTCCATCAGAACTTGTATAGGTTATCATTACGTTGCTAGCAGATCCAAGGAGGTGAATGAATACATGATCTTACTTAAGCAAGCAGACAGTTGCTCCTGTTTCATTATCACAGATTTTTAGTATCTCCTGATTTAAGATGATTTGTTGCTTTTGGTTATTGGATACATAAGCTACTTGTGAAACAAAAATGAATAGGTTTCTGTATTTTTAAGGGATGATTAGTAATATTTTCTAGTTTTGACCTTGGTAACCCACTCTGTTTGGATAGGAATATTTACTGATGCTGTTCTTTCTGTTCAACGGTTTGGTCTATACATGTCTATCACTCTATCATCATCTTCAGATGAACTCTGTCACAATGTCTGTTTTTCCTCTTCTGTACTGCCAAACCTCGGTTCTTTTGTTGTGTGTGTGTGTGTGTGTGTGTGTGTGTGTGTGTGTGTGTGTGTGTGTGTGTGTGTGTGTGTGTGTGTGTGTGGTACCAGGGTATTTCTGTACCAGGGTATTTCTGTACTTCCTGTCCACAAATTTGATCCAGAACTCTCTGGTTTCTTCAGGGTCTCCAGCATCAAACCAGTGCCTTCGATGTTTTAAAGTCTGTGGAATCCTTTTTCAGCTACTTTGGTGTATCCTGCAAATGCAACGATTCATCGTTTACTGTTGAAGTGAGTTTCGTATTATCAGTGTCTATTTTCTTGTTTCCTTTATGTTAAACTACAATGTAATATAGACACTTCCTTATGCTTAGGTAAGTGCAACAAATGATCTTTGTGACACTATATTGAAGACCAATGTCAAACAGCTTGATGAGGCTTCCACTTGCTCGCATGTGGCTGAAGCATCGAGTGCAAGTTGTTCAAATAGTCTAATGAACTTATCTTTCCGCATTCTGGTATGACTTGAACATTAGAAGTGTTAATGAATTACTAGAGCTGACACTGACATGATATTTTGTTTCTTAAGGTCTTCCAGCAGATCCCTGGCACACTCCTGGTGAAAGCATCATTAAAGCCGGGAGACAGTGCACTCTCAGGTAGTAAATTGCTTTTCATTTTCTTCACTTCCGTAAAATTTCCTTATTTTGATAATTTTGTTGCAGCACTTTTTCATAGAGAAACCACTTGTACATATGGGTTTTGTGCAACAAGATCCTTTCATTCATTATGGCCCTAGTCTAATCACTCCGTTGCAGGGAATTTTTGGTTGTGACCATTGACCTTTTTCTTCTCACTTTATCTTGACAACTTTTTCTAAAATTTTGCATTTCTTCAGAGATGAGATGCATATTTTGGACGGAAGCTATACTAGTTCCTTTTTCTGTCTATGTACATAAGTTTATTTTGTCAATTAAAAGATTTGATGATGTGACATGCCCGAGTGTGCGAGTCATTTCATATAAGAGTGAGAAATCGTTGGAATAGTATTGATTTATGTGTAACTTTATATGAACGTACATGTGCATGTTTTATCGTCCCTGGTCCACACCAGCAAGCTTGTATTGTCTTATTTAATCATCTATATGCCCATAATAAGTAGTGATGAGAATTAATGAAGAAAATATACATATGGGCTTGGGAAGACACATTTTTATGGAAGTATGGACATTCACATGGGACAATCTATGTGAGATTGCGCCTAAAATCGTTGTCATTTGTTCAATTCTAGTTGTTGTAGGCTTGTAGCAAACATGTTTTCGTTGTTTTTCTTTTAAAAATTTACTTGAGTTGTCTCTCTCTCTTTGGCTCTCTTTCGCTTTTCTTTTTATGCATCACCTGTTTCAAGATTTTGATGTTACATGCCTACTCGTCCTTTCACCACTTGACACTTAGTGCACACCTAAGCTCTTGCTTCATGTGGTTTTTTTTGCAGGAACATTCACATCTGTGTTTCAACAATTGGAAGGATTTCTAAAACACAAGTTTGCTGGCAAGAAGGCCCGTATTTAACCCTTTGCATTGAAGATGCTTCCAAATAATGGTTAGTGTTACTAAAGAACTTATTAGGAGGAGGTTCAACGCCATATATTTCTATTGACAATTAGGTGATACGGAAATGTGTTATGAATGATTGACCATTGTAGATATGCTTAATGTTGACCTTTTTGGATTGTTGGAGGAAATAGGTCATAAACCTTTACAGAGCATCAGGCAGGTCTCTATTATGATTTGGTTTGATCCCCTATGTTTGAACATATGTTTAAATCCCGAGCCTTAAAATTGGTTCTTGATGCACAGGCGTTACTGACATTCAGGGATCAGAACAGCTTATATGTATATGACGTCTCTTAGCCCTTAGGTTACTTGGGAAAATAAAGAGTTATTACCTTTTCTCTGTGGTTGTTAATTTTGTTTTTGTATACAGGATCAGGAATTGCATACACTTGTGAGCTGAAAAATAAGCGAAAAAGTCGGTTGTTTTACTTTACTTGTATCAAACACTAATGGGAATCGACCAGTGGCCATGGGCAGCTCCTGGTGTCCCACTGCCCAACATGTGGATGAAGTTGAATTGGTTGCTAAACTTAAGTACTGTAGTTTTTGAGAAAGAGAACTCTGACAATGTTGAAGACAAACTAATACTTAAATTTGAAGTATTAAGAAATGGGTTGCTTACATAGGGGAATGAAGGATTCCCTAATTAAGCATACTTTTGTCGGAATGGTTGTGCAATCAATATTCTACCATGTTTCATGTTTGTGGTCCTGTTACCATTATCGATTCTAAACTCATTCAGGATTTAAAACAATTAGTGACTTCAAATGTAAATTTCTAACTTGTTCCTAACTTTAAGCTGATATTTTAAATGTTGTTTCTTTTCCTTGACCACAAAATTTTCCAACTTTTGATGAATCCATTTGAATGGATCAGTAACCCTCCCAAAAAAAAAGGTTAATTGCCCAAAACCAGAGAAAATATATTGAAATTTTGATGCTCTATCTTAGAAGAAAGAGCCATATGTCGACATGTGGAGCTACGGGACTAGGTGGAAAATCTGGCTTCCAAAATATCAGGAAGTAATTAACAATGACGAGTAAACAGAACAATTGCTTATGGGAATAATTACTGCACAACTCGTCCAAATATTTTAACAAATTCCATATCCAAATTATATACTAGTGTGAAATTTACAGATGAATACATTTTGAACAGAAACCACACACTTGATCCGAGAAAACATAATATGATTATGGAGTATGTAAAAACTAACAAGAGAGCTATGGTGTAAAATTGAGTGTCTTTAAGTTTATGCTTGGCCTTGAATCCTTGCATGAGTAAGGGCAACACAAGCATCCACAAAATCGGCGTCGATAAAATCAGTTGAGAAAATCTGCAAGCGATCAGCAATATTCCTGGCAAAACACTGTTTTATGAACAGCCTTGCATATCCATGAATCCTATCAGTCACAGGTTTGACACATAAAATCGGGTTATCTGCTTGAGGAGTAACTGTATTTTCTACCCGGTAGAAAAACTTCCTAGTTGATACTGGAGTTTGATCAGCCAAATGTTTCAAATTGCTCTCGAATTTTGTTGATGGTAAGTCGGTATCAATCCAGTTGTCTTTCAAGTACCCTGAACTCCAAAGTGGATCACCTTTCTTTGGGGCTGGGGATTTCCTTGGTTTCCATACACAAATTACTCTTTTAGGAAGCAACTCAGAAACAGTCTTATTAAAGACATGATCATCCTGATGGATTAAGTGATCTCCAAGTTTCTCCACGAGAAACTTGTCGAATTCAGGGGGATCATCATGCCCGAACTCTGTCCTGATCTCGAGGATAATAATCTCAGATTGAGTTTCAGATAAGAACTTGTTAACCTCATCTAAGACCACGTCTACACTGTATGTTTTAAGGATGCCATGACAAACCCGGCGATCTTCCTGGACTCGGATGT
Source organism: Spinacia oleracea (assembly GCF_020520425.1). NCBI lineage: Eukaryota > Viridiplantae > Streptophyta > Magnoliopsida > Caryophyllales > Amaranthaceae > Spinacia > Spinacia oleracea. Next base: position 174,606,215 of record NC_079490.1, on the reverse strand, counting down.
CCAAGACACGAGTGCCTATGACGAGCTGCTTGTAAATAGACAAGGATTGACATTGAGCAAAGGGACGAGATATAAAGGGTATACCAATCTTATTGGTTGCAGAATCATGAGTACCAGCCCAGATAATCTTGTTAATTGTAAGTTTCCCAAGATCAAGCCCAGCCATCCAGTTTTTCCTATCAGAAGGCCGGTAGTCACATCCTGGATAATCACACCCTGAATTTTGATTCAGATCAACCAAAGCTTTCTTCTCTGTTGATATTGTTTTTCTCCTCTCAACTTGTCTTGATATATGACCACCCATTTCTTGATGATCAAAGGAACAACAAGATCCTTTTTAATTTCTATGTGTTTGTTCAAGACTAGTACAGCTTAGACATTAATTAATATGTCAATTTTTGTTAGTTCGGATTTGGTATTTTCCCTGTACAGCACCAGGGTTTATACTTTATAAGGAGTCTGAAAACTCAGTTTCATATTATTTTATGACTCTTCATTATTTTGATCAAGTGATTGGAACGTGTTGTTTAATTTAATTAATGCCTGCAAAGGTGGACTTGTAAGCTGTAATCATGCATTATTGGCGGAGAAATATGATCAAGGTTCTTTCTTATTGTTGGTCCACCTGTCTTAAATCTTAATTAAGCTGTATTAGTTGGCTTTATAGATTAATTAACCTTCTCCGAGTAATCAATTAAACAGCAAAATAAATTTCCTTAATTATTTTTTCTGTCATCAATTAGCATAAACAGGTAAAGATTAAACAGAATATTTGCTTTAAATTTTATTTCTGGTAAATCATAGAACAACAACGCCTGCGCCGCCCGAATTACAATTTACCCCTACATACCCTCTTCTTGGCGGATTAAGATTCGAACCTATAACCTGGGTCGTGGAAGGTATGTGGAACTTACTACCAAACTGAGTTAATGCCACACATGATAACCCTTATCACACCTTAAATGCTACGTTGTCATCAATTATAGTCTTGAATTCTTGATGGTTGAACAACTCCCCAACCAAAATAAAGCTAGTAAATCATCAACTAGTGGATGTGGTTAATCCAAGCTTCTCTTTCTACTTACCCAGTGACAAACCTCGGTTCAATTGAGATTTCATCAAGTGTGATCATAAAATCCTAAAGCTACTGATGCAGGTAAGATTTATCTGAATGAGTTCAATCATGGAAATTATCAAGAACCACTTATTGAACTTAAATTGACAGCAGCAGCAAAACAAAAATCTGTTCAGGTAGTGTAAAAGTAACTTTCACCAGTTATGATGGAAGCAAATGCAATAAACTTCAATGGGCCGGCCAATTCCTAGCAAACGGAGAACCCTCCTTAATCAGCAAGAACGTAACGATATATTCTGGGATGCAAACCTGAGAGTGGTAAAAGATGGAGTACGAAATACATGGAAGCTTAGAAGATGAAATCCTTCAGACAGGATCTACCGTAAGTGAATAACTCAATATCATGTGATAAGTTTCCTAGAGTTTGAGTTAGTTTTCTCACCTTAGTTGTTGCTTTCCAGGAAGGATCCAAGGAGTGGCCTAAAAACCACTTAAGTCATTCAGCAGCATATTACAATATTCTATAGTGCAGAATATCCATTCTTCTGTAATGATGCTGTGACTCTGTGAGCCTGCAATGGCATCATAATCTTAGCCGATTTTGCTCATTCCCTTGGACATAGTAGAAATAACTTCTTACTGATATTAGATCGACTACCTATAGGCTACATACACATCAAAACCTTCACACCTGCATCAAAGAACATATACATATACCTCATATGACAATGTAGTTCAGTCAACATCGAGGTTTTGAAAGTCCTAATATTTTCAGAAGCAAATACAATTCTCAGAGAAGCCTATTTTTCAAGAAAGAAAGATTTAGCCTTGTCTATACCTTCAGCCAGTTCTTAACTACACTGTAACTACACTGATATTGACCTCAGACAATATTAGACTGATTGTTAAAGTCCTGATACGCTTTGAGGGAGTAGGATAACTGTGGCAGAATGGCAGTCTTAGATAAGCAGAAAATTGGCTTTAACTATTAAAACATGTTTAATTTGTGCAACTATGGATGATTCTCCTCTTTTAAACTCACTTAAGCGCGTGAAAAGCTAGATCACCGTGGAGGCAGTAAAGTCGCAGGTTAACCAACACATTTTTTTTTCTTTAGTCCTCTTCTCCTTTAAGTTTTCCAATTTGGCATCAAGTTTCTTTTTTTATTTTATTATTATACCATTATTATAACTTTCTTTGCCTTTCCCTGCTTTAGTTGGTGCACCAACTATAGGTTTGACTACCAGTTGGATGGAGTAAGGCATAAATCAGCAATACTCCATATTAGCTGTAGCAAGAAAATAACACTGATGTAATAAAATTCCACGAAGAAAGAATTTATCTTCTATTAACCTGTAAACAATTGGGTTAAACCAGAAATATATGCACCCTGATTATCAAATACATGCATCTACAAGTAAAAATATTCAAACTATAGGCAAGTTATTTGAGGCAACTACTCAAGTAAAATAAGAAAATGAGTATACTTTCACTATCTCTTTATATTGCCTCAGATGAAATATAGAAGTGATGATAATCTGATTTTACTGAAACCAAAATTGTTTGTAAAATGGAAGTAGAAATTATCGCGCATTAAAAGCATGAACCTTGCTATTAGTTTCAACCCAGCTACTGGCTTGCTCTTTTCTGGCACATCTCTGATCCATGAGCTGCCTCGTCATTTCTACATTCTCCCATTTCCCAGATGCAGCTTGTATACTTGAAAGCAATAAATACGGAGCATAAGACTTTGGATCCAGTTTGATTACGTGTTCTGCAGCTTGCTTTCCTAGCTCAATATTGTCATGAATCCGACAGACACCAATCAGGGAATTCCATATCCTATCATCATCTTTACACGGCATCTTTTCCAACTGTTTCATCAACTCATCAAAAGATCCAGCTCTACCCAAAAGATCAATTAGGCATGCATAATGCTCTACATCAGGAGTAATGCCATGATCCTCAGTCATGGATTTGAAGAAAGCAAGCCCCTGATCTATAAGACCGGAATGACTACATGCACTGAGAATGATAACAAGAGTTACTCTATTTGGTCTTACTCCACAAAGAATCATCTCATCAAACACTCTGATTGCCTCTTCGCCATTACCATGCTGTGCCAGGGCACCTATCATGGGATTCCATGTCATGACATCTTCCTTAATACCCATAAAGTGAAAAACATGCTGGCTAAGCTTTAGACTTCCACATTTAGAATACATATCAATGAGAGAGCTAACAACCACGTTATTAGGTCGAAAACAAGTTCGTACCATATAGGCATGGATTTGCTTACCATGCTTTAATGAAGCTTGGCTAGCACAAGCATTAAGCGCACTACTGAAAGTAAACTGATCAGGTCTAATGCCAAAGATCATCATTTTCTTAAACAAATCCAACGCAGCATTTCCAATATTATTCCGAGCATAGCCAGAAACCATAGCAGTCCACGAGACTGGATTCTTTGCAGGCATCACATCAAACAACTCTTGTGCTGATCTCATATCTCCCCACTTGCAATACCCTGAAATCAATGAAGTCCAAGCAGGAATATCCCTAACCTGCATCTCATCAAATAATCTCCTTGCATCACTCATCTGTCCACATTTAGCATAAGCATCTGCAATTGAGCTTGAAAGAACTACATTAGGAAGAAACCCAGCAATCAGAACCTGGCAATGTGCCTGCCTGGTCAATTCCAAATCCTTCAATTTGATACCAATGGTCAAAACACCAGCAAAGCTAAACGCATTATAACCTATAGACGCCTTTCGAAACTCCCTATAAAACCTTATTGCCTCACCGTACTTACCTCCCTGTGCATACCCAATCACCATAGTATTCCACGATACAACATCCCTTTCAGTCATTTGATCAAAAACCCTCCTAGCAGCATCAATCATACCTAACTTAGCATACCCAGAAAGGGCATTGTTCCAACTGTACAAATTTCTCACAGACATTTTATCAAACACCTTGCGTGCCTCAATGTGATCACCACATTCGAAGTACATATGCATCAGATGATTCGATATTAACGTACTGGGATGTTTCATACCAGTAGCCTTCAAATGAAAATGCACCCATCTTCCCTCCTTAAGAGATCGGGTTGTTGCACACTGTCCTAGGAAAAATGTCAAAGTTTCAGAGTCTAATCGTAACCCTTTTCTAGCTAAAATGCTGAGTGAGTTAACGGCTTCTTTGAGCTTCCCTTGGTAGCAGAGATCAATCAATGGCTGAACTATACAAGGAAGATTTCTGGGTTTCTGTCGGATTTGTGAAAGGACGGCGTTATTTTGGGGAGAAAAGGGGGGCATTGCAGTTGAAACACCATGTCAAATCTGCGCTTCTCTCAGCTCAATGGTGAGTTCAGATCAATTAATTGACCCAAAAAAATTTCTCCGGCGAAGATAGTAGGGACGCACTAGATTGGATGTCGCCGGTAAAAAGATTCCGACATATTGTTCATATTTGCGATTTGGGTCAAGGTGTCAAACGTACGAGGTTTCTAGTTTAGGACTTAGGAGTGTAGCTTGAGTCCATGTTAGAATGTTAAGGATTCATTACGCTGAAGCTGAACTGCTTAAGCTACAAAGTTGAGTAACAGCCTAACAGGCCGAGCGATGTGTTGAATATTTACTTCCCGAGCCCCCTTAAAAAGTAGCATAACCAGAAGCCCCATGAGCCATGATTGATGTTTTAACGTGGCTCATACTAACTATTGTAAAATATTATTCGTCCAGTTAACTATAAATGCTTATTTTGATAATTTATTTATACATATTGTTCTTAAATTTGAATAAATTATAGTTGTGAATTAAACTTGTTAGCTCATGTATGGCTTATTAACTTTATATGAACATAAATCTCATAGAATTTGTTATACTTGATTAAATGAGTCTCGTGAGATATAACCCCTAGACTACTTGGGAAGTGTTGGGATCTAATGTGAGAAGCGATATTATTATACCACTACTCCACCATATCAATCTTAAAGATTGGTAAAATATGCATATGCAATGCATAAAAGTCAACCATTAACCGCAACTATTGTTCTATGATGTCCCTTTTACAACAACTGGTTTACAATGATAAATTAATTGTAGTTAATTGATAATTTTCAATTGTTATCATCTAACATATCTACCGTACTAATGTGTAAATAGATATCAAAACGAAAAGTGTTGCTTTTAAATAAGGTCGTCTTAAACATTTTACGGGCCCTTTGCTATTTATAAAAGTTAGGTAACACAATGATACATATATTGTACAATTTCAATGAATAAACTTACCAAAATAAAATTTTAATAAAATATCTTAATTAACAAAAATCTTGTTTTTCAAAAACCAAAAAAGAAAGACAAACAAAATAAAATGAAACATATTTAATATTATCGATCAATTGAATATGAGGCATCTACTTTAAATGGTACTCTGTATATAGTTTGGAATTAATGGAGGTACGAAAATGAAAAGATGAAAGATTTGGATGATAATAATAATAGCAATATCGTGACTTGACTTGTTGAATAAAGAAGGTTGAAGACCAAGAACGGGCTGAACCATGAGAAATTATTGGATGAATTTATCACATGTAGAATTAATTACAGGCTATAAAAGCTCAAAATATCTACCAAAAGATGAATGGTCCGGAATTCAATTTTGGGACAAGCGGGATTGGAGTCTTGGGAGATTACACACACAAGAGATATTCATGTCATTTATGCAAACATTTTGTTTAAGTAGAATAAAATTGTGGCTTTATGCTGAGACCCACCTTACATATCCTCTTAGAATGATCTGCTTTAAAATTAAGCCTTAGCCTTTTGAGTTAAAAGTTTTTTTATATAAAAATGGCAAACGATACTAATAAGAAATCGAGGTTTGTCTAATTGGAGTTGTATTGTAATATGCTTCAATTCCATTATTTAATCATTTCTTGATTGTCTAAATATCCATTGTGAAAGCTTGTAATCCAAGACCTCCCCTCCACAAATTTAGGTAAAGGGATGATGTATACATCTATGAATCTCATGCATGCTTCGAAGCTAAATCATGGGAAAAGGATGTTTACAAATCAAGGCACATAATCATTAACATTTCTATCTTTGGTCACATGGCATGTACAAAGGTACGACCCAAGTGGATTCGGAGGAGAGAAATCAAAATCAACTTGGCAAATGCAAGAAACAAGCAAAAGCTAGCTAACATAAGGAAACTGAATACTCTTCAAAATCCCCACCTAATCCACAAACATACTTCGAATATCACTAATATAACACATTTTTTGTTTTTTTTATTTAATATAAAAAAGTTAGGCAATGATATTATTGTAAATTAAGATCCATTAAAGTATTAATACTCCGGGAATAATTGTTTATATAATACATATTACTACCTGTGTATATCTCAAATGTACACGTAAAAGAAATCATATGCCTAGTCTTTACTCTTTACTAAGATAATATAAGATAAATGTGAATTCTTACACAACTTGTTCCCTTTTTTATGTACCCTTTTTATGTAATAAACAACTTTGTTCCCTAATTAAATAAGACATTGTTTTCAATTGACTCTTGAATTTGATACACAACATACAAAAATCAAGACAAACAATGAATCAACAAGGCATTATATTCATAGGTTATTCTAATACTCCATGTGAAAAAGAACGCATGAGTGCAGGACGCATACTATATCGATGAAAAGAGACCTTGATAGATATAATTTTAACGGAAATGAAAAGAACGCATGTTGCGACTTTTAAGCCGTGTCACAGTGGTGACATGACACTCTTATGTGTCATAAATGTATTTGGAAACTAAAATATTTAGATTATATAATCTATTATACATGTCATAAAAAAGGTAGGAATATCTTAATATTCTAATTTACAAATTGAATAATATAATTTTTTTATTTCAGAAAAATAATTCTAATTTGTATAGGAAATTAGAAAAAAAAAATACTTTTAATTATTTATATGATATAGGAAATAAAAATAAAAATAAATTTATTAAATTATACTTAGAAAATAATAAATACAATACATTAGAAAATAAAAAATTAGGAAAAGAATTTCGTCTTTATTTGCTTATTGGGTTTATACAGTACTAGAAGTGTTGTTCTTCCTCTCCGAATTTTTTTTCTAACACTACAAGAAATTGTACTATTAACGACAGGAAATCCCGTCGCGAAAGGCCAATAATCGTTGATTAACGACGGGATTTCCTGTCGCGAACCCGTCATAAAAGGGGGTCGTCGTTAATAGAAATCCCGTCGTAAATTCGTCGTAAACCCGTCGTAAAAGACATTTGCGACGGTTATTCCCGTCATTGTTTGGTTGTTAGCTCCGTCGCAAAAGGCCTTTGCGACGGGATTTTTGACCCGTCGTAATTAGATTGTCGTTAAAGATACAAATTCTTGTAGCTTAGTGTAATGAGATGATGATGCGTGACTGCGTGTAGGCCAAGGAACTGCGTGTAGACCTAATTAAAACTAATATAATCATTAAAATTAAAATAATATTTTAAAGTAATGTATAATTATGAAAATTATTTACATAAAATAATTTTTTTTTTGGTGAAAGAAGAGGGGAAGACCCCTAAATAAAAGAAAACACAAGTCAAAGGAACCCAAAACAAACGAAAAACTACAGACTACCAAAACAAAACGAAAGGAAATATTTCTTGATAGAGTCAGTAGTTTTAGTTTCTTGCTATTTACATACATAAAATATATTATTAGATTATAAATTGATGTATTTTTTAAATTAAATTGATGTATTTTTTTAATTGCACAAAAATATATTATTAGATTATAATTATAATTTTTTTAATGTGTAATTTATAAGATAAAAGGAAATATATATTTACTATGAATATAATAAATATTTGTTTCCTTCTTTGTATCGACTGCCTTATTTATATATTTTCATAGTAAAAATATTGAATTGATAGTAAAAATAAATTGATGACGTGTAGCCTACATGGTGCTTATTTGTACCAATGAAATGCCGACACGTAAGATTGCGATAACATTTTGTTGTCGCAACTTGTGACCTATATCATCGTCCTAATTTTAACTCACATAGTCATGCTCATGCTTTGTAATTCTTTAATTTTTTATTATAGGAAAATTAATTTCTAATAATCCAATATTTGCTGGTAATCCATTAACAGTCTCACCTATGCGATATTTCTAAATGATCCTACCTTTAGTACCTATTATCTTAACGAACCTCGTCAAAATACGACATGTAAAATCAGGTCAATTGTCCTACATGGCAGTGACCTGATTTACCTGATTTTGCAGGTTGTGATTTAACGTGGTCCGTTTAAAGATAATAGGTACCAAAGGTTGGATCATATAGAAATATCGCATAGGTGGGACTGTTAATGGATTACCGGGAAAATGTTGAATTATAACTTGAATACCTGCTTCGGCATGGATAGCCTAGGCGTTGGTGTAGAACTCGAATACCTGCTTCGGCATGGATAGCCTAGGCGTTGGTGTAGCATTTGAATACCTGCTTCGGCATAGATAGCTTAAGCGGTGGTGTAGAACTTGAATACCTGCTTCGGCATGGATAGCCTAGGCGTTGGTGTAGAACTTGTATCTCTATTATATAAGCCAAGAGGGTAGGGGTAATTTAGTAACACCACTTTTCGTGTCCACTAGAAAAAAGACGAAAATACCCCTCCTTCCGTTATCGGTCTTTGCTAAGCCACTCCTCCTCTCACCTTCGTTTCTCTTTCTCCTCTCACCTTCGTTTCTAGGGTTAACCTTCCGCGCCGTCTTCCCTCACCAAATCACGTCCTGTTCGCCTCCCTCCTAGAATTTAATTTTGCTTTATTATAAAGAGATTGTATGACAAAAACACGCTTAGTTTGGTGTTATTAGATGAAGGATGTGTGAAGGGGAATAAAGGTGATACAAATTGAGAAAATTAGATTAGGTCCCGTGCACGTACATATATTTGAAATTTATTATTTGACAATCTTTTTTATAAAATATTTAACTGAAATATACATCTCTTAGATCTATTGGATAATTAAATAAATATCGAATGTACTCATATCATCATATAATATACAATTTCCGCCTTACTACACAGGAGTATATATTTTATATGTTTAATATGATGATTAAACATTTGATATGCTTAATATGATAATTGAACCAAAATATTGAGTAAGAATATTTTCTATCATTGATGTTACAATTTGACTAAAATATTACAAAAATTGTCTAATAATGTCATATTCCATAATCTTATAATTTTTTCCATATATAAACATTTATACAAAAGGAGAAAAAATTAAAAAAAGAATAAAGTAAATATGTTTTTTTAGGAAAGAATTTTTGGCAGGAAATTTTGCACCAGAAAGTGACATGTGCCATTCCTGATGTCTGTTTTAGTATATAAAACTAGTCTTACATGCAGGCAATGTGTGCGATATTAAATTGAAACGTCACATTATTTTATTGCGTCTAATATCCTCAAATAATAAATAAGAAACATTGTTCATAAAGTTTCTCTAAACAAACATTTCACTATTGTAAGTATTGTGATTGTATTTCTTTTATGCGCATATAAGATGTAGCCACTAATTATATAATAAATATAGAAGGGAAAGCATTATGTATATTTCTTTAAAACCCCATTCCAAGCTAAATATAATCTCGACAATCCACATTCGCCTCAACTCATAGCCACTAATCTTCGATATATGCCAATTGCCACCCAAACACCGCCTCAACTTTTAAAAATAAAAAGAAATCCAAAACCCCAAAGTTGTTTAAAATTTATTTTCTTTTGAATGTGTATAATTATTTACTGGTAGACCCTAGGGAAAAAGAGATAGGACTTAAAATAACACTGTCTTTAGTCATTTGTTTCTGACAATTGTGAGATCAACAATATATAGTATGATAATATGCTAATATAGAGCAATATAAAAGAGCAGTAACCTTACTCAGTTACTCATAACGTGATTGCATACATGTCATACAATATTACATTTTAAGCAGTATTGCACATAGAAGTACAACAATTAACAAAGAAACTCAATAACAATATTTGCATATTACATCATTTTTTTTTAAAGAAACTCAATAACAACATTGCATATTATTTTATTTTTTTAATGAGTTGATGGAAAACATGTCTTATTTGGTGAAAGTTATTCGATTGTGGTAATTGAATGCAATGACGAACTATATAATACCTGCATAACGATTCAAGTGTTTTAGTACAATTTAGAAGACGAAACTAATTAACTATTCCGTACTAAATTAATTTTAGAGTTGCATCTCAACAACCAAAACAAACTATAGACAAAAAATTATTAGAGTAGAAGAAAGTTGAAGATTAATTGTTTAAAAAGCCGTTCTTTTAATTAGTTTTATTTGTTAATTTTTTCCAATTTCGTGCATAAAATTACTAATTGGTTTAATTACACAACCTCTAATATAATCATGAATTGCTTATTTTGTTAATTATTCTATTTTTATAAATTTTTAATCATGAAATATTATAATCATTATGTTTTAATTTGGTTATTTGTGCATGGTTTTAGAAGAAGTAATTAGTATCAAGGGAATGAAAATACTTATGTGTATGTGGTAGAGTTTTTAGGGACAAAGTATTTTGTTTGTTTGATTTAGTTTTCTTTTATTTATTTTCTTAACTCTACTGATTTTTTTTGGAAAAAAAAAGTTGCGTAATTATAATTTTCCGTATTTAACACTTCAAGATTTGGGCAACTAAACAAATTTACGTAATTATATGACTGTTTTAATTTTACAATGACAAAAAACTTTGATTTGGGTATTTTGTTGAATTTTTTTAATTTTAACTTGAGAGTTGAGAAATTGCATAAATAGGAGAGATTGTATATTTATTGTGATGATTCCCTCTTAAAGATTACACCACATTGTAAAAATATTAGTTTGACTTTTTTTGTTGCTGTCATTTATGGGTTTTGCTTCTTTGTAGGAAATTAGAATAGATTTATGTTTAATTTGAATTTTGTATTTTTAATTGCTCATTACATTAAATTGTGGGTGAGGGTATTTTAGTCTTTTAGATAGGGGACACCAAAAGCGTGAGTACTGAAATGCCTCAGCTCTTCACTTATATAATTGAGATAGATGTAGCATTCCTTATTCCATCACCCTTAAAAGGACACACGTGTTACAACAGTAAAAAATGATTTATAATATGAGAATATTATTTATTCACTCATTCACAATCTTGATTAGAGAATTAAAGAAAATTTAATATTATTAGGACAAGAGAATCACAGATATATATTCCAACCAAAATCAGGGTGGTGATTATTCCAAGGAAGAATTTCACTTCTTCTATAGAAATAATAATTTCTCAAAGTTATTTCCTTGGAAGAAGTGAATCATTTGCATAGGATATCACATATCACCCCAAATCAATTTTGTGTGTGCAATTCTATTTACTTTCGCGTGCATGAAAAGACGAAAAATGCCCTCAAGTCTCTAAAGTCAAAGAAGACAACTATTTACAAGGGTAGAATTATAAAATCTCCATCTTGTAATCATATAAACTAGTGTGTGGCCCGGGCGATGCCCCAATTGATACATTGAATAGTTAAAATTTTTGATTTTTCTTGAGCTCAATATTTGACAAAAGACATGTATACCATAAAGTGAAATGGATCCATTAAATTCGTCAACTACACAGGCATATTACGTCATTTATCATACCATCTAATTTTTCAATTAGACCATCTTATAATTTGTATAATTAATTTTCTAGTTGAACTATGTGCTTCAAATTAATAAACACCAAATTAGATATATGCAACCATGTAAGACATTTTATAGTTGATGCTTATGAGACTTTATGACGTCATGTTTCTTGGTTTGTCCTAATTCTTTAATTATTAACTTTTTTTCAAAATAATCCATAGAAAATAAAAAGTCACATAAAAAGTCAGTTATTTTAGACTTCATGTTAACATTTATTTATAAATTAATGTGAAGAGATAAAACACAATTGGTGGTTTGTTAAAATGGTAATGAGTAATCAACTGAAAAGGTACCTAATTCATACCAAAAAGGACAATCGCACACTTTCTCGATCCCACTTAACGGATTACTTACCCAACTTAATCATCGACTTTGCAGGTGGTCGACCTTAACATATCGTGATCAAGCGCGTGGTCGACTAAAACTTCTTTTCAAAATAACTTCATCGATTAACTTCTTTGTGATTTTTTGAGCAGAAACACCGCCACTGTAGTACTTCCTCATTTCTTTATTAAATGACACAATTTTTTTTGTCACGTTTGCCAATGCAATATTTCAACCATTAATACCTTTTATTATTAATGGTTAAAAATTATAAAAGTTTGATATTATAAAACTATAGGATGAGACGATTATAACAAGACCCCACATGACTATATTTTTTGTTAAGTATAAATCACAATTGATGGTCAAAGGTTATTATATGAATAGTGCCAAAAGTACAATTGTGTCATTTAAAAAAGAATGGAGGAAGTATTTCTTTTCCCGAATTACATCAAATGACTTAGATATGTGAACAAAAAATGGAAAAAAACATACGAAGTACCCCCTCCGTTTCTTTTTGTTTTTTACGTTTTTCTTTTTGGGTGTCTTAAAATGTTCTTTACATTTCCTATTATATTATCACATAAATGCTTTAATATTCTATCAAAATTTGTGTCAAATGATTATTTTAACCAATTAAATTCATTGAGTCATTTAATCTCTCACACTTTTCTATTGGTACATTATTTTATTTTTCATTTTCCCAAACAGAATTTTGACAAGAGTGAAAACATTATAAATAAACGTAATTTTTCTTCTTTAAATAAAAAAATAGAGAAATCTCAATACACATGAATTAGTCGTTAACAAACGTGTGTAAAATGACAAACGTTAAGAACAAAAAGAAACCGATAGAGTAATGCATGGTAGACCCTTAACATTTTCCAATTTGTTTCATTTTCTTTGTTTTTATTTTTATTTTTATTTTTATTTTTATTTTTAGGAGGTGAGAGAAGTTAGAGCCAATGAGGTGAAAGTCTAACGTCATAATAGTTGGCATTTTTCACGATTGCTAATTTGCTACCAATCCCAATTTCCACATCCGTCGGATCCTTCAATGAAATCTGAAACCGTCGATATAATTGTTATCTTCACCCCATCTACTGGGTTTAGCCTTTTTTTTCGATTTCACTATTAACAAAGTCGCTTATCCCCTCTTTCTTGCTCCTTCCTTGTTATACTGGGGTGGTGAGCCACATCCAAGCTCTTTTCCCCCCTTTTTCTCTCTCCCAATCCCGTCTCTTTCTTCAATTTACGTTTATTCCCAGGTTAGCTTTCCATCGTATCTTCTTAATTTCTGTTGATTTCCGTTTTTGGTTTTGTTATTGTTTCGTCTTTATTACTGGCCATGATTAGCATTTAAATGTGATTACTTTCGTTTTAAGATCTATTGTTTTCGGTTTGTAATTGAATGATCTGGGTTTTTGTTGGATTATTGTATATTTATATGCCCATTCATTTTACGGGGGCTGTTGAATTTCTGTGATTTTCATTTGGTGGGTATTGGTGATTTTTTAATTTGAACAAAAATGGATTGATCTTACATGAAATACAGCTGATTAGATGTCTGGGTTTTAGGTAAATTTCAGGAATTTGTGCAAAAAAGTGACATTTGGGGATGGAAAATGGGGTGGGAGCTGTTCATGAGCATAAGGATTCTGGAGGGTCTGATATGTTTGAGGAGGCAGTTGAGGAGGCTTTAGATAATGGAAATAACGAAGTGATACCGGATTCAGATGATGTTGGTGTTCGTGGTATTGCTATTGGGGAGAGTGATGCGGATTTTGCTGCAGCTGAGGGGAGTCCGAAGCCTCTAGACGAAGTGGAGAAGATTAAGAGTGCAGTAGAGGGGTCTAGTGAGGGGAGAGATGACCATGGAGAGAGTGTGGAGATGAGGGAAGAATCTGTGGCGGAAAACGGGCATGATGACTCTGTGACAATAGAGAATGTTGACGGTATTGTAGCAAATGAGGATTCCTTTAATGTTGATGAGAGGGTTAACAGCCAAGAAATCGAGCTCCCTAGTGTCATTGGCGATGCTGTAACAGAAGAGTCTCAAGACAAGGGGTCTAAAGTTGCACCTTTGAACATTAAAGAGATTGAAGCTATTGAAGGTGACGAGGATACTGTTGAAAAATCTGTTGTCTTGGAGATATCAGAGGGTAGAGATGTTGGGGCAATGGGTCAAGATGACACCGGTGCGGATCTAGCTGAGGATGTGAAAGATGTGATAACCAACTGGAATGTTAATCATGTGAATGAAGACCTGGTGAGGGAACTGGGGGATGATGCTTCAGCTGCCAATTCTTCTGACAAGGAAAAGGAGAAGCCTGAAGAAATTAAAGAAATTTTAAGTGGGGATCTAAACAGCAATGACAGTGAAACTGTTTTGTCAAGCATTAGTCCAGAACCTAAGGAGAGTGTTGGGGTTGTATCCAAAACAGTTTTGGGCGAGACCAATTCAGAGACTCCTGATGGTGATACGAAATCTGAAAGTAGGGTTTTGCTTCCTCAACATAATGATGAAAGTAGTTCTCCAGTTGATAATGGTGGAGCGTTGACTTCAGAGGCAGAGCCACAACAGCCTCAACGCCCTTCCCCTTCAATTGAGGAGAGACAAAACAATGAAACGAAGAAGGAATCAACAGTTAAGCCTAAGTCAACAAGTTCCAATGTTCCTCCTGCACATCCTGCTGGACTTGGCCGTGCTGCCCCACTTCTAGAACCTGCCCCAAGGGCAGTCCATCCACCACGGGCAAATGGGCAAGTTTCCCAGACTCAAACACAGGTTGTTGAAGATACCACAAATGGGGAGGTTGAAGAAGGTGATGAAATCCGAGAAAAACTTCAGATGATAAGGGTGAAGTTCTTGCGTCTCGCTCATAGGCTTGGGCAAACTCCTCACAATGTTGTTGTTGCTCAAGTCTTGTACAGATTAGGGTTAGCAGAACAACTTAGAGCAAGAACTGGGGGGCGTGTAGGTGCATTCAGTTTTGATCGTGCTAGTGCCATGGCAGAGCAACTAGAGGCTGCTGGGCAAGAGCCCCTTGATTTTACTTGTACGATTATGGTTCTTGGGAAGACAGGAGTTGGTAAAAGTGCAACCATCAACTCCATATTTGACGAAGTGAAGTTTAGCACCGATGCTTTTCAAATGGGTACTACGAAGGTTCAGGATGTTGTGGGTACTGTGCAAGGGATCAAGGTGCGGGTCATTGATACTCCTGGACTCGTTTCATCCTGCTCTGACCAGCATAAGAATGAGAAGATCCTTAACTCTGTGAAACGTTTCATTAAAAAGTCTCCTCCAGATATTGTGTTGTATCTTGATAGGCTTGATATGCCAAGCAGGGACTTTGGCGACATGCCACTATTGAGGACAATAACCGACATTTTTGGACCTTCAATTTGGTTTAATGCAATTGTTGTTTTGACTCATGCTGCATCAGCTCCCCCAGAGGGTCCAAATGGTACTCCATCAACTTATGACATGTTTGTCACCCAGCGTTCACATGCTGTACAACAAGTTATCCGCCAAGCTGCTGGTGATATGAGGCTTATGAACCCTGTTGCATTGGTGGAGAACCATTCTGCTTGCAGGACAAATAGGGCTGGTCAGAGAGTTCTGCCAAATGGTCAGGTCTGGAAGCCTCATTTGTTGTTGCTCTCATTTGCCTCCAAGATATTGGCCGAAGCAAACATACTTTTAAAGCTGCAAGATTCCCCACCAGGGAAACCATTCACTCCTCGTGCACGAGCACCACCTTTGCCTTTCCTCCTCTCTTCACTTCTGCAATCAAGGCCTCAATTGAAACTTCCTGAAGAGCAGTTTGGTGATGATGATGCTATGGATGATGATTTGTGTGAATCGTCCGAGTCTGATGAAGAGTCAGAATATGATGAGCTGCCTCCATTTAAGCCTTTAACCAAGGTTCAGCTGGCTAAGCTTCCTAAAACTCAGAAGAAAGCTTACTTTGACGAGCTAGAATACAGGGAGAAGCTTTTTATGAAAAAGCAGTTGAAGGAAGAAAAAAGAAGGCGGAAGTTTATGAAGAAAATGGCAGCCTCAGCCAAGGACAAGGACAAGGACATGCCTAGTGAGTACAGTGATAATGTTGAAGAAGAGTCTGGTGGTGCTGCATCACTACCTGTACCAATGCCCGATCTGGCATTACCTGCTTCCTTTGACTCCGATAATCCTACTCATAGATACCGTTATCTGGACACATCCAATCAATGGCTTGTGAGGCCTGTTCTTGATAATCATGGTTGGGATCACGATGTTGGCTACGAAGGTATTAATGTGGAACGTATGTTTGTAGTCAAAGACAAGATTCCTTTGTCCCTCTCTGGTCAGGTATCAAAAGATAAGAAAGAAGCTAACCTTCAGATGGAAGTAGCCAGTTCCATAAAGCATGGGGAAGGAAAAGCTACAACAATGGGTTTTGACATGCAGAGTGTTGGGAAAGACTTGGCCTATACATTACGCAGTGAGACTAGATTCTGCAACTACACACGGAATAAGGCCACAGCAGGTCTCTCTGCTACTTTAATGGGTGATGTAGTATCAGCTGGAGTGAAGATAGAAGATAAGTTAATTGTTAACAAGCAATTGAGGATGGTGGTGAGTGGTGGTGCTATGGCAGGTCGTGGAGATGTTGCTTATGGTGGAAGTTTAGAGGCCACTTTTAGGGACAAAGACTACCCTGTGGGGCGTTTCCTTTCAACTCTTGGGCTGTCTGTAATGGATTGGCACGGGGAACTCGCTCTAGGGTGTAATCTTCAGTCTCAGATCCCAATGGGAAGGTCTACAAATTTGATTGCTCGTGCGAATTTGAACAACCGTGGATCTGGGCAAGTGAGTCTTCGTTTGAACAGCGCAGAACAGCTCCAGTTGGCTCTAATTGGTTTCCTTCCTCTGCTCAGAAAGCTAATGGGTCAACGTCAAGACCGTCCTCTTGGATATTGATGAAAAAAACAAGTAGATGATACATTCAGCACAGCAGGATATTATTAATTAGGAAGTTGGTTTTATCTTGTCAGACATAATTTAGCAGAGTGAGTAACCTTTGTTGATCCTTTTTTCTTTTGATAGCCATTGTAATTCTCTTGTTAGATATTTGCCATTGGAAACTCAAGTTGTTGATCCTAGTATTGCTTGTTAAATTTTGGTTTCAAATATGAGAATAGTCTTTAACTTTCCTTACGCACGAAATATATGTGCATTTTGCAGTTTGCTTGTATATGAGACATGACATATGAGGTCCTTCCCACTTTCTTCAACCTCTGATTGTCTTCATATTCTGAATGATGTGTATGCATAGTTGGGGTTGGGGACTTGTTTCATGAGAGCCACAGTCCAAGTGTGAACCAACATTGCACACCTTGGCAGTAAAGTGAGTAATCCTTTCAAGTTTCAACCAATTATCTACAATCAGTCAATCAGCATGAGCTATGCTTTCCATGAGATTGCCTTCAGAGTTCTAGCTTATTACCATGTTAACATTATCAAACCATCCCGTTGGTTGTGCCTTCTACTAAAAGCATTTAATTATTGCCTTAAGAGTTGTTTGGTTCACATAGTGGTATACGGTTGAACTCATGTATGATATCAAGATAATATGAGTTTAGAACATGATTCTTAATGAATATTGGTTCAGTTCGGGAATGAGTTGTTTTACCTTGGGGGGTTTGAGGTATTACTTTGGAACTCTTACAATCATTAACAAAACACATGGTATGAGTTAAGTCGTTTAGAGCATTTTAAATCCATACCTAAAATTCTTGAACCAAACACCTCTTACTTGTTACTGGTTTAGAATTTTCGTTAACATACTTTTGGAATACCAAAAATAGAGTTCGTGAATATGTAACAACAAAATTACAGAAGTAATCAGTCCTTTTTGTTGGAGGTCGTATTCCTAGAAGAGTCACACATTAGGGATAACCGTTGATTAGGAAAGCAAGAGACAAGAGAACAATTGGAAAATAATTAATTATTATTGTGATAAACCCTAATGAGTGCGCAGCAGGAACGAGAGCTCTCGGTGGAAGAAGCCGATCTAATCCGCAGGTCAAATAAGAAATTCAAAAGAGGTAATCCTGATCGGACTACGGATTCGAGTGTGACCCTGGGAGAAGAGCACCGTACCAAAGTGTGACTGAAGAAGACATGGATGTAGCCATGGAGCCTATTGAACCGACAAATGGTGGAAAACCCATCTCATATAGTATGGCAACAAGGGGAGTATCCAATGGCAGTATGGCACCATTGGATCTGAAGGAAAACAGGTTACTGATGAAGAAGGATATATGTCGGACGATGATTTGGTACCGGAAGATGAACAAGATGGAGAACTTTGCCCTACCATCTTATTATCAAAGGAGGAAAAAGCAAGGCTGCGAAGGCCTTGGTTGAACGCCCTAATTATAAAATTATTCGACAAGAGATTAAGCTACGCAGTTCTTATTAGAAGACTCAGATTGAAATGGAACCTGAAGGGAGCTATTGCCCTTACTGATGTAGGGTGCGCATACTATGTTGTTCGGTTCTCATCCTTGGAGGATTATGACTTTGTGCTAACCCAAGGTCCATGGATGATTGGGGAGAGTTACCTCTCGATTCGTAAATGGGTTTCGAATTTTGTCCCAGACGAATCACCAATTAAGACCCTCACAGCATGGGTTCGAATACCAAATCTCTCAGTGGAGTACTTTGATAGACAGTTTTTACAAAGAATTGGAGAGAAAATTGGGAGAGTGGTTCGAATTGACAAAAACACGGAATCAGTGGATAGAGGACAATACATCAGATTCTGTATTGAAGTTGACCTCACAAAACCTCTGCTAGCCAAGTTCAGGTTGAATGGACGTATATGGAAAATACAGTATGAGGGTCTGCGTTTAATTTGCTTTAAATGTGGGCACCTAGGGCACAAATACAGTGATTGCACTATGTTCAGAAGTCCTCCAGAGCAACAGATGGTATCAGCCAACAACGGTGAAGGAAGCGTAGCTGTGAGTAAAGAAGTTGATACTAGACGTAAACCAGAAGAGGCAGACCAGTATGGTTCGTGGATGTTGGTACAGAAAACAACGAGGAAGTATAACACTAGACCGCGGAATGGTGCTAACAAACAGGCGCAACAGCAACAGGAGACTAGAGTTCCAGTTTCTAAAACAACCCAAAGTGCGAATGATAGAACAAACCAGGGACATGCTCAACAACAGGAAACAGGTAGGAACGACCAATTAAATGGGTCACGGTTTGCAATTCTAGATCAGGGAGACAACATTGTGTCGGAGGGAGAACATGAAAGGAATGCTACGATGGTTCAAGTTGAAAGTAACTCAGGGCAAGCATCTTTGGGCATTCCAATAAATTTGGGAGAGGATGGAATAAATGGAGAAATTGAAGGAAGAGGTGACAGGGACGAGCATGTGGTTGCTAGCCCAGGAATTATTTTGCCCACAGTGGATTTGGGTTCCACAGGACAATCGATCCCTATTGATCGACGGAGTTACAATAACTAGAAGGAGCAGGCAATGGACTGTGAGGGACCGGCCCAAGAGGCAGTAAACGTTATGATGGCAAGAAGTCCTAATGGAGATAGGATACCAGGACAATTCCAGCTTCGGGAAAACTTTCCTAATCAAAATAGAATCAAAAGATTTGATTCTTCGAAATCCTCCTCTCCTTATATACGACCTATCGTCTATGGTAAGGAGAATCGTAACCCTACTACTCCTCAAAGTGCCCCCTTGCCGCCTCGAATACCTGAACCACCGGACCGAGCTGTGCAGTTAACAACTAATGGCAATGAATCCCCTTCATCTCCCGATCACGTTGGAGGTCAAGGTCCCCCCGGCTTACTCGACGTTCATAGATTACCTCACCGAGGGACCTACGATGGTCTCAGTTCATCCCTTGGTACAGAAAGTGGAACTTTTAGTGAGTTCGTTCTTGCCACCGGCTCACAACCCACCAGAACTCATGACATCAATCCAACTCCCTTTGGAGTTAGTGAATCCAATGAATGCCCTCAGGGAAGCATTCATGGAGATTCTACCTAACGTTCCTTTGAACGTGAGTACAGATACCCCTCCTTTCCAGAGTTTATCATGTCTATAAAAATAATGATATGGAACGTACAAGGTGCGGGGAGTCAGGCTTTTCAGACTGTTATTCGTGAACTGATTCGCATTAATAACCCTACGGTACTTGCGCTAGTGGAGACGCACGTAAGCAGAGAGGTAGCCCGAAAGATTTGTGATAAGATCGGCTTTTCTGGCCATACCCGTGTTGACGCTCAAGGATTTAGTGGAGGTATTTGGCTCTTTTGGAGACAAGACATTGTTACTGTGAACCCCATTGCTTCGAACAACCAGCATATTACCGTGGAAATTAGCAAAATAGGAGAAGTGCCATGGCTATTTTCAGCAATCTATGCAAGCCCGGATTCCTCATTGAGAAAAGATCTGTGGACTGCACTTGAAGAAGTTAAACGGAACTTCCCTGGACCTTGGTTGCTCGGTGGGGATTTCAATGATACGAGTTCAATGTACGAGAGAAACGGAGTGGGCGGGCCTGAGATGCAAAGACGATGTAGATTGTTCTCAGACTGGATTAACGCTAATGGACTCCTGGATTTGGGCTTCTCAGGGTCGGACCACACTTGGTTTAGAGGTGAATCTACCTCTACCTTCAAGTCGGCCCGGCTTGATAGATTCTTGGCTACGGATGATTGGCGATTGAGGTTCGAGGAAGGTTCAGTAAAACATTTACCAAAGTGTGGGTCTGACCATTGCCCTATAATATTGAGCACATGTGGTTTCGCCCCCATACCCAACTCTCTAAAGCCGTTTAGATTCCAAGCGGCGTGGTTGACGCATAAGGAGTTCGATAAGTTTATGACTAGCAACTGGGACAACGAGCCCCCCTTGGCCCCCCTTCCAGAAACAGTTTGCGGAAAAGTTGAGCAAATGGAACAAGGAGGTTTTCCATAATATCTTTAGAAAGAAATCGGAGTTGTGGGCGCGGTTAGAGGGAATCCAGAAGGCCTTATCTCGTAAACACTCAAATTTCTTAATTAACCTTGAAGCGGAGTTGAGGAGGGAATTAGATGATGTCCTACACCAAGAGGAACTGCTGTGGTTCCAGAAGTCTCGTATGGAGGCCATAAGAGACGGAGATCGAAATACCAAAGTATTCCATTTGAGCACTATAATCCGCCGTCGCCGGAACAGAATCGATATGCTACTAGACAGTGAGGGAAATTGGGTATCAAATGCCGAGGAAGTGAAGGGAATGGTGGTTGAATACTGGCAAGGCCTGTTCTCAGAAGATGGGCCGACTGGTAGGTACGACGTTATTGCTCCTAATAGTTTTCCCTTGATCCCGGTTGCGGAGTTAAACAAGTTGAACAAGCCCTATGCGGAGTGTGAAATTAAACTGGCCATTTCCGATATGCAAGCCTTCAAGGCCCCGGGTGCAGATGGCTTCCAACCTTTGTTCTACCAACGTTATTGGGACATAGTAGGTAGAAGCGTAGTGCGCACTATTATGGATGTGTTGTACGGGAGGGAATTTCCAGAAGATCTCAACAATGCGTTCTTAGTCCTCATTCCCAAGGTTGATAATCCTCAATTAGTTACGCAATTTAGGCCAATCGGCCTTTGTAACATTGTGTACAAAGCAGTGACTAAGGTCATAGTGAATCGACTCAAGGGAATCCTGCCAACTTTGATCTCTCCGACTCAATGTAGCTTCGTGCCCAAGCGACAAATTACGGACAATATTGTGATTGTACAGGAAATGCTCCATACTATGCGAAGGAAACAAGGGGCGGTTGGCTATATGGCGATAAAAATCGACTTTGAAAAGGCGTATGATCGCCTTCGATGGAGCTTTATTAGAGAATCACTTATGGAGCTAAGATTACCTTTGATCATGATTGAGGTCATTATGCATTGTGTGAGTTCTACTACACTTCAGGTACTATGGAACGGTGAGCCCACTGATAAATTCCGTCCTACCCGAGGGATAAGACAAGGCGATCCTCTTTCGCCGTACTTATATGTCATATGTATGGAGCGATTAACTCACCTCATAGAAAAGGAAACTCAATTGGGGGCGTGGAGGCCTGTGCGGGCAAGTAGGAACGGGCCGGTGCTCACGAATCTCGCATTTGCAGATGATTTGATTTTGTTCGGGGAAGCCACAACAGACCAAGCCCAAGTTATGGCAAGCTGTCTCGATGCTTTCTGCCTCGCCTCGGGAAGTAAGGTCAGTAACACCAAGTCACGTATATTTTTCTCCAATAATACCAATAATGAGTTTAAAAAAGACATTTGTGATACACTTGGTATGGAGGAAACGGTTGACTTAGGAACTTACCTTGGAGTCCCCACTATCAACGGCAGAACTCGCAAGCAAGAATACCAATTCCTAGTAGATCGAATTAAAGGTAAACTAGCGGGATGGAAGTCGAAGGTTATCTCGATGGCTGGAAGGGCGACATTGGTGCAAGCTTCTTTGAGTTCCATGCCTTACTATGCAATGCAAACTACTAGACTTCCTCGCTCGACCTGTGATGAGATTGATAGATTGTCGAGAAGGTTCCTGTGGGGTGGAGACGAGGAGCATCGCAAGATGCACCTAGTGTCGTGGGAAAAGGTCACTAAACCAAAAAATGCAGGAGGTCTTGGTATACGATCTATGCGTCAGGCTAATGCCGCTTTTCTTTCGAAACTAGGGTGGAGATTAATTGCGGAGCCGGACACATTGTGGTCTAGAGTGGTTCAAAGTAAATATTGTGAGGGACGGTGTGGGTTAGACATCTTCAAGCCCAAAACTAATGCCTCAAATGCTTGGAAAGGGATGGTAGAGAACATTGATATCCCGCGCAAAGGAGTAGGTATGGCATTAGGAAATGGCAAGCACACACTATTTTGGCGCCACAGGTGGGCCTCGGACAAGACCTTACTAGAAACAACAATGCATGAACCACCAGTACACATTCGAGATTGCACTATAGAGGAAATGTGGGACAAAGACCATGGGTGGAAATGGGATTCTTTTTCCATGTACCTCACTCCAAGAACCCTGTAAATTATCGACTCGTTTGATCTACAAAACGACGAGGATGCCATAGACCGGGTACTGTGGAATGGGACGAACTCAGGGAGATTCTCCATCCAGTCCGCGATGCAAATTATTCGAGGTAATGAGAACATGGGCGCCCATAAATGTTGGTCGAATGTATGGAAAGTTCGCACTCCGCATAGAGTCAGGTTCTTTGTGTGGCTAGCTCTCCAAGATAGATTAATGACCAACGCCAATAGGTTTATCAGAGGTTTAACTGATGATCCCCGATGCTTTTTTTGTGGAGAAACGGAAGAGAACGTTGATCATATTCTCAGAAGGTGCCCAGTAGCTACAAGTGTGTGGAGAAAGTTCCCAGGGATGAACGATGATGAGCTATTCGGAAAAAATTGCAATGATTGGATTGCCTCGAATATTCAACCGGTTGATGATACGCGGGATCCAAACTGGCCAATGGTTTTTACTCACACTATCTGGTGGTTGTGGAAGTGGAGGAATAACCGGTGCTTCGATAGAGTGGCTGAAATCCCTGTGGACCAACTTGGTTTCATTATGACTCGGGTTGGGCTTATCAAACGTGCCTTTGACAGGGAGGAGGGTATCAACAGGCCTGGAAAAAGAAAGAGGGAGGAGGTGTATATACGCTAGCAGTATCCAAGAGAAGGGTGGGTTACTCTAAACACCGATGGAGCGTCGAAGGGAAACCCGGGAGCAGCAGGTGCTGGAGGAATTATTAGAGGGCATGGAGGAGTCCTTCTCGAGATGTATGCAGTAAACTGTGGTTATTGCTCGTGTACGAAAGCGGAACTATTGGCTGTGCTTCGAGGCCTGGCCATTGCCTGGAACGCGGGACATCGCCGAGTTCAGCTCACCCTTGACTCTCAGGTAGTGGCTAAAGCTCTAGTGGAGGAGACTGTTCTTACATCTCCGTACTTCTTCATCATCAATAAATGCAAGTCTCTCATTAATCGGTCGGAATGGGTCATTGAAATTCAACATTGCTATAGGGAAGCCAATCGAGCCGCGGATTGGTTGGCAACTATGGAGTGGGTTTGAATCCTAAGATGGTCCTACTTGAGGCGGCCCCGGCGGGCCTTCAGGCCGTTTTATTGGAGGTTTTGAGTGGGGTGGCGTTGGCTAGAATGGTGCCCGCAGTTGCAGCCTAGCTTTCGTCGATATTTATAGTTTTACATTTTGTTGCCTTAGTTTAGAGTAGCTGTTAAGTTTTCAGTTTGGTGTGCTTTGTAGTTTCGTAGCTTTGCTTTCAGTTGAGTGTGGTTCGTACTTTTTCTTTCCCCTGTTTGGGGCTCTTTAACACCAAAAAAAAAGAGAACAATTGGAAAACTCAATGGATTCCCATAATACTTGTACTATTTCCGTTTCATTAAGTTTTTTACGCTTTGAAAAATGTGTCCAACAATCAAAATTTTGACCATAAATTCTCATTATTATATCTATCGAAAAATTATCATAAGATATCTTGTTAGATTCGTCTCAAAATACATTTTATGAATATCAACTTTTTATAAATTTTTGCCATACAAAATTGAATATATTAGCAATCAAATATTACACCGGAATCCGTACAAATAGTATGTGTAAAGAACTTTTTAAAACGGCGTAAGTATGAAACTTTGCCTCTCCTATGAATTTTATTTTGATGCCTGATTAATCAAAACTCTGATGTAAGCAATTTTAAAACTAACTAAAGAAACATCCCCAATTCTCCAAAAAACAAGCAAAAGTGGGATATTTAGGGAAAATTTGCCAAATACAACCTAATAAAGTTTTCTATTTGCCAATTACAACCTCAAATTTCTATTTTTGCCAATTACAACCTTAAACTTATACATCCATTTTAAATTACAACCCGAAATTAATTTTCGGTAAAAATTACCGGAAGATGATGTCATGATGTTATTAAAAAAAATAGTTACATATTTTCTATAAAAAATTAAATCGATAAATAAGAATTAAAACAAAAAAAATAAAATAATTGATTTTTTTTTTTGTACTTCATAATTTTTTTAATAACGTTATGACATCATTTTCGGGTGATTTTTGCCGGAAAATAATTTAGGGTTGTAATTTAAAATAAATGTACAAGTTTAAGGTTGTAATTGGCAAAATTAGAAATTTGAGGTTGTAATTGGCAAATAGAGAACTTTATTAGATTGTATTTGGCAAATTTGCCGATACTTAGAAAACTCTATAATGCGTGATTTGGGGGGCATCATGTATTCTTTTACTTTTATAAGTGGAGGCTCACAAAGGGCAATACTCATTGTTCTCTACTTATACTTTCCACTTGTACAAAATACATAGTGTAAGATAATGTTTAAATAACAACGAATTAAGGGTATCCAGAAAATAACTCTGTTTTAGAGATGAACTAAAATAGAACGGTGACTCATTATGTATTTTTTGTGAAGGAGGTAGGTATGTAGTATAAATTTATAAATACATATAGTTGTGAACTATTTAATTCAAAATATTTAAATAATAATTGTATCATTAACTACGAGAAATTCCGTCGCTAAAGTACAATAATCGTTGATTAACGACGAGATTTCCTGTCGCGAATCCGTCATCAAAGGGGACCGTCATTAATGAACAATCTCTTCGTTAACCCGTCGTAAAAGACATTTGCGACAGTTGTTCCTGTTTTTGTTTGGTTGTTTGCCCCGTCAAAAAAAAAATTTACGACGGAATTTTTGATCCGTCGTTATTAGATTTTCGTTAAAGATACGAATTCTTATAGTGCGTCATTGAACTTCCGTATCCTATTCTTTTCTTGTCACGCTCTCCACAAATTGCTAATATCAGTAACTTGCTTTTCTGTATCCCAAAAAATGAAGTCCATTTTTCTAAAAGATCTGTAAAGTAATGGTATTTGCTTTGGTTACGCTATTTTCTTCTTCTGAATAATACAAATATTTTATTCTTTATGTTTCATTCTCCTTCGCTAAGGATTTAAAGGTGAAATCGTGAAAAGAACTAGTTATAAAATGTACGCATGCTCTTATTTTGACAGTTTGATACATCTACTAGAGGATTATAAATTTCTAACGTCATTTTTTACCATAGAGGACAACTTTTGTCCAAGACTAATTTTACGAAACACTATTAACGCGTCAATTAATTTGAAAGCAAATCCGTGAGACCGTGACTATTACGTAGTACTCCGTACATACTTATTTTAGTCCAAAATAGTACAGTCTAGTAAGCTAAAAATGATAAAAGTGACAATAAATTGGTGATTAGTGAATAATGGTAACATTGTAACCAACAATGGCATCTCCGGTATTCAAGTCAAACCAGTAAGTATGAGCTAGGGCATACCCACGGGCCATCCGAAAATATCCTGTTCCACCAACAACCGGTATCTCTCTCACCGGATTCATGGCCGAGTTCCGGCCCATTATACTAATGGAGCTTCCATTGTACTTCCCATCCAAGAAATTGTAACTCATAACCATCAATAGGCCCAATTCATCCTGGCAAGCTGATCCATAAAGACCTTGGGCACGTCCCACAAGCTGTGACTTTGGGTCAGGCCCGACCGTCAATGGGTCATCGGCCATCACAAGAACTCCAAAGCCGGAACGTGTTTGTTGGTCGGGCTGGATGGGTTGAGCTACCTTAACCGCGCTTGGAGACTTGCCGCTAACGGTATCATGGAAGTAGAATTGAAGAGTGGTTGTGAGCTCCCTACCGGAATCAACTGTTTTCGCCCATTCTTCGGCATGGGCCTGCAACGTTGTTTGGGCCCAGGCCCTACTTGTGTTTGCCACAAAGATTGTCAAAATTACCAACTTTACCACTAGGGTCGTTAGCCTTGCCATTTGTAGCGAGACTAGTCGAGAAATGTGTTTAAATGTTGTGAGGAAATACAAGGAAGATGTACGTATATATAACAAGAATAACAAGTTTCTGGAATATGGCTACCAAGTAACGTGAGGTCGGTGTGGACCGATTTTCTAACTTCTTTGTTTGCAATTTAGGTGAGGTAGAAAATGTTTCTTGACTACTTTATCAAAGATTTTTCTTGTTGGTAATACGACTAATACTTTCTAAGGGGTCCTACAAATATAGAGTATGAAGACTATGGACCATGCCTTTCATAATATAAGAAATTAAACACTTATGGACATACTTTTGTTCTTTGAAATAGGCCAAATTACTGAAGTGAGAAAAAGTTGCAAAACGTGGAGTTAGTCTCATGATTTTTTGACGTATGCATGACTTGTGATTGTTGTAAGTTACTATTGGTTGGTACGGAGTATGAATCATGACGTACTTTGAATACTTAAACTGTCATGCTAAAGAATATTACACAGTATAAATGAGGTAATTACAAATTTAGATTTGATATATTTTGTGTCGCAGGTAGTTTTTTTATTACGTCCTTTCATTGTTCTGAATTTTTTTTGAGTTTTTCTACATGCAAATTATTACATTGAAGAGTTTTTTGGAGAAACATAAAAGTACTTGTTCAACAAAGAAATTTCAAAAGAGAATTTGACTTTCAAGATTAATTTTTTGAAAGGTAATGTAACAAGAAATAAAGCCCCGGTTCAAGGTTTGCAATTTTTTTATAAAAAGTTTCTAAAGATATATTTGCTTAAAATAATATTTTACAATAGTTTTAACATTTGGTCTGCTTGTTAACATTGTGCTTTATTCTAGTTTGGAATACTCTTTTACTACTATTCACTCAATCTATTTTACATTTACGCCATACATCTTACTTCGTCTAAATTATTATACCAATGTTAAAACGACAATTAAGAAAGAAAAGAGTAATCAATTAAATGAAGAATATTTCCCAAAAAAAAAAAAATGAAATGAAGAATATAGACTTTGTTGAAAGATATGAAGATCCTTTACCTTTCCGACCGTATATTTGGGGTGTGGTGCCTGTGGAATGTGGATTTCATCCATTACATTTGCCTTTTCGTTTCTTGAATTCTTTCTCTTTTGTTATCTGTATTGGACCACCAATTTCCCAACAATCAAATTGACATGTATTCGTAATATTAGGGTCAGTTTGGTACGAGGGGCAGAGAATTAGAGATTGGAGGCACATAAAGTGAAATAAAAATAGAGAATTAATAAATAAGACAATGATAAAATTAGTATTTTATTTTGTTTGGTATAAATGGGGATAAGAGTGGGATAAATGACAAATTTACTAAAATACCTTTATCGATTCTCCATTTCTTTTTATTTTCATTAAAGGCTCATAGGTTGTTTCAATTCAAATCTCTTTTCCTCCCTTTTTACCACCCCTCCTATACATAAACAACAATCAAAGATGATGACATATGCCATATACTCCTATATCTCTTAGGGAGCTTATCACTACAAAAATTAATATCTTTTATAACAACATAATAACGACGGGTAAAAATCCCGTCGTAAAAGAGCTTTTGTGACTGGGATAACAACCCAACAAAGACGGAAACAATCGTCGCAAATGTCTTTTACAACGGGTTAACGACAAGATTTTCCATTAACGACGACCCCCTTTTATGATGGGTTTGTGACGGAAAATCCCGTCGTTAATCAACAATTATTGGCCTTTAGCGACGGGACTTCCCGTCGTTAATAGTACAAATTCTTATAGTATATTTTGGCACGTCATTAACTTTAAAAAAAATTAAAATTAAAATAAACAAGATGAAATAGCAAACACATTAAGACATTTAATAATCAATAAAATCGCTATCCACCTTTTATAGGGGTTATAAACTCATGACTCATTATGTGAAGGGGTATCAGAACGCATTAGAGGACAATTACTACAGTACGCTACATGGGAATATGGGATAATGGATCACATTTCTAACGTAATATTAATTTGGTAACATGTTAACACTGTTAGGCACAGCCCATTTTTGGTTTGTTTTAGGGCTTAGGAAGCCTTTTTTAGTAGATAAAAGCTAAAACAATACAAGTACATGTTCACTACTTAGTTTTATTTATTGCATCGACAGTGTGATAATAACCAATGAGTGTGCAACATACTCAATATTTTTTTGACAGGATCACCATCCCATATAAATATAATCCTTCTTATAGTGAAATATTGTAACATTATAGCCAACAATGGCATCACCAGTAGAGAGATCAAGCATATAAGTATTTGGCACAGCATAACCTTGAGCCATCCTGAAAAGCCCAGTACCACCAATAATGGGTAACTCTCTATGTTTAACCGTGATCGGGTTATGGACAATAATACTAATGGAGCTCCCATTGTAGATACCCTCAGAGAAAGTGAACCCCATAGCCATGATTAGGCCCACCTCCCCTAGGGAATCCGAACCGTACATCCCTTGAGCCCGTCCCACGAGCTTCGACGTAGGGTCAGGACCCACAGTCAAGGAATCGTCGAATATAAATAGATTCCCAAAGGCCAACGGAGCAACATTAGTGCTTCCGTTGGCCTTGGCAATTAATACTGCAGTTGGGGACTCCCCACTAATAATATCGTGGTAGTAACACTCTAGGGTAGTCTTTTGCTTTCTTCCACGACCAACTGTTTTTGCCCATGTTGAGTCACAATTATCATGAGCACATGCCCAACTTTGGCAAAACGTTACGACGAATGTGATTGTGAAAATAACGAGTTTCACAATCTGAATTTCCTTTGCTAGATGTTTCGTCATGATTTATTTAATTTGCTCTCAATATGGCGAATGTATTTGGTGAATTAATTAAGTCGTAGGAGAATGATGTTCATATATTTATATGGGATGGTTCAATTCAATTCTTTCTAGATGATCCCTTATTCAAATGCAATTAATTAATACAAGTGCTTAGCATACGAAATTGAGTTATATGAGCTGGAGGAAACAATAATAAAATGACATAGGACTTAATTAAGTTGTACAAATTAAGTAAAATTAAGAATGAATTGTTTACTCCAGTCTCCAGAAGATCACTCAAGTAATTAATGGAGGTGAATCACAATATTAGCTAGTCGTATAAGGCTGCGTCAACTAGCTAGCTACTTGATATATGAAGTCAGAGATAAGCAATCCCATTGATCGAGTAGATTTCTTATGAGACCGCCATACTCATAAGATTGTTGATGTAAACAAATATATACTCCGTATCCTATTTGATTGTATAGTACAAATAATAATACTTCGTACTCCGTAGTTCGTAATACTTAGTGGAGTATAACATAACCATTTGATTGTAATGTGTAAGTATTTGGGAAAAAGTTGATCTTATACATAAGATCATAAGATCATCATCTTTAAGTTTCTGTATTTTTTTGTATTAAAGGGACTAAACATAAATTAACGTCAGAACATGCATGCGTTAAACAAGGATCTGGACAAAGACCTAAACACCTAATTCAAATGTTTAGAATGAATGTCAAACTAGAGTTGCTGGAATCTGGATTTTCATGAACAACAAACGAACCTCACTTTGAACATGAGTTCTGATGGACTAATAACTAGGGATGGGCATGGGTTCAGGATCCGGCCCAGATCCGGTTGGACCAGGCCCATTTTTAAGGGTCTGGGTCTAATTATTTGAGACCCAATGGATCTGGGGCGGATCTGGTCCATGTGTTTAAAAACGGGTCTGGGTCTGGGTCCAATATTCTCAGATCCAGACCCGGTCCAGATCCGGCCTATGGACTCGATCAATTATTAGAAATTAGAAATAGTCTAATTAGATACATGTTGCATTAGTATTTTGGCACAAATTTGTAAATTGTAATATTTTATGTATCGAATGTGAATATGTGATGGTAAATGACGGTTTAATTAATGGCGCGGGAAAATTTTCTAAGACAAAAATGTTAAAAATAAAAGGTAACACTAAACCCATTTTTGACCAGAGACTAGACCCACTGGATCTGGGTATCTGAATTTTTCAGACCCAATGGATCTGGGGCAGGTCTTGGTCCGCCTAAAAAATATGGGTCTGGATCTCACCAGACCCGACCCAGATCCGGCCAATGCCCATCCCTACTAATAACTACTCCTTCCATTTCAATATGATATTTACGGTTATTATTTGCACAAATATTAAGACAAAATAGTAAAAGTTTGTAAAAAGGTAGGTGAATATAATAAAATATGAATAAAGTATGTTAGATGGGTAAAAATGTGGGTGAATATAATAAAGAAATAATAAAGTAAAAAAAAGTGGGTGAGTTGTAAATGTTGTGAGGTAAGAGGGGTAAAATACGAAATTTTCACGTCCAAAAATAGAATAAAGCAATGTATAAAAATAAAAAATAAACGGATTAAAATGAAAGTGGAAAATCATAATTTTGAAACGGTGTACTCCGTAGTACGAATGTTTGATATTGACTTTCAGATGTTTGAGGATGTACTCCATAGTATGAATGTATGATATTGACTTTGAGCTATTTGAGTATGGAGGCATTATGATTCTTTTCTCTCAGATGAAGCAGCAGGCATCGGTCCTCCTGACTCAGCACCCTTACTGGCTTTATGGAATAAATAATACCATGTCCTCATTGACGCTACATCGCTGGTGGACAGCGACAAAAAGAGCCCATACCCAAGGCAAAATGGTATTTTCGCTACATGAGTTGAAAAGTCAAACAAATTGCTAAATATCGGCAATATGACAGTAATTGATACAACAATGACAATATTTTAATACAACAATGACTGTATTTATGTAAACGATGATAATACTTATATAACACTTGTATACATATTTTTATCTATTCATTTAATATGCAACACTTTTATCCATTCATTTAAGTGATCCTTTACTTTTTCTATTTCATTACACTTGTATACATAATTTCCTTTTTTTGGGTGATTGTGACAGTATTTTAATACAACAATGACAGTATATATATAACAATTACAATACTTATATTACCGATGACAGTATATAAGAAGTTAGCAATACTTGTACACATTTATTTAAGTGTGGGCCATCTTTCCAATTGTTTTTTTTTTATTTTTTTATTTTTAGGGTGGGTATGGATTTTTTTTTTGTCCTTGGTGGACAGCGATGTAGCATGCCTTTTTGAGTATGTAGTATGAGTACACAATTAGAGAGACTTTAACACAATAATTAAATACTACCTCTGTTTTAAAATGTTCTTTATATTGTGATTTAGATTATTTTTGGACATGAAAAATTACTACACCACATTTATATTTTTTCACTCACTTTTCTCTAATTAACTTTAATATTTTTTTTCTTACACCCACCAATCTTTTTACATATTTATCTTACTTTACCAATATTTTATTATATTCACCATCTTTTTACACACTCTATAACCTTGTTTGTAATATTTATGCAAATAGTAAATTAATAACTATAATATGAAACTGATGTAATATGTTAAACTCACATACACTAATATGAGGAGAAAAATATATCCCTTGTATTACAATATGCACAACTATTTATAAAAAGAATAGGAAACTTAACTTACCAAAACTCCTAAAAACCACAGTAGAAAACATTAATTCTTACATCAAGTCTTACTCCAATTCTTAGGTTACATTATGTTACAAGAATTCTAGTAACTCTAGAATTTCTAACACTCCCCCTCGAGATGGAGCATGTAAGTCACAAATGCCCAACTTGCGTAACCGAAAAGTAAATTGTTGTTTCCCAAGCGCCTTAGTTAAAATGTCAGCCAATTGATGATCAGTAGGAATGTATGAATTATTGACATTTCCGTTAACCAACTCATCGCGGATAAAGTGATAATCCACCTCAATATGTTTCGTACGATCATGAAAAACGGGATTCTTAGCAATGTGAATGGTAGACTAACTATCACAAAATAACTGCATCGGGGGTGCAAAACACTAAGAGAGAATAACACAGATTTCAACCACTTAAGCTCACATATAGATACGGCCATAGAACGGTACTCAACTTCAGCAGACGAACGAGATACGGTAAGTTATTTCTTTATCTTCCAAGATATCGGAGCACGCCCCAAAAAAACCAAATAACCAGATAAAGAATGACGAGTTAATGGACAAGCCGCCCAATCACTATCACAAAATGTCGTAAGAGACATATTAGGCATAAGGCGTAGTAAAATCCCTTGGCCAGGGCAACCTTTCAAGTAGCGTAAATTAAAACACCAGTTGTTGCATCCCAATGTAAAACTTGTGGTCCACTTAAAAAATTGAGCGAGAGTATGCACTGAATAACTCAATTCAGGGCGAGTCACGGACAAATAAACAAGTCGTCCTACCAAACGACGATATTGCTCAGGATAAGCAAACGGCTCCCCCTCGGCATAAGCAAGCCTATGATTTTGCTCCATAGGTTTACAACCTAACATTCCTGCTTCAGTTAAAATATCCAAAGTATATTTCCGTTGTGAAAGAAAAATACATTCTGGACCTCGAGCAACTTCAATGCCCAAAAAGTATTTTAACACTCCCAGGTCCTTCATACGGAAACAAGTACTTAAATAATCTTTAAATCTTCTATAGCAGCAAGGGAAGAGCCTCCAATTATCAGATCATCAACATGCACAAGGACATGCATGGAAATACTACCCTGGATATAGCTGAACAGGGAGTAATCGGCATACGATTGTTTAAAACCAAACGCCTTTAAAGCGTTGGATAACTTAGCAAACCGTTGTCGTGGAGCTTGTTTGAGACCAATAAAATGATTTTCGCAACCTGCAAACCTTCCCTGGAGTAGGGGTACTATATCCTGGAGGAAACTGCATATATACCTCCTCAGTCAACTCACCATGTAGAAATGCATTATGAACATTCATTTGATGCAATTCCCGATTCAGAGAAACAACAACTGCTAGAAAAAGACGTACAGTCCCCATTTTTGCAACTAAAGCAAAAGTTTCATTATAATCCACACCTACAACCTGCCGATTACCAAATACAACAAGATGACGCTCAACAATGCTCCTATATGTATATTTTATTTTATAGACCCAACCACTACCAATTGCCTTTTTACTAGGTGGTAAATCTTCAACCGTCCAAGTACCACTATTTTCAAGAGAATCAATTTCTTCCTGCATAGCCTTACGTAATTAAGCCAAACTTTGTTCTCGTGGCAGGAACCAAAACCAAGCCAAGCTTACGTAATTAATGAACAGAACACAACGAACGCAAGAAAAACAAAGGTAAGCAGCGTCCCAAAAAATAAGAATGGCACAACGGGTGTGGCATGTACAGTAGGCCACGGGTACGCCGTGGTATTGGTTGTCCGGTGTTCTTGTATTTGTCTTGAACTCTTCACCAACTGGGAGCACAACAAATCTTCACCATCAAACTTTATTAACTGGTGATAGATGGAGTAGCCCACCAATCTTATATGTTAATCAATCTCTCTCTATTTCTCCAATATGGGATAACTAGTCCGATACTCTTAACAACTACCTTTCGAGATCTTTGTATATTTTTTTTTCCTTTGTTATGGATAGAAGAAGAAACCTAATTACTTTTTGATTTCATAGAATTAGGGTATTATAAAAACTAGCCTTGTACTCCACTTCATTCGTTCATCCTAATGCTACATGGACAGATCAAGCAGAAAATCAGTATCATTTTGGAGGTCCTTAAATTGCGGTTAGATTATATGGTAAAATTTGTGCGTCAAGGTACATTTCTCGTATGATGATGAAGATTAGATTAACGATTGGTCCAGGCTTGATTAGACTAAGTTTTTCGGTATTTCGGATAGTTTAACTCATGGATTTAAGAATGGCCGGAAGCCTGATACGAGCTTGGGCGCTTGGCTTGATATTTGGGCCTAGTACATGGGTACGTTAGACTTAACTAATTAATTAGGCTAAGATTCTGCGCAAATTTTTGGCTATACCCGGTTACAGCCAAAGCTAGTTGTACCCCATCCAAAACGATGTCGTTTTGTCTTGTTTAAAATGAACATTAATATACTGGTACAAAAATGAACATTTACTATTTCGGAAATGAACATTTATCTATTTATTTGGAATGAACATTTACTATTTTGGAAATGAACATTTATTTATTTATTTGGAAATAAACAATATAGGCGCTTGTAAAAACATAAAAGACCAATGAAGTGAACAATTTCATTATGAACATTAACCATATATTTATTGTGAACAAACAAATAAACAAGAAAGAACAAATAATTCAACAAAAAAGAACAAACAATATAAAAAAGAACATAAAATTCCAGAAAAAAGAACAAACAATACAACAATTATGAACAATTTTATGATAAATTTTAAAGCCAACATGAAAGAACAAACAATACAACAAGAAAGAACAAGCAATAAAGCAGATAATTATTATAAACAAACAAATAAACAAGAAAGAACAAATAATTCAACAAAAGAACAAACAATAAAAAAAAGAACTTCAAATTCTAGAAAAAAGAACAAACAATACAACAATTATGAACAATTTTATGATGAATTTTAAAGCCAACATGAAAGAACAAACAATACAACAATAAGTTTGATGAATGAATTTAAAAAACAACAAGAAAGAACAAACATTACAACAAGAACGAACAAACAATACAAAAAGAAAGAATAAAAGATTAATGAAGAGTTTAATTATGAACATTAACCATATGATTATTATAAACAAACAAATAAACAAGAAAGAACAAACAATATAAAAAAGAACATAAAATTCCAGAAGAAAGAACAAAAAATACAACAATTATGAAAATTTGATGATGAATTTAAAAAACAACATGAAAGAACAAACAGTACAACAAGAAAGAACAAACAGTACAATAAGAATGAACAAACAGTACAATAAAAAAGAACAAACAGTCGACAGGAATGAACTAACAATATGAGCGCGTCGTTTTTGGGGGTACAGCCAGAGCTGGCTGTACCCGGGTACAATAGTTAGCGATTGAAGATTCTGCTTTGGATACACGGATTGACGTTTATGGCAAAAAGAAAATTAAAAACAGATGTTCCCGTTGGTAGAATATCTCTCATATTTTTTGACAAAATCAGTGATTGTTTTCTTGTAATATTCATAATTATATCTTTCATAATTTCTTTCTATTTCCCTTGATTTGCTCTCTCTAATTGTGATTTAATGAATCAACTTTCAACTTTTTTTGTCACAAATTGATTACCTTCCATTTTTTACTTATGGACTAAAAAAATATATAAGGCATTCACATAAAACATTCTTTCTAAAAAAAAAAAAAAATGCTCAAAACACTTTGTTCTTAGTACTTCTTGGGCACTGTCAATTCGCTTCTCATTCTACATCTTTGCTACACCGAATAAGGTAGCGTGCTAGATGTCGTGTCACTTTGTCAACCACGACATTCTCAGATAAGTCGTTCTAATTTCATCTACTATTACTCATATGTTTTACAATTAGGATTGATATCAAAGGCTATTTTTAGAATAAGTAATCCCGGCCCTGTTCTCATTGCATAATCCTTTCAAACAAATACGAGTCACGAGTGCCACACAAAACAACAAAATGATGGCAATTTACCATATCTCTAAACCTTATCTATAAGACAATAGCTTCAAACCAAAATCTAAGCGAAAAAAAAATGAAAGTTAAGAAATACCCAATTAAACTACTGCTCTTGTTCTTCCGATTAACAATTCTAGCAATAGATAGCCAAGCTAATGATCTAAATTCCACCACCGATGATCCTTACAAATTGCTACACATTATCCCAAACCCGGATGGGTCCATCACCCGAATGAAACAATACTACCCGACCGTCCCACCCAACACATCCACTTCCCTAGCTTTCTCTAGAGATGTCCCTCTCAATACCGATAAAAAGACGTGGATTCGACTCTACTTGCCCAATAATGAATCTAAACCCGTAACGACGAGGCCGAGCCTCCCAATTGTAGTCTTCTCACACGGTGGCGGGTTCATTATCCTGAGCACAGCCTCCCCTACCTTCAACTCATTTCTCTCTAACACGGCAAGTAAACTCCGCGTGTTAGTCGTCTCGATTGAGTATCGGCTCGCACCCGAGCACCGTCTTCCAGCCGCTTACGACGACGTTTTAGAGGCTTTGCATTGGGTGAAGGACAAAAAGGATGATTGGGTCAAGAATTATGCGGATGTTTCCAAGTGCATTGTAATGGGGGAGAGTGCGGGGGGCAACATTGCCTACATGGTAGGGTTACGTGCATCTCTACTAGTTCGCGAGTTAAACCCGTTAATTATTAAAGGTTTAGTTCTAGTCCAACCATTTTTTGGCGGGTTAAATCGTACTGGATCCGAGTTAAGGAAACCTGCTTCGGTTGGTTTACCTTTGGTGATTACCGATTTAATGTGGAATTTATCTTTACCACTTGGAGTTAATAGGAACCACCCATATTGTAACCCTATTATTGAGGGCGGGTCTAAAATGTTGGACAAAATTAAAGAGTTGGGTTGGCGTGTTGCAATAGCTGTTTATGATGGAGACCGGCTTTTTGACAAGCAAATGAAGGTGTTTGAGTTTTTGAAACAACGAGGAGTGGATGTCATTGGTAATTTTAGTAAAGGAGGTTACCATGGTGTCTTTGTTAAAGAAGCGGATATTTCGGAAAAATTATTTGAATTTATGCGAATTGTATTTTCTTCCGACTTTGCTTATTAAATGTTGTCATGGTCAAAAATTATTTATCTCGTTTATCTATAACCCATTTACAATCGCAATCAATTATCCCTTTTCTAATCTAAACCATGGTTATTCAAAGGGCGGACCTACACATCCTCCATGGGGTCCATACTATGGACCCCACTCCATAGGGACCCCCTTTATTTAAAAAAAAAATCAAAAAGTATATGCAATTTGAATTAAAAATAAAAAAAGCTATATTTGTGGTTCTCAATGTTAAAGCAAAAGCAAGTAGCAACCTGTGGCGGAGCTAGATAGGTGCATGGGGGGTCTACCGACCCCCCCAAAAAAAATGGAAAAAAAAAACTAGCTTATAGCTGAGAGCTAAGACCTGGTATTATATAGAATCGATCTCATAGGTTATACTTAAAAACACTTGCTCCGCGCGTAAGATATCGGTAGACTACAGAGATAATCCTAAGAGAACAACCTTTAGAAATAACCGTTCTCCTAGAATTTTGAGTAACTATAGGGGGATAATCCTAAGAGAGCAGTCTTTAGAAACAACTGGTCTCTTAGAATTTTGAATTTAAATACCCGCTCTACTAAATTAAGTTATTCTTTTAAGTTTTCACCACATATGAAAACCGTAGAGAATAATTGTAATAATTTTGTACGATTGTAATATGAATATTGATTAATTTTAGGACGATGCATTTTTTTT
Source organism: Spinacia oleracea (assembly GCF_020520425.1). NCBI lineage: Eukaryota > Viridiplantae > Streptophyta > Magnoliopsida > Caryophyllales > Amaranthaceae > Spinacia > Spinacia oleracea. The sequence goes on along the minus strand of NC_079490.1, from coordinate 174,567,632 downwards.
TAGTAATATATTGTGTGTTATGGAAGATCACCAAACACAATATTCTAAAAATCCTGGGAACGTCACTGTCGACACCCCAAAAAAAAAATCCTGGCTCCGCCACTGGTAGCAACAATAATATTGAAAAGTGGAAAAGTAAGAAAACTTACTTCCCAAAGTCACGTAGGGATGGAAATATCCAGTGGATGATCCATGAACCCGGTCGCCCGCTATAATTAAACGGATGAAAATCCGAATTAAATGGATGAAAAGCGGGTGATGGGTGAAGCGGGTGATGGATGCGGGTCGGATGCGGGTGATGTTTTTTTATCCATCACCCGGTCCATCACCCGTTTACCACCCGATCCGTCACCCGTTTATTTTAAATATATTATTTATATTTATATTTAAACATAAAACGTGTTGATAAATCTATTACTTATTAAAGTTGGTGCTTGTTTTTTTTTTTTTTTTAAGTTAGAAGTTATGCATAATAAGAAATAATTATATGTTTCGGAGATGAATGTAGGTATATAATTTTTTTTTTCTTTTGGTTAATTATTATGCATATTATTTGGTGGTGATTTTATAATGGTTTACCATTTTCACCCGAATATCACCCGGTTCACCTGCGGGTGATGGATGGACGGAATGCGGGTGATGAGTAAAGCGGGTGACGGATGGACCAGGTGAAGCGGATGGATGCGGGTGATGCTCCACCCGATCCAAATCCCACCCATTTTCATCCCTAAAGTCACGTGAACATTGTGATTTCTCTATAATTAATTGTTTATTGAATTAAAAACAAAATCAAAACCCATAAATTCTTTCTTTCTCTTTCATCCTACCTATTCCAATTCCAATGCAACGACTCTCCTGCTGGTTGTTGTAGCTCGTACTGCTACCTTTATATTTCTACTTGAATTTGATTTGCCATTTTTCCACCAAAAATAGACAAGTTTTCTGTACATATTTGGTCACTTTTGATAGAGGAAGGCATTTTTATCCAAACTAGTTGTTGGCCGACGCGCTAACGCGCGCCGTCCCCCAAGTTAGCCAAAAAAAAAGCGAAATTATTATTGTCATAATTCAGTAATTACAATTTGAAAGCTTTTCCAGATTATTATTATAGTATTAAGATAGTAATTACAATAATGATTTATGGTATTTTTCAAAGCGGGAGCATACAACACATTGACAACGTAAGATTTTCGCCTACTTCTTCACAAAACGACACAGTTTTGAAAGTGTACAAGGAACTAAAGGGAGTGACATCATAGTTAAAATAAGTATAGGAAACAATGAACTATTCTCTTCCATAGCTGCCATCTCTACTTGATAAGAGGAAACTTGTATGAAACCCTTATCCCTGCAAAAACATTTACAAATAAAAATCTGTCAGCATCATCATTCAGTTAAACTGAAGCACTGACAAAGATTCTTAACGAATACAATACCAAAAGACCGATCAAAAGTAACAAGCCTGCCCCAATATCTTATTTTAACTAAAATGCTAACAAATACAATGTAGTATTGCACAAGTACGTCTCACCCAATACCCTGTGTAATATAATAGGATGAAATAATTTAATTAACTTGATTTGATTAGCAACCGATCAAAATGACTCATAGTTACTTGAGAATTGAGCCTTAAATTTCCTAGTAACAACATAAAATGAAGCTTGTTACCTGATCATGAAAATGCATAAAGGTTTCCTTTTACAAGAAAACCCTCTGAGAAAGGCCATCAGATTGATTTTTTCTGTTAATAGCCGTGATGAACTTGTTCCCGCTTCTCATTATCCTTTCTTTGATCTTCCCTGGTCTGGTAATAATCCATTTCGCAATACCATCATTGAATTCTAGATTTTGTATGATCCATCCAGTAAACCAGCAAGATCAACAATTATGAATTCTTTTGATAAAATATTACACAAACCATGAAACCAGTAACAGTTTTAAGCTAAAATAATTTATATTTTTGGTTAGGTGGACAAAAATTGTACCTGAAAATTCTGAAATCCATCGATTTCACAACGATCATATCGAATGGATGCATAACAAATAGAAAGACAATTTCTTTGAATGTTGTCTTGTAGGTGTTACCAAACATAAAGGCAATTACAACAACTTGGGACCTCACAAAGACCAGGAAATGAGTAATGGGGATGATGGTGAATCTTGTTTACATTTGTCTTCGTATCATTGAGATAAAGCGCAAGAGCCTGTCTTTCTCCAAACATATTCACCTGATGCATAGAAATATAGTAAGATGACTTTACAAAAGAAAACAAGGGGACGTGGGGATAGTGGAATAAAGAGGACGAGGAGCAGGCAACGTAGCTCACTGTCTCGATATTAGCTACCCAAACAAAACTTGTAATTTACACATAGTAATTAATTGAAGATTGAAACAAAAAGGGAGAATCATAGAATAACTTACCACCTAGTTTTTAAGTGTCCGTTTAACAATCCTTCTACCATCAACAGTTCCTTCAAACAGATTTAATTATTGTCCTGTGTATCTTCTCTCCGAACTATCATCAATTCCACCAATTGCATATGCCTTCAAATCAGAAAAAACATAAGAAGAACACAAATTACTACATCAGGACAAAAGACACTCCTAACAGGGAAGACAAGGAGAGAATAACAGGATGATAGCAGAAGAGAACTACTACGAAAAAGACAGGAACAACAAGCATAACCAGACACAAAGTGTAGAATGAACTGCTAAAACATGTAGCAAGTTTATGTGTAAGACCTCATATAGACATAATCATGCAATATCCTACTTGATAAAGCTGATATGAAATACGCTTCCAACATACAACCTACTTCTATATTCCAGCAAAACACTACCACAAAAACTTTGAATTGAATACCGGTAATAGAGATTCTAAGATGATACTCAAAAATCAAGAACCGAGAGTCGCCTGCTAATACCCATGTTCAGATCAAACAAGACTGAGCAGTAAGTAATGTTATAATTTTATGATATGAGGTGAACTAAATTCAGCCAAGTTAGAAGCAACCTCCCTTTGAAAAACCAACCAAAAACTGCCATGATGCCATCATTCATTGACTTTCTCTCTGTAGTTCTCATTTCATAAAAAATACTACAACATCTCTTGCTCAACCCAAATTCCTCTAATTTTTCTTCAAAAAATTTGGAAAATATGGTGAGGGATTCATCACAAGAAATCCCATTAACAGGAAACTCATCAAATTAAAGAAAAATACCATCCACCCAGTTGATGATATTGAAGGAAATCGAGCACAGCGACCCCAAATTCAGGATATTATCAAGTCAAGCATTTAAAGATAAGTGATTACCCCACCAAAAGTACCTTGGTTGCAAGACTAAAAATTCAGGATATTGGTAGTGACTTGCAATACCAATATTCCACTCTCAAAAGAAACTTTGTACTCCGTATGTAATTGGTAATACAAGTCAATATGTATTAACGAATATTGCATTAGAAAGTTAAAGTACCCCATGTTATATATGTACTTCCTAAAAGATAGCAAATTAAAGTACCACCACTTCCATACATTCCACCAGATTGCAAAACTGTTTCCTAAATTGACATCGGATATCTCTGCCCGAAAGACAAAACTGACCTAAAGCTAACTATCTACAGCCAGAACCAAAACAGATACCGAAAATACAAACTAAGCAAACATAAACAGCACAAAATACAAATTGAACACCAAAAAACATCACCAAGATCCACAAAATACAAATTAAAACCACGCCAAATTCCCGGAATCTTGCATAAACCCTAATCCTAAATGACATCAGAAATTATAAAGTATAAAATATCTGAACCAAAGTCCAAAACACAATCAAATTCAGCATAAATAATACCAGATTAGTAGAACATCCGAATACTCACATAAACCTTCCCTCGGTTCCACATGCTATGCCTCCTCAATCTGATTCTCCTCCTGTTAGTCCTGATAACAAACCACCAAAATCACTCCAAATTAAATTGACCTAATTTACACAATTCAAACTAATTACCAACATAAACCTAATTACCAACAAAACCCTAATCACCAACCATTTCTTACACAAAATTAAATTAAATTCAACGGAAAATAAGTAAAAGAGAGAGAAATTACCTTGAGAAGATCCAAGTCAAGAAGTTCAGCACCAGATTTTGAATCACAAACATCTTGTAACTAAATCAAAATCATAAATTAAAATCTAAATTAAAATCATAAATTAGAACCTAAGCATAAATTTAGAAGCAACAATCAATAAAGTAACTAAATCAGAACAAATTTCACCCGAAGAAAACGAAGATTAAACGCATGTTCCAGATGAAATCAACATAATGCAAATAATGAAATCAACAAAACGCAAATAAAAGTCAGATGAAATAAACAAGCAGAAATCACAAATAATGATCGAAGTAGATTGGATTAGAAATGCGAAATTGAAGAACAAGAATAATAGATTACCATTAGAAAGAGCGAAAATGAAGACGGAAAGACGAGAGAGCTTCGGAAAGTGAAGTTGATGCGGCAATATCGATCCACCGGACACCATTTTTGCGGAAGATGAAAAGCTTCGCCAAGTCTATGGAGTATGAATTGCAGGAGAGATGAGGAAAAGGGAAGAGAGAGAATATCAATGGCGGAAATCGAAGAAGAAGAGAGAGGAGGGAGAAAATGGGGGCGGAGGAGATGGATCAATAGTTAGGGTTTGATCCAAGATTCCAAGAACCAGGGGTGAAAGGGAAAAAAAGGAAAGCACGAAGGAGGGATCCAAGAAGGGAAGCAAAGTCACGTGTCACGATCTGAGGTCAGGGGCAAAGCAGTAGTTAATGGAAGAATACAAGGGCGTTTTAGTCTTCACACTATTGGATGAATAGTGAAAACCAAGTTCTCACTTTTAAAGGTTGTAGGATTAGTGATGATAATATTATGAAACGGCGCAAAGGAATGCAAAATCGCCGAGGGTAATTGTACTTTTTTTTTTTTTAAAAAAAAATTCATTAGTTTTTATTGTATCTCATGAACGAATTTATTATTTTATTTTTAAAAATGTATAGGTGACTTTTAAAATTTTTTGTGGAATAAAGTTGTATTAAATTTTGGACCCCCATTTAAAAGTTTTTGGGTCCGCCCCTGGGTTGTTCTTCATCATATGCGTACGGAGTACTCCATCGCCGATAGTTATTTGTTCCTTAAGACGCGAAGTGATTTATCATGCGTGCAATTCATAATTTGATTTCATAAATATTATAAATATAAACATACATTCGTGTATAAAACAAATAATTACAGTATATGCAAATTACATGGGTTTTTATAGATATGGTTTTGAAGAAGTCTAATTTGAAGTTGAGACATATCTATACTAATATATTAAAAGGCGATTTGAAGAACGTATACGTGTCACGTAGACCTCTCCTTATTACGCCACGTCACCACTAATTAGCATCATGACACGTCATTACAACCAAAAAACATCTAACAAGGATCGAATACCAAACCTCTTTGTTAAAAGTTATAATTCTTACCATCTTAACCAACTACAACTTATGTAATATCTTTCCATAAGCCTTTATATTCTTTTTACAATAAACAATACATTGAATAAAAGTGAATGCAAAAAAGGAATGATTACTTAATTCATAAATGTACAATTATTACTTTGAAGAAAAGGATCCGACTTTATTTAGATTTTTGGATGTGGGGTTTAATCGGGGAGGTTGTTGATCGGCCACAAATCTTATGTCACCACCGTAATTTGATGATGACACCATCTCTACGTGCACCTATTTAAAAAAAACCCGAATAAAAGTCAAAACCCGGGGCAACACCAGAGTTACATACTAGTTATTCAAGTTAATTCTTGTGCTTGGTGTGCAAACTCTCATGAAGATACAATCTATATCCTTAAGGATTGCCCTCAAGCTAAGCTTAGAGAAGTTTGACAGCTTTTTAATGTGCCAGACAAGTTTTTCCAAAACCCTCTTCATCTTTGGCTTTTTTCAAATTTCAACATTAAACATGTCCCTCAATCTCAAACTATCATTCTACCTTGGCAGACCCTCTTTTCTTTTACCTTATAGAAAATTTGGTTAAGGAGAAACGACAATATCTTCAATCAACACCTCTCAAATCCGGACAAATGTTACCTCGAAGCTCAAGCTTCATCTTGGAAATTCCACACTTCAAGGGAATACATTTATGTCATTTTGGCCCATCAATCACCCACCCATTCGAATTGGACACCCTCCCCTCCCCCCCCCCCCTCCCCTTTGGATTAAACTGAATTGTGATGCGTCTTTTATTCAAGAGGGAGATTATGTTGGTATAGCAGGATTTTTAGAGATTGCACGGGCGCGGCTGCTGAAAACTGGGATATGGGCAGCGAGGTAAGGCTAAATCAGCCCTCATGTAGACCTGTCAAAAATCGACCCGATCCGAACCCGACCCGAAAAAAACGGGTCTTGAACAAGATTTTCCAACCCGAAACCCGTTTTTATCCGAACCCGAATAACCCGAAATTTTCGGGTCCATAACGGGTCGGGTCGGGTCTGACCCGTCGGGTTCAGTGGTAAAATTATTTTTTAAATTATTTTTATTTTTTATTTGAAAAAAAGGGTAAAAGAACGTAAAGTCCTAAACCTAAAAGGCTAAAACTAACATACCAGGAGTTCTTCCTCTCAAACAGCCGCCTTCCTCTCAAGGCTCAAACATTCATCTTTTTCTCTCTCATCCTCTCTTAAATAAAATAACCAAAGTGTTACATCTAGAAGTTTGATTAATGAATGTAGCAAGGATTATTTCATTCAGGGATCTGGGTATTATGAGGGTGAATCCTTTGTTCTTTCTTGTCATTATAAGGACAAACGAACTGATGATGTTGATAAAACTAATGAGGCCTTATCATCAACTGTAAATGCTGAAATCCTTAAGTTGATGCCTGCATAAATAATGGTTTGGTTGCGAATCAAGAATGCGTTAAAAGTGCTCTAGCTTTTGACTATCATCCAGAGCAACAATCTTTAGGTTGTGATTTATCAGATCGAGCCTCCACAAAGTCACAAGCTGAGAATGAAATGTCCTTTCTTGATGGCGATAATGAAGAAATGAGCTTCTATGTCAATGCTGATTTTGATTTTCAGGATTTACTTGTTATTGATTATTCTGCTGAGGGTGAGATGTCGTTGAGTACCATAGTAAACAGTCTGGGCATATATCTTGAATAAACCTGGTCGTGGGCATTTTTCAAGATATCTAAATTCATTATACATAATATCTAATAGTAATAATAATCATGATAAATTGATAAGTTTTAAAAACTTGAGAAGGAATACTGGATGTATTATGCAGTACTACGTATTATCAAAAAAAAATGTGGTACTACGTAATTGACAGCAAAAAAAAAAGGCTTATAATTGCCACAAAAAATAAAATTAAAAAAGGCGCTAAAAAAGCTTTAAACCCGTTGGGTCAACCCGAACCCGAACACTCTGGGTCCTGAACAAGTATTTGTCAACCCGAACCCGAAAGTCACCGACCCGATATAACCCGAACCCGAAATTGACCGACTCTGACCCGACCCGACCCGTTTGACAGGTCTACTCATGGATGAAATTTTAGCTATTCATCAAGGCCTCAAACAAATTGATGAGAGAAAATGGAGAAATATTATTGTTTGTTCTGATTCGCAACAGGCTGTAAAACTGATCAACTGGATGAAAGGGCAAGAAATGTTAATTTCCTAATTCTTAATCAATGCAGGGCCCTCTTGTTGAGGAATAAAGGCGTTGAACTCAAATATGAACCACGTGAAAGCAACAAAGCGGCAAACAAGCTTGCTAAACATTGTAGGAACAACATTATTAATTATGTCAAACCTTGTGTCTTTGTGGGATGTTCCTCCTGATTTTATGAATCTTGTAATCATGGAGGATAAACCTCCCTAAAACTCTTGTATTTTCTTAGTAATGATTTAAATCCATGCTTGCATAAAAAAAAATAGTGGAATCTGACTGTCAATTCTTAATCAACCGCTTGTCGAAATGTGCAACTTATTTTTTCAATCTAGACTCTATTTTTTAGGTGATATTATTTCTCTAAGTTGTCATTTTAAGTCTATAAATGATCTCAGGTTAAAAATGATGATAATGTTTTAACCTATCACCTTATTATGCTAATTCATTTCAATTTTGAACAAGTATGAGAGAACCATTACCCTGCTAAGATCTATGCATGTATACTTATCGACTCTTTCTCTCCCGTGAAAAAATTTGTCATTATCAGAGCATCAACACTCATCAACCTCCCCATAATTTATCCCTCCTCACCTTAATAATCCACACCACTTTCCATTTTCCACTAACGTTATCACATATCCTTCCAATTTCACAATTGCATACCTATATTTGTTAACCTACTCATTTACCTTCTATCTCCTACTTTTTCATACCCCACCATCTTTTCTACCGGCCTCCTACTTTCCATACCCTGCCAATATTAATAAAATTATTTGATTCATCACATTAATTTTAGATAATATAATTACTTAAATCAAAATATGGTAATTACTTATACGATCCCGCTATCGGGTGCCTTTGGGGCGACAGATAAGAAAATATTTTTTGGTAAATATATTTGTCATTCTATATTTAACAAGGTAACAATAATAATTTATTTATTTTAATATAAGAAACATTTAATTTTCTTTTTATTTCTTTAGATAACTTCTTTTTTTATGGAAATTGATTCTCCTCCATTTGATACGCATATGAGAATTACGGTTGCATCTATGAAAAATCATATTTCTCTGCTCTTTAGAAATATCAGTTTCTTTTAGCGTTTGAGTTCTACTAAAATGACAAAAGAAATCACGCCTTACAACTTCACCATCTTTTTTTTTTTGCGTTCGGTCTTTTAGAACACTAAAACCGTAAGTACGTGCATAGTTCTGGTAGAAAATTCATGCTTCCTCTTCACTAAGAAATGTTTGATCGACAAATGGCTCAATGTGGGATTTTGTCCGGTTTCGAACTTCTTCCACATTATCAAAAAGATTTTCCTCCATAGAACCTATTGTTTCCTCATCACGCGGGAGTTTAATCATATCGAACATTTCTCTATTCAATATGTACACCACAATACAGAGGAGAAACTATTTTTAAAAACTCAAACACTAAGGGCATGTTTGGTATGAAGAATTTTGGAGCTGGAAACGGAATTAAGTAACCGTTTACGTTACTAGTTGTTTGGTGTACGTATTTGGTAACTGTTACCGTTTATTAAGGGTAACTAAATCCGTTACTTTATTTCTGCTCTAAAACCTGCAGTAACCCTTACCTTTCCCCTCAAATTTCTCTTTGTTCTCTTGCCGCCTCCATCTCTCTCCCTCTCCTCTCTCCTCTTCCCCTCTCTTTGTTGAATTTCGATCCGATCTCAAGCTTCATCTTCGTCGATTTTCCGATCAACATTGGGTTCTTCGGCAATTTCTTTCACAACGGTAACATTTATCGACTATTTTCACAATTTCTTTGATTATTGTTTCATTTTTTGATTTATCGTCTGTTCTTCGGAAAAACTTCTGCATTTTGAGAAGTTTGTTAGCTATGATTTCATAAATTAATCATAATTTTTGGATTTTGGCGATTAATTGGACCTTGTTTTTGGATTTTGGCGATTAATCGACCTTGTTTTTGGATTTTGGCGATTAATTCGACTTTGGTTATTCAATTGGTATTTTCGCACAAATTTGGGGTAGCATCGTGATGTGATTGCGGCTGCTACGGATTGTTGTCGTGAATTTCATAAACAAGGCTTATTACTAGAAGATAAAAATTAACAAGAAGTCGAATGCCCAATAGTATTATACAGTTAAGCATTCTACAATGAAATTAGGAATTCAGTTGTGCTAAATAATAATAATACAGTGAAGATTTTGGGGTTTTTTATTTGTTAGGATTTTTTTGGCCTAGATTCATGATTTTCTAGTTTCTGGGATTATTTTGGGGTTTTTTAGTTGTTGGGAATATTGCTTGACCTTGAAATGTTGATATTTTTAGCTAATTATTTTTTGGGTTAAAAGATGGGCAAACCTAATTAAAAGAGTCTAATTTTTGTTGTTTTGGTTTTAACAGGATGGATGTGGATGTTGAGTCGTTGACAGTTGACAATTCATATGGATTATACAGCTTGTGAGTAGTTGTTACCAACAGGGCTGTACTTTAGCTTGTTTTAAGGATTACTTGGATATACAACTTGTTTTATAACAGCAGCAACAATAGTATTTTTATGCCAAGCAGCATTATTTTTATAACCAGCAACAGTACTTTGTTATCTTTTCTATTGTACATGTATGATGTAGAATATACACTACAAAATTTATTACTTTCCTTGTTACTTACCAAACATCAAGTAAGGGAAACTTGTATAAGCGATTCCTTTTCTAGGATATACCAAACAATCAATAATGGTAATACTTAACCTTACCCTTTCCCCTTCTTATTTGTTTCCATTCCGCTCCCTTTCCAACATTCATACCAAACACCCCCTAAATATTTCATATTTGTCAAACGCAACAATGGTGTAAAACAAAATAGGCAAACTGCATTATATATAATCAAACAAGAGTCATTCATTTTCAAAAGAAGAAGATATATATGGGGTTTAAAATTGTATCTTAATCGAACAAGAGCCACTCGTAATCAAAAGAAGAAAAATAAATTTGGGGCTTAATTACCTTTTATTCGGTGGCCTTGGCGGAACAAAAATATTGGAGTACTATAAGAATTATTTTTTTGAGGGTGGAGTATTATAAAATGGTAATGGAGTAGTTGGTGGTAAAATTGTTATGGAGTGTATTTCAATGAAGCACAAACTTTTCAGAAAGGCCGATCTACGATAATATATCGTGTGGCGGCCTAAGAGAGGAAGGTTATCCGCACCTGTTCTATTCTTTTAGTTATCCTTATTGATGTTATAAGTTTTATTTATTGTAGTTATAAGTTACCTTATTTTCAAGGCTATTAGCTCAAAGGGTAGAAAAATGTACAATATTGTACATGGTGTGGGGTCAAGCTCCACGTAGCCTACTACCTATATTACATTTGTGTATTGATGTATATTTTCTTTTGTGGTGTTATATTGGTCATAGTTATAACTTGTAACAAGCATATCACTTTTGATTCGGGTCACTTTATTGTTTATTATTAGGGTAGCATTTTTCAATCGTTAGGGTCACATTTATCCTAGAGTAAGGTAACTTTAGTCCTCGAATAAGGTCACTTATATCTTTGGTCTGATTCACTTATATTTGGATATACAGTAAAATACCCTAGATCGAGGGCACACAAAAGTTTTTGTCAATGAAGTGTATTATTTTGTCAGTACTCTGTATAGTTTAGCGGCAAGCATTCGTCCAGAAAAATAGTATTGAGATCTTACTTTTTATTCTATTTTACAGATGACAAATTATAAAACAAGCAAGTAAATAAACTGATTAATACATAAGGAATGTATACAAGAAAAATATATTTATTGAATTTAAGGCAATAAAGAAAAGGAAACATCAAAAATTATAATGCTTAACTAGTGTCCGGGGACGCTCGTTAGCATTTGCCTTATAATTAAATATGACCATTGGTATTTTTTGGATTGTATGAATTTTTTTGAGTGTTGAAAATATATCAAGATTGATCTTGAAAGAATGTAATTCCGTGCGTCATTTCATTGCTTGACTTTCAATATATACAACGTATAGTACGCAGGTTTAGGCTAGAATATAGGAAACTAATTCTACCAAAATATATGCAAATCTAATCTAACCATAAATACAAGATTATATTTACATAATCTATTACACCCCCGCAGTCGAAACGGGAGGTTTACGAACGCTGAGACTGTCCCGAAAATCCTCAAATAAAACCTGTGGCAGTCCTTTTGAAAATATCCGCAATTTGATATCGGGATGGAACATGAAGGACACGAACCTGGCCACGCGCCACCTTTTCACGAACAAAATGAATGTCCATTTCAATGTGTTTGGTGCGTTGATGTTGAACTGGATTCCCGGAAAGATAAATGGCACTCACATTATCACAGTAGACCAATGTAGCCTTACGAACCGGACAATGAAGTTCCAAAAGAAGATTACGAATCCAACATGATTCGGAAACCACATTTGCAACTCCCCTGTATTCAGCCTCGGCATTGGAACGAGAAAAAGTTGGTTGACGTTTGGAGGACCAAGAAATCAAATTGTCTTCCAAGAAAACACAATAACCCGACGTCGACCGTCGTGTGTCGGGGCATCCCCCCAATCAGCATCAGTGTAAGAGACAAGGTCAGCAACTGAAGATGGGTAAAGATGCAAACCAAGATCAAGCGTACCTTGAATATACCGGATAATGCGCTTAAGCGCATTCATATGAACATCCGTCGGAGCATGCATGTGGAGACAAATCTGCTGGACGGCATAAGAAATATCTGGTCTGGTAAAAGTAAGGTACTGTAGTGCACCAGCCAAACTCCGATAGTGAGACGGATCCTCACAAGGTGTACCAGACGCAACACTGATCTTTGGTTTGGTGTCAACCGGAGTGGAACTAGGCTTACAAGAAGACATACCTGCCCGCTCAATAATATTCTCAGCATATTTTCGCTGTGAGAGAAACATCCCACCTTTGTGACGTGTCACAGCAATGCCAAGAAAATAATTCACAGGACCCAAATCCTTCATAGCAAATTCCGAACCAAGAAGAACCATAATGGAGCGGCGAAGGGTATCTGAAGAAGCTGTGAGAATAATATCATCAACATACAGTAATATGTAAGCCATATCAAGCCCCTTACGATAGATGAACAAGGAGTTGTCAGAACGACTGTTAGAAAAACCAATAGATGTAACAAAATCAGCAAACCTCTTGTACCATGCCCGGGGTGCTTGCTTTAGTCCATACAAGGATTTCTGCAACAAGGAAACATAATCTGGATGAGATGGATCCCGGAAACCCATAGGTTGGTGCATATAGACCGTCTCTTTTAGTTCGCCGTGCAGAAAAGCATTTTTAACATCCAATTGATGAATAGGCCAATGCTTAGAGAGAGACAGGCTCAAAACCGTGCGGATGGTTGCCGGTTTGACCACCGGGCTAAAAGTCTCACCACAATCAATGCCAACCTGTTGAGTTTTACCATCACCTACAAGACGGGCTTTATGCCTCTCAAAATCACCATTAGATTTTTCTTTGTGAGTAAAAATCCACATAGAACGAATAACATTCACATTAGGAGGACGATGTATTAAAACCCACGTCTTATTTTTAATAAGAGCATCAAATTCATCATTCATAGCCATTTTCCAATTCGGGTCACGAAGAGCGGCCAACGGGTTACGAGGGAAAGGGGACTTTGTAACGGAGGTGTGTAAATTGAACAGTTGTTTGGGCTTAAACACTCCACTTTGGCTGCGAGTTACCATCCTCGTGGGATGAGTAATGGACTGAGTTGGGTAGGCTGATGAATAGGAGTGGGTATGGAAGTATGCTGGGGGCTTAATTGTTGTTGGACCACAGGAGAGAGAGGCGGCCCAGTAGTCAAAGGAGCACAAACATTTTCGGTTTGGGCTTGAGGAGTAGTGGGCCCACACGCAACATCACCCAAAGGAGAAGCTGCTGGCCCATGTGATGCTGCATGCAAGGGAAGGGAAGGCTGGGCCTGGGCTGCTTGGCGAAAATGGGTCAGAAATGGGGAGCAGTCATCTTCCAAAAAATTGTAAGTGGTAGATGAAGGAGAATTAAGCTGGAAAACGGAAATTCGGTCTCATTAAATAGCACATGACGACAAATTATAATTTTATTTGACGATAAATCATAACATTTGTAGCCACGATGATTCGGAGGGTACCCCAAAAATACACAAGGTGTAGACCGGGCTTGTAACTTGTGGATAGTGGTAGAGGGGAAAAGAGGATAACACAAGCACCCAAAGATCCGAATATGAGAATAAGACAGTTTCCGTTGATAAAGAGCTTCAAGAGGAGATTTGTGACTCAATAATTTACTTGGTAAGATATTAATGAGATAAGTAGCCATTTGCAATGCATGATGCCAAAAAGTTGGAGGAATTGAGGCATGAACAAGAAGAGTCCTAACGATGTTATTGATGGAACGAATTTTTCTTTCGGCTTTCCCATTTTGTGAGGATGTATGTGTACACGAAAGACGAAAAGACATCCCATTAGACTCACATAATTTCCCGAAGTGACCGTTATCATATTCCCTCCCATTATCACATTGGACATTTTTAATACGACGTTCGAATTGGGTTTCAACATGGGCTTTAAAAGCTAAGAATGTTGCATAAACATCGGATTTCCTAGCCAAGGGAAAAGTCCACAAATATTTAGTAAAATCATCCAAGAAAAGAACATAATATCTGATAAGTAATATTTATACCTATATTTACCCCATCTCCAGTATAATATACGATGTATTTTGTGCTTCTTTTATCTATTTATCAAGCATATTATATACTCCGTACAAAATACTCAGTATTACAAAGTTGGTGATTTTATTGCAGATTGTATAAGATGACAAGAATGATGGTAGGATGGCAGTTGCATGTTCTATTGGCTAAATCTAGGATTAAAGCTAAAAAAGAGCATTTAAATATGTCTTGAAGAAGAAGAAATTAGAGTAGCAGGCTGCTCCACAGGCTACCCGCGGCCAACGATAGTTTACCACAGCCAACCTGTGGCTACATTGTTCAAGAGAGATGAGCAACCATTTGTCAGACCACCCCGCAGCCAAGCCGTGGCCGATCATCATATGCCGCAGCCTTGTTGTGGCACTCTTAGATTGACAGCCGTTTTGGATGCTTTTAAGTGGATTTTAGAGTCCTAACCTTAGCCCAATTCCTACTGGGTATTAGCGTATAAATAGATTACACATAAGATAAAAGAGGGGATCTTCTTCCTTGTTCGAGGGCGGCGATTTGAATTGTAAGGCATGACTTTGTTAACTGGTTTTTGTTATTCATTATTTTCCTAGGAGATTAAAACAAACTTTCTTCCATTAATTCAAATACAAGTACTCCGTATTTAATTCTTCCCCTTTATCTTTGAATTCATTATTGATCATGTATTATCTTATTATTTATTTTGTTTGTTTAATTAATATGTGTGAGTAGATTTATAATCTAGGGTTAAGTAAACCCTAGTCATGATTGATGTATGATTTATTTCTTTAAATCCCCAATTTAATTGTTTAATTGTTCTTGCTTAATTGATTGTATAATATCCAATATTAGATTAGGGATAATTAGTATTGTTATCATTCCATTGTCTTTATCGTAACGGGAGTTGGGTTTTGACGGATTTGAATATTTCAATTAAGGGCATGAAATTCTCCACGAGAGTAGGTAGAAGGGATTGTTAGGAAGTTAGGGTATGGCGTTTAATGTCTTTAATTTGCATGATTCCACGAAAGTAGGTCTTATTGCATGTTAGGGAAGCCATTGATACTCGGGAGAGATCTATGGTATTTTATAGGGTTTATCTTTCCTTGTGAACATTTATTTAACTAGTTTGGGGTAGGAATTTATCTTTGCATTGATTATGAGTTAACGACCTTTCGTCAAGTTGATAATGAGTCAGTGTATGAGTCATGGAGAAGATTTAAACGTTTGCAAAGGCAATGTCCTCATCATGGGATTCCAGAGTGGCTCTTGATCCAGGCTTTCTATAATGGGTTGACGCATGAATATCGAATCTACATTGATGATGCATCAGGTGGCTCTATCACGGAAAAGAATCCAACTGAAGCTAAGGCATTGATTGAGAAGATGGCAGCCAATGATAATTATCATCCCAGTAGTCGGAACAGTGTTAGAAAGGGAGGTAAGTATGATTTAGATGCTCTAACTATGTTGACTAGTACTGTGCAGGCTTTATCACATAAGATCGAACAATTTGGAGTTGGCCCTTCATCAGTGGTTGCCTCTTGTCAAATTTGTGGGGTGCAAGGACATACGCCAATTCACTGTCAATTTAACACTTCAAGAAACACTTACCACTCTGGTGGAAATAATAACTTTCACCCATTCAACTCCAATTTCGCCCAACAATCTGGTTTTCAACAGGGGTCACCCATTAGTCCACCACAACCTCAAACTTCTAAGCTTAATCTTGATTCTATTTTGGAGACTCTTGCTACTTCTCAAGTTCAACAAAAAGAATTAATGACCAAACAGTTCGAGTTACAAGCCAAGCAGAATGAGAACTTTGAAATATCCATCCAACAACTCATTGCTTAAAATAAGGTGATAGAAACCCAACTTGTTCAACTTTCGCAACAAGTGAGTCATTTATCAAAACCTCGAGATCCACCAAAAGTCCATAATGAGCAGTGTAGTGCGATATTTCTTAAAGATGATGGAGAGGTTGTTGAAAGATCTGTTGAGAAACATGGGGAAGTGCTTGGAATGATCAAGGAGAAGGGTGTGAGAGAAAATGTTCCCATTTATGTTGCTCCATCCCCGTACGAGGAACCTGTGCCCTTTCCTCAAAGATTGACTAAGGGTTTGCTGGATAAGCATTTTGGGAGATATTCTGAGACTCTTAAAAAGGTATATGAAACTATACCTTTTTCTGACCTTTTGATTCAAATGCCTAAATTTGCTAAGTTTTTGAAAGAAATATTAGCTAATGATAGGAAATATGAAAAATCAGAAAATGTGACAATTAATGAGCAGTGTTCTACCTTGATGCATGAGAACCTACCGCCTAAATTGAAAGACCCTGGAACTTTTACTATACCCTGCATGATCAATGAAACATATTCTGATAGGGCCTTATGTGATTTAGCTGCTAGTGTCAATTTAATGCCTTATTCTCTATATGAAAAATTAGGTTTGAAGGAGCTTAAACCTTCTCATATATCTCTTCAACTGGCTGATAGAACTGTTAGATTCCCTAAGGGCGTAGTGGAAGATGTGTTAGTAAAAGTTGGTGAATTTACTTTTCCTGTTGACTTTGTTGTAATGGACATGAAAGAAGACTTTGAAATTCCTTTGATCTTTGGTCGTCCATTTTTAGCTACAAGTCAGGCTTTAATAGATGTCCCGAGAGGACAAATGATTATTAAAGCTCAAGATAAGCAAGTCATATTTAAGATCTTTGATGATCCAAATTTCACTTTTGATGGGGGTACTTGTATGAGAATTGATGCTACTAATCCCTTGGTTGATAAGTGTGTACAGAACAAAAATCATTTGAGCAAAGAAGACATATCCACATCATCCAATGGGTCTGACTACAAGAAAATAGGCGTTGGTGTTGATTTTGTGGACTCTAATCTGAAAGAGTTATTGGGAGGTAGATCTAATTTCAGGTTTCAACGTGGAACTTTCTCTCCCCCGAACGATCTTGGTTGAAAAAAGGGGTCGAGCTTCAGACCTTAAACAAGCGCTTCTTGGGAGGCAACCCAAGTTTTCTAATCCTCTTTATTTATTTCTTTTAATTTAGTTTTATTTTCCTTTGATTACCTATTCCCTTTACTTGAGCTGCTTTACTTTTGCAATTTGCATATTGCAGCATCTTAGTGTGGGGGAGGGTATTAGTGTATGCATACTATTTTTTTCTTTTAAAGGGTATCAATTTCTTTTCTTTTCTTTTTTTTTTCAAATGTTTTGGTTAGAGTCTAGGTATAGTGATCATTCCAAACCAATTCATGAAGCAAGTAAATTCAAAAAGAAAGAAAAAATATATTTTTCTATGTTTTTGTCGTGAGTTGATTGACATAGGAGTGAGTAATTCGGTAAGATGAGTAAATCCTTTCTTGGCAATGGTTTGTGGTTAGAATTACCTTCCGGGCCCCAACTCGACTGATGCATGTATCTTGAGTAACTGGTGAGATCTTTGAGCCATATAGACTGATACATTCAAATCAGTCTCTATTTTTCATGTATGATTAGATATTTTTACTCTTTTGTGGTACGATTCTTGGACTTGCCTTGGTACTATTCGAGACTTTGTGATACATGTGCGGGGGGATGACTGAAGATTCCTTTAGTTAGTTAGAGCTTCAGATTTTAGGAATAGGTTTGCTCATGCAATTTTTTTATTTTACATTCTCCCCTAGGATGAACCATGTTGAGCTTTAATCCTATTTCTTGACGCCGTACATTACATGCCTTAGAGCCTTTTCGTAGGTTTTGCTTGGATTTTTGCGGAGTAATGCTACCACTGTGTATGATTTATATGGAGGTATGGAGATTGTGATATGAAAGAAAAGTTATGTAATTTGTTGCTCGAATAAAGTTCTTTTTTTTATTGAAAAAAAAATTAGAAAAAAAAAAGAGTGAAAAAAAAAGGTTCGAGAAATAAATCATTTCAATTTCTCGAAGCAAAAAAAGAAAAAAAAAAGAAAAAAAAAGAAAAAAAGAAAAGATAAAAGAAAAGAAAATTATCATGAATAAATAAAGGGTCGTTTTGGTTGTTTAGAAGGAAGAAGGGAGGAAATTGAACCTCAAATTTGGATATTGTAGTGTTGATCGGTGTAGAATTTATTTTCTTTACTAGAAATGAGCACCACATTCCCAAATGACATCATCTTATCCTATTTTAACCAAGCCTACCGTTTTTCAAGGAACTCAAGATCCCCGTGTATGTATCACCCCATAAGTGGAGAAAGACGAGAGGCAAGTCTATAGAGGAAAACTACAAAGAGTCGACGCGCGTGAACGATAAATAGGTTGAGTGATGATGCTACTACCTTTTATACACATGAGAGGCACTATTTATTTTCTTTTGCACAACTAAAGTGAGAAGCTACATGCATATGACTGAGTTAGGGGAAGGAAGCGGTAAGATTGGTTGGCTTTTGAAGGGTATTATCAATTTACTGTTTCACTCCATGTTCGTTGGTCTGTGGCATTACACATAGTTCCTATAATAAATTATTTAAAGTGTTATTGATTATTACTTGATTGAATCTATTGGTTTGGATATCCGATCGCTTGTTTGCTTGACGGCAAGCAAACATCTAGTGTGGGAGGGAGTTAGTGCACCATCTAACATCATTTAGTTGCATTTTAGGTTGCAATTCCATATATATAGTTTAACTATTTTTCTTTGCATTTTAACTAGTTTTCTCTTTCTTTGTATCTTTTTTTGTTTATTTTTTGCTTTGTGGGTATGCCATCTGAAAACCCTCACGAGACCGTACTCGTCCACTAGGGTAGCCTAGGGGTTCAAAGGGCTTGTTGCACATGCTAAGTGTAATCGTGATTCCTACGACAGTGAGTTAGGTTTATTTGCTTTATTAGGATAGTTTTCTCATTAGTTTCTTTTTAGTTTACTCGAGGACGAGTAAAGGTTAAGTGTGGAAGAGTTTCATAAGTAATAATATTTATACCTATATTTACCCCCATCTCCAGAATAATATCCGATGTATTTTGTGCTTATTTTATCTATTTATCAAGCATATTATATACTCCGTACAAAATACTCAGTATTACAAAGTTGGTGATTTTATTGCAGATTGTATAAGATGACAAGAATGATGGTAGGATGACAGTTGCATGTTCTATTGGCTAAATCTAGGATTGAAGCTAAAAAAGAGCATTTAAATATATCATGATTAGAGTAGCAGGCTGCTCCACAGGCTACCCGCGGCCAACGATAGTTTACCACAGCCAACCTGTGGCTACATTGTTCAAGGGAGATGAGCAACCATTTGTCAGACCACCCCGCAGCCAGGCCGTGGCCGATCATCATATGCCGCAGCCTTGTTGTGGCACTCTTAGATTGACAGCCGTTTTGGATGCTTTTAAGTGGATTTTAGAGTCCTAACCTTAGCCCAATTCCTATTGGGTATTAGCGTATAAATAGGTTACACATAAGATAAAAGAGGGGATCTTCTTCCTTGTTCGAGGGCGGAGATTTGAATTGTAAGGCATGACTTTGTTAACTGGTTTTTGTTATTCATTATTTTCCTAGGAGATTAAAACAAACTTTCTTCCATTAATTCAACTACAAGTACTCCGTATTTAATTCTTCCCCTTTATCTTTGAATTCATTATTGATCATGTATTATCTTATTATTTATTTTGTTTGTTTAATTAATATGTGTGAGTAGATTTATAATCTAGGGTTAAGTAAACCCTAGTCATGATTGATGTATGATTTATTCCTTTAAATCCCCAATTTAATTGTTTAATTGTTCTTGCTTAATTGATTGTATAATATCCAATATTAGATTAGGGATAATTAGTATTGTTATCATTCCATTGTCTTTATCGTAACGGGAGTTGGGTTTTGACAGATTTGAATATTTCAATTAAGGGCATGAAATTCTCCACGAGAGTAGGTAGAAGGGATTGTTAGGAAGTTAGGGTATGGCGTTTAATGTCTTTAATTTGCATGATTCCACGAAAGTAGGTCTTGATTGCATGTTAGGGAAGCCATTGATACTCGGGAGAGATCTATGGTATTTTATAGGGTTTATCTTTCCTTGTGAACATTTATTTAACTAGTTTGGGGTAGGAATTTATGTTTGCATTGATTATGCTAGTGGTGATACTTAACTCTAGGTGTTTTTAATTCTTGATTTTAGTCTCATTATTAATTATGTTCTTAGCTAGAATTAGTTTAATTATCCATTC
This sequence comes from Spinacia oleracea, assembly GCF_020520425.1. Classification (NCBI taxonomy): domain Eukaryota; kingdom Viridiplantae; phylum Streptophyta; class Magnoliopsida; order Caryophyllales; family Amaranthaceae; genus Spinacia; species Spinacia oleracea. The sequence continues at coordinate 174,546,992 of NC_079490.1, read as the reverse complement.
TAAATCGTTGTTTGGTTACTTAGTATTAATTCAAGTCAGTTTAGCTAGTTTTTAATACATTAGTCTCTTGGGATTCGACCCTTACTTACCCGACTACATAGTTAGGAGGTCTAGTTAGGTTATTTTTTATAGGCACGCGACAACCTTGTCAATATCTGTGCCCCATGGAACTCAAAACAGGAGAGGTCCATAAATCACTATGAACAATATCAAACGGCAACAAAGTTCTGGAAATAGAAGTAGCAAATGGCAACTTAATGTGTTTACCAAGAACGCAAGAACGACAAATACTAGACAAACTAGATTTAGAACATTCAATGCTATTATTGTTTCGAAGAAAATCTAAAATAGAAGCTCCCGGGTGACCCAAACGATCATGCCATAAGGTAGGAGACAAAGCAGCAAAAGTTGATGGAGTGGAGGAACTTTTGGTGGTGGATATTGGATAAAGATCGCCCCGGCTATCACATCTCATGAGTGTCGTTCCCGTCCGAAAATCCTTCACAGAAAACCCATAAGGATCAAATTTAACAGTTATAGAGTTATCGGTGGTAAACTTACGAACTGATATTAAATTCTTAATGAGTTTAGGTGCATGAAGAACATTTTTCAAGGATAAAGGGGGGTTCGGGGGAGGCAAACGAGTATGACCACAACCACGAATTTGGAATCGAATGACCACTACCAACAACAATACCAGTATTATGATTGCTCAAATTAAAATAAGACGAGAGTGTACCGTTATTGGAAGTCATGTGAGATGTGGCGCCGGTATCCATGTACCAATTTGGATCGGGTGGGCTCAAGGTTATCGTGTGCAATGTGGACTTAATGTCAGTTGGAGCATAGTAATTCGGACTGACTTGTGATGAATAAGCCTGCTGCTGATGGGGATGGGAGCCCAATATACCTTGCTGACTTCCCCTTGGTGGGCCTGTAGGAGGTCTGGCCCAATTATTGGTTGGATGTGGACAAGGAGGGGGAGTCCAATTCCAACCCCACTGTTGCGGTACTCAGTGATGCTGCTGCTGTGGTACCCACGACTGCTGCACCTGCGCCTGCGGCTAGGACCCACCGGAGTTCCGGCCACCGCCACCCCGTTTTCCACCGCCGGAGTTGCGGTTGTTTCCACCACCGCCGCCACCATTTTTCTTCCCATTGTTGCGGTGGTTGCGGTTGTTATTATGATTACGGCCCCGATTGTTGTTCGAACCCGAATGATCCACAAAAGAAGCAGAGTCATCAAAATCACGGTGGGGCGCAGCCACCATTGCTGATGGAGAATCATCAGTCATTTCATTGAGAGCCTTCTCCTCGAGGTAAAGGCTAGAACGTGCCTCTGAGAAAGGTGGAAGAGGCTTGCTTTGCCGAATCGTCGTACCCACTGTCTTGTATGCCTCTGTAAGGCCAGCCACCAACTGTAACACGAGTCTATTCTCCGTCACAGGCGCTCCTACGCTCCGCAACTGATCCGACAAGGATTTGAGGCGGTTACAATACGCCGTAGAATTCGGATAATCCTGTAATGTTATGATACATATGACAATTCATAAATCATGCGGAAAAAAACCATAAAGCCAGGAAAGCATATTATTTACACATAATCATTTAGCATAGTTTAGATGCATACACTTTGTTGCGTGCCCTCCCTAGCTGCGCCCGAACCGAACAAGAACAAGTCTTTAGGACTCCAAGTGTCGTCCCTCCGTAGATAGTCCACAGCACGTCCGGATCCGCCTTAAGATTGACCAACTAGAATCGCCCTTAAGGTACTACTTATTTTCGGCTAAATGGGCAAGAGTTATGGCTGATTTTTCTGCTTAAAAATCCTAGCTTTGAATACTTGAAAACCTGTATATAAATAATGACCCTAGGCCCTTATTTATAGAGGTATAGAAAAGGAATTGTAATCCTACTAGGATGTGGATTTGTTAATTAGAACTTTATTAGGACTCTAAATAACAAAGCAAATCTAATAAGATTAGGATTTTAATCTTCGCACGAATCCTAATAGAATTAGGATTTCCCGCACACGCATCGTACAAGCCGTGCACCTGCGCAGGCCTTGCGGCCCACGACAAGCGCACAGCCCATGTGCGGTGCTGCGTGCGCGCGCGCCCTTGGCTGGGCCTGGTCGAGGCGTGCGTTGCTGCGTGCGGCTCGCTGGGCGATGGCCTGGCTTCGTGCTGGGCCTTCGTCTAGCGGGCCTCGTCCGATGCTAATTCGTACGATACGCTTCCGATTAAATTCCCGATTCCGGAATTCATTTCCGATACGAACAACATTTAATATTTCCGATTTCGGAATTAATTTCCGTTTCGAACAAATATTTAATATTTCCATTTCCGGAATTATTTTCCGATTCCGATAATATTTCCGATTCTGACAATATTTCCGTTTCCGGCAATATTTCCGATTCCGGCAATATTTCCATTTCCGATAATATTTTCCGATACGTACCATGTTTCCGTTTCCGGCAACAATTACGACTTGGATAATATTTATATTTCCGATACGATCCATATTTCCGTTTCCGGCAATATCATCGTTTCCGGAGTATTCATTTCTTGCCTGTGACGATCTCAGCTCCCACTGAAACCAAGATCCGTCGATTCCGAATATCCATAGATGGAGTATTTAATGCCATTAAATACTTGATCCGTTTACGTACTATTTTTGTGACCCTACGGGTTCAGTCAAGAGTAAGCTGTGGATTAATATCATTAATTCCACTTGAACTGAAGCGGCCTCTAGCTAGGCATTCAGCTCACTTGATCTCACTGAATTATTAACTTGTTAATTAATACTGAACCGCATTTATTAGACTTAACATAGAATGCATACTTGGACCAAGGGCATTATTTCCTTCAGTCTCCCACTTGTCCTTAGGGACAAGTGTGCATTTCCTAATTCTTTTGTCGCTCGATGCTTGCTCTTGAACATAAGGTAAGAGTTGTCATCCTTATTATGTCCAGAGGTGTTTCTCGGTTTCAGAGTTCAACTGATCAAATAAACAGATAATCATAGCCTATGATTCATCCGAGCACGGCCATGCATTTCACAGTTTCTAGCTCTCCGAGTGGCCTTGTACAACTTTTAAGCATCTCATCCCGATTTATGGGAGGACAATCCCAATCTTGCGATCTTGAGATTAGACTTCGTTTGATAGGTGATTACCTGAGCGTTGCCTTTATAGCCTCCTTTTACGGTGCGACGGTTGGTCAACGTCAAAGCAACCAATTCTCAAACAAGTAATCTCAAATCACTCAGGTATTGAGGATTTAGTGTCTAATAATTTTAATGAAATTACTTATGACAGATTTTCATCTCTTACAGTAAAGTTTCATAGGTCTTGTCCGATACTAGTCTTCCCAAAGTAAGTATCTATGCAAATGATTATGACATTGCCATGTCCACATAGTTCAAGAAACAGAACTACTAGTCATCTTGCATTCTAATCGTCTAACGTTTTCTATGCGTCCAATTTTATAGAAAACTCCGACTAGGGACCATTTTCAACCTTTGACATTCAAGTTCACTTGATAGACATTTCTTAGTCACAGGACTGGTCCTGACAGTCTATCTTGAATATATCGTCAAATTGAAGGGACTCATCATTTAATAAACCACAAATTAAATGGAAAAATGAATTCTTTTCATTTATTGTGAATGATTAACCAATAATGTTTTACAAAGATTTAAACTCTAAAACTTTAAAACATTAAACAGGGACATCAAAGTCATTCTCCAATATGCTTGATTCCCATAGCTGCAGTGTGCGAGTTGTGCTTCACCTGCGGCAGAGGTTTAGTTAATGGATCTGATATGTTGTCATCAGTTCCAATCTTGTTTATCTCGACTTCTTTTCTTTCAACGAACTCTCGTAGAAGGTGAAATCTACGAAGTACATGCTTGACTCTCTGGTGGTGTCTAGGCTCCTTTGCCTGTGCAATAGCTCCGTTATTATCACAATACAGGGCTATTGGTCCTTTAATGGAGGGGACTACACCAAGTTCACCTATGAACTTCCTTAGCCATATAGCTTCCTTTGCTGCTTCATGTGCAGCAATGTACTCCGCTTCAGTTGTAGAATCCGCAATGGTGCTTTGCTTAGCACTTTTCCAGCTTACTGCACCTCCATTGAGGCAGAAGACAAACCCAGACTGTGATCTGAAATCATCTTTGTCGGTTTGGAAACTTGCGTCCGTATAGCCTTTAACAATTAATTCATCATCTCCACCATAGACCAGGAAGTCATCTTTGTGCCTTTTCAGGTACTTCAGAATATTCTTGGCAGCAGTCCAATGCGCCTCTCCTGGGTCTGACTGGTATCTGCTCGTAGCACTGAGTGCGTACGCAACATCCGGGCGTGTACATATCATAGCATACATTATTGAACCAATCAATGATGCATATGGAATCCCATTCATTCGTCTACGCTCATCAAGTGTTTTTGGGCACTGAGTCTTGCTTAGAGTTATTCCATGAGACATGGGTAGGTAGCCTCGCTTGGAGTCCGCCATCTTGAACCTATCAAGCACCTTATTGATATAAGTGCTTTGACTAAGTCCAATCATCCTTTTAGATCTATCTCTGTAAATCTTGATGCCCAATATGTACTGTGCTTCTCCTAGATCTTTCATCGAAAAATATTTCCCAAGCCAAATCTTGACAGAGTTCAACATAGGAATGTCATTTCCGATAAGTAATATGTCGTCGACATATAATACTAGGAAAGCAACTTTGCTCCCACTGACCTTCTTGTATACACAAGATTCGTCTGCGTTCTTGATGAAACCAAAGTCACTGACTGCTTCATCAAAACGTATATTCCAGCTCCTGGATGCCTGCTTCAATCCGTAGATTGACTTTTTTAGCTTGCATACCTTTTTAGCATTCTTTGGATCCTCAAAACCTTCAGGCTGTGTCATAAACACAGTTTCTGTTAAAACGCCGTTTAAGAAAGCAGTTTTGACATCCATCTGCCATATTTCGTAATCGAAATATGCAGCGATTGCTAACATTATCCGAATAGACTTTAGCATTGCAACTGGTGAAAAGTTTTCATCGTAATCCCACACCGTGGACTTGCCTGTAACCTTTTGCAACCAATCTAGCTTTGAAAACTTCAAGTTTCCCATCCTTGTCCTTTTTCAGTTTGAAAACCCATTTGCTTCCAATGGCTTGGTAGCCATCTGGCAAATCGACCAAATCCCATACTTGGTTTTAAGACATGGAGTCTAATTCAGATTGCATGGCTTCTTGCCATTGCTTGGAGCTAGGGCTCGTCATAGCTTGTTTGTAAGTCGCAGGTTCATCACTTTCAAGTAATAGAACGTCATAGCTCTCGTTCGTCAAAATACCTAAGTACCTTTCCGGTTGAGATCTATATCTTTGCGATCTACGCGGGGTAACATTTCTAGATTGACCATGATTCTCACCAGATTCTTCTAAAGATCTCTGAGTTTCATCCTGAATGTCATCTTGAGCATTCTCTAGAGTTTGTTGTTCGACTCGAAATTCTTCGAGGTCTACTTTTCTCCCACTTGTCATTTTGGAAATGTGATCTTTCTCCAAAAAGACACCATCTCGAGCAACAAACACCTTGTTCTCAGATGTATTGTAGAAGTAATACCCCTTTGTTTCCTTTGGATAGCCCACAAGGATACATTTGTCAGATATTTGATGAAGTTTGTCTGAAATTAATCGTTTGGCGTATACTTTACATCCCCAAATCTTCAGAAAAGACACATTTGGAGGCTTTCCAAACCATAATTCATATGGAGTCTTTTCGACAGCTTTAGACGGAGCTCTATTTATAGTGAGTGCAGCTGTATTTAGTGCATGTCCCCAAAATTCTAATGGAAGTTTGGCCTGACCCATCATTGACCTGACCATGTCTAGCAAGGTTCTGTTCCTCCGTTCCGACACACCGTTCCATTGTGGTGTTCCAGGAGGAGTCAATTCTGATAGAATTCCACATTCTTTCAGATGGTCATCAAATTCATAGCTCAGATATTCACCGCCTCTATCAGACCGCAGTGCCTTAATCTTCTTGCCTAATTGATTCTCTACTTCACTCTGAAATTCCTTGAATTTGTCAAAGGATTCAGACTTATGCTTCATTAGGTAGACATAACCATATCTACTGAAGTCATCAGTGAAAGTGATAAAGTAGCTGAAACCACCTCTAGCATTTGTACTCATTGGTCCACATACATCTGTATGGATTAAACCCAATAGTTCATTTGCTCTTTCTCCAACTTTAGAGAAAGGTTGCTTTATCATTTTGCCAAGTAAACATGATTCGCATTTACCATAATCCTCTAAGTCAAATGGTTCTAGAATTCCTTCCTTTTGAAGTCTTTCTAAGCGTTTCAAGTTTATATGGCCTAATCGACAATGCCACAGATAGGTGAGATCTGAATCATCCTTTTTGGCCTTTTTGGTATTTATGTTATATACTTGTTTGTCGTGATCTAATAAATAAAGTCCATTGCCTAATCTAGCAGATCCATAAAACATCTCCTTAAAATAAAACGAACAACTATTGTCTTTTATTAAAAAGGAAAATCCCTTAGCATCTAAGCAAGAAACTGAAATGATGTTTTTAGTAAGACTTGGAACATGGAAACATTCTTCCAGTTCCAAAACTAGACCGGAGGGCAACGACAAATAATAAGTTCCTACAGCTAATGCAGCAATCCGTGCTCCATTTCCCACTCGTAGGTCGACTTCACCCTTGCTTAACTTTCTACTTCTTCTTAGTCTCTGTGGATTGGAACATAAGTGTGAGCCACAACCTGTATCTAATACCCAAGAAGTTGAATTAGCAAGTATACAGTCTATAACGAAAATACCTGGAGATGGAACGACTGTTCCGTTCTTCTGATCTTCCTTTAGCTTCAAGCAATCTCTCTTCCAATTCCCCTTCTTCTTGCAGTAGAAGCATTCGGATTCAGAAGTGGGTTGACTGACCTTCCTCTTTACAGATTTGGCGCCAGTTTGCTTAGTTGGGCTGGCCTTGTTGCCACCTTTCTTAGCATTCCTCTTCTTTCCAGATTTCTTGAACTTGCCCCCACGCACCATAAGCACATCCTGCTTATCACTTTTGAGCGTCTTTTCAGCGGTCTTCAGCATACCGTGAAGCTCAGTGAGCGTTTTGTCCAGACTATTCATACTGTAGTTCAGTTTGAACTGATCATACCCGCTATGAAGAGAATGGAGGATGGTGTCTATAGCCATTTCCTGAGAAAATTGCTGATCCAGCCGACTCATATTCTCAATGAGTCCAATCATTTTGAGACCATGTGGACTTACGGGCTCGCCTTTCTTAAGCTTGGTCTCAAGAATTTGCCTATGAGTCTCGAATCTTTCGACTCGAGCCAGATCTTGGAACATGTTCTTCAACTCACTAATGATTGTGAAAGCATCTGAGTTGATGAACGTTTTCTGCAGATCTGCACTCATGGTGGCGAGCATTAGACATTTCACATCCTTGTTGGCATCAATCCAACGATTGAGGGCTGCCTGAGTGACCCCGTCGCCTGCGGCTTCGGGCATCGCCTCTTCTAGGACATACTCCTTTTCTTCCTGCATAAGAACTATTTGCAAGTTCCTTTGCCAGTCAAGGAAGTTTTTCCCGTTCAACTTCTCCTTTTCGAGAATTGATCGAATGTTGAATGAATTGTTGTTTGCCATATTTAAAACTACAATTGAAAAGAATAAACAAATAAATAACCATTCACAGTTTCTCTTAATAAACTTAAATTCTGGCATACATGCATAATTCAATGTTCATTAAGCATTTTATTCAAGTTATGTGTTCCGGCAGGTGTGAGTAAAATGATTCCAAGATCCTAAAATTATTGAAGAACTAAGCACAGTTTGTCGACTTAATCCTAAAACATCTTAGGTAAGCAAAAGCCTTTTGCTAATAGTCTAGAAACTATTCTTGGTTGATAGGTACGTCTAAGAACTTATTAGGTAAACCTATATATTTTGCCACGACATAAAAGGACTCCTTACTTATATCGTTGAGTTTCACCAAAACTAACATGTACTCACAATTATTTGTGTACCTTGCCCCTTTAGGACCAATAAGTAACACCTCGCTGAGCGAAAACTATTACTAGATTGATGTAAAGGATATCCAAGCAAGTGTATATTTTGGCATGGCACCTTTTAACTCAATTTTTAAGTTTGGAACTTAAGGCTCTTACTATGTTGGTTAGATTTTAAGTGAACTAAAATCCTTAATCATGCAACATAATCAAGCTTTTGATCTCATGCATTTTAAGACATATTTAAAAGCAATAAATAACTTAAAACATGCATAAGATAAATGTGATCTAGTATGGCCCGACTTCATCTTGAAGCTTTAACTTCAAAGTCCGTCTTGAAAATCTCCGTGGGAGGCACCATTTTCTTCAAATAGAATAAGCTATAATTAAAACTAATTACAACTATTTGATGGTACGCAGACCATATTTGAATTGAAAAACAACTTTGGTACTTTAGACCAATTACATTCAAATTAATGGTACGCATACCATATTTTCTATCCTATTTGGGCCATACTAGTCACTTCATAACCTGCAAAACAGTACATATACAATATATACCATTCACCCATTCATTATCATGAATGGCCCACATAGCTGGTTAGTAAAACACATTATGCATCACATAAACATTTGCAGCAATTAATCAAGGGCACCAATAATCTACAAATTATTCAGTCCTTATTAATTCTAATCAAGTTGTTTTAACCTTAAGGATTTGTAGACCTAATCAAGAGTTTATGACTAAAAGGGGCTCCCACTTAAACCAATAAATTCATATGCTTTACTAATTTTAAACATAAAAATGTATTTCTAGTCTAACCGGAAACATACAAATTTAATTAAAATTTAAAGCTCATATAAATTTATAATTGAATCCAAAAGTTTAATTTAATTTCAGTCATATTTAAATTAATTCATGATTTTAATTTTAGTAAGATAATTAGAATAAATAAAATTTATTATAATTACAATATTCAAAATTAAAATCCAAGAAAATAATTTAAATTATCAATTTTAAAATTAATTAAAATTACGTAAACTGAAAATTTCAAATTAAAATTTCAAGACGATCTAATCGCAACGCAACAATCCCACGCAACGCACGCCCATGGGCCACACGCACACAGCCACCGCTGGCCATGTGCGCGCAGCCCATGCGCTGCCTCGCATTCCTGCTGCTTACCATCGCAAGGCATCACGCGAGCTGGTGCTCGCTGCGCGCGCCAGCGCTCGACGCACGAGCATGCTGCCGCAGCCCATCGCTGTGCGCAGCACTCGTCGCACGTCGCAACACGCACTCGCACGCCATCGCTGGGCGCAGCGCTCGTCGCACGCACAACAAGCACTCGCACGCCATCGCTGGGCGCAACGCTCGCCGCACGCACAACAAGCACTCGCACGCCATCGCTGGGCGCAGCGCTCGTCGCACGCACAATAGCGCTCGCTGCGCGCGAGCGATCGATGCTTGGCGCAGCACTCGTGGCACGCGACCTTACGCTCGCTGCGCGCGAGGCTCCGCACGCTTGCGCGAGGCAGTGCGCGCTGTGGCGCAGCTCGCTTGCTACCCACACGCGACTGCTCGTGCCTTGCTCTCGCCCTTGCCCATTCGCCCATTGCTCACAGCCCACGACACAAGGCAGGGCTGCTGCCTTGTGCTGGTGCACCATGGCCTTGCTCATTGCATTCGTACCGCATGGGCGACGAGCTCCCTTGCTCGTCGTCACATGTCCGCACTATACAACACCCCTTAAGGGTAACACGTAGCGTCCATTGCTTTGTGCGTGCAAGTTATATGAGCGAATCGCATAAAAATTTAAAATTTATATTCAAAATTAATGACAAATTAATAAATAATATTAATTTCATAATTTTAGGGCGAAAAATCGAAAATTTATTATTCAATTGATTTCCGATTTACATGGATTCAAGTCTAGGTCATAAAAATTTAAAATTTAACATAAATTTACAATTTTTATGGTGGTTTTTAATCATAGGTATCTAATTAAATTATAACTAATTATGAAAATCAAATTAATTCTAAATTATTCCAATTTTCAACAAATTAATCATAATTACAAATTAGATTGCATAATTAACAAGGCTAGGCATTCAAACTTGTTAAACATATACAGTAGGTCAATCAAAAATTCAAGATTTATCAACAAGAATCGCAAATATTTAATTTAACATCTTAAATTTACGAAATTTTGCATTCGAAAAACTAAAACCTCCGAAAAGTCATAGTTAGGCTTCGAATTTGAGAATTCTGGGTTCGGCCAAATATTCCTATTTTTGTCAAAATTTTAGAATGCCTTTTACATGCGGAATTGACACAAAAATCACTCGATTTGGATGAGTAACGAAGAAACTGCCGAAAAACTGCGTTCGTATAATTAAATAAACGCAATTTGCAATTAATTAACAATTACGAAAATTATTCACCCCTTTTAATTCTTGCAAATTTGTAATATTTAACCATGTTCATGCAATTTAGATTATGAAAATAATAAGAGGCTCGTGATACCACTGTAATGTTATGATACATATGACAATTCATAAATCATGCGGAAAAAACCATAAAGCCAGGAAAGCATATTATTTACACATAATCATTTAGCATAGTTTAGATGCATACACTTTGTTGCGTGCCCTCCCTAGCTGCGCCCGAACCGAACAAGAACAAGTCTTTAGGACTCCAAGTGTCGTCCCTCCGTAGATAGTCCACAGCACGTCCGGATCCGCCTTAAGATTGACCAACTAGAATCGCCCTTAAGGTACTACTTATTTTCGGCTAAATGGGCAAGAGTTATGGCTGATTTTTCTGCTTAAAAATCCTAGCTTTGAATACTTGAAAACTTGTATATAAATAATGACCCTAGGCCCTTATTTATAGAGGTATGGAAAAGGAATTGTAATCCTACTAGGATGTGGATTTGTTAATTAGAACTTTATTAGGACTCTAAATAACAAAGCAAATCTAATAAGATTAGGATTTTAATCTTCGCACGAATCCTAATAGAATTAGGATTTCCCGCACACGCATCGTACAAGCCATGCACCTGCGCAGGCCTTGCGGCCCACGACAAGCGCACAGCCCATGTGCGGTGCTGCGTGCGCGCGCACCCTTGGCTGGGCCTGGCCTTGCGCTGGGCCTGGTCGAGGCGTGCGTTGTTGCGTGCGGCTCGCTGGGCGATGGCCTGGCTTCGTGCTGGGCCTTCGTCTAGCGGGCCTCGTCCGATGCTAATTCGTACGATACGCTTCCGATTAAATTCCCGATTCCGGAATTCATTTCCGATACGAACAACATTTAATATTTCCGATTCCGGAATTAATCTCCGTTTCGAACAAATATTTAATATTTCCGTTTCCGGAATTATTTTCCGATTCCGATAATATTTCCGATTCTGACAATATTTCCGTTTCCGGCAATATTTTCGATTCCGGCAATATTTCCATTTCCGATAATATTTTCCGATACGTACCATGTTTCCGTTTCCGGCAACATCTACGACTTGGATAATATTTATATTTCCGATACGATCCATATTTCCGTTTCCGGCAATATCATCGTTTCCGGAGTATTCATTTCTTGCCTGTGACGATCTCAGCTCCCACTGAAACCAAGATCCGTCGATTCCGAATATCCATAGATGGAGTATTTAATGCCATTAAATACTTGATCCGTTTACGTACTATTTGTGTGACCCTACGGGTTCAGTCAAGAGTAAGCTGTGGATTAATATCATTAATTCCACTTGAACTGAAGCGGCCGCTAGCTAGGCATTCAGCTCACTTGATCTCACTGAATTATTAACTTGTTAATTAATACTGAACCGCATTTATTAGACTTAACATAGAATGCATACTTGGACCAAGGGCATTATTTCCTTCAAATCCCTCATCTTGACATGAGAGAAATCTTGCTCCAGTGCAACAATGCGAGAGGCTTTGTTATTCTGAAAAACATTACACAACCGATCCCAAGTCTCCATGGCAGTGGAGTCCTCCTCGATAATAGTGTGCAACAGGTCAGTAGTGATGGTTGCGTATATCCAATGGAGCACCGTAGCGTCAAGGGTGGACCACAACTCCTTCTCGTCATCGGTTTCAGGGGCCTTTTCTTTACCTTTGGCCGACGGCAGAATGTGGTGAAGCACACGGTGGGATCTGGCATGGAGTTTGAACAGCTCGGCCCATGCCGTATAGTGATCAGTTTCCAATTCAAGAATGATGGGTATATGGTTTCGGATGTTCGAGACGGCAAGAGCGGGATGGAATTTTGTTTCTGACATGAGGGAAGAAGAATGACGGAACAGAGAAGAAGATGGACAATTCGTGGACTATGCACCGTGGTGCACATAGAGCTACGTGCACCAAAAGAACATGTGTGCATAAGTAAAAGAACACGATACTACAGCAAAAGAACATGCGATATAATATTTTACTTTTTTATTATAAAAATAATTTATTATTTTACTATTTATTAAAACCTAAATAAAAAAAATACTCATGTTCTTTTCTCGTAACCATATGTTCTTTCAATTATATACTGTGTTCTTTTGGTTCACGTAGCTCTATGTGCACCATGGGCCCATGGCCCACCTTCTAAATTGCGAGAAGATGGAAGAGGCACTAGGGCAGCGGAAGCAGAGAGGTGGGAGAGAGAATTAAAACCCTAGTATCTGATACCATGAAAAAATGTAATTCCGTGCGTCATTTCATTGCTTGACTTTCAATATATACAACGTATAGTACGTAGGTTTAGGCTAGAATATAGGAAACTAATTCTACCAAAATATATGCAAATCTAATCTAACCATAAATACAAGATTATATTTACATAATCTATCAGATCTTTTTTTTTTTTTGGAGTTGAAATAACTACCCATCTTTTGTAGGTGGGTAAGATTGATCTTTATTTATAAAGGATAAAAAATATAACCGTTGGTATTTTTATTTTTTTTAATTCATTACTCCCTCCGTCCCTTAATACGCACCGTTTTGACTGGACACGCTTGTCAATGTATAACCTTGACCACCAATATCTTTAACTACATATTATAAAAACTTATAGAATATTAATATTTTGAAAAGATATATTAAAATGAAGCCAACAATATATTACGAATTATATACTAACATTTATTTTCATATACTAGAAATAAAATGGGGTTAAAGTGAATTATGTAAATAGTGCAAAAAGTCAAAACAGTACGAGTGTTAAGGAACGGAGGGAGTACATTTTGAAAGTTTTGATTTATTTTGTAAACGTTAATATTAACGTTGTTGATAATATCAGTTTTTTGGTGGAAATGAAGACCACTTTAGTGGTTGGTTTATTTGTAGAAGCCTCTACATTTAATAACCTCTACTTAAATTTTAATTTTAGGAGAAGCTAACAACAATTGTGAGAAAATACTCATTTTCATCTTTTTCAAATGAAAAGGATTTTCCCACCGACGGTCTCAAACACCTAACAAAGGAAATGTAAAAGGAGCAAATCCCTACAAAATGACAAACAACTTTTACAAACTCAATAGATGTAATATGTAAGATTGTAAGTTAGTGTGTAACACACTAACACGTGAAAGGCCACCCAATAATGTCACCGAACTACCAAAGATGAGAATTATGTCAGTCAATCTTTAACAGAGCAATAATGGATAGGACTAACTTTTCGCTCGACTAACTTTTCGCTCTTATTTACGGGGATATTTTGATATTTACCATCTTTTAAATTTTATGTTTTTGAATTTATTACCTTATAAAATATTATTTTATATTTCCCACCTTAATCTTATGAAATATTTTAAATTCACCACCTCTTAGCGGTTTTCATCAAATTTTCGGCCCATGTGAACCTTGTTTAACTAACTTTTTCAATTGAAAACCTACTAAAACATGAGGAAAGTTAAAGAAGTTGGTTAAGTGGAGTTCACATGGATGAAAAGTCTGATGAAATTCGTTAAAAGGTGGTGAATACGAAACTTTTCATAAAATTAAGGTGGTTAATATGAAATAACATTTTATAAGGTAGTAAATATAAGGCAAATTTGTTAAAAACCGCCTTTTATAATAGAAATTTTGCGAGAAACCACCTTTTAAAAAAAAATTGCGAGAAGAAACCCGATTTACAAATATTTTTGCGAGAGACCACCTTTAGCCAGATTCCGATAGTTGACTCATTTTTCCGGCGTTGACTTACACGTGACTTGCACGTGACTTGTTAAAATAAAAAATTATATCGTTTTTTCTTTATTATTTACCCTCAATTCTTCTTCTGCCGCCTGTGCAATTCATTCCTGAGACCCTCACTTCACTATTCCTTCTCCTCTTCGTTAATTCCTCTACACTCTTCCATGGCAGACATCAAATTGATAGTTCTGAGAGCATAAACCTACAGAAACGTAGTAAGTTTTTATTTTCTCTCTCCTCCCTTCTCTCGTCGTATATTTTTCGTTGTAATTTCTCACAATTTCACTCGTACATTTTTTGGGGCAATGGGTTAAAAAAAATTCTACATCATCAACAAACCATGGTGAGGGAACAATTACAAGATTTATCAAACACCCACGTACAAATCATTGCTTTAAAAAAATTTAGGGTTGCAATGAGTATAATATGTGAAATTGGATTATTATATAAGTCAATCTTGATTATTGAAAAAGAGCATTAACAATGTGTTACAATCTTGATTAAATAACCTAATTGCATATTTTAAATGTACCTGGGTGTTTTAGAGAGAGAAAGGAAGGGGTTGTTAACTTGCTGAAGTTAAGTATTTAAATGCGTTGGATTTCTTGGGGGGTGGTGTTTTTATATTTTTAATTTCAAAAAATATTACTCCCTCCGTTCCTAAATACGTGTCCAGTTCCCATAAATAGCGTTCCCTTATAAGTGTCCAGTTTCCATTTTTGGACATACACCTTTCCCACTTTTCCATACACTTTTCCCACTTTTCCACACCCTTTCCCCACTTTTCTATAAATCATTATTACTTTTTCTTACACATTTTACACTTTTACCACTTTTCAATCACCACATCCACTTTTATATGTACTTTATTAATAAAAAATTATCTAATTTTTCCTTTCCCCAAAAAAACATTCACAATCATTACCTCTTACACACACATTCAATTTTATTAATTACCGTGTAAATGTCCAAAGTGGACACGTATTTAGGAACGGAGGGAGTATGTTTTTTGGAAAACCCATGTTAGTAGAGTGGTGGGGGAAGTCTGCTCTTGTATATTTCACACTGACAAAAGGGGTGGCAGTGGATAATAAATAGGAAAATTATTTCAACATACGTTGCATAATCACATATATATGTTAGCGTTCAAACACCTAGGTTACAATCTTGATTAACAATGTGTTATATAATCTTGATTACATAACCTAATTGCATATTTTAATTGGACTTTTTATGTTGTTTTGATCGTATTTATTGAATTAGATGATTAATTATTGTTAATTCAATAGCTAATTGATATCGAATTTGAAATATGTGTATGTTTGTATGTTTGTTTTAGGTTCATGCTAGGATTAATTTATTTATTCTCTGGTTTAAATCGATGGAGTCGGTTGATATTAGGCTAGCAACTGACAATGAGGACAATGATGCCTATTTGAGTGAGAGAGACTATGAAGATAAAAATGATGATGATTTGTTTGCTGAAAATATGGATCATGGCATCAATGAGACGGTAATTAGCAGCTTAGGAGGGCTATCACAAATTCTTGTTGAAGATGATGAGGAGGAAGATCACGAGGAAGATCATGGGATTATGGTGCATAGTGATGATGAGCTGAATGACAGTGATGGTGAAGTTGTAAGTGTCATTGGGTCTGATGATGAAGGACCAGAGTATCCAATCTTTAATCCACAAGTAGACTTCAAACAAGAGATAACATTAAAGCTCGACATGAAATTTCCATCCAACAAAGTTTTTAGGAAGGCTTTGAGGCATCATGCCATAGATAACGGATATGATTACTATTACTTGCATAACACTTCCTTGAGGATTTCTGTATATTGTGCAAAGAGGTGTGATTGTCCCTGGAAGAGAGCTAGGAGACAAAAGTGTAGTTGTAAGCTAAAGAGGAAGTGCAGGTTTAAGGTTCATTGCAGGAAGGTAAAAGGGGAGGAAACCTTTCAAATCAAAAGTATGAGAAGTGAGCATGTGTGTGGGCATCAACATCAGAATCCTAAAGTGACCTCATATTATCTTGCCGAGAGATATTTAGAAGATTGGAGAGATGATCCATCAATGAAAATGACAGCATATATAAGTAGAGCTGAAAGAGAGGTAAAGGCTGAAATTGGATACTATAAGGCTTATTATTCTAAGCAGATTGCATTAAGGATGTTGTTTGGTGATGCATCTGTAGAGTATGAGAGGGTGTGGGAATATGCAGCTACAATTCGCAAGTATAATCCTGGTAGCACTGCAGTTGTGAAGGTGGATGGAATTGAGAAGCCACCTCCTTTATTTCAGAGGATGTACATTTGTTTGCAGCCTTGCAAAGAAGGTTTTATTGCTGGGTGTAGGCCTATATTAGGAGTGGACGGTGCCCATTTGCGAGGTCCTTACCCAGGTGTATTGTTGACGGCAGTGGGGAAAGATGGGAACAACAACATATTCCCGGTTGCTTGGGCTGTGGTTGAGACAAAGAATTCAGAGACTTGGACTTGGTTTTTGGAGCTTCTTGTGAGGGACATAGCTTCTGTGGCATCTTCTGTAACTTGGGTGCATGAAAAAGAAGAAGAAAAAGAAGTGACCTACATGTCAGACCGACAAAAGGTATGGTTTACTGGATGCTTGCGTGTCCTTCATATGTTTTGCATTCCTTTTGACAATAATCTAACAAATATTGTGGTTGAACTTCTAGGGATTGCTAGATGCTTTTAGAACTGTGGTACCAAATGCAGAGATAAGGTTTTGCTGCAGACACATTTGGGCCAATTTCAAGAACAAGTTCCCGGGAGAGATTTACAGAGAGAGTTTCTGGAAAGCTGCAAGGTCATCCACAAAGGTTAGATAGTATTACTGGTCAATGTTTTACATTTTCATGGACTTTCGTGTGTCTAATATAATAATCTAATTAATTAATACATTACAAATTGCAGCATCATTTTAAACAACATATGGAGGCAATTAAAGGTTTGAATATTGAGGCATTCAAGTACTTAGATGCAATACCGTCTTGCAATTGGTCAAGGCATGCCTTCGGTACAAGTTCCAAGTCGGGTATGCTTCTTAACAATTGTTGTGAGAGCTTTAACAATGTGTTAAGAGATGCAAGGTCCAAACCTATACTTTCCCTAATGGAGTGGATTAGGAGATATGTAATGAAAAGATGTTGTGCGAAGAGAAATGGGTTAAAAAGCTTTGATGGGGTTATTATACCTTCAGTGGTGAAAATGATTCACAATGGTCTTTTACAAGTGTCAAAAATGAAAATCAATCAGGCCGGGTTGCATGAGTTCGAAGTTGATGATGACGGGGATACCTTTGTGGTGAACTTGAAGAACAAGGTATGTGGGTGTTATAGATGGAGTCTTATGGGGATTCCATGTTGGCATGCCTTAGCATGTATTGTGAAGAGGAGGTTGCAATATGAGGAGTTTGTACACGTAGCTTACCATGTAAGCACATATGCAGCCACCTACTCTCCTGCATTCAAAGCCATGCCAGGCCATACTCAATGGGATACCACACCTCAACCACACCCGCTTCCCCCTCCTTATAGAAAGATGCCTGGAAGGCCAAGTAAAAGGAAAAGGGTCAAGGAACCAGGAGAGGATAAGGAGAAAAAGTTGGTTAAAAGAGCAAAGAAAAATAATAGGTGCTCTAGATGTGGTGGACTTGGGCACTACAAACCAAAGTGCCAAAATGTTCCCCTGTCAGATGCAAATACCAGAAACAAAGGTGGGAGGCCAAGTTTTAGTACTTCCAGCCTTGGTCAGTCTAACGCAGCTACGCTGAGTCAGTCTCAAGCCACTCAAACTAGTGATGAAACCACCCTCAGTCAATCTCAATCTCAAGCCCCTGCACCACCGCAAGCACCTACACCAATGCAAGCACCTAAGAAAACAACAAAGAAAGTAGCAGCACCTAAGCAAGCAACATCGAAGAAAGGTGCAACTGCACCGTCATCTAAGAAAGGTCCCGTTTCAAAAATGGCAAAGAAGTCCAGTTCCATTTCTGCTCCAATTTCACAGTCACGACAAATTGGATCCACTTTTGTTGCATCGTCTCATGTCACAGACTTAGGAAGTTAGATGTTAGTTTTAAGGTGCTTTTAAATGTTTAATTTTGGTTATAAACTACTGCATCAGTTTATGTAACACAAACAGCCTTCTGACTGTTTTTTTGTGATCAATGGAAAGTGTTATCCTTTTAACTACATTTCTGATTTTCTATTTAAATTAGATGTTTGGTTCAATTTTTTTGATAAGAAACATGCCTGATGCAGATTAATTAGAGCTTAATGATCTGTGCTGTTAGTTTCCTGTCAGTTCAATAGTTGGTGATGGTTGGTTGTTGTTAGCTGTAGTGGTGTTTTGTGTTTAGCTAAGGAAAGTTGACTGGCAGCAGATGAGTTCAAAAGCAGCTACAGGAAATAGATGAGTTCAGAAGCAAATATGGAGATCCTGCTGGCTTGATCAAGTCTGTTCGGTGTCGAACAACCACCTGCAAAGAAGATCAAAACAGGACAGAAACTGCAGACTTTTTTTTATGCTTCTGTGTGCATCATGCTCTTGCTCGTATTCTGAGACAAAAAGAAGTAGAAAACCAGCAGACCAGAAGTATGGTTCATCTCATTCAAAAAATAAAGTCAACTTTGGTTCATCTCATTCAAAAAATAAAGTCAACTTTGGTTCATCTCATTCTAAAAATAAAGTCAATTTTGGTTCATCTCATTCCAAAATCAATTTTTTCATTCCAAATGAAGTCTTACATTTCAAATCAAAGTGTTACATTGCCATTTGAAGTTTTACTTTGCAAGTTACACCATCAAGCATACACTAAACATTAATCTAACCAAATACACTACAATATAAACAATAATACAAGCACCAATAACCCCATTGCCCTGCTTAACTTGTACTTTGAGTTAGATTGCTTCTATCCTGACTTCGATCTCTGGAATAGCTTCTATCCTGACCTCTCAGAGTAGATAAACATATCAACTGAACAAACATTAGACAAACATATCAATCACATCTTCAACATCGCTTGCTATCTGTCGATTAATGGTAGTCTTCTATCTGCGATTCTGCATGATCATAAGCTAATGTGTCCTTCACCAAGGAGAATGTTTGAGGCTTATCTCTGAGCCACGATTGAACCCTTTGAGCAGCGTTGTCGACCTTAAATACATCCATCTCCTGATGACATTCAACAAGCAGGTTTTACTTTGCAGCTTATTCAGAAATCAAACAAAAATTAATACAAGAAAATATGCCTTCGTAATCAAATTAGTGCTTACATAATTGTGTTTAAAGTAATAGGTTCATAGCTGTATTGTCTACAACCCAGGAAACTCGATCGACTCATCCAATTTTGACAATTTTTTTCTTAATAAATCTATCAAGCTACTGTAATTTGCAGACTATAATCCCCAAATGGTTTACCAGCAAAATAAAATTGCTTCCCCCTATCAAATCACATCTCAATATCTACTCTATTAGAGTATTTATCCAATTTGTGAGCTATCTATAAAGCAAACAATGTATTACTAATTCATCCTCCAATGTTAAATTATCCATTCTTATCAGGTACAAACTATAAAAGATTAAGAAACAGATTTTAATACTACCATTAATCTCTTTCTTAGTTTCCAATTTCAACTATAACCATCAACCCAAGACTTCAAAACTTCAAAAATAGATGAATAATAACACAACTATTGTAGTCCCTGCTGAAGTGAATGCAATCTAATGAGGTGACAGCTTGTAATTGCACATTCACAACTTGAGACTTCAGACTTGCGATCGACTTGATCGACTTTGTGCATCAAATAATGAATAGTACTCGTAGTAGGAAACAACAACTACTAGTACTGGTTTAATTGATAATGCTAGTTACGATTGTTTACTAAATTTGCAATTACTTTTTGAATTAATTATTCTTTTGGCGATTCCAAGATTACATAACTTGATCTCAATTTCATATTTTCACATCTACTTCTTATCAGAATGTGGATTCGAGTCCAAATTTTTATTCTTCAACATTATTCACAAATTACACTATTAGATAGAAACAGCCTATAATTAGTTAATAATTGCAAATTTCATTTTTCGCAATTACAAAACCTAATTCGACCAAAACAATCACAATCCACAAAATTTACTTACAAAAGAGTAAATTTAAGCAATTATGTACCTTCAATTGTAGTTTAGTGCAAGAATATTTTGAGCTCAAATTGAAGCCCAGCAACTTCCATGGAAGAAAAAAAATGGCGCAGTGAGATAAGAGAGGTGAGAGAAAGAGAATGGAGTTAAATTGAAGGGAAGAATAAGAGCAACTCCAATGGTTACAAAATGGACTTGCTCACAAAAAAAATGAACATGTGAGCAGGTAGCCCACCATTGGTACAACAATGATATAAGCCGCTGTTAAAACTTTGTAGCTATTTTGGGCTACGTAGCTCAAAAAAATATAGCTCAAATAAATAAATTATTTTATGAAAAATATTATAGGGAGCTACAAAGTTTTGTAGCCCACCAATGTGATAACTTGTAGTTTTAATCAATTGTAGCTAGAAATTTGACATGCCAAACTTAGCCACAACATCTCGTAGCTCACCATTGGAGTTGCTCTAAGAAAAAACGATATAATTTTTTATTTTAACAAGTCACGTGTAAGTCAACGCCGGCAAAATGAGTCAACTATCGGAATCCGGCTAAAGGTGGTCTTTCGCAAAAATATTTATAAATCGGGTTTCTTCTCGCAATTTTTTTTTAAAAGGTGGTTTCTCGCAAAATTTCTATTATAAAAGGTGGTTTTTAACAAATTTGCCTAAATATAAAAACATAAAACTTAAAAGGTGGTAAATATGAAAATTTCCTTATTTACGGAGTACTTATTTTACATTGTGCGAGTACTCCATAATTAGTTTCAAGCTTATTACATCTAAGCAAAAATGAAAAACCCAATCAAATTATATTCTTCTTCCTTATACCAGAGTATTTGATTTTTTTTCTTTCCAAAAACAATACATAAAATATGACAAAAATAGTAAAGAAAATACGGAGTAAAATAATAGTACTCGTAGCATCTAATCACGTTTTTTATTTCTTTTCATGTAGTGGCATAATTAAATACTACATATTTTTTCATGTAATGACTCGGGATATGGTCCTAGATAAAAAAAAACTAGTTAATGATGAAAAACTGTGACATTGTATCCAACAATGGCATTATGAAGAGTAGTATTATGAAAGTATGTTCGAGCAATAGCATACCCACGAGGCATCCGAAAAATCCCCGTCCCACCCACAATCGGAAGCTCCCTGACCGGATTCGCAATCGAGTTTATTCCGAAAATGACCAAAGTGCTTCCATTATAGACCCCGTCAACAAAGCCATAGGATAAACCCGTAATATAATTTACACCTTCTTGGGAGGCTGAACCATATAAACCTTGTGCACGGCCAACCAACTTGGAGTTCGGGTCCGGGCTAACAGTGAGTGGATCATCGACCATAAATAGGTTTCCGAAGCCCGAGGCGAAGGTGGTTGCGCGATCAAGACCGCAGTTGGGGATTCCCCGGTTCTAATGTCGTGAAAGTAGAACTGTAGAACAGTTTTGCGCTCATGGCCATAAGGCTTTGTTTTTGCCCATGTTGATGTTTTGGCAGAACTCACATTTAACATTAACACCACAAATGCTAGAAAAGTGATTATTGACCTTTTCATTTTTCAATCTTTTGTTGTTTGGTTTATTTGAGGATGGGATAATGAGAGACTTTGGCCTTATGTATTGAGTGACAATAACGCCTCACAACGATGGCTACATTGCAATTTGCAAGTGGATCAATTAATTTATAGCCAATGGGTGACAATAACACCTTACAATAATAGGGTGAATATCTAATGTGGTCTTAGCCTAATGATTAAGACCAGAGATTTAAATTTGACAGATCTCAGATCCGAATTTGCTACCCCATTGGTGCAATCTTTGCCCATGTTGGTGGTGATTTGGTTCCATGAGACTCATAAGAACTCACATTTACAACATAGGATGTGAATATTAAAAAGTGATTATTAATTTTTGTCATTTTTCTCTAATTTGGATGATTAATTCCCTTAAAACTATATGCTTTTTATATACTCCACCAAGTATAAGAGTTGAAATCGGTCAGTGGTTCCTCTGTTAGCTACTAATTAATTGGACTGCAAATGATATTGCACGCACAAGATGTATATTAAATTGGGTCATCTGAATAAAATTTATCTAGTTTTTTTAATTTTTAAAATGATTTTTGATTAACTTTTAAATTGTGAAAAATAAATTTGATGGATAAATATTTTAAAGGGATAAATGATTACCCTTATACATTAGTAGTTGAAAGAATATATTTTTTGTTAAAATATATATATATATATATATATATATATATATATATATATATATATATATATATATATATATATATATATATATATATATATATATATATATATATATATATATATATATATATATATATATATATATATATATACACAGAAGTACCTTTTAAGTTAATTTTTACTCTGATGTATAATATTTATTATAAGCCACCTTAAACTAAGAATTGTGAGTAGACCAATTAGTTAGGTGACAAGTACCTAACATCTTCTTAAATTTTTATTTTTTTTATTTTTTTTATTAAGGGTGCAGCTTTGACTTTTGTTTTTAATATCTCGGTTGATCCCAAGAAATATACTTTCTCTATTCTGTAAATATTGCACCATTTGTTTTTTACACTACTCACACTACGATTTAAGTCATTTTTTGTGATTCATACGTAACAGAATTGTAGTCTTGTGAGGTCATTTTAGATTCATATCGATATATATTTTTTAAATATCAATTTTTTTATAATTTTACTTACACATAATTTGATATATTAAGAGTCAAAGTAATGTGTTAAAGGATTAAAAGTTAACAATTGAGGTTAGCATGAGTGGTTAAGGGTCTCTTGCTCCTTAATCAAGGTTTCGGGTTCGAGCCTTGGGTATGGAGAAAATCTCAACTGGAAGGGATACTCGTCGAAGACGGTGAGAACTCCTCGTAGTAGAACAAAAAAAAGGATTAAAAGTTAACGATGGTGCGATATTTATAAAACGGAGAAAGTATATTCTAAACTGATTTTTTATAACCTTTGTCGGAGTACATACTATTCCTTAAAATATTTGATCCAAAAGAATTTTGATTTAGATTTTGGTTTTTTATTTTTCTTTGTCGGTTCTTTATTGTCTACACAGAATAGGGCTGGGTCTAGAAGACACGTATAGGACTATATATTTATTTCGTTCCCTAAATATTGCACTATGGTTGACTTTTTCGTTATCCAAGATATACTTTGACTCTTAATATATCGAATTATGTATAAGTAAAAATAATAAAAAGTTGATATTTAGAAAAAAATATATATCGATACGAATCTAACACTACAAGAATTTGTATCTTTAACGACAACCTAATTACGACGGGTTAAAAATCCCGTCGCAAAAGCCTTTTGCGACGGGACTAACAACCAAACTAAGACGGGAATAACTGTCGCAAATTTTTTATACGACGGGTTAACGACGGGATTTTCCATTAACGACGGCCCTCTTTTATGACGGTTTCGCGATCGAAAATTCCGTCATTAATCAACGCTTATTGGCCTTTAGCGATGGGATTTTCCGTCGTTAATGGTACAATTTCTTGTAGTTATAACAAGATCTTACATGACTACAATTTTTCTTAGATATTAATCACAAAATATGACCAAACATTTAATGTGAATAGTATGAAAAACAAGATGGTGCGATATTTATGAAACGGAGTAAGTATATAAATTTATATAGATAATTTTTCAAATAATGATAAATTCACAATTATTTGCTATAATAATTACACAAGACAAAGTAACGCATCATTCACCCTAACGACCTTTATAAAAAAATGCATCATCCTAGCGAAAGGATGAGGGACGACCCACAAGGCCAACTACATAACGTGCTTCTTGGAATATACTGTTTTTTTTTATTTTGATAATAATTCATCAAGTTGATTTTCCGTCGAAAGAGAAGCTAAATGCCAACGTCCATTATTTTTACTATCTATACACTATTACACTCCATAATAATGTCATTTTCTTGTGTGCAAAAAGATAAAGATAAAGCTAAGCAAAAGTCTAAATGTTTATTCACAAATATTTCTTATACGGAGTATATATTTTGGTACGTACCAATATATAATCCCTGGAGTACAATGAATAAAGTCAACTAGGTTAGTTTTTCATGCGTATAATCTTGGAAGTGGTACTGTGATTTGAGATCGAATCTTGTATATATTATTTTCTTGTTACTTTTTTTATACTAAAATATTATTGAACATAATATTGTTGAGTACAAGCATACTATGAAACTGTGTAGTATGGAGTGGGTTTGGGTGTTCCTTAGGCAGAGAGGTCTTGAAAGACTATGTTGTACGAAGTAGTGAAGTACTACAAACAAACATGAATAAGGAGTTTGACGGGTTATGATCGTGTCATAAGAGTGTAATATACGCCGTCTATGTCATCACTGGGTAGGCACACACTGACACGTCATAAAGTAGTCCTGAACTTCTAACAGTGCCTCGTTTTATTGTCCGAAGTTATGTAAGTGCAACTTAAATCCAGAGGTTAAAATTGAAAAATAAATTATCAGTACAATTTATCTCAGCTAAAATTTGCTCGATTAGTACCACAAAAATGGCGAAATAGAGTAGTTGGACATTGTGAGGTTGTGAGGTTGAAAATACAAATTTATATCAAAACAAATAATTAAAATACTCCCTCGTCCTTAAAAGATTGCCCCAATTTCCTTTTCGGTATGTCCATTTGAGTTTTCCCTATAGCATTTATAGTACGAGGTTCTCACATGTTTACTCTCACATTCTATTATTTAAATTAGCAAAATGACTAAACTACAAACTCATTGATTTTCTTTTGCCTTCTTTCTTAATAAAGTAGAAAATACTTTTTGGGATAATCTTTTAAGGACGGATATGTACATCATAGCAAACAACAATAACCCGAAAAAAAGCCCTTTTAAGGGTGAATAAGTGTAACATTATAGCCAACAATAACAACCCCGGAAGTAACATTAAAATCGTATGTTTGAGCTATTGCATATCCACGGGCCATCCTAAAAATACCAGTACCACCAACAACCGGTAACTCCCTAATCGGATTCAAGATAGAGTTTCGGCCCAAAATGTTAAAGGAGCTCCCATTATAGACCCCGTCGACAAAGCTATAACACAAGCTCATAAAAGAGTTCACACCTTCTTGAGAAGCTGAACCGGAGAAACCTTGAGCCCGGCCAATGAGTGTTGAGTTCGCCTCCGGGCCCACAGTAAGTAACTCGTCTGCCATATACAAGTTGCCGAAAGGGAATACGTCGTTCGGGTCAACGGGTTGGGCTTGGGCGATCAATGCAATAGTAGAGGATTCCCCAATAGAAATTTCATGGAAGTAGAATTGTAAGACAGTTATGTGTTCATGGCCATAACGTTCTGTTTTGGCCCAGGTTGAAGTTTCGGGCCAATCTGCCCTACCAAAAGCTGTAAATACAAACAAATTCATGAACAAAACTATTGACTTTTTCATGTTTGTAATTTTGGTTGATTAGTTTTTTTTGTAAAATTTGTTTGCTTGGAAAAGAGAGTGTGAGAGGGGAGTGGGTTTATATAAGGAATATTTTTCTACAGAAAATTGGCATCAATTATTTAATTTTCTACTTGGATAAGTAGTGGATGCCAAAATTACCAAACAACCACACAATTTCTGTCATCGACGTTCATACGAAGCACACATATGGACCGACAGGACCTTTCTTTATAAAAATACCTTTTTTTTAAAAAAAAAAATCTTGTATATGATAACTGACGTGTGCATAACAAATTAGTCAACTTTGTCTACAGTTGACTTGTTAGTTTGTTTTTTTTTTTTTTTTTTTATGGAAAGTTGACTTGTTAGTTGTATTTTTCTTTACGGTTCATGATCCCTGTCAAAATAAAAAATTGACTAAAAATTAATTAATTAATTGAGAAAAGTATGTACTCCGTAGAAAACAACATCAATCATTATATGCATTTCAAAATCAACGACATCTCTATTATCTCTATTTGGTATTATTATTATTATTAGTGATCGGAGCATCATTCGTCATGAATATATTACATATGACGTGACGAGTTATATTTTCCCTTAATTCATAAGAGCCTTATTTAGTGAAATGATTTTTTTTCCTTTAATGCATTTTTCTATTGTAATTTGTGAAGGATGGTATTGACACTTCCTTTTTGGTAAGCAAGTTATTGACTTGCTAGTAAAAGGCTGGCAGCGACTTTTTTTCATGACGTAATAGAGGAATTAGTAAGGTTATGAAATACGGAGTATGACTTATTGAAAGGCCAGCAGTATAGCCATTAAAAGATCCAACTCCATATTAAATATCAACTGACAACCAAAAGACCAACAAATGGGGATGTAGCTCAAATGGTAGAGCGCTCGCTTAGCATGCGAGAGGTACGGGGATCGATACCCCGCATCTCCATATTTCACGACTTCATGGCCCAATGGATAAGGCGCTGGTCTACGAAACCAGAGATTCTGGGTTCGATCCCCAGTGAAGTCGAGTTTCTTTTTTTAACTTTATTTGTCTTTTTTGCATCATATCTGAAAGTGAACTCAGGACTGTTTGTATAAAACCAAAAGACTCCGTGGCCCAATGGATAAGGCGCTGGTCTACGAAACCAGAGATTCTGGGTTCGATCCCCAGCGGAGTCGAATTTTGTTTTTCTATTATCTGAATTATCTGAGTGTATATGCTTAATACAAACAGAGAATAAATCGATTTAGCAATGGAAATACAATACAAAGTTTGTTGTGTTTTGGGAATTACTACTTGATTTAATCACATTTGACCACGAGGATGGACGAAATGATATCTAGAACTCCCATCATTCCTTTAGCTTTGCACTTGAAAGAACATAATGAACTCTGTTGCAAACACGTAAAAGGTCAAGAGCAACAGGAAACAATGACAATGACAATGCCGTGATGAATTCGGCCATTTACAAGACCGACAAAGAATAAATGTGATCGCACTTGCAGAAACAAGCCTATAATTTCATTCCAATGTACAATAATGGTTTAATACAAATCTTTTCTTTTCTTTTTCCAACTTCTAAACGAAGTGGTAATTCTTAAATCACCACCAAATAAGAAGAACAAGGTTGAGGCCCTTCAATCATTGGGGCTCAGCATTCCAAACAGCAAATGTGAATCATATCAGACAGCTTGGCCTTACTACATACAGTAGGATACTTATAAATTCTCTGTAACATTGTGGAAAGAATCTACTCACACCTGCACAGAAACACAATTTGTTAACTTCAGAAATAATTTTAATAATAGTTGTCCGACTCACCAGTTCACCACAGCCCCTTCTGTCGAAATAGGTCACAAGTCACCTTGTATAATGATTAGTTAGACGAACAGTCATTAGTTGTGCAAGTTGTTCCTACTTACTTTATGATGGAACAAGTTGATTTGATGACAGACCAACTAAGTTGCGAGTTCTTACAAAACAGACAATGTAGTCAAACTCGGTAGAAGTATCATCCCATAACATCCCAGATTCACACTTAAGACAGAAAACATGTTGTAGCAGACTCGCGGATGATATGAGAATATAAGGAAGTGCAAATACCTATTGTTTGTGGCTTTGTGCCCTTTGTAGCAAACATAAACACGTTCTTCAGCTTGAATGAAATAAGTAAGGCACTGCAGAAAATCAGAATACCAAAACAATCAGATCAACTCAACCTGAAAATAGAGAAGATTAAATACATAAAAGTGTAGCAACAGCTGATTGCGATTCAGACACACGCAAAGGGATATGAAGGGGTAAAGAAGTGACATATATCTAAGTCCTTGCCTGGATGGCTAGATGTAAAGGTCCGTTATACAGACTGATGTGTGCATTGTATTACTAACAACATAGGCCACACCCCTCTTTCATTCAAAAACATCCATGTGTAGCTAGCAACAAAGGAACCACCCCCTTTTATACCTCAATTGAGCCAAGTTTCAGTTGCATCCAAAAAACCTACCACATACTAAAAACATGTAACTGCCGTCCTGCCCTACAACTACTTTACCGCTCTCACTTCTTCATATACATTAAGGTCCAAATCTTAAATCTTCAAATGAAGACAAGTTGACTAATATTTACAGCCATCGGGTGTAAAGCCTTATTCAGTGAAAGCGACAGAATAATTGGACATAAAGGCGATTCATGGGTCCTAAAATTTGTACAACATATGGACAAAGGATAAAATGATTGTGCATTGGTAGACTGAACTTCCAAAGATGGAAAGAACCATTAATGCGTTTTAGTCATTGGAAGCCTCAAGATGAAGTGGATGAAGAGCAAACGACTCTTTCTTCCATACTCCCCAGTCCCCACCTTTGTGTAACAGATCATATCCTCTCGTAATTCATGGGAATTGTCCTCAGTCTATAACCTCATCTAATTTCACGCATGGGTGGTATTTGGAAACCCAATAACAAATGCAGAAGTCTGAAACCTCCAATAACAGAAGTGCTACCAGCAGAAGTTGCACTCATAAAATTATTTTCTTTGTTTCAAGGCCATATAAGAAAAGCAATCTCTTGTAGAATTGTAGACTTGTAGTGCAAGATTGACTTTGAAGAGTTTAACTATTTGTTACTGAAAGTGAAAAGGTAAATGGCAAATTGAACCTCTTAAGATGATAGCTATTCACTATTAATTGTCAACTCTTCCTTTGATAGTCCAAGGTAAAAGTAGAAGTGAGGAAATATACAAAGGCTCAATTGAAGTGTTAATGCAATAAAAAAAAAGGAGCTATTGACACTCCTTGGCTTATGGGTGAAAGGAAGATAAATCTATTCACAACTCAGTTTTCCAATTAGCTCAGCAATATGATAAAGGCCGTCAATCCCCTTACATATTTCTTTGTGTCTAAACATAAGCACCCAGCATCCTTCAGAGTAAATTAGTAAAGGCTTTCCCATTCCATTAATAGAGTTGTGATGTTTTCCAGCTTTACCGAAGAGGATATAAAACTTGAGATATAACCTACCACCGTTCTCCATCAATGTAGCCTAAGATTTACTGTTCTTTTGGATTACAATGGACTGAAATAAAAGAAGTTCCATCAGTACAAATTTATTGTGAAGCAGAAACCGGAGATTGCATATAAGACCGAGTTCAATTGGAAACAACTTCTTCACTATATATGAGGTTGTGTATGCTCGAGCAGCTCGACTGAGTCGACTCCCACAGTTCAGAGGCAAACATAACAAATTTATTTCCCCCCTCGACAATCTTTTATACTCTTGGTTGAAACAATGCATACAAGAAAGTACAAAAAAGAAATATGAAGTTCTGAATATTTTGTAAACTTCCGGTGTAGTTTTACAACTTTCAAGGAATGTACTTACCGAGCAGGAAAAATGATAGCATCAAAATGAGTACGAGTCGCATGGAAGAGCTGAACTGTAAGCGTTTTGAGTTTTGCATCCTACTATTCAAACCACTGGAGCATGTAAAAAGCTGCAAAAAGTAATTGTCACCATTAAATGGTAAGTATCATGCTCAATGAAAAATTAATCACAGGATACAAGAATTGGAGGGGGGGGGGGGCATGTATGACTAGAATATTCAAATCACTCTTCCGCCAAAATAGAACATCAATTTGTGAAAATTAGCTCACTAACCTTATTTATGCAATTAATACTTCTGAATTGAAGTAGACTTGATGTTTTAGAGCCCTTCACTTTCGGTGTAGCCTCGATGGTTGACATATGAGTACTCATATGATCACCTTCATTAGGAATCACAATCTTCAGAGAACCAGATTTTGGTGAAACATGAGTCCTCTTTGCACCACGAGTTCTCTCCACTTCACAGTTCATATCCCCCCACGTCCCATGTGCTTCCCTTGCACTAAGTTCTACAAGAGAACTAGATCGCTCCATGTTAATTACAACATCATCTTTTAATGCAGTTGAACCTTTTGCGTGCATGTTGGGTACTCCACTGCAACTACTGCTACAAGCAGCATAGTCCAAATCCTTTTTCTTACATAGGTTCTCTTCCACTAAACCATTAGAAGGTTTCACAATATTATCTCTTGCACTCTTAGTGAATGTTCCCGAAGAACCAGAAAGGAACATAGCAAGGTCATCTCGTTCATCTTCATCCAAATTCACCCATCGAAATGGTTGTTTTCCTTCTTCGTTTAACGTCTCCCTCAATTTATCTTCAACCTGGGTTATCAGGCTTTCAATGGCAACAACGAACTGTTGGTGCCTTGCCATTCTACTATGATCACGGCAATTTCCATAACTTAACCTGACAGCCTTCTCAAACTCTTCCAGCTAATAGCAACACAAAACAAAGAAAAAACAATTACTAAACGACTTAACCAACTACTGAAAACCGACAACACACTACATTTTCTGGATACTTTTTTAGAACAACTAAATTAAGAACACTATAAACCCTGAAGTGACAACAAAAATTGGCAAGTACCTGCCATTTCGCGGTACCAAGAGCAGTCTGAACCTCTCGACGAAGCTCATCTAACTCATTTGAAGATAACCCGTCTTTCTTCTGTCTAATCCATAATCGATAAGCTGATTCCAAACTGAAGAGAACACCATTAATTCAATTAAAAATATCCTCTCCGTGGTATTTCAAATGAACTTCAATTTCAACACTTCCCTTAGTAACTAGCTAAAAAAATCATCCAAAAACTAATCAAATTTCGAAAACAGCAGCAATAGAATAATCCAGAAAGGCAAGAAATAACCCAATAATTGAAAGAATATAAATAAACATCTACAGCCAAAACCCAATCATACTGACTAAGATTTGAACAGCGTCATATAAATTATATACCAAAAGAATTATTACAAATCAGCAATAATTAATTAATTATGCTAAATTATAAGCTTAATTAACATGACTAAACTAAAAATGTCATCTGCGACAGCCCATAAATTACTGGAAACAACAACCCCTTTTTACCAACCACCCAAAAAAATTGAAGTAAAATTAAAGGAAACCCAGATCGTAAAAACCTAAAATAAGAAGAAGACATACATGTCGGCAGATTCTTGGACTTCCTCAGCGGCAGAGAAAAACGCATCCCTTTGCCATAAATCAAATGAATTCGACACCAACATTCTTCAATTCAATAATTTCCTTAAATCAATTATAAATTGATAGAAAAATCCACCCGATGCAAGAATTTGGGAGAAAAAATTAGTTTAGGGTTTGCAATATTTGGTTTCTTCTCTTTTAGTTGAAGAGAAGAAGAATGGGAATAGGAAACTGAAAGCAAACCAAAAGAAAGAGGAGAGAGAAAACGGGGTGATTATGCAGGCAACAAATCCAAGGAGGAGGAGGATGGTGGGATTGTGGGAATCCTTTGTTGCTTTCTCTGTTCCTTCTTTCTTTTTATTATGGTTTATGTTTTCTGGTTGAGTTTTATAATTATTTATCGCATGTTTTCATTAAAATAAAAATTTAATAGTCCGATAAAAGTAACAGTTGTTCTTTTGGAGTAGGACAAGATGATGAGGGGGAACGGTAAACTAATTTCATTAGGAATCTAATTAGTGGTAGAGAGTATTGGTAAATGATATATGTGGCCATTGTGGCCTTGTGGAGTTGTGGGTCATGTAATTAATTTTTTTTAATCACCCAAAATAAATAGAATATAGTAGTATAAGTTAATTTATTGAAATAGAGTTATTATATTAAACTCGTTCAACAACATTCTGTAGCTGCTCAATTTACTCCACCAACTTATATTTATGAAATTGTAAGTGGCGTAAAACAGTGGTGGTTTTTGGGATTTGCCCGGGGGGGACTAAGGTGATATTGCTTAATGGATGAAGTTTTTGGTCCGACTCCTAATTAAGTCCTTCCTTTTTAAAATCAAATCATGCTTCTATATGAAGTCCACTTTTTGACCGGTTTTAGAAAGAACTTAATTTAACTTTTTTCATTTGTGAGTCGTGTAAACTTTCTTCTTTTTCATAGGCTCTTAAATCTTATCTCTTTTGTATGCTATAAGGGAACTCCTGAGATCAATTTAGTAATTGAACTTTTGGTGTCCCCCTATGAAATAGTCCATTATACTCTCACTATCTTAGTAAATTAATTTCATTTAATTCATTAAAAAATTGATTATTAAATCAAACAAGTTAGTTATGGAAATAATAAGTGTAATAAATTGGATAGTAATACATATTGAAAATCATGAAGAGTCAATCAAGCAAATTCGCTATGGGGATAATAAGTAAATTGGGTAGTACGTACTACACATTCTTTCAAATATATTATTCAATAGTAAAAACATAAGTTTTGGCATATTTTTTGTGACCAATAAATTAAACTGAAAGTATCAAATCAAGGACCTTAACTTTTTATTACGTTTGGAGAACTGAGCTACTAGCTATGAGCACTAAAAAATAAAAATGTACACTAGTTTACAAGTGAATTATATAGAATACCTATTTATGATATAAGTATCTTTATTCTATATATAAGGGAACTTTTGAGGTCATTTTCGTAAATGGTCTTTTGGTGTTCCCCTATAAAATTATCGTCAATGAGTGAATAATTAAAAAACTACTCCCTCCGTCTCTTTTTGTTTTTTACGTATTCTATTTTGGGTGTTTCATTTTGTTCTTTACATTTCCTTTTATATTGTCACATAATGCATTAATATTCTATCAAAATTTGTGCCCAAATATTATTTTAACCAATTAAATCCATTGTTCCTTAAATATTTCTCATTTTCCCAATGTCAGATTTTTGATAAGAGTGAAAACATTATAAATAAACGTAATTTTTCTTGTTTAAATAAAAAAAAATAGAGGAATCTCAATGCACATTAAATATTCGTTAAATCGCGTGAAAAACATCAAACGTAAAAAACAAAAAGAGACGGAGGGAGTAATTTTTATGACATTGAATTTAATTAATTTAAAAATCGATTATTTAATGCAAATCACCAATTAATAAAGACTAATGAAAATCATGGATTGATTCATGCAATCTCTTAAAAGGCATGAAAGGAAATTAGTCAATCGAATTTAATACTACTTATATTAACATTAATTGTAAAATAAAAAGACAGAGTAAAAGAAAATTAGTTAGTAAATCAGATTTAATTACAACAGACAAAAAGTCAAAAATAAAAAAAGAAAGTCACAATAAAACACTTAATCACAACCAAATATAATCTTTATTGATCACATACTTTATTTTTTCCTTTCAAGTATTTTATTATGCCACATTTTTATATTGTCACAAATAAATTATTTTTTAATTATTTTTTTAAAACAAAATTCAGTGAAACTCCCAATAATTTTAATGTCTAATTTTATAGTAGAGAAACTTTGCGAATAATTTTTTTTGCATAACATAATTTTATTTTATTTTATATATCTTTGCACGGATCAAGTGCATATAAGACTAGTTTTACACAACTCTATGTTAAAAAACCAAATTGGCTTGCTGGAGTTGGTAGAGAATTCATTTCCAGGTAATTAGTAGGTTTAATCTCTCACCACCCTGCTTACTCTCAAGCATTGCTACGCTGAATGACCCGAGATAAGTGCAAGTTGAAGCGAACTTACTAGAATCGATTTGCACATATATTTTTCAAAACTTGAAGTTAACATTTTTTCTATTAGGAGATAAAAAAATCATGTTAGGGGACGAGAGTCAACATAAAGCATCCTTTTAAAGGATAAGAACATAGATAAAAGGTTAGAAACTTTTACATGATAAGAACATAGGTGACACTTGATGCTTGTAATGAAATGCAAGACTTGCGGTTTGTTTGAATAAGAGAATTTGAGTGTAGTAACCATAACAAATGATTGTTGGAGAATTACGGAAGTAAAAAGTTAAATCGTAGATGTTGAGAAAGAAAAACACGATGTTCAACATATGATTGTTGGAAATATAATGCATTCGGAGGTTTTTTAAGTTTGGGCCCGGTCGTGTTAAATGGCGCAGTGAACTGGTAGGACTTGAGCCCAACTTGTTTTGTTTCCTTTTCTTGTGAAACATATAAATACTCCCTATTATTCTTTTCCTGGCATAATATTATATTCAGATTTATGGAGAGACAGAAAACAAAAATTACAAACCCTAATAATCTGAGCAGTTCTTGAGCAATTCCAACCTTTGAGTTCGGGGTGTAGCTAGAATTCAGAGGTGTTGTGTTAACCTTGGGGGCGTTCGTCATTATAAGCCTGCACCGGTAGGGTGGCGAAATTCGCTTCTAAGTCAGTGGCCTCCATACCATGGCGCAACGCTATTCTTATGAGATCTACAATCAAGTAATATATATTCTCCTTCTCTATAATTATTTTTGGTATCAACAGTTATTTTTCCTACAATTTAGAAGCGAATTTTTGTTACTGTTGATTACTTGAGCGGATCTACCATTGCTTTAATATTTATTGCGCATGGTTCCTGATAGAGTATCCAATTCAACTCGGCCTGAGATAAAATCCTTGGATAATTGGCTAATATTTCGTATTATTTCGGTCGAGCGGACATCATTTGTTGAGTTTTCGTGTTTAATTTCGGCCTTTTAAGTGAGAATGCATGTGGCTTGTTGATGAGATTGGATACCAGATTTTTGGGAGGTGGCTATCAAGATTGGAGGAACAAGAATTGTTGTTGTGTCGTCAATTTGTGGGAGTATTGTTTTTGGGCAAAGTGCATATGGATTAATATATTCCAAGCTTTGATGATAAGAGCGGTCACAAATCACAATTGCTTAGTCTAATTATGATTATAAGTGCGGCACAATCGAAAGTCGAAGAAAAGTCAACTTCCACGTCTAATTATGTGTTGTAATCTAAACAAGTGATACGAGTTATACGGGTTAGTGGGTTATAATTGGTGCAAGCTTTTTTGTTACGGTGTGCAAAGCTAAAGGATTTGCAAGGTGTACTACAAGCAACCAATTAGACAAACCACAACCTACTCGCGGCTAGTACAACAAGCCACACCTAGGGAGCGGAGTAGGCTGCCACACGATTCATGAAATAGCTAGCAAGCAAGCTATTGG
This sequence comes from Spinacia oleracea, assembly GCF_020520425.1. Taxonomy (NCBI): domain Eukaryota; kingdom Viridiplantae; phylum Streptophyta; class Magnoliopsida; order Caryophyllales; family Amaranthaceae; genus Spinacia; species Spinacia oleracea. The sequence continues at coordinate 174,511,513 of NC_079490.1, read as the reverse complement.
CAACCCGTGTCGTGTCTTTGGATGTCAGAACTTGGTTGCGATGTTCTTGTCCCTCCAACGTGCTAAATATCGGGGAAGTTTATTCTCACTTTATTTATGGTTAAACTCTAACTTTACATAATATGTTTATTATGTGCTCTCCTTATACATGATATTATTTTGGTGAATTGTTATGCATCGTGGGGGCAAGTTAAGTTTGAGACTAACTAGTAAGTTAGTTGTGAATCACTTTGGTGAGAGCTATGTTGAGAAGAGAGTCTTCTTTGGGTGCTGTTTTGGTTTTGAACCTTTGTTTTGAGTCTAGTTATTGCGGATTGTCTCTTCTGCTAATTCGTTATACCAAGTGTGCTACGTTTGGTCAGTAGGTATGTGAAACTATTATAGGGTCATTGGAGGCACCTAAGTGGTTGTATGATCCGTTTCTTAAAACCACTCTTTAATCTTGGCTTATCATGTTTGGATTTAAATGCATGTGTATTTATATGATTGAAATTGATAGTGTTTATATGCTGTTGGTGATCATATGTATTAACTTATACATGCTTGAAGCTGATCGAGATAAAAACTAAGTGTTTTTTTATCTTACGCCAAGATAGAGGTTCGAGATGAGATGAGAATCTGTGTTTCTTATAATAAGGCCAATACATGGTAAAGGTACATTCCCGTTATGTAGAGAAAATATTTGGTAAGCTTGATTATCATATTAAATGGCCACTATAGACTTATTGTGGTTCTAGTATATTATTGTTGATATTTACTGAGAAATTAAGTGCTCTCAAAATAATATGCTAATTTATTTTTAGGTCTATATATTGTGGTGATAATTTCTCTTGACTTGATGTTGCTTTGCAGTGTTTGCTGGTACTCTCACAACACTACTAGTGAATTTATTTTTCACCAGGTGGTAGTGTATTGTTTTGTGAAGATGCATAGCAGAAGTGTGTTTCACTATGTGTATACACTATGAAGTTGAGTTCATTGCATTTGACCTTATATGTCAAGAAGATAATTTATCGCAACATCTAAAGGGAGATGGTTCGTTGTGGGGGTAATGCGATCTCCACTTCTCTACATTTTGATTCTCAAGTTTATATGTGGATTTTTCCAAGATTTACGTGTTTGGTTGCAATCTGAGACAATCGTGTGTGAGACATGAGCTAATGAAACATTTCTTGTGAATGTGATACACCATTGGAGTATGTGAGAGAATACTTGTTCATGTCCTTATATAAAGAATGAATCATGGTTCTTGCTTTACGTGCTCAAGGGAGTGGGTTTTAAAATCCATGTGTTGATCCATCCTTAGGGGATGATAACAATTTAGAGAGTAAGGCTCTACATATTCTTAGCCTCACAGACCTAGGCCTCTTGATTGGATGGTGTCGTGAGAAGTTCTGGTGGATACATTGTTTAATGTGTTAGCCTCATAGACAGAGGTCACTCGTGTTAATGATGTCATGAGATGTTTTGGTTGGTTTTCTTGTATCTAGCCTCATAGACCGAGGTCACTTGGCTAAGTGATGTCATGAGATGCCCTTGTAGATACGGTTGTTCTTGCTTAACCTCATAGACCGAAGCCATTAGAGTTAGTGGTGTCATGAGAAGATCTATATAACTAGCCTCACAGACAGAGACCATTCGAGTTAGTGGTGTCGTGAGATGACCGGTGAGTTGTATAGATGGAAGGATGAACTTATACGTTCTTAATGTTCATGTGGAACACCTAGGTGAGTGTGAAGGGATGGCCTCCTTCTATGAAAGACTGTGCGTATGTCTTACTAGAGCGCTCACTAGAAACCCAAGGTATTCGGGGCCATGAGCGAAAGACCATGTCTCTCGTGTACGACTGTCATGTCGTGTATGGATTTCATTGAGTGACTGTATAATTTGTCTTCCATGAAATATCATGTATATCGCGGAATTGCTCAAGCTCTTATGGCAAGGTATGTGTTGTCGGGTCCCTTCTATTATCTAGGAGTTCAAACCTTTGGATACTCTCTAGATCATTGAACAACCCACCCCACTATGTGTTAGTTCAAACCTTTAGGATACTAACATTTAAGTACCAAGCTATTCATTTACTGCTCAAATTTCTAGATCCCATGTCCGTATGCATTAGTGGGGGATTGTTGGAAATATAATGCATTCGGAGGTCTTTTAAGTTTGGGCCCGGTCGTGTTAAATGGCACAGTGGACTGGTAGGACTTGAGCCCAACTTGTTTTGTTTCCTTTTCTTGTGAAACATATAAATACTCCCTATTATTCTTTTCCTGGCATAATATTATATTCAGATTTATGGAGAGACAGAAAACAAAAATTACAAACCCTAATAATCGGAGCAGTTCTTGAGCAATTCCAACCTTTGAGTTCGGGGTGTAGAATTCAGAGGTGTTGTGTTAACCTTGGGGGCGTTCGTCACTATAAGCCTGCACTGGTAGGGTGGCGAAATTCGCTTCTAAGTCAGTGGCCTCCATACCACGGCGCAACGCTATTCTTATGAGATCTACAATCAAGTAATATATATTCTCCTTCTCTATAATTATTTTTGGTATCAACAGTTATTTTTCCTACAATGATATGGTATGGCGATTTATAGTTTTTAATGCATAAACACAAAGATTTAATTTTATTGGTTCTATCACTAGGAGATCCTACCGTTTTTGGCGAGTGGATAATCTTCCGCGTGAGTTTGCATGGGAATCTCGATGGCGCGCCATCACCCCCTCAGTTAAGATTTTTTTCCATACCCAAGGTTCAAATCTGAGGCATTGATTAATAAATAAGAGACTTTTAACCACTCACGACAACCTCAATCGGTATAAAACAAAGATTTTATGAGTATGAGTAAAACAGCCCAACAGATTTGATTAGAAGCATCAAGTGTCTGGTCTTAGGAGACTTGACAGTGTTTACTAATTCATTAGACGCAATTTACAGATCACTAATTGTTGTTATAATAAATTATGAAAGACCGAGTACTACCTTATTACTCTGGCGTTCCCAATTGCGAGCTGGAATATGTTATTTTGCTTTCTAGAAAATTAAACACATTTTTTAATTTACTTGATTGATTTTTTTTAATATACCATTAACTTGCCGACATTTGTAACGTACTGACTACTGAGTAACCAATTTGATCCACGTACAACAATGAGCAAGAGTAATGCGAAGAGAAGGATTAAGGTAGATTTTTTTAATTTTTTTTCCCTAACAGGTGTCATACGCACCAGGTGTATAATAAATTTATTGTATACCAAAATAATTTTTATCCATTTTTCTGTAACTTTATTTAGTTTTTTTTATAATTTTTATATTATTAAAAAAAGTTGATAGGTAATATTTTAAAGGGTCAAATGATTACTTTTATACATTATTAGTGATTTTAAGAAATATTTTTTATTAAATGAAAAATTATCACTAAAAAATAGAAAATCTAATATAATCTAATCTAATATATATCTAAATAAAGGTGATACATTTGCTGGATTATTAGAGCGTCACGTAGGAAATCTAATGATTTCGGTCAATGAAAAATAATTTCTAATTTATTTTTGAATTAAAAAAACTGAATGCCACGTAGATAATAATTAGGTGCCACATAGATATTTTAATTAATTAATTAATTAATAAAAAATACAACTCCATCCAAAATCAAATACTCTATTAATTAAAAAAATAAATCTAAAATAAAATTCAATTCAAAATTAAACTAATCTAAAATAAAATTTTATCCAAAATCAAATACTAATCCAATATTAGAGCATATATCATATATCTATACCTAGTATTTTAAAAGGAACACCATAGGTTATTAGAAGCCATGTGGCATCTCTGCTTTCATCCATCATTTTGTTTTGTTTTTTTTTCCAATTTTTCTTTATTGTTTCTATGATTTACAACTTCTAATGCATCTTTCACTCCATTTTCCTTACTCAACATCAAGTTATTAATAGTCTAATATGTACTACCTCCGTTCCTTAATGTTCTTTACGATTACTATTTGCACGAACTCCAATGCAATATTTAACGACTTATATATTCATTTTCGTATGTGAAAAAATTATAAAAATTTGATATTTTGAAAATACATAACAAGACCAATCTAACAAGATCTTACATGATAACATTTTGATGTATGTAACAATGGGAATCCACGGTCAAAGTTCTCATACTTTGGACACATATTCCAAAGCGTAAAGAACATTAAGGAACAGAGGTAGTATATAAATAATAAATAATAAATAATAAATAATAAATAATAAATAATAAATAATAAATAATAAATAATAAATAATAAATAATAAATAATAAATAATAAATAATAAATAATAAATAATAAGTAATAAGTACTCCCTCCATTTCTTTTTGATGTATCCATTTGAAATCTGTTGTGGTTTTTAAGAAAATTGGAATATTGGTTTGTATGGGTATAAGTGTAATGATTGGGTGTAAAAGAATATAATAAATAAAGGAGTGAGAAAATAATAGAGAAATAAGGTAAGAGAGATGAGTGATAATGATATGTGATAAAGGAGGTGAGAGAGTGGGTATATGGGGAAGGAAAAAGAATTAAATATTATGGGTGGGAAAAATTAGGTGGGAATATTGGTAGAATCTTTAGGTATTTTGGTAATTAGATAGAAATGTAAGGGTATTTTAGGATAAAATGTATGTCCAAAAATAGAATAGATTCTAAATGGATACAACAATATGAAACGCTTAAAATGGAAACGGATACAACAAAAAGAAACGGAGGGAGTAATGAAACGGATACAACAAAAAGAAACGGAGGGAGTAATAAGTAATAAGTAATAAATAATAAATAATAAATAATAAATAATAAATAGTAAATAATAAATAATAAATAATAAATAATAAATAATAAATAATAAATACTAAATAATAAATAATAAATAATAAATAATAAATAATAAATAATAAATAATAAATAAGAAATAATAAATAATAAATATAAATAATAAATAATAAATAATAAATAATAAATAATAAATAATAAATATAAATAATAATAATAATAATAAATAATAAATAATAAATAATAAATAATAAATAATAAATCATTAATCATTAATAATAAATCATAAATCAATAAATAATAAATAATAAATAATAATAATAAATAATAAATAATAAATAATAGAATAGTAAATAGTAAATAGTAATAGTAATAGTAAATAGTAAATAGTAAATAGTAAATAGTAAATAGATAATAATAATAATAATAAATAATAAATAATAATAAATAATATATAAATAATAAATAATAAATACTAAATAATAATAACCTAATAATAATAAATAATAAATAATAACTAAAATAATAATAAATAATAATAAGTAAATAGTAATAGTATAACGTAAATAAGTAAATAAGTAATAGTAAATAGTAAATAGTAAATAGCTAAATAATAAATCATAAATAATAAACTAATAATAATTAAATAATAATAATACATTAAATAATACAATAATAAATAATAAATAATAAATAAATAAGTAATAAATAATAAATAATAATAATAATAAGTAACATAATAAATAATAAATAATAAATATATAAATAATAAATAATAATAATAAATAATAAATAATAATAATAATCATAACTAATAAATAATAATACTATAAATAATTAAATAATAATAATAAATAATAAATAATAATAATACAATAATATAATAAATAATACATTAATAAATAATAATAATAAATATAAATACATAAATATAATAATAATAATAAATACAATACTTAATAATAAATAATAAATAATAATAATAAATAATAAATAATAAATAATAAATAATAAATAATAATAATAAATAATAAATAATAAATAATAAATAATAAATAATAAATAATAAATAATAAAATAATAAATAATAAATAATAAATAATAAAATAAAAATAATAAATAATAAATAATAAATAATAAAAATAATAAAATAAATAATAAATAAAAATAATAAATAATAAATAATAAATAATAAATAATAAATAATAATAATAAATAATAAAATATAAAAATAAATAATAAATAATAAATAATAAATAATAAATAATAAATAATAATAATAAATAATAAAAATATAAATAATAAATAATAAATAATAAATATAAATAATAATAATAAATAATAAATAATAAATAATAAATAATAAATAATAAAAATAAATATAAATAATAATAAAAATAATAAATAATAAATAATAAATAATAAATAATAAAATAATAAATAATAAATAATAAATAATAAATAATAAATAATAAATAATAAATAATAATAATAAATAATAATAAATAATAAATAATAAATAATAAATAATAAATAATAAATAATAAATAATAATAATAATAATAAATAATAATAAATAATAAATAATAAATAATAAATAATAAATAATAACTAATAAATAATAAATAATAAATAATAAATAATAAATAATAAATAATAAATAATAAATAATAAATAATAAATAATTACATAAAATAATAAATAATAAATACTAAATATAATACTAATAATAAATAATAAATAATAAATAATAAATAATAAATAATAAATAATAAATAATAACTAATAAATAATAAATAATTAAATAATAATAATAAATAATAAATAATAAATAATAATAATAAATAATAAATAATAAATAATAAATAATAAATAATAAATACTAAATAATAAATAATAAATAATAAATACTAAATAATAAATAACTAATAATAAATAATAATAAATAATAAATAATAAATAATAAATAATAAATAATAAATAATAAATAATAAATAATAATAATAAATAATAAATAATAATAATAAATAATAATAAATAATAAATAATAAATAATAAATAATAAATAATAAATAATAAATAATAAATAATAAATAATAAATAATAAATAATAAATAATAAATAATAAATAATAAATAATAATAATAAATAATAAATAATAAATAATAAATAATAAATAATAAATAATAAATAATAAATAATAATAATAAATAATAAATAATAAATAATAAATAATAAATAATAAATAATAAATAATAAATAATAAATAATAATAATAAATAATAATTGGTAATTAGTAATTAATAATTAATAATTAATAAATAATTATTAATAAATAAATAATAACTATAACTAAAGAATAATTATTAATTAATAACTAAATAATTATATAATAAATAATAATAATAATAATAATAATAAATTGATTACTCAATAATTAAAATAAATGATAAATATAAATAATAATAATAATAATAATAATAATAATTCATATTTAATAACTAAATAATTAATAACTAATAATCTGTAACTAATTAATAAATAATAATAAATTATATTAATCATTAATAAATAATTAGTTATAAATAATAATAATAATAAGTAATATAATAATATAAATATGAATATAAATAATAAGTAATATAATAATATAATAATATAAATAATAATATAAGTAATATTAATATTAATAACAATAATAGTTATTATTATTATTATTATTATTATTATTATTATTATTATTATTAAATTAAATTGAATTGAATTAAACTGAATTGAACTGAACTGAACTGAATTGAACTGAATGCTCCTGAACTGAACTGAACTGAACTGAACTGAACTGAACTGAATGCTCCTGAACTGAACTGAACTGAACTGAACTGCCAAATAAGTCTTGAAACTGAAATTAAGCCAAAAAGAACAGGGCATTACTTGTTTTTTTTCAATATCTTTTCCACTTCTTACTCTTGATATATTGCAATTTACAACCGTATTTTTTTGCACACCCCATTTCATTTAATTCTTTTTAAAACTTTCATTATCTTTATCTTCTAAACTTTTCTCCTTCCTCCTTTGTTATATACTGTATTTATCTAAATTTTTTGAAACTACAAAAGTATGATTTAAAAGTAGAGTGCGAACAATTTTGACGTTAAACTCATTTTTTAATAAATTAATACTCCCTCCGTTCCTAAATGGTGTATCCATTTGGGAAAGTGGGGTGGTTTTAAGAAAATTGGAATCTTGGTTTGTATTGGTATAAGTGTAATGATTGGGTGTAAGAAAAATGATTGTATGTAAGAGATTATAATAAAAAAAAAAGAGAAAATAATAAAGAAATAAGGTAAGAGAGAGGAGTGATAATGATGGGTGATAAAGGAGGTGAGAGAGGTGGGTATATGGGGAAGGAAAAAGAATTAAATAATAGGGGTGGGGAATTTTAGGTGGGAATATGGGTAGAATCTTTAGGTATTTTGGTAATTAGATAGAAATATAAGGGTATTTTAGGATAAAATGTATGTCCAAAAATAGAAACGGATACAACAAAAGGGAACTCTTAAAATGGAAACAGATACAACATTTAGGAACGGAGGGAGTATATGACATCTTTAATGTAACTACTGGTTGTAATTTGAAATAAGGAATTTCATTGTACTTTATTATGTCGGACAAATCCAAGTTTTCAAAATAGCGTATTTGAGGGTGTCCTACAAAGTTTAAACCATGGATCTGCAATTTGAGGTATAACTAGTAGACGGTGGTGACACACCATCAAAAAAATCCTGGCTCCGCCACTGCTCTCTCCTCTCAACTCCATGGTAATTGTTTATGCCAAATTTCGTCTAGGAGCGACACTTGGCTTGGGTCGACACTAACTAAGAAAATAAATACGGAAAGCAATAAAAAGAGAGACGACACAAGGAGATGTTGACGCGGAAAACCCAGGGATAGGGAGAAAAACCACGTGTATCTATGAGGCTACCAATCCACTAGATCACCTAAAAAACTAAGTAAAAAGAGTAGTTTGCGAGAATGGAAATGAATACAGTGATTCCTTAATAATAGCTAGAAATTGAATAGTGCTTTAAGGTTGCTTGAATGCTTGAGTTCACGTGCTGACTTCGTGTTTTTATAGCTTGTGCCCAACGGCTTGGTTGGTTGAGAGAATCCGTAAGAGTGAAGCGCTAGAAAATAACAACGCTTCTGATCCAAGCACTGGAAATTTCTAGCGCATCACACATCTCAGCAGAAAACTCAAATTTCTCAATTCTATCGTATTCTGGCCTATTTTACTATAAGTAGGGGATCTAATTTCCGTAAAATAACACAGATTCCTAGCTTGAAACCCTAAGCTTGAGTATTGACTGAAGCTTTTCTCTGTTTCCCGTATTCGTGTGTCTTCCGCATTAACACTCTGTTAAGAAGACCCTGCCCGCATGACCACCTGAATCAGTCCGAATAATTCCGAAGTGCTTCCAAATTCTCAACCCAACCCTTAAGCCTAAAACATACAAAAAACTCTGGAAGAATCCCGTTTCGCAGTCAGTCATTCATCGGAAAGTTCGAAGGCCAAACGGAAAGCTAGTAAATTCAAGTGGTAGGTGTTCCTGAGAATCGCAGTATAGCCTACGCTATACTGTAATCTGAATATATATTTTATAGTTTTCATCACCATATTAATCTGTTCACTTTAATCTTTTATATCACTCACGCCTAAATGAGACAATTCTTGGACAAACCGGTTTATAACTTGGCACCTTGAATTAACCTAAATCAGCGTTTTGACATCTGTTTAGTAATATATGTGCATTAAAATCAAACCAGAGTGGTAATGTAGCATAAAGCATGTCCCGTCGTCATCGCATTGAACTAGTAAGGATCGCCGCGAGGGCTAATGTCGGGCACTCCCCGTATAAGTAAACGTCCCCCGAATTCTCAATATCTGCTCCGCTGGATGTACGTTGAGGGATCTCCACATCAGAGATCACAAGGGAACCTATGGCAGTTGTGAGTCAAATATGTTTGCACTCCAGGCATATCACGATAACCGGATTTTGTCAGTTTTCTTAAACTGAATGGCGACTCCTATAGATTAGTAAAAAGAGGCTAACTCCCACAGTTAGTTCCTATTTACTTAATATGCTTTCCACATCCAGAGGGGAAAAATTCGTGCAGGCAGTATACTCTTTTAAAGGCCCCCCGTCGTGTTTTTCGACCCCCTCACAGTGGCGACTCCATTGGGGACAAAATTGAAATAATCTGTGCAAGTAATGCGTCGGCGAGGAAGCCGTATAGCAGAAATCGAACGCTACGCCACAATTATTTCCTTATTAAGTTGGGACGACCTGAATATTCAATGTGACGAATGATCGCGACAGAACCGCATACCGAATCTCGGCTTCCTTGACATATTTCATCTCGGAAGTCCAGACTAAGGACGCCTTTCATCCCGGGGGTGCATGTGCTTAAGATGTTATTCACTCGATACATTCGCAACGTAGCACATCCACCAAAATCGAACCTCTTATCTCCTAGGTCCATTCACGGTATATGTCACTCTAGCACGTATCAGATAGGCCTTGATAGAATTTGTCATGAACCTGACTACTCTGACAAGGGCCTGTTAGGGGATTGGTGATAGGTTCGGTACACTTTGACACCCAAGCCTATTGAACCTTAGAGACTAGAATAAAACTATATGTGCGTCGTACTTGAAATCATGCTTGTTGTTAGTTTGATGTACGTAGATTCTTACGTGCTATGTGAAACTAATCAACCAGACGCTCAGTTTAAGGTCAACAATGCTTTCAAAATCCCAAAATACGCTCTAAACGTTGAAATAATATTAAAGCTGCAAATCAGAGTTAAAATTCCACAACCAGGAGCCCAACGCCAGAAAAAAACAACGCTGCCCTGGCAAGCGTTAGAAAATTCCAGCGCGCAGACTCTATGCGCAAGAAATTTCTAACGCCTGCGACGAGGTTGTAATACCTCGTATTTTTATAATATTTATAAGTATATTTTATTATATTTATAAAGCATTTTACGATTTATTAACATTTAAATAATATTTAAATGTATTTTATTCAATGTATTTTAATGAATTAGAATATTTATTATTTTAATTAATTACGAAACGAATTTAATTCTTGAGTGAGGAAATTAAATGGGTTGCAAATGATTTTTAAAGGCTTCGGGTTTAAATGAAAAGTCCAATTCGTTTTATTAAACGAGCCCAATCAAAAGTATTTAATTCAATTCCTAAGCTAGCCCAATCATTTAATTCCCTAAGCCCAATTCTAATTTTCTAAGCCTAGCCCATTAACAATAAGGAGCCTATAAATAGGACTCCTCATCATTAAATGACCCCCTATTTTGTCATAAACCCTTTTCTCTCTTTCTTGCCAAACACTCCTCTTTCTCTCTCCCTTTTTGTTCGACCGACTCACTCGGCCCGCAAGCACGAGCCTCGTGCTGTTGCGTCGCTGCTGCTCTCCCTTGTGCTCTCGTGTTCCCTCGCGCGCCAGCGCCCACACTCCCTCTCTCGCCCCTCGCGAGCCAGCGCCCACACTCCCTCGCTCGCTCTCTCGCGCCAGTGCGCTCTGTCCCTCTCGTCCCTCGCCCGCAGCCGCAGCGTGCCCTCGTGCCTGCGCTGCTGCTGTGCCTTGTTGTTGCTCGCGTGCTCAGCGCACTCCCTCGCTCTCTTGCCCCTCCTCTCGCGCGCGCCCCAGCGTGTCGTGTGCCCTGTCCCGCGCGCAAGCGCTGCTGCGTCCCTTCGTCCCTACACGCACACACGCGTGCGTGTGTGTGTGTTGTTCATGCTCGTAATTCAATTTCTTTTTCGCCCAATCACTTTAATTCGTGGTTGTTCCGTGCTATAGGCCGGATTGGTATAATTCTCTTCTTCCTTACCTATTCTATTTAAATTCCGTATTTTAAATTATTATATTAATATTGTTTTGAGTAATTAAAATGCTGGGAACCGGTTATGAATACCGTGGTTTGAGGATTTGTGTGTTGTGATTCATTAGGTTTGTTTTAATTATTAAAGGATGAATTTTCAGATTTGTTTATTGAATAAAACATTGATTTTTATGATAATAAACTAGTGTTATTGGGATTTTCAAGTTAGTGTTTTAACCTAGACCTAATGAGTCAATTGATTAGCATAATTAGGTGATGATTTTAATTATGATAATCAATTATATTTTCAGATTTGAATAAAGGTTTAAAGTGTTGATTTTTTATTGATTTTAAAGGCGGAAAAAGTATGTTTTCGTACTAGGGATTGATTTTGCAAATTGAGACGTTTTTATTATTGAATTCTAAAGTTTAAAGGAGGTTTTAACTTTTATAAAGTTGCTGGAAATTTAATGAACATGGAAATAATTTAAGTTTTATTATTTTGATGATAGGAGGTGATTTCTAGTTGAGTGCTCGTTATTGCAAAGTGGCCCCTACGCTTAGGTATTCAAGGTACGTACAAGTCTAGGGCGACCACACCTTTTGTCAATGACATTACATGATTGTTGATGATGTGAATTACATTATGTGGAATCATGTTTATTTTGGTGAACGAGCATGTGATTTGTGATGTTGGATTTATTGGATTAGTTGTTGAACAAGCATGTTGAAATTATTATGAGTATGGATTTCATTGTCAATCATGTTGTTCAATATTTACGCATGTATGGTTTATTTCACATGCAAGGGATGGATTATTTTTTTGTATGCTATTGTACGGGATGTCTAGCATACTTTGAACCAATTATTTGGACCTCGTTGTACTATTTATTTTACCACATGTGAAGGGTTAGCTCACATAAGCCACCGCACATGTAGGGTTCAGTTGGGAATATTATGTATGAAATGAATTAGGATTTGTCGTGCAAGGGCACAACCCTCATGTTAATGTGCATGATGTGGAGTCTCACTTTGGTGAGGAGGAACATGGTAGTAATATCACAAGTGTCTTGCCTTGTTGATTACAAGTCCTAAAGCATTTTAAATAAGATTGTTTGGTTGTTGTTTATTAATTGTATGTGTGCATGTTGGTGAGTCTTGAGTTCGCCTTTAATAAAATATTAATAAACGTAAAGTGCAACCAGAACAAGCTTCAAAACTCTTGGAACGTATATACCTTGAGTATGAACAATGGGGGGAGTCTTGCCGGAAAGCCCGTACTCCTACTAATGATACAAGACGTTGTTTCATTTATATTATGCGCAGGAATTCCGTCGGTATGGCCCGACACTCGGTATGACCCGATTTTATTATTATTATATTTGGTGTATGGTTGGTTCCCATCACCTTTTCCCTTTGTGGATATTCTTTTGGCCCGTTCGAAGCTTATTCTAATTAAATTGTGAGTCAAGAGTCGAGTCAAGAGTCGAGTCTTGTATTCATGATTGATTGTTAATTATTATATGGCTTTTTCATGTTGATTAGCACTTAGTGAGTGATGCATGTTTTAGTTTCATTCACCCTATGCTTGTAAGTACTCAGCTTTTGTTGACTACGTGCTTTGTGTGTTCTGGTCATGGCCTTTGCCTTAATGACCCTATGATGATCTATCACTTGCACTTGCATTGATTGGGAGTAGAATAAAATAGCAGGTTGGTAGATCAGAATCATGTGGCTTGGGATGATCGAGAGAGTTGCATGTTTTCGTATTTTGAACTATTTAACTTTACTTTAATTATGTTTGAAACGTTTGAATTATTTATACTTTGGGTACGTTTTGGGCCATTATGGTTCCAAATTGTAGGAGGCCTCAATATTTCATTAATTATGTTTTTTAAAAAGTTAGTTGACATTTAATTCCGCTGCGTAATTCTGGTAATAGCCTTAATCGTTATCACGGTGGCGGTAATACTTTAGTAATTCCCTTATATTAAGTTGGAAAATGGTTTTATAAAAGCAAGAAATTATTAGGGTGTTACAGAGGTAACCAAAAAGCCATAATGGCCAGCGCCAGGAACTTCAACGGCTGACCAGGCCAGCGCTGGAAAATTCCAGCGCTGCACTAATGAGCGCTGCTATTTTTCAGCGCACGCCTGGTTTTTCCTCGCACTTAAGCCTACAAATCAGAACTTGAAAGTTAAAGGTCCAGTTTATCGTACAACCAATTCGAAAGACCAAAATACGCATATGCCTTAAGCATTACGTAGGTCTGGATGAAAATACCCATTGCAGAACGCATATTCAAAATTGCGCCGAAGGTATTCTCACAGAATTAAGCCTCATTAAGTCAAAATTAACCAAAATTCGCACTAGCTTTTACCAATTAAGCCCAAAGGCATGTACGCGCAAATTACTTTTCATTTGCGTCGGAATGCTGAACGTTTGAGTGCACAAACGCTGAAACGAAGGGCACAATTTGGTGACATTCGATCAGGCTACAGAACAAAACAGACTAAAAAAGGCTAACTGCACAAACACCCGCAGGCGCTGGAAAATTCCAACTCACAACAGGCAAGCGCTAGAAAATTCCCACGCTGCACTCTCCAGCGCTAGAAATTTCTGGCGCCACTGGTCCAACCCCCGACAACTTTCAAGTAACTCTTGGCTTAAACTAAAAACGATTCGCAAAGTAATTATTGGCTCACCAATAACACTTATGACTGGCATGACACCACTCAAGCTAAAAAATCCAACGTTCACCCGAGTTAAGTCTTTACGAGACCACCGTTACCTGGGAAAATCGAGCCATTCCGAGTCTGTGTCAAATTCATGTCTGGTAGTAAACCAATCCATTATCCTAAATAGCTGTCTTGTAACACATGGCTGGTTCTGCTACTTGGCGCTGAACTGAAGATCAGAGATTAGCGCGTCTCGAGTCTGCCACCCCGATTGTTAGTCCAATTGCAGAAATAGTAACTCCTGTTTCCACCCGTCATTCTCCCTTTCCAGGATCTCCAGCCTTCCAACCCCATTTCTCCCCTGCAGCAACTAGCAACATGTCGATCGAAGATTTGGCCGCACAAGTCAAGTTGATGGCCACTGCTATGGAACAGCTCCGCATGGAAAATCAAAAGCTAACGGCTACTCAGGCCCAAAATGAGCAGGATAACGCAAGAAAAATCGAGAAAATGGTCCTTCAGCAGACCATGGGAAGAAAGTACTTTACGATTGACCCTAAACCCCTTGCTGGCAAATTACCAGACAAGTCCAATTCATCCGACTTTCCAAAGTTCAAGGAGACAGATGATCCCAGAACTCACCTATTGAGTTTCGTGGGCGCGATGAACTTGAAAGGCGTGGACAAATCCATGTACTTGCCGGCCTTTCCCTTGTCCTTGGAATCAATTGCACTCCAGTGGTTCTATGAGCTGGACCCCAAGACCTTCCCCACTTGGGAAGACTTTACTAATATCTTCGTTAGACCTGATCAAATGGCGGCCCGGGCCGGGCTTAAGCGTAAAAAATCAGCCTGCTATGTCGGGTCGGGCCGGGCCGAGCCGGGCCAAGATTCGGGCCAAAATTTTGTGCCCAAACCCGTTATTTTCAGGCGGGGCCTACCGGGCTTTTCGGGCCATTTTCGGGCCGGGCCAAATTTATAACAAAAAAGTGTATTTTTGTGTTTCCCAAACCCGCCCAAAAAAATAAAATTTTCGGACCGGGTCGGGATGGGCCCAGAAACCGGGCCGGAAAATTCTGCCCAAACCCGCAAAAATTTCGGGCGGGCCGGGCCGGGCTCATCTTGATCAGGTCTAATCTTCGTCAAGCAGTGCTCGTCAAACATGGACTTCCAAGTAACCATGCGCGAGCTAGAAGTCCACTCGCAGAAAAATAACGAGGGATTGACGACTTACTTCTCCCGATGGAGAGAGCAAGCTGCTCAAATCATACAGAGGTCTCCCAAGCCAGAGCTAGTCTAAAACTTTATTGATAACTTGGACCTTGCTTACAAGCAACACGTTCGGTACCTCGGTCTGGACTCCTTTAAGAGAATCTATGACGTGGGAATTAAGATTGAAGATGATCTCTTCAAAAATACCCAGAACGCTGCGACAAAACCGCAATACACGCCTCGAAACAACACTTACAAGAAAGGCGAACAATCCTATAATAATAAGTTATTCCGTTGGCCCACCGACAGGCAACAACACTTCGGGAAATAACCGTGGCCCACTTTAGGTAACAGTTTTCTAAAAAATACTCCTCATTTTCAAGTTGAAGTTAAAAGTCCCAATCCTCAAAAATTTAAGGTCCCGATCCTCAGAAATTAAAGGACCCGATCCTTAGAAATTAGAAATCCAAATTTTCTTCCCACTTAAAAATGACAGAATCCCAGATCGAGGTACTAGACGCCTCATTTTCACTTAAGGATGACCAGAAGTCCCAAATAGAGGTACTAGACGCCTCATTTTTCACTTAAGGATGTCCAGAAGTCCCAGATCGAGGTACTAGATGCTTCATTTTCACTTAAGGATGACCAGAAGTCCCAGGGATCGAGGTACTAGACGCCTCATTTTCATTTAAGGATTACCAGAAGTCCCAAATCGAGGTTACCAAACGCCTCATTTTCATTTAAGGATTACCAGAAGTCCCAGATCGAGGTTACCAGATTCCTCATTCCCGTTTAAGGATTACCAGAAGTCCCAGATCGAGGTTACCAGATACCTCATATTCACTTACGGAAAAGTAGAGTCCCAATTAGAGGACACCAGATTCCTCATTTCCAGTTTAAAAAGTTTACCCTTTACCCTTTACCCGTTACCTGTCTTCATTTCTGATCTTTTACTTTATATCCCTTCATCCCAAGTCAAAGTTAAGTATCTGTTTTCGAAAAGCTCCATTCACCATTTGAACGTCTTCGATGACTCTGTGAGAAGTAGTCAATAGATTTCCAATGATTCGTGAGGGAACTATTGGCATTCCTAGTGATGACCCTAAAGTCAATTGTTATCACCCGGGGGCTCGTGAGACCCTTGCCTCGATTTAGTTTTAATTAGACTAAGTCCCAGGCCCATTCCGTCCACCAATACTTTGATCATCATCTTGCCCAGACTCAATCAAAGTGGGGGCTAACTGTAGATGCCTACATTTGTCCCTAGGCCCGAAGCGGTGTGTTTGATGATGAAACTATAACCTGCTCGCCAACAAAGCACTATGATTAGCTGAAGAACGACCCTCGACTGACTGAAAAGACCATCCGGAACAGAATATGTTAAATATAGTAAGTTCCATAAAAATAAAGCTTCCTAAAATAGACTGGACACATATTTAGTCACATTTGCATCCCGATACGGCTTAATACGTGGTTGCATCGATAGAAAGATAGAATATGATTGTCCGCATTACGGCACACCTGTACGCGCCACAATGTTCTAGTGCTTGCCTTCAGGCTCTAGAATAACATAGATCAAACAATAGAACTTTTCAAACTAATACTTATTGGGCACAATACATGTAAATGTTAACCCAAGTCATTTAAAAATGCTTACGAGTGCCTAGAATACGCTCATTAGCCCGTTTAGCAAGTGATACGTCCTTACAAAGTCAAAATCTGTCTTATAAATTATGATTTGGTTCATGTATATCAATTTATTGAATAGGCCTTGGAATAAGCTTTTTGTAGACTTATCATAAGCCCAAATCTGATTTAAAACGAATAAGTTATAAGGCTTTTATTTGGGCTTCGCTAAAACGGACTGACCTCCACTCTTTGGGCCATAACTCTAGAATTACGAATCCCATTGATGCGAGACTGACGGCGTTGGAAAGATGGATTCCGTAGCTTTTCAACAAGATTTTTTTTTTCAAGAACCCGAGTTCATATGTAGAAGTTATGATCTGTTAAAGATCGAATTTTCTGGAAATCCGCAGATCTGCCTGTACTGGAAATTTCCAGCGCTTGGATTAGAAGCGCTGTTATTTTCTAGCGCTTCACAGGTCAGCGCCACTTTTTTCTAGCGCTCATTTTGACTTTCACTGAAACTCAAACCCTTCAAATTTTATCTTATGCGCGCTAGAAATTTCTAACGCGCATAGTGGCAGCACTGCTTTTTTCCAACTCTCGCAAGACGAGCGCTACTTTTTTCTGGCGCATCTGTATCTATCTTATTTCGAATACCTACACTATAAATACAACCCTTCTGCACCCTGTTTTTTATTATTAATTTAGTCTCACTCCTTTGATATTCTGAATTCTATCTTCCCTCTCTGGTATACTAAATTTCTGTTGACATCCCACCCCGCATTCGTAATAGTTATGTCGTATTAACTCTTGTTAAGAAAAACTCTGTCTTTAGAAGTATTCAAACCACCCGAATTACTACCAAAGTTCTAGCCAATTCATAAGCCAAAACCAAGGAATCTAAGAGGAAACTCTGCCGGAATTAAAGGAAGGATAAGGATCTAAAAGTCAGCATAGAGGTTGTTCTAAATCTAAAAGGAGGCTCCGCTAAGGAGATTGGTACGTGTACATGAGAACCGCAGTATATCCTACGCTATATTGTAACCTGAAATCTTCGTTTTTATTGCTTTCACCACCTTTATAAATCTGTTCACTTAATCTGTTTATTTAATCACGTCTAATAAGATAATCTCTGGACAAATCTGATTATTGTTAAGCACCTTGAATTAACCTAAATCACTATTTTGACGAGTGTTTAGTTAAAATCTGTGCATTTAAATCAACTCAGATTAGAAATGTAACATAACGCATGACCCATCGTCATCACAATTGAACTACTAAGGACTGCGCCTCGTGGACTAATGCTGGGCGCTCCCCGTATTAGTAAAGGTCCCCCGAATTCTCAATCTCTGCTCCACTGGATGTACGTTGAGGGATCTCCACACTAGGGATCACAAGGGAACCTATGGCTGTTGTGAGTCAAATATGTTTGCACTCAAGGCATATCACGATAATCGGGTTTTGTCAGTTTTCTTAAACTGAATGGCGACTCCTACAGACTAGTAAAAAAAGCGTCCACAGTTAGTTCCTATTTACTTAATATGCTTGCCACATCCAGAGGGGAAAGTCGTGCGTGCCGTATACTCTTTTAGAGGCGTCCTGTCGTGTTTTTCGACCCCCTCACAGCTGGATGTGGCACTCTTACCTCAGCCACGGGTCCTTGTGGCCTTCTACTGCAACCCCCATCTCCACTGTTCTGTGTTTTTTTTTGATGGCCTACTGTTTGGTGTTGATTAAGTCAAAGGACGTCGTTTAAAGTTGAATTTCGAATTAATATGCTTAAATTGCAAATTACTTTGATTATAATGATTTAAAGCTATGTGTTTGGTTTATGTTAAGATATGTTAAGATATTAGATATTATTCTGTGAATATTCTGTAGAGTCCTAACTATGGTGAGTTACCTAATGTGTACCTAGGGTTTAGGTAACTGAGTTGTACTATATATACGTATGTTATTAATGAGAATGATACGAGATTACACAATATTTGACATGGTATCATGAGCCTAGGTTAAAAACCCTAGATTTTTTTTTTCCGCAAGAAATTTGAGAGAGTGTAGCCGAGTATTGAGAACAGCGACTTTCTTCGCTTGTTGAGTATTGAGATTAGGAGTTAACAATTCCTTAAGTATCACCATGAGTTCCGATGAGGAGGCACCACCAAAGGTCATCGCCGCCGCCGTCGACCTAGACTACTATCTCGGGTCAGGCGACGGCCCCGGTATTGTTATCACCCCTGTGAAACTGAGAGGAGCATCGAACTACGATGAATGGGCCAAAGCCGTTCGTCGCTCGATGATTTCAAAATTCAAATTTGGTTTTCTTGATGGGTCTGTGAAGGAGCCCATTACGGACGAGACGAAGATGAAACATTGGATTGCGGTCAATTCGATGGTGGTGTCTTGGATCACAAACACCATTGACGAGAGTTTGCGTTCGAATCTGGAGGACTTTGATATTGCTCACGAGTTGTGGAGTCATTTGCGGACGCGGTACTGCGTCGTGTCGGGCACCAGGGTCTGCCATATTAAGATGGCTCTGAGTGGTTGCAAGCAGGGCACGTCTGAGGGCGTCATGGAGTACTATGGCCGCTTGTCGAAGGTATGGAAGGAGTACGTACAGTATGCACGAGTTCCCAGGTGTGTATGTGCGGGTTGTACGTGTAATATAGCGAAGCAGGTGGGAGACATTCACGATGAAGATCGTCTGCACTATTTCCTAATTGGCCTGGATGATCACTATGAAGCCATTCGTGCACAACTGTTAGCACGATCGCCGTTGCCAGGACTCGACGAGGCGTACCAGACGGTTATGAATACCGAGACCATGCGCGCCAAGGCTGCGAGAGGTCCGGAGAATGTCATGGCGTTCAAGGTCGAGACTAAGGCTCGATAGAGGTCGGGAGATGTCAGTGGCAGATTTTGTGGTCATTGCAATCGTGAGGGTCATGAGGAAGAAACTTGTTATCAGCTGATTGGATTTCCTGAATGGTGGGATGAGAAGAAACGAGGTGGACGAGGGCCTGGTCGAGGAGGCAGGACGTCGATTAGAGGAGGCAGAGTAGCTCGCGGGGCAGCGTCGTCGACCAGTGGTGTCGCTCGTGCCAATGCCGTGAGCAATGCCACAGGAGGGGCGACAACCATTGTGACGAGTGGAGACGGATCGCATGGTGCAGTGACGACAACCAATCATGAGCTTGTTGGGGTGACGAAGGAGCAAGTCCAGCAAATAGTTGACATCTTGTCACGACCTTCAACCAAGTTGCAAGGTAATCTTGATTTACGTTGGATTGTTGACAGTGGGGCATCACGTCATGTGACGGGTGATATTTCAATCCTGAGAAATATCAAGACATCAAGAAATCAACAGGTTGTGTTGCCGGACGGTCAACCTGCAAATTCAAACCAATATGGTTCGGTGGTCTTGGAGGATGGTTTCGTGCTCGATAATGTTCTATTTGTGCCTAAATTGAACTGCAATTTAATTTCTGTAACTCAATTAAGTGACGAATTACATTGTGCTGCTCAATTTACTAACAAAATGTGTGTTCTTCAGGACCGCTCGACGAGGATGGTGATTGGCGTAGGTGATCGACAGGAAGGACTATATTTTTTCCGTGGGGCTCCAAAGGTTCGTGTGCTAGCAGTGGAGTGTGTGGTCGACTTGTGGCATCAACGGATGGGGCATCCGTCGGAAAAAGTGTTGCAGTTACTTCCTCATGTGAGTCATAAGATTAGGAAGAATAAAACAATTTGTGATGTATGTCCGCGGGCGAGACAATGTAGGGAGAGTTTTCCGGTTAGTGTTAGTCGTGCTAGTCGCACATTTGAATTGGTTCATCTTGATTTATGGGGACCCTACAAGACTCCCTCGTCTTGTGGGGCAAAGTATTTTTTTACCATTGTTGACGATTATTCTAGAGGTGTGTGGATTTATTTACTGAATAATAAAATGGAAGTTGCATCGACATTTCTTAATTTTGTTGCCATGATTAAGTGTCAGTTTAATAGATCCCTTCGAGTAGTACGCAGTGATAATGGTACTGAATTCAATTGCTTACAAAATTATTTTCGTCAACATGGGATTCTGTTTGAGTCGTCGTGTGTTGGGACGCCTCAACAAAATGGGAGAGTCGAGAGAAAACACCAACATATTTTGAATGTTGGGAGGGCGTTACGTTTTCAAGGAAATCTTCCAATAAAATTTTGGGGGGAATGTATTTTGGCCGCCTGTTACTTGATAAACCGTACACCTACCCCGATCCTTGACAATAAAACACCTTATGAGATGTTGTTTGGTAAACCACCATCGTATGTGCCTATCCGCGTGTTTGGGTGTCTGTGTTATGCATATAATCTCCGGTGTAAAGGGGATAAGTTTGAGTCTCGGAGTCGCCGATGTGTGTTTTTGGGTTATCCGTTTGGCAGGAAGGGATGGCAACTTTATGATCTAGAGACACATGAGTTCTTCGTCTCACGGGATGTCAAGTTTCATGAAGGGACGTTTCCTTTTGTAGATGAATCGGATGTGTTGCCACCGGTGCATGATGGTCATGGGGGGCTTGACCATTGGAGTTTGGATGAGAGTGGGACTACGGGTCCTGAGACCGTGTCGTCGCCTGCATGTGATACTGCTGGGGTGTCGCCGCCTACAGGCGATACTGAGGGAGTGTTGTCGCTTCCGGGAGCTGATGAGGGGGTGTCATTGACCAGTGGTGACGACAGGGGAGTGTCGTCGCCTGTGAGGGAGGAACAACAACATGAAACACCTAGTCGAGTGGATTCAGACGTCGTCTCCTCACAGACATGTGTAGAGGAGACGACGGGTAGCGACGAGAGTGAGACAAGGCAGTGTGTGGAGGATACGGAGTTAGGAAGGGGGAAGCGTGTGAAGTTTCCGTCGACAAAGCTGAAAGACTGTGTGATACATACAATACGGGAAAAATATAGTACTTCCGACAAAACACCTACGGCGTCATCACTCTCAGGTACTCCTTATCCTATCACATATTTTGTTAATTATGAGCGTTTTTCGTCAAAGCACAGGCATTATATAGCAGCATTGCAAGAAGGGCAAGTTCCTAAGAGTTTTAAACAAGCGATGCAGCATGAGGGGTGGCGCCAGGCAATGGCTGCTGAAATCGACGCGTTGGAGGAACAGGGGACATGGACGTTGGAAAATTTACCGGAAGGGAAGAAAGCACTGGGGAGTAAATGGGTGTATACTGAGAAGCGTGATGAGGATGGGAATTTATTGAGACTGAAGGCTCGATTGGTATGTTTAGGGAATCATCAGGAGGAAGGGTTGGATTATAATGAGACATTTGCTCCCGTCGCGAAGATGGCGACAGTTCGAACTTTCCTAGCTGTCGCAGCTGTCAAACAGTGGGACGTGCATCAGATGGACGTCCACAATGCGTTCTTGCACGGTGACTTGGAGGAAGAGATCTATATGAAGATTCCTCCTGGATTCCAGAAGAATCACTCTGACAAAGTGTGTCGAATGAGAAAGTCGTTGTATGGGTTGAAACAAGCACCTAGATGTTGGTTCCAGAAGTTGTCGACGGCATTGACGCACTATGGATTTCGACAGTCGCTGTCCGATTATTCGCTCTTTACTCTGTCTAAAGGTACGTTGCAGCTGAGTGTGCTCATTTATGTGGACGACATGATTATCGCGGGCAATAACAAGTTTGCGCTTGAGAGTTTTAAGGCATACTTGAAGGAGTGTTTTAAAATGAAAGACCTCGGGGCTCTGAAGTACTTCCTTGGGTTAGAGGTGGCACGAAGTAGTCAAGGGTTCTATGTATGTCAGAGAAAATATGCCCTCGACATCATCTCAGAGGCCGGATTGTTGGGAGCAAAGCCTGTGGACTTTCCCATGGAACAGAATCATAGGTTGGCATTGGCAGACGGGCCAGACCTGTCGGACGGTGAGCAGTATAGGCGTCTGATCGGACGTCTGGTTTATTTGGCTGTCACGCGACCAGACGTTGCCTACTCTGTACATGTCCTATCTCAATTTATGCAAGCACCAAAGGAGGCACATTGGGAAGCAGCTTTGCGAGTAGTGAGATATTTGAAGAAGTGTCCGGGCCAAGGTATACTACTTCGGTCGGACAGTGCGTTGCAGTTGGAGGGGTGGTGCGACTCGGATTGGGCAGGGTGTCCAATGACGCGTCGGTCGGTGACTGGATGGTTTGTGTCACTTGGTATGTCGCCAGTTTCTTGGAAGACCAAGAAACAGCATACTGTTTCTCGGTCGTCTGCTGAGGCAGAATATCGGTCGATGGCAGCTCTGACGTGTGAGTTGAAGTGGTTGAAACAACTACTACGCGACTTGGGGGTGACACACGACCAAGGCATGAGGATGTATTGCGACAGTCAGTCTGCGTTGCATATTGCACAGAATCCGGTGTTCCATGAAAGGACAAAACACATCGAGTCAGATTGTCATTTCATTCGAGATGCAATCAAGGAAGGGATCATCAGTCCGTCGTACGTGTCGACGAAGGTTCAGTTAGCAGATATCTTCACCAAAGCGTTGGGGAAGGCGCAATTTGAGTTTTTTTTGAACAAGATGGGCATTCGAGATCTACATGCTCCACCTTGAGGGGGGATGTTAAGATATGTTAAGATATTAGATATTATTCTGTGAATATTCTGTAGAGTCCTAACTATGGTGAGTTACCTAATGTGTACCTAGGGTTTAGGTAACTGAGTTGTACTATATATACGTATGTTATTAATGAGAATGATACGAGATTACACAATATTTGACAGTTTATAATTTTACATTAACTCTTAAGAACTATATAAAAGAGATCTGATTGGGGTATAAGAAAAAGAAAAGAGGGAGATGGGGTTTATGTTTGATGACCACTTATTCCAGCGCCAAAGCCTTAATCCTCTCTACGTTCACTGCCTTCAAATACAAACAACAAAAAAGAAACTAATTAAGAAGAAAGATCGGTAGCCTGTTGAGGTTGCTGTTAAATGGAAACCTGAAATAGACATAAGTGAAAAACTAGTAACCTGAAACTGTAAAACCTAATATGGTGAGTCTGAGAGTTTGAATTTCAGTTATTTCACGCAATCATAATCTCACAAGAAGATTTTTAGATGGTGGTACAATTAGTTGATCTTTTAGGTGTTGTTGTTCTGATATACCTTTTTTTATGCAAGCAAGGCAACCGAATTAAAACAAATAAAAATCAGGGAGGTTTGTCCTCCATAAGTACAAACATAACAAAAACATCATCTTGTTCAAGGTCTAGTCTATTAAGATTACAATCCGAATTTGCTCTACACATTTTAGCTAAACAATCAGCAGCCTTGTTTGTCTCTCTTCCCTCATACTCCACTCTAATGCCCGACATTTGAGAAATCAACTCCCTGCAATTTTCTTCAAGTAAATAGTTTTCATCTTTAGCAATTGAAGCATTAAGAATATACTCCACTGCTAGTTTCGAATCCGAACACACTATGATCTTTGTCTAATCTTTCTGACGAAGAATTTGAAGGCCAACAAGGATGGCTTTCAATTCTCCCATGAGTGCAGATTTCAATCAGCAAAGTTGCTGGAAACATGGTCTGCTAAGTGCTGATATTCCTGGCCTACTAAGTTCTGATATTTCTGGTCTGCTTAGTTCTGAACTTCAGTTTGTTGATCTAGTTTAGTTTGTTGCTGTGTTCAGTAATGTTCTACATGTTTATATATAACATGAAATGCATATTGACTCGTGTGTTATGTTCCAAAGTTGACCATGTTGGCTGTCGACTGCTTCTTTCTCTGTTGTTTTTCTAAGTTGTTTGGCTCTGTACTGTTGATCAGGTCTGTGATCAAGTCTGTTGATCAGGTCTGTGATCTGTACTGTTGTCTTCCTGATCTGTACTATTCTCTTTCTGATATGTCTTTCTGATTTGTACTGTTGTGTTTCTGATTTGTACTACATATAAGATATTTGACTGTCAAATTGACAGTTGTATTCTATCAATACCAAAACTTGTATGTTTATATGATTTTCGTGAAAATGACAAAAAAATTGTTGCGCCCATCTATTCCATCCGAGGTGTAATATAAGGCCATGCTAAAGAGAATAGTGAATTCATGGACGAGACAACAAGACAGCTTAAAGAAACAACAACAGATGCTATGAAGGCTATGCAAGCTCATATTCTTTTCCTAAATGAAAAAATCATTTTGCGCAAATCTTGAATGTTGATTATTAGAAGAAATTACATTGATATTTTTGGCTTGTTGGTTGAAACACATTTGGAATATTAGTTTAGCAAATAGAGTTTTTTTTTCCAGTGATAGCACGTACACAACTCTCATATTTAGGTGGATTACAAAGTGCATATAGGTTGTATATATTATGCAATTTTGATGGGATGAAACTTCTTTTGTAGGCTTTGAATTGATATGTTAATGAAAGTTTTTATTATTTATTCATTGTTGTAATCATTGCATCAAAAGCTTTGATTTAAATTTATTTTAGAATTTGAAAATAGAGCAGGTAATGTAATGAAAGCAATGAAAAAGTTATTTTGTTGCTAGGTTTGGCAACCAAAAAAATACCTAGTGCAAATTTTGTTGCTAGTTTAATAGTATGTTTCAATTATTAACAACTTAAAGAAATAATGCGTTGCCATTATTTGCAACAGAAATAAATAATATGTAGTTAATGATAGCAGCCAAATGAATAATTTGTTGCCATTTTTGGCAACCAAAAATAAATAATTCGTTGCCTTTCTTGGCAACCAAATATAAATAATTTGTTGCTACTATTAGCAACCAAGTAAATAATTTGTTTCTTCTACTAGAAACTAAAATAAAATATTTGGTGCCTTTTTTTTTAGCATTTTTAGCAACTAATGTTAATAAGTACTGTAGTTGCTACCGTTGTTTAATAGTTCGTTGCTATTTCTAACAATCAAAGTAAATAATCCGTTGCTAGGGTTGGCAACGTATTCCTAGACATGGCAACGAATGTGGCAACCATATTTGAATGATGCAAAATGACAACAAAATAGTTTGAGATTTAGTTGCTAATATCATATGGCAACCTACGTTTTAGTAACCATTATTTTTCGTTTCCAATCCGTTGCTAACTAGACTTGGAAACGGATTTCTTCAAGATAGCAACTGTTCCGGTGTTGTAAAGATGGAAACAATGGGCTTCGAATGAAGGCCCCTTTGTATGTGTTGAAGATCTTGCTTGTTTGAATGAGTAGAGTCCGAATTCACCTGCACAAGAGCAAAGTCACTAGCCTCGGGGGTGTTTCCGAGGAAAGCCCCTCCGATGCCTAAGTAAGAACGATGCTCGGATTCTAGAGAGAAGTTCTCTAGAAGAGTAGTCTTAAGGCGATAAATTGGACGTACCTTGAGGTGTGAGCCTTGGCGGCCTATTTATAATGTTTGCATAATAAATGCCCATAGGTCATTTATTGCTATTGGGCCTTGGGCCTTAATGGATGGCTGAATAGCCATTGGTAGGTTTGATGCTGTTGTTTAGAGCCATTGGGCTTTGGACTTAGTGGCCCAATTGAGAGTCAATTGGGAGCCCAAACAACATGCCCCCCAGACCCGGTCCATTTAGAATTAAATGGGTGGGTTTCCAGCTGTCAGAAGTCCGAAAGTTCCCTCTCTTTTTTGAAAAGGGATGATTTGCATTGATGACAAGTGTTGGGAGTTGTATTGTGTTGTGGAGATCGTGGGTTGAGGAAGTTGATGCGCCCCTTTTCTTTTCTATAAATACGGGGTGCTTTGCTCTTTTCGAACTTTTTACTCCTTCTTTCAAACCCATTCTCTCTCTAAATTCCGGCGATCGCAGTGCAATTTGTTTCTTCAGATCTACGAAATTCGGCCAACTTTAGACTTCGGGAACTTGTGTTGTTCGTTTTATCGGCGAATTCCGCTTCGGAAAAAGGTAATTTGTTTCTGAATTCTCCTTTTTTCTTCGTTTTTCCTTCTACCCCTCAATCTCAACCCTAGACCGAGAATTCGCGGCCATGGCAAAGAATAGGGGCAAGAGCAAGTTCGTCGTTGGCTCCTCTAGTGAGAGGGAGAACGTGCCTTCGGGAAGGTTACCGAAAACTTCGAGGGGTCGGCCTTCGGAGAGGCCGGTGGAGAGGCGTTCGACTGGTTGGGATGCTTCAAAAGATGATGTTGTCGGCGGGTCTAGCGTGTCTGAACGCGCAACTTCTGGTAAGAAAGCTGGTTCTTCGGGTGTGCGCCGCTCTTACCCTGAGTTTCCAGTTCATTGGACTGAAGCTGATCCGCAGGGCAAGTATGCCCCGATTCTGCATGAGACCACTAAGATCGATGGTCCCTTGGAAAAATCGGTCAGTGGTGACTGGTTGGTGGAGGCGAAGCTGGGGAACTACCATCGGAGAGCCGAAGAGTTATACGGAATCCAGCACGCCTTGGGGTACTAGTGCGAGCTTCTCGACCAGGAGCGTCCTCGGGTGACTCATCCGCCGAGGGGGTTCATCTCTGTGTATACTCATCATTTGGAGAACGGTCTCCGCTTTCCTTTGGATCCCTTCGTTTCCGAGCTCCTGGTGTCGTACAACATCAGTTTGGCCCAGCTTACCCCCAAATCTATGAGGCACATCATCGGATTTAGATGGGTGTGCGATTTTATTAACTTTCCATGCTCTGTTGCCGTGTTTCGGGATCTGCACGATCTGTCTTTCAACCAC
Organism: Spinacia oleracea; assembly: GCF_020520425.1. Classification (NCBI taxonomy): domain Eukaryota; kingdom Viridiplantae; phylum Streptophyta; class Magnoliopsida; order Caryophyllales; family Amaranthaceae; genus Spinacia; species Spinacia oleracea. Next base: position 174,483,569 of record NC_079490.1, on the reverse strand, counting down.
GCTTCCAAGGGGGATGGGTATGGTTGGTGGACCATCATCAACAAAAGATCCCGAAGGAAGGGGGAGCCGAACTACATTACGGCCTACCCTTACCTCAGCTCTGATCATAATTGGAAGACGGAGTGGTTGTTCGTTCGTGTGCCGACAGATCCGAAGCATCCACATTTTTACCGCCCTCCGAAGTGGTTTGTGACTCCTGATCCTGATATGCGAAGCGTGGCTGCTCCGGATCGGAACCATCACCACTACGTGGATCTCCTCCAGTGGTTTTTGGCTCGGGAGGACAACTACAAACTGCCGTCCAACTGGCTCCCGAACCTCAACTATATCTTGCGGGAGGACATTCTTGCTGTTGCCGGTCTCAGCAGGATTTTTGACAGGGGTAGGTGTCTTTCGGCTGGGACCGTGCTTTAGTAAGTTTGTCCTCCTCCTTTTTGTCTCGTTTTATTGACTTTGTTTTGTGCTTTGTTTCTGCAGAGTACGGCTTTAGCTGCGTTGATCCTGTGGTCTTGGGCATTTCTTTGGATCTGAAGACCATTTACGACTCGGCCCCTGATTACAAGTTCGGGAAGGAGAATCCTCGTAATCCTCGCTTGAAGGATTACGTGCTGTCTCCGTCGGGTGTCGCTCGGATATCTGAAGTTCGAGCTGATCCGTGGGATTCTGCCTCTTCTCCCGAAGCTGTTCCAGTGAAAGTCGTGCTCCCTGATTTGAGGACAACCTCGGATCCGGTGAGTGTTTCTATATCTCGAATTCTTTTGTTTGTCTTTCTTTCTGGTTGGCCGTCGGCTAACGTCTTGGTCCTGGACCATCTTTTTAGGGTCCTGGGACTGACGCTGTGCCGCGTGCCGTTCCTTCGGTTTCATCTCCGGCTCGGATAGATATCTCTTTATCTAGGAACCGGGTACTTCGCGATTTTTCTTTATTCCTTCCTTTTGTCTTCTTTTACATTTATTGACCCTTGGTCTCCTCTGTTTAGGATCAGCGCAAAAGGAAGGGCAGCACTCTTTTGAGGCCTTCTGCGCATCCGAAGAAAGCGAAGCTTCTCAGTCTTCGGAGAAGGTATTTGTTCTGACTTGGAGTTTTTTGTGGTCCGTTCTCTCTTTTTCTGAAACTGACCTTTGAGCGTTTGCCCTGTAGGAAGCGGTTTCGGAAGTCATGCCTCCTCCCAAAAATCTCCTTCACTTCATGCCCTTGCCAGGGCAGAAGTTGAAGAGTGTGGTGGTTGCGGAACCGCCGCCCGTGGACCAACCGTTGGCTGAGGAAGATACCATCCCCTCTCCGCTGAAGCCGTCTGCTGCTTTAGGGATCGAGATCCAGGATATAACCAAGGTGATGGAGGCAATTGAAGCCGACCTTGTTCCTGGCTCGGATGTCCCTATTGTGGACGAGCAGAAGGAAGAATCTGCTGACGTTTCTCTCGAAAGGGAGAAAAGTCCAGATAAGGAGATGGTGGATCTCACCGAAGCTCACATACAGGTTCCCGAAGCTGAGAAGGAGGTCCCTTCTGCTGAGGAGGAGCAACCCGAGCAGGGTCTGACGAGGAAGAGGCGCCACTCGACCTTGGGCTCTACTTCGACCTCGGCCCTGGATAGACTGATCCACGCTGACCCTTGCTCGGATGTTCCGCTGAAACGGATCCCCGAGGAGGTAAGGGAGGCGATGGCTCGCTATGCTAGAGCTCCGGTTTTGGGGGAGAACCCCATGGCTCACGTGGGATCTTTGGTGGGTCCCGAAGCTGCACGGGAGAATCTTCTTCGGGCCAACCCGCAGTAGAGGGTTCCTGGAGCTGAGGAGAGGAACCCAGCTATGATGGCCCAATATTATCTGAATGAGGTAAGTGTTGGAAATTCTGTTTTGAGTTCCGTTTTTGGTTTGTTGTTTTCTCCTTTCCTCATCTTTTCTCGCCTTTTCTTCTTTCCCAGGCTGTTTTCTGGTCCTCGTTCGCTTCCGAGTGCAGCTCGGTTGAGGAGAGGCAACTGAGGAGGTATCAGGAGGCTTATGCTCGTGATATCCCTGTCTTGGACCAGAAGGCTGGGCAGCTCTTCGCCGAGATGGTGGACCTCAAGCAACTGTACCTTCAGTACAGTCGTGAGGCTAGGGAATCGGCTGAGCAGATCGGGGCCGAAGTTGGGAAGCTTATTTTCCGAGTCGAGGAGGATGCTGAAAAGATAGCTTCCTTCGACAAGGAGAGGAAAGAAATGGCCGCCAAGTTTGCGAGCGAACTTGAAGAAAAGGACAGTCTTCTCACGGAGATGACTTCTAAATTTGAGGCGGCCATTAAGCAGAGCCAGGAAGCGGAGGCGAGGCTTCAGCAGTTTGTCAAACATCGGGAGATTGTTCAGAACCAAGCTGACAAGGTGCCCGTTCTTCAGCTGAAGATCCGAGAGAAGGATGCTGCCATTCGGAAATTGGAGCAAGAGAGAGTTGACCTCTACACTGCTGATCAGTGTAGGGAGCAATACTGGAATGGCATCCTGGGTGCTCGGCGGATGTTCGCGAAGCATATGCCTCATTTCCCTTGGAATGAGAAGGTTCCGCTCTGGATGAGGGCCCAGGATCACTTGGTGGAGTGCCAGGCCGATCGAGACGAAGCTGAAGCTGAGCGCCAAGCTGCTCTTGCAGAGGCTCGGGCCCAGAAGGCGACTTCCGAAGGTGATACTACTGCTGGGGGTTCTTCGAAGGATGCTCCCCTGGGGGAAGCTCCTGAGACTCCCAAGAGTTAGGGATTCGGGCAGTCGTCTTCTTCAGAGTCGGTCGGTTCCAGTTGAGGACTTCCGAACATGTGCTTGCCTTTCCCCCTTTTGCCTCGGCGCTGCGTTGTACTCATTTCTTTTTGTTTTCTTTAGTACTTCGGTAGGCCGGTATTGTCTGTTGATGGCTGCCGATTTTAACTGTTTCATTTTGTTTTCAATTTTTGAGGCTTTCGATGTATTTGTACTCCCCCCAAATATTGAATAAAAAATGAATGTTTGTTACTTGGCTGCTTCTTTTCAACTTGTACTTTCGCAATTTTAGGTCTTTAAATCCGTAGATTTCTCGAGCTCCTCTTTCTGTAGACTTGCTAAAAACCTTTTGATCTTGCGAGCTCTTTAAATCCGTAGATCTGTTAAGAGACTTTTTTAACTTTGCGAGTTCTTCAAATCCGTAGATCTGCTAAGAGACTCTTTGATTTTGTGAGTTCTTCAAATCCGTAGATCTGCTAAGAGACTCTTTAGTTTTGCGAGTTCTTCAAATCCGTAGATCTGCTAAGAGACTCTTTAGTTTTGCGAGTTCTTCAAATCCGTAGATCTGCTAAGAGACTCTTTAGTTTCCAGACTCTTCAAATCCGTCGATCTGCTCAGAGGTTTGGATTGTTCTTCCGATCTCTTGTGGTTCGGAAACCTGGGCAAGAGATCGCTAGTCTGCCTCTTAGTTATGCCTTCGGCGATCCGTGGATCTGAGCCGGAGTTTTATAACTTGATTCGAGCGACTGTTTGTTGCGAACAAATTTTATTAGGGTACCGCGAATCCGAGGATTCTGGACGATTCCCTGAAGTGTATGATTTGGTTATTTCTTGCATTTTATCAAGGAATGGGCAAAGTCAATCCTGTTTTTAGTCTCGGATTGATCAGATCCGAGGCTGCATGTATATATAAAGGGACAATAAATATAGAGATAAGTTTAATGAAACTCATGGTGCCAATGGCTTTCCTCTTCTCATCAAACAACTTACTTGGTTTACAGACAGAGATCATACAAAATATTTCTTGAGAACATCAGTATTCCAATGGTTCTTCAAAATTGTTCCATCTAACTGTTTCAGCATAAACGTGCCTGGCCTTTTTTCGGAATGGATGATGTATGGTCCTTCCCAAGTGGCTGAGAGTTTGCCATGGATCCGTCCTTTCAGAACCGAGGCGGCGTTTCTGAGTACTAGATCACCGACTTTTAGGGGTCTGGCGTTGACTCTTCGGTTGTAATGCTTGTTGACCCTTTGCAAATAGGCTGCGTTGAGTGTCCTTGCATCGTTCCGAGCTTCGTCCAGTAGGTCGAGAGCTTCGGATAGAAGTTGGTTGTTGCTCTCTCCTTGGAGCCCATCATACCTGTTGTATGCCTGGATCCTCAGGCTTTCTGTTCCGATTTCCACAGGGATTACAGCTTCGGATCCGTATACAAGGTGGAACGGTGTTTGCCCGGTAGCTTCTTTCTCAGTGGTCCGAAGGGACCATAGCGTTCCGGGTAGCTCTTCTAACCATTTGTTTTTGTCATCCTCGACTCTTTTCTTGAGTGCATTGAGGATGAGTTTGTTAGCAGCTTCGGCTTGCCCGTTGCTTTGTCGGTGACAGACTGCCGAGTACGCTAGGTGTATGCCGAACTGTTTGCACCATTTTTGCAACGGGGTGTTGTCGAACTGTTTCCCGTGGTCGAAGACCATCAGTCTGAAGGAAATAATGCCCTTGGTCCAAGTATGCATTCTATGTTAAGTCTAATAAATGCGGTTCAGTATTAATTAACAAGTTAATAATTCAGTGAGATCAAGTGAGCTGAATGCCTAGCTAGAGGCCGCTTCAGTTCAAGTGGAATTAATGATATTAATCCACAGCTTACTCTTGACTGAACCCGTAGGGTCACACAAATAGTACGTAAACGGATCAAGTATTTAATGGCATTAAATACTCCATCTATGAATATTCGGAACCGACGGATCTTGGTTTCAGTGGGAGCTAAGATCGTCACAGGCAAGAAATGAATACTCCGGAAACGATGATATTGCCGGAAACGGAAATATGGATCGTATCGGAAATATGAATATTATCCAAGTCGTAGATGTTGCCGGAAACGGAAACATGGTACGTATCGGAAAATATTATTGGAAATGGAAATATTACCAGAATCGGAAATATTGCCGGAAACGGAAATATTGTCAGAATCGGAAATATTGCCGGAATCGGAAAATAATTCCGGAAACGGAAATATTAAATATTTGTTCGAAACGGAAATTAATTCCGGAATCGGAAATATTAAATATTGTTCGTATCGGAAATAGATTCCGGAAATGGAAATTTAATCGGAAGCGTATCGTACGAATTAGCATCGGACGAGGCTTGCCGGACGAAGGCCCAGCACGAAGCCGGGGCCATCGCCCAGCAAGCATGCACGCCACAAGCCCAGCCAAGGGAGCGCCCAGGCCTACCGCAAGGCAGGCCCAGCGCGCGCCAAGGGCCACGGCTGCGTGGGCCGTGCTGCGCGGGCTGCTGCTCGCACGCGCATGGGCAGCCCTTGTGGCTGCCGTGTGTGTGTGAGTTTGTGCTCATGCGTGATTCCTGAATCTACAAGAGTCAGTGTATGATTAAATTTCTATTCCTAATTGGATAAATTAATTAAATAGAATTCATGTAGGATTCTAATTCCAATTAATTCGCATCCTACTAGGATTACGATTCCTTTTCCATAACTCTATAAATAAAGGCCTAGGGGTCATAATTTATACATAAGTTTCAAAGTATTCAAAAGTGAGTTTTTTGAGAGAAAATTAAAACACATCTTGCTCATAAAAGTGCCGAATTTTCTAGTACCTTAAGGGCGATTCTAGTTGGTCAATCTTAAGGCGGATCCGGACGTGCTGTGGACTATCTACGGAGGGACGACACTTGGAGTCCTAAAAGACTTGTTCTTGTTCGGTTCGGGCGCAGCTAGGGAAGGCACGCGACAAATAGTATGCATCTAAATTATGCTATATGATTATGTGTAAATAATATGTTTCCTGGGTTAATGGTTGTTTCCGCATGATCTATGTAAATGTCATATGTATCATAACCTAACAGTGGTATCACGAGCCCCTTATTATTTTCATAATCTAAATTGCATGAACATGGTTAAATATTACAAATTTGCAAGAATTAAAAGGGGTGATTAATTTTCGTAATTGTTAATTAATTGCAAATTGCGTTTATTTAATTATACGTACGCAGTTTTTCGGCAGTTTCTTCATTACTCATCCGAATTGAGTGATTTTTGTGTCAATTCCGCATGTAAAAGGCATTCTAAAATTTTGACAAAAATAGAATTTTTCTGCCGAACCCAGAATTCTCAAATTCGAAGCCTAACTATGACTTTTCGAAGGTTTTAGTTTTTCGAATGCAAAATTTCGTAAATTTAAGATGTTAAATTAAATATTTGCGATTCCTGTTAATAAATCTTGAATTTTTGATTGACCTACTGCATATGTTTAACAAGTTTGAATGCCTAGTCTTGTTAATTATGCAATCTAATTTGTAATTATGATTAATTTGTTGAAAATTAGAATAATTTAGAATTAATTTGATTTTCATAATTAATTGTAATTTAATTAGAAACCTATGATTAAAAACCACCATAAAAATTGTAAATTTACGATAAATTTTAAATTTTTATGACCTAGACTTGAATCCATAACAATCGGAAATCAATTGGATAATAAATTTTCGATTTTTCGCCCTAAAATTATGAAATTAATAATATTTATTAATTTGTCATTAATTTTAAATATAAATTTTAAATTTTTATGCGATTCGTTCAAATAACTTGCACGCACGAAGCAATGGACGCTTCGTGTTACCCTTAAGGGGTGTTGTATAATGCGGGCATGCGACGACGAGCAAGGGAGCTCGTCGCCCGTGCGGCACGAATGCAATGAGCAAGGGCGTAGTGCACGAGCACAAGGCAGCAGCCTTGCCTTGTGTCGTGTGCCACGAGCAATGAACGAATGGGCATGGGCGAAGGGCGAGCCAAGGCAGTCGCGTGTGGGCAGCAAGCGAGCTGCACCACAACGCGCGCTGCCTCGCACAAGTGCGCGCAGCCTCGCGCGCAGCGAGCGCAAGCTCGCGTGCCACGAGCGCTGCGCCCAGCACTGCTCGCGCGCGCAGCGCGCGATGTCGCTCGCCCAGCGAGCGATGTCGCGCCCCAGCGAGCGATGGCTCGCGCGCACAGCGAGCGAGCCAGCGCGCCCAGCGAGCGATCTCGCGCGCGCGCACTGCGAGCGATAGCTCGCGTGCGATGGGGCGCTGTGCGGAGGCTTGCGATAGGACAGCAGCAGCTATGCGACGAGCGCATGAGCTGCGCGCACATAGCCAGCAATGGCTGTGTGCGTGCGGCCCATGGGCGTGCAACGCGTAGGGTGTTTGCGTTACGATTAGATCGTTTTGAATGTTTAATTTGAAAATTTCAGTTCACGTAATTTTAATTAATTTTAAAATTAATAATTTGAATTAATTTCTTGGATTTTAATTTTGAATATTATAATTATAATAAATGGAATTTATTCTAATTATTTTACTAAAATTAAAATCATGAATTAATTTAAATGCGACTGAAATTAAATTAAATTTTTGGATTCAATTATAAATTTATATGAGCTTTAAATTTTAATTAAATTTGTATGTTTCCGGTTAGACTAGAAATACAATTTTATGTTTAAAATTAGTAAAGCATATGAATTTATTGGTTTGAGTGGGAGCGCTTTTTAGTCATAAACTCTTGATTAGGTCTACAAATCCTTAAGGTTAAAACAACTCGATTAGAATTAATAAGGACTGAATAATTGGTAGATTATTGGTGCCCTTGATTAATTGCTGCAAATGTTTACGTGATGCATAATGTGTTTTACTAACCAGCTATGTGGGCCATTCATGATAATGAATGGGTGAATGGTATATATTGTATATGTACTGTTTTGCAGGTTATGAAGTGACTAGTATGGCCCAAATAGGATAGAAAATATGGTCTGCGTACCATTAATTTGAATGTAATTGGTCTAAAGCACCAAAGTTATTTTTCAATTCAAAATGGTCTGCGTACCATCAAATAGTTGTAATTAGTTATAGCTTATCCTATTTGAAGAAAATGGTGCCTCCCACGGAGATTTTCAAGACGGACTTTGAAGTCCAAGCTTCAAGATGAAGTCGGGCCATACTAGATCACAAATATCTTATGCATGTTTTAAGTTATTTATTGCTTTAAATATGTCTTAAAATGCATGAGATCAAAAGCTTGATTATGTTGCATGATTAAGGATTTTAGTTCACTTAAAATCTAACCAACATAGTAAGAGCCTTAAGTTCCAAACTTAAAAATTGAGTTAAAAGGTGCCATGCCAAAATATACACTTGCTTGGATATCCTTTACATCGATCTAGTAATAGTTTTTCGCTCAGCGAGGTGTTACTTATTGGTCCTAAAGGGGCAAGGTACACAAATAATTGTGAGTACATGTTAGTTTTGGTGAAACTCAACGATATAAGTAAGGAGTCCTTTTATGTCGTGGCAAATTCGATGGGTTTACCTAATAAGTTCTTAGACGTACCTATCAACCAAGAATAGTTTCTAGACTATTAGCAAAAGGCTTTTGCTTACCTAAGATGTTCTAGGATTAAGTCGACAAACTGTGCTTAGTTCTTCAATGATTTTAGGATCTTGGAATCATTTTATTCACACCTGCCGGAACACATAACTTGAATAAAATGCTTAATAAACATTGAATTATGCATGTATGCTAGAATTTAAGTTTATTAAGAGAAACTGTGAATGGTTATTTATTTGTTTATTCTTTTCAATTGTAGTTTTAATATGGCAAACAACAATTCATTCAACATTCGATCAATTCTCGAAAAGGAGAAGTTGAACGGGAAAAACTTCCTTGACTGGCAAAGGAACTTGCAAATAGTTCTTATGCAGGAAGAAAAGGAGTATGTCCTAGAAGAGGCGATGCCCGAAGCCGCAGGCGACGGGGTCACTCAGGCAGCCCTCAATCGTTGGATTGATGCCAACAAGGATGTGAAATGTCTAATGCTCGCCACCATGAGTGCGGATCTGCAGAAAACGTTCATCAACTCAGATGCTTTCACAATCATCAGTGAGTTGAAGAACATGTTCCAAGATCTGGCTCGAGTCGAAAGATTCGAGACTCATAGGCAAATTCTTGAGACCAAGCTTAAGAAAGGCGAGCCCGTAAGTCCACATGTTCTCAAAATGATTGGACTCATTGAGAATATGAGTCGGCTGGATCAGCAATTTTCTCAGGAAATGGCTATAGACACCATCCTCCATTCTCTTCATAGCGGGTATGATCAGTTCAAACTGAACTACAGTATGAATAGTCTGGACAAAACGCTCACTGAGCTTCACGGTATGCTGAAGACCGCTGAAAAGACGCTCAAAAGTGATAAGCAGGATGTGCTTATGGTGCGTGGGGGCAAGTTCAAGAAATCTGGAAAGAAGAGGAATGCTAAGAAAGGTGGCAACAAGGCCAGCCCAACTAAGCAAACTGGCGCCAAATCTGCAAAGAGGAAGGTCAGTCAACCCACTTCTGAATCCGAATGCTTCTACTGCAAGAAGAAGGGGCATTGGAAGAGAGATTGCTTGAAGCTAAAGGAAGATCAGAAGAACGGAACAGTCGTTCCATCTTCAGGTATTTTCGTTATAGACTGTATACTTGCTAATTCAACTTCTTGGGTATTAGATACAGGTTGTGGCTCACACTTATGTTCCAATCCACAGGGACTAAGAAGAAGTAGAAAGTTAAGCAAGGGAGAAGTCGACCTACGAGTGGGAAATGGAGCACGGATTGCTGCATTAGCCGTAGGAACTTACTATTTGTCGTTGCCCTCCGGGCTAGTTTTGGAACTGGAAGAATGTTTCCATGTTCCAAGTCTTACTAAAAACATCATTTCAGTTTCTTGCTTAGATGCTAAGGGATTTTCCTTTATAATAAAAGACAATAGTTGTTCGTTTTATTTTAAAGAGATGTTTTATGGATCTGCTAGATTAGTCAATGGACTTTATTTATTAGATCACGACAAACAAGTATATAACATAAATACCAAAAAGGCCAAAAAGAATGATTCAGATCTCACCTATCTGTGGCATTGTCGATTAGGCCATATAAACTTGAAACGCTTAGAAAGACTTCAAAGGGAAGGAATTCTAGAACCATTTGACTTAGAGGATTATGGTAAATGCGAATCATGTTTACTTGGCAAAATGACAAAGCAACCTTTCTCTAAAGTCGGAGAAAGAGCAAATGAACTATTGGGTTTAATCCATACAGATGTATGTGGACCAATGAGTACAAATGCTAGAGGTGGTTTCAGCTACTTTATCACTTTCACTGATGACTTCAGTAGGTATGGTTATGTCTACCTAATGAAGCATAAGTCTGAATCCTTTGACAAATTCAAGGAATTTCAGAGTGAAGTAGAGAATCAATTAGGCAAGAAGATTAAGGCACTGCGGTCTGATAGAGGCGGTGAATATCTGAGCTATGAATTTGATGACCATCTGAAAGAATGTGGAATTCTATCAGAATTGACTCCTCCTGGAACACCACAATGGAACGGTGTGTCAGAACGGAGGAACAGAACCTTGCTAGACATGGTCAGGTCAATGATGGGTCAGGCCGAACTTCCATTAGAATTTTGGGGACATGCACTAAATACAGCTGCACTCACTATAAATAGAGCTCCGTCTAAAGCTGTCGAAAAGACTCCATACGAATTATGGTTTGGAAAACCTCCAAATGTGTCTTTTCTTAAGATTTGGGGATGTGAAGTATACGTCAAACGATTAATTTCAGACAAACTTCATCCAAAATCTGACAAATGTATCCTTGTGGGCTATCCAAAGGAAACAAAGGGGTATTACTTCTACAATACATCTGAGAACAAAGTGTTTGTTGCTCGAGATGGTGTCTTTTTGGAGAAGGATCACATTTCCAAAATGACAAGTGGGAGAAAAGTAGACCTCGAAGAAATTCGAGTCGAACAACAAACTCTAGAGAATGCTCAAGATGACATTCAAGATGAAACTCAGAGATCTTTAGAAGAATCTGGTGAGAATCATGGTCAATCTAGAAATGTTACCCCGCGTAGATCGCAAAGATATAGATCTCAACCGGAAAGGTACTTAGGTATTTTGACGAACGAGAGCTATGACGTTCTATTACTTGAAAGTGATGAACCTGCGACTTACAAGCAAGCTATGACGAGCCCTAGCTCCAAGCAGTGGCAAGAAGCCATGCAATCTGAATTAGACTCCATGTCTGAAAACCAAGTATGGGATTTGGTCGATTTGCCAGATGGCTACCAAGCCATTGGAAGCAAATGGGTTTTCAAACTGAAAAAGGACAAGGATGGGAAACTTGAAGTTTTCAAAGCTAGATTGGTTGCAAAAGGTTACAGGCAAGTCCACGGTGTGGATTACGATGAAACCTTTTCACCAGTTGCAATGCTAAAGTCTATTCGAATAATGTTAGCAATCGCTGCATATTACGATTACGAAATATGGCAGATGGATGTCAAAACTGCTTTCTTAAACGGCGTTTTAACAGAAACTGTGTTTATGACACAGCCTGAAGGTTTTGAGGATCCAAAGAATGCTAAAAAGGTATGCAAGCTAAAGAAGTCAATCTACGGATTGAAGCAGGCATCCAGGAGCTGGAATATACGTTTTGATGAAGCAGTCAGTGACTTTGGTTTCATCAAGAACGCGGACGAATCTTGTGTATACAAGAAGGTCAGTGGGAGCAAAATTGCTTTCCTAGTATTATATGTCGACGACATATTGCTTATCGGAAATGACATTCCTATGTTGAACTCTGTCAAGATTTGGCTTGGGAAATGTTTTTCGATGAAGGATCTAGGAGAAGCACAGTACATATTGGGCATCAAGATTTACAGAGATAGATCTAAAAAGATGATTGGACTTAGTCAAAGCACTTATATCAATAAGGTGCTTGATAGGTTCAAAATGGCGGACTCCAAGCGAGGCTACCTACCCATGTCTCATGGAATGACTCTAAGCAAGACTCAGTGCCCAAAAACACTTGATGAGCGTAGACGAATGAATGGGATTCCATATGCATCATTGATTGGTTCAATAATGTATGCTATGATATGTACACGCCCGGATGTTGCGTACGCACTCAGTGCTACTAGCAGATACCAGTCAGACCCAGGAGAGGCGCATTGGACTGCTGCCAAGAACATTCTGAAGTACCTGAAAAGGCACAAAGATGACTTCCTGGTCTATGGTGGAGATGATGAATTAATTGTTAAAGGCTATACGGACGCAAGTTTCCAAACCGACAAAGATGATTTCAGATCACAGTCTGGGTTTGTCTTCTGCCTCAACGGAGGAGCAGTAAGCTGGAAAAGTGCTAAGCAAAGCACCATTGCGGATTCTACAACTGAAGCGGAGTACATTGCTGCACATGAAGCAGCAAAGGAAGCTATATGGCTAAGGAAGTTCATAGGAGAACTTGGTGTAGTCCCCTCCATTAAAGGACCAATAGCCCTGTATTGTGATAATAACGGAGCTATTGCACAGGCAAAAGAGCCTAGACACCACCAGAGAGTCAAGCATGTACTTCGTAGATTTCACCTTCTACGAGAGTTCGTTGAAAGAAAAGAAGTCGAGATAAGCAAAATTGGAACTGATGACAACATATCAGATCCATTAACTAAACCTCTGCCGCAAGCGAAGCACAACTCGCACACTGCAGCTATGGGAATCAAGCATATTGGAGAATGGCTTTGATGTCTCTGTTTAATGTTTTAAAGTTTTAGAGTTTAAATCTTTGTAAAACATTATTGGTTAATCATTCACAATAAATGAAAGAAATTCATTTTTCCATTTAATTTGTGGTTTATTAAATGATGAGTCCCTTCAATTTGACGATATATTCAAGATAGACTGTCAGGACCAGTCCTGTGACTAAGAAATGTCTATCAAGTGAACTTGAATGTCAAAGGTTGATAATGGTCCCTAATCGGAGTTTTCTATAAAATTGGACGCATAGAAAACGTTAGACGATTAGAGTGCAAGATGACTAGTAGTTCTGTTTCTTGAACTATGTGGACATGGCAATGTCATAATCATTTGCATAGATACTTACTTTGGGAAGACTAGTATCGGACAAGACCTATGAAACTTTACTGTAAGAGATGAAAGTCTGTCATAAGTAAATTTCATTAAATTATTAGACACTAAATCCTCAATACCTGAGTGATTTGAGATTACTTGTTTGAGAACTGGTTGCTTTGACGTTGACCAACCGTCGCACCGTAAAAGGAGGCTATAAAGGCAACGCTCAGGTAATCACCTATCAAACGAAGTCTAATCTCAAGATCGCAAGATTGGGATTGTCCTCCCATAAATCGGGATGAGATGCTTAAAAGTTGTACAAGGCCACTCGGAGAGCTAGAAACTGTGAAATGCATGGCCGTGCTCGGATGAATCATAGGCTATGATTATCTGTTTATTTGATCAGCTGAACTCTGAAACCGAGGAACACCTCTGGACATAATAAGGATGACAACTCTTACCTTATGTTCAAGAGCAAGCATCGAGCGACAAAGGAATTAGGAAATGCACACTTGTCCCTAAGGACAAGTGGGAGACTGAAGGAAATAATGCCCTTGGTCCAAGTATGCATTCTATGTTAAGTCTAATAAATGCGGTTCAGTATTAATTAACAAGTTAATAATTCAGTGAGATCAAGTGAGCTGAATGCCTAGCTAGAGGCCGCTTCAGTTCAAGTGGAATTAATGATATTAATCCACAGCTTACTCTTGACTGAACCCGTAGGGTCACACAAATAGTACGTAAACGGATCAAGTATTTAATGGCATTAAATACTCCATCTATGAATATTCGGAACCGACGGATCTTGGTTTCAGTGGGAGCTAAGATCGTCACAGGCAAGAAATGAATACTCCGGAAACGATGATATTGCCGGAAACGGAAATATGGATCGTATCGGAAATATGAATATTATCCAAGTCGTAGATGTTGCCGGAAACGGAAACATGGTACGTATCGGAAAATATTATTGGAAATGGAAATATTACCAGAATCGGAAATATTGCCGGAAACGGAAATATTGTCAGAATCGGAAATATTGCCGGAATCGGAAAATAATTCCGGAAACGGAAATATTAAATATTTGTTCGAAACGGAAATTAATTCCGGAATCGGAAATATTAAATATTGTTCGTATCGGAAATAGATTCCGGAAATGGAAATTTAATCGGAAGCGTATCGTACGAATTAGCATCGGACGAGGCTTGCCGGACGAAGGCCCAGCACGAAGCCGGGGCCATCGCCCAGCAAGCATGCGCGCCACAAGCCCAGCCAAGGCAGCGCCCAGGCCTACCGCAAGGCAGGCCCAGCGCGCGCCAAGGGCCACGGCTGCGTGGGCCGTGCTGCGCGGGCTGCTGCTCGCACGCGCATGGGCAGCCCTTGTGGCTGCCGTGTGTGTGTGAGTTTGTGCTCATGCGTGATTCCTGAATCTACAAGAGTCAGTGTATGATTAAATTTCTATTCCTAATTGGATAAATTAATTAAATAGAATTCATGTAGGATTCTAATTCCAATTAATTCGCATCCTACTAGGATTACGATTCCTTTTCCATAACTCTATAAATAAAGGCCTAGGGGTCATAATTTATACATAAGTTTCAAAGTATTCAAAAGTGAGTTTTTTGAGAGAAAATTAAAACACATCTTGCTCATAAAAGTGCCGAATTTTCTAGTACCTTAAGGGCGATTCTAGTTGGTCAATCTTAAGGCGGATCCGGACGTGCTGTGGACTATCTACGGAGGGACGACACTTGGAGTCCTAAAAGACTTGTTCTTGTTCGGTTCGGGCGCAGCTAGGGAAGGCACGCGACAAAGAGTATGCATCTAAATTATGCTATATGATTATGTGTAAATAATATGTTTCCTGGGTTAATGGTTGTTTCCGCATGATCTATGTAAATGTCATATGTATCATAACCTAACACAGTCTTGGTATGCCGAACCTTGTGATGATGTTCTGCCATATGAACTTGCGGACCTGAGGTTCGGTGATGGAGGAGACAGCTTCGGCTTCGATCCATTTGCTAAAATAGTCGACTCCTACAATCAACCACTTTTTCTGGTTCGTCGCTGAGGGGAAGGGACCAATGATGTCTAACCCCCACTGTGCGAATGGTAAGGGATACAGTGTTGATTGTAGGGTTTGAGCTGGTTGATGGATGGCTGATGCGAACTTTTGGCATTTCTCGCATTTCCTTGCCATCTGCTTTGCCTCGGAAACCATAGTGGGCCACCAGTACCCAGCCCGAAGAGCTTTATGTGCCAATGTCCTGCCTCCGATGTGGTTTCCGCATATCCCGAGGTGGATTTCCCTTAGGATGTAGTCAGCGTCTGTTGGACCCACACATTTTAGCAGCGGAGCAGAGAATGATTTCCTCATGAGCTCTCCTTCGGCGCTGATGATGAACCACTTGTTGAATCTTTTCAGTTTTCTTGCCTGCAGCTTATCCTCGGGAAGTTCTCCCCTTTCTTTGTATGCAACTACTGCGTCCATCCAGCTGGGTTCGGTACGTAAGCTGCATACTGTGGTGGGTGGCAAGTCAATGCTTCTCTCTTGGTGAACCTCCACGTGGACCGACCTGTTTAGGTCGATGAGTGTTGAGCTTGCGAGTTTTGATAGTGCGTCTGCTTGCGTGTTTTGTCCTCGGGGGATGAGAATGACTTCAAAGGATCTTAACTTTGACGTTAAGGATTTAATTTTTGCTAAGTAAGCTGTCATGCTGGGCCATTTGGCCTCATACTCCCCTCGGATCTGGTTGGCTACAAGCTGGGAATCAGTTTTGAGGCAAACATGCTCGGCCTCCAGGGATAAACAAAGCTCTATCCCTGCGATTGCGGCCTCATATTCGGCCTCGTTGTTAGTTGCTTTGAAGCCGAACTTCAATGCATACTCTATGCTTTTCCCCGTCGGGGGGATTAGTACAACTCCTGCTCCTGAGCCGTTTATTGTGGAAGATCCGTCAGTGAAGACCTCCCAAGTGCTTTTCGTATCATCCAGCATTTCCTGGTATGAGCACTCGGCCAAGAAGTCTGCCAATGCTTGTGCTTTGATTGCTGTCCTCGGCTGATATTTGATGCCGAACTCTGATAGTTCGAAGGCCCAGGCAGCCAATCTTCCTGACCTCTCTATTTTGTCGAGTACTTTTTCGAGCGGTTGGTCAGTTAGCACTGTGATCTGGTGGGAGTCGAAGTATGGCCTCAGTTTTCGTGCAGCTACCACTACTGCATATGCGACTTTCTCGATGAGTGGGTACCGGGTTTCGGCCCCTGTGAGTGTTCGGCTGGTGAAGTAGATTGGCTGTTGCTTCTTTTCTTCTTCCCGAAGAAGCACTGCGCTGACGGTTCCAGGGCTAACTGCGACATATAGGTACAGGGTTTCCCCCTCCTTTGGTCTGGCCAGTGTCGGCAGTTGAGCTAGGTGGGCTCTGAGTTGCCGAAAAGCTTCTTTTTGCTCCTGTTCCCATATCAGTTCGGGATCCACTTTCCTCGGGACCCCCTTTTTCTTGACTGGTTCTGCTTCTCCTCCGGGGAGGTTCTTTGGTTTCAGTGCTTTGAAGAAGGGGGCTCCCTTGTCCGAGGCTTTTGATATGAACCTTGTTAGTGCGGCTAACCTGCCGGTTAGCCTCTGCACATCTCTCTTGGTCTTCGGCTCGGGTAAATCCAATGCCGCTTGGACTTTGTCTGGGTTCGCATCAATTCCTCTTTCGCTCACCATGAATCCGAGGAATTTCCCTGACTTCACCCCGAAGACGCATTTTTTTGGGTTCAGCTTCATGCTGTATTTCCTCAGATTTCCGAAGGTCTCTGCCAAGTCTTTGACGTGGTCTTCCTCCTTGATGCTTTTTACGATGGAGTCATCCACATAGACCTCCACATTCCTCCCTTTCTGGTCGGCGAAGACGTGATCAACTAGCCTCTGGTAGGTGGCTCCGGCATTTTTCAAGCCGAAAGGCATCATTTTGTAGTTGAACACTCCTGCGCTTGTGATGAACGCTGTCTTTGCTCTGTCATCGGGGTGCATGAATACTTGGTGGTAGCCTGAAAAGGCATCCATGAAGCTGAGCAGTGCATGGCCGCTGGTGGAGTCAACCAATTGATCTATCCTTGGCAGGGGATAGCAGTCTTTGGGGCAGGCTCGGTTCAGTGCTGTGAAATCCACGCACATTCGCCAGGAGCGGTTCGCTTTTTTGACCATCACCACGTTGGCCAGCCATTTCGGATACATGCATGGTTCAATGAATCCGGCCTCCTGCAACTTTTTCACCTCCTCGGCGATGGCTTTGTTTTTCTCCGAGGAGTAGTTCCTCTTTTTTTGCTTGACTGGCCGAGCTTCTGCGTTGACGTCCATCTTGTGACAAATCAGCTTCGGATTTATCCCTGGCATATCTGCTGTTGACCATGCAAAGATGTCTTTATGATCCCTGAGTAATCGGATCAAATCGATTCGGAGCCCCGAGCTTAGGCCCTTGCCTATTCTGACGCTCCTGTCTGAATCCTCTTCGAGGAAGATATCCTCCATTTCTTGGTCTGGTTCGGGAGATAGGGTTTCGGGGCGGGCATCAACTTCTGCAAGAGACAAGCTGCTCGTGCTTACTCTTCTCCTTTTTGCCTCGCTTTCCTCTCCCATAGCTCCTTTTTCTTCCTCGGGGCCGTCCCCTAGTTTGGGCTTTCGGACAGCAGTGTGGCAGGTTCTTCTCGCCACTTCTTGATCACCTCTGATTCGTTCGGCGAATCCTGCATCCGAGACGTATATCATCAGCTGGTGGTATGTGGAGGGGACTGCTTGCATTTTGTGAATCATGGTTCTCCCCATGATTACGTTGTATACGGAGTCGCAGTCCATCAACAAAAATTCGTCCCGAAGGGTTTTTGCTGCCTGGCCTTCACCCACTGTGACTGGCAGGGTGATCTTTCCTCGAGGGATAGCTGCGGACCCGTTGAATCCGATCAGAGGATAACTGACTTTCGTCAGTGCTTCCTCTGGCTCTTCGAGGATCAGCTGCTCGAAGCAGTTTCTGAAGATGATATTGACGGCACTTCCTCCGTCGACTAACACTCGATGTACGTTGTGGTTGTTGAGGTCCATGGAAATGACCAGAGGATCGTCATGTTTGTACTGGACTCCGAAGCAATCATCAGCAGTGAAGGTCATGTTCGGGGGGTGTGGCTGGTTGTCTCCCACCGCGCTGAAATTGACCTGATGGGAGAGGGCTCTTAGGTGTTTTTTGCTGGCCTGGCCAGACTTCTGTCCCCCGAACACCACTAGGATGTCATTCTTCTTGTGCCCTGTTGCTTCGTAGACCCTTTTCTGGGGTTGCTCGTGTTGTTTGCCGCTTGCGGCCTTTTCTTTTTCCTCCCTTCGGTCTAACAAGTACTGTTTCAGGTAGCCTCGGCGAACGAGGTCCTCTATGTTGTCTTTCAGCGAGTTGCATTCTTCGGTGTGGTGACCGAAGTCATCATGAAACTCGCACCATTTGTTCTTGTTTCTCCGAGCTGGGTTGGACTTGAGCTTCCCAGGTAGTTTCCACTTTTCGTCATTTCTGTTGAGGCTAAATATCTCTTTTCGGGGCAGAGCTAGTGGAGTGTAGTTGGTGTACTTGGGTTGAAGTTCACCCCTTCTCCCGTCTTTCTTCGGGCTCATCTCTCTAGCTCCTACTTTCTCTTTCCCCTTCCTTGAGCTGCCCTCGGGCTTGCTCTGGGTATTCTTTGTGTCTCTCGGGTCCGACGATCCTTTCAACCTTGCAGCGGCCTTGTTGAACTCTTCGGTTCTGATGAACGCATCAGCCATTTGGAGCACGTCAGCTATTCTGGAGGGGTTCTTCATTGAGAGTTCGTCACGGAACTTCCCTTCCTGGAGCGCGTGCTTCAAGGCGAAGATGGCCACGTCTGGCTGCAAGTTTGGTATGTTTGTTGATTCCTTCATGAATCTGGCCATGAATTCTCTCAGACTTTCGTCTCTTTCTTGTTGGATTGAGGTCAGTTCTGCTGTGGTTCGCTCGGGGCGATTGTTGCTCACGAACTGTGTGCAGAATCTCTTTTTCAGCTTTTTCCAGCTCTTGATCGATCCCTTCGGCAGCGATCTAAACCACTCTCCCGCCACTCCGGTTAGCGTGGTTGGGAAATATTTACACCAACATGCTTCGGAGTAGGGACTCAAGAACATTTGCTGCTCGTAGGAGATGACATGATCCCTCGGATCTGTGATTCCGCTGTAGGTCAGGTGCGCTGGCAGTCTTACCTTCGGTATTTCTTCCATGATCAGCTCGTCCGAGAAAGGGGATGACGTGGGAGTCATGATTCTTTTCCCGAGTCTAGCCCTGATGCCTTCGTTTGTCGAGGTTCTGTGATTAGAACGTTCGGGCGTACGATGGGGGCTAGGGGTTCGATCATGCCTCCTGTCTCTTCTTCTCTCTCGGCTACTGACCTCGGGTCGTTCGCCAGATCTGCTTGGCTCGCCCACCCCGAGTCTCGTATGGATCGAGGGTCTTAACCTTGAGTGGACCGAGGGCCTCAACCTGCTGAGCACCGAGCTTCGGACCCGAGTGTTACGAGTAGTCGATTCGCTTTGGAGAGCTGTTGGAGTAGGCGATGGTCTCGCAAACCAATCTGGTTGCTGTTGTGCCCTTTTTTGGGTGTCCCACGTGCTTTCAATCCACCTCGACGTCAAGTGTGTACCTGTCAAGGGAAGGAGTTCTCGTTCGGGTCTGGACACTTCCGCACTGGGTGGCTCGTTCAGCCTTCGCCTGGTCCTCCTCTCTTCTCTGCGGTCATTTGCCAGTCCTTGCTGCTTCTCATTGAAGAGGAAGTTTTGCATGATGGTCATGGCCGCAGTGAGCTCTTCCCTGGTTGGAATCGGAGGTCCTGCATTTGTGGCGGTCGTAGCTCTGCTTGGCTGTGACCTCGCCATCGGTTGAGTGTGCTCCTCTTGGTCAGATTCTGAATCTGACCGCACCATCATATCGTCGTCATTGTTGTTAACAACATCATTCACCATTTTCGCGGAAAGAGGTGATTGATGTCTTTCAAAGGCTTTGAAGTGTTCTTCCCCACAGACGGCGCCAAATTGTTCCGGTGTTGTAAAGATGGAAACAATGGGCTTCGAATGAAAGCCCCTTTGTATGTGTTGAAGATCTTGCTTGTTTGAATGAGTAGAGTCCGAATTCACCTGCACAAGAGCAAAGTCACTAGCCTCGGGGGTGTTTCCGAGGAAAGCCCCTCCGATGCCTAAGTAAGAACGATGCTCGGATTCTAGAGAGAAGTTCTCTAGAAGAGTAGTCTTAAGGCGATAAATTGGACGTACCTTGAGGTGTGAGCCTTGGCGGCCTATTTATAATGTTTGCATAATAAATGCCCATAGGTCATTTATTGCTATTGGGCCTTGGGCCTTAATGGATGGCTGAATAGCCATTGGTAGGTTTGATGCTGTTGTTTAGAGCCATTGGGCTTTGGACTTAGTGGCCCAATTGAGAGTCAATTGGGAACCCAAACAGCAACAGATTTGAAGTGTTGCTAAAATGACTTAATTTAATTTGTAGTGTTAAATCATACTATGTACGTACTCTTATAACTTGTAAGCGTCCGCCAACTGAAGCTCATCTCTTGCTCATTTTCATCTGTCCATTTTAGAAATCTACAATGAAGGCGTTTATGCTTGTACGGTTGTTCCATAACTAAAATATGGTAGATAGTTAGTCGTCTTTGAAGGGAGCTGTGTACACGGATATGAACAACTGATTAACTGAACACTGAATACTGCAGGAGAAACAACAATGCGTTGTCTTCAGACCAAGCAGGGTGTAGACGAAAGAAAATCTTCAGATTTTGACCCAATTTTTTTTCCCCATATACAGATCACAGAGGAGTGACGCACATATAGCAGTGCAACATTCAGATTAGAGAAGTCACTCAATGGTATTCCCGAGCCATGGTCAAAATGTTCCAAACATTAAAAGATGTATTTCATTCTTGCAGCCTATGGAAAGAGGCAGTGTCTATGACTGTCGTAGCTTAGGAATAATGTGATAATCTCCTACATAATATTGCAACAATGCTTGAGGGTTTTGACAAGTTGGTTGACATCTCTGGGGAGAATAATCCAAGTAATTACATACTTCCTCCGTCTTTTAATACTCGCAACGTTTGTTAGTTTCACGCATGCCAATGCACAACTTTGATCATTTATATCTTAAATTATCTTTATGCAAAAATTATAAAAAGTTGATATTTTGAAAATACACATTGAGACGAATCTAACAAGATCCCACATGACTATGTTTTATCTTATATAAAAATCACTAAGAACAGTCAAAGTAGATTATATGAATAGTGGCAAAAGTCCAAACGTTGCGAGTATTAAAAGACTAATTACATTTTAGATTAATGCTTAGGTGATACTTATAAGCTCCTCGAGAGTTATGTCAGTACTTGCTGCGCAATAAAAAATATCTGATATAAGAGCTATGCATTAGATTTGAAACTTCTCACACTCCTTGGACCCGTTATTGATGCCATGTTTGATGAACAGTCTCATTATTTTGACAACCTCACCTTTGAAGTTTGACCAGATGGTCTTCTAAGCATTTCCCCTCTGTTGACACCACATCTTATCATCGTAACTTACTCAGCACCATCAACATATGCCATGCATGATCCATGAACTCGTGATATCATGAGCATGAACACGAAAGTTTCTACCTACCACATCCTCAAATTAAATGTAGCAACAAAATTCATTTGTTTGATTCCTTCTAAGTGCAAAGAGGTTAATCACCAAGTGAAAACACTATATAGTTTGAAATATTCTTATATCTTTAGGTTAAAGATCGAGAAGCTAATAACTTAGAGATCTTATTGCTCAATTGTTAAACATGAACATAGGGTCAACTATTTTCATATATTAATTAGGCTTAAGATTTACTATGTGTTCTGAAAATTATTTTTCCATGTCTTGAGGGACCGTGCGCTGCACGGGCCAACAACTAGTTAATTTAAAAATGTATTACTCCCTCCGTCCTAAAATTATAGTCATGTTTTTCAAATCGGGCATACCAAAATTATAGTCTTGTTTCTATTTTTGTCTATTAAGTCCACACTTTCTCATGTACTATATTAATTAAAAAAATGCATTGAAAACACAAAAAAAAAATCAAGTATTATATTTCACTTTCCCTTGTACTATAATTCTTTTTCTCATGTACTTTATTCCACTTTTCCATACAAATCAATTATATTAACACTATAATAAACCGGGTCCATGCTAAGTTAGCATGGACTTAGCATGGACCAGGGTATTATAGTCCTATCACGTTTAATTTGTGAGTGGGGTGTAACTGCTTGTGCGGTTGGGCGGGGTTTATTAGCTGAATTATTTTTTTACTTTTTGCGTCATTCACCTGCAATTCTCTCACTTTCTCTCTCCTCTTTCAACTGCTCCCAATTTCACTTCTACAATTCATTTTCAGTAAGAATTACTCAAATCACTTCAACAAATTACTTAAAACTAAACAAAAAAACACTGTGTTAGAGGAATTTCTGCTAAAATGGTGAAGAAGATGGTAATCATAGGTCTGAAAAACGACGTAGCTGGCGGTTCGTCGGAACAATCGGCGATTGAAGTGGTTGAAACTCGTTCACGACGTAATCAAGCTACGTTGACAAGTTCTGGTATGTTTTTGAAGTCATTTATGCTTTAATTTTTGAGTGATTTGATATGCATGTTGTTTTATTGAAATTAGGGTTAGTGTTTAAAACAGTTACTATAAGTTTTAATAGTAACTATGTGTTTAAAATAGTTACTATATGTTTATCATAGTATATATGACTTTTTATATTATCAACAGTTAAAGTAACTTTATGATTAAAAAAAATAGTACAGTTACTATATTATTATATTATGTACTATGTTATTTAGAGTATGTTTTTGTCCGTATTTTAGGTGTACAATAGTTACTATATATTTTTAATGGTTACTATATGTGTACAATAGTTACTATATTATTTTAATGGTTACTATATATGTATAATGGTTGTTATTTTGTTGAGTGATTTGAAATATTTGTTATTGTGTTGAAATTAAATTAGGGTTAGTGTTTCACATAGGTAGTATATAAATGATATAGTTACTTTAAATTATGTTGTGAAATAGTGTTTTTAATAGTCACTGGAATGTTCGTTGTGTTTATGTTAGTAGTAGTTTTTAGAGTAACTATATTTTCTAGCTAAAAAGTTACTATAACTTTAAAACAGTAACTATGTGTTTAAAATAGTTACTATATTTTTTAGAAAGTTATTATAAGATTAAAACAGTAACTATGTGTTTAAGATAGTTATTATGTTATGAACAGTTTCTAGTGACTTTTTGATAAATAATAATTATTATACGATTACATTATGTACTATCTTATTTAGAGTATGTTTTTGTCGGCGTCTTAGATAGTGACTATATGATTATAATGGTTACTATATGTGTACAATAGTTACTATATTATAATAATGGTCACTATATGTTTTATATAGTTACTATATGTTTTATATAGTTATTATATTTTTGAAATAGGTATTATGTTTATTTTATCATGATTTGTTACCATATGTTTATTTTCTTCATAGTTACTCTATTATTTATATAGTTACTATATGTTTGAAATAGGCATTATGTTTATTTTATCATGATTTGTTAGCATATGTTTATTTTCTTCAATAGTACGTTATTGTATGGTTTATATTAGTTACTATATGTTTGAAATAGTTACTATGTTAATTTATTATGTTCTGTGCATGTTTTTGATGTTATTCTATATTTTTAGTGATAGAGTTACTATATTATTATCACACCAACTATGTCTGCAACTATGTGACTAAATGACCATCAATAATATTTATAAGTATTATATCTTGTATAATAGTAACTATATGTTTGATATAGTTATTATGTATATTATAATGTTCTTTTATGTTTTTTGTTGTCCTCTATGTTATTATTAATAAGAGTTACTATGTTATGATCACATTAGCTATATGATCATAACAATAACTATATATGCAACTCTGCTAATATATGACTATCATTAATATTAAAATATACTATATCATGTATAATAGTAACTATATGTTTTTAAAAGTTACTATGTTATCATTTGGTTCTTTTTATGTTCTTTTTTTTTTGTCTCTATGTTATTGGTAATAAGAGTGACTATATTATTATGACAGTAACTATATAACTATAACAATAACTATATCTGCAATTCTGAGAATATCTTACCATCATTAATTATAAGAGTTATTGTATGATGCATAATAGAAACTATATGTTTTACATAGTTACTATGTTATTTTTTCACATTTAAATGTTAAATTATTAATTCATTTTATATATTGTTAATTCAGAAATACAAAGATGATTCATCTAGAATTGAAGTCGTGCAAAGAATAACTTTTGCAAGGAAAACAAAAGCAGGAGAAGAAGAAGAAAATTTTGACAACAATGAAAACCAAGGACGTGGTAGAGAAAAGAGAGGACGCGGACGTCGAAGGAGATGACGTGTTGGTGTAAAGGAGGGACGTGGACGTGCCGACGTGGCGATTAATTAGTACTTTTTAGTTCAAAAATATTTGAGTTTAATGTGGCTTATTGAATAGATGTAAATAATTAGAATGTCGTAACTAAAAACAATTAATCATGCAGTTAATGTTTTCTTAATTATTGTTCAAGAGTTATAATTACTCTTACTTTTGATATAGTTACTCTTTTTATTTCAGTAATTATATGAAATAATAGTAACTATAATAGAAAAAGTTACTATATGACCTCTAAAGCATCTATATTATATTGTTTATTTTAAAATATACTTCGTAGTAATTGTTGTACAATTAAAATTACTTTTCTATATGATTTAGTTACTCTTTGGATAGAATAGTTATTCTTATCGAAATGACTATATTATTATTTTTTCATAGTTACTATTATGAAGATATAGTTACTTTACAGAGCATATAATTACTCTTTTGATAAAATAATTATTCTTATCGAAATGACTATATTTTTTCATAGTTACTATTATGAAGATATAGGTACTTTACAGAACATATAGTTTCTAATTTTTTATATTATATTGTTTATTTTAAAATGTAATTCGTAGTAATTGTTCTACAGTTAAAATTACCTTTCTATATGATATAGTTACTCTTTGGAAAGAATTAATAGTTATTCTTATTGAAATGAAAATATTATTATTTAGGAAAATGTGTAATTATTAATCCAACCTTTGCCCGGTTTTCTTTAATTAAGCCTACCTATGCGATATTTCTAAATAATCCAACCTTTATGACCCAACTACTATTATTAAGCCTAACAAGTTACTAACCTGCTATATTCACCCTTACGTGGCATATAACAGTTATAATTTTATTATTTATTTTTAATTTTTCCCCCTCCTTTTCTTTAATCGTTGTTTTAATTTTCGTTCCTCTCTCCTCTGCGATTTTCTGCTTCATCTCTGCAATCCTCTCCATTATTTCTCTTCTACCTCTTCTCCACCATTGTTGATCCCTCATACCTCTCCATTCGAAGTTCATCAAAAATAATCAGCAATTGCTATGGCTGGGGTAAAGCAATTGCCTTTTGGATCTGGATCTTCTTCAAATTCAAGGTTTTTTTTTTCTAAATTTTCAACAAGACCACAATAACCAATATCCCACAACATAAAAAAACTATATTATTGCAACAGTTAGGGTTTTTACGAACTGACCATCAAGGAAGCCCAAAATTCAAAATTTACCAAAAAAGGAACAAAAACGCTAGGGCTCGTAAGTTCACCTTCAATTGTACGATTCTGGAGACGAATTTTGAAAGCGCGTGGATGAAGTCACCTATTTCCACAAGAAAATCGCTGATGATGTCATGAACCAGTACAATTCTGGTTGAAGCAGCAGTAATGAAGGAGAGAGGAATTGAAACACGGTACAGAGAAGAGAAGGGTTAAGGGTTTTTTGAAAAAAAAATGAAATCCTTGTTTAGGTGGCAAGTGATGATGACGTGTCCAATATTTTAGGAGGGAAACCAACTTCAGGTTGTCAACGTTTTTAACGTTGACTTTGTAACAGGTAACCGGTCATCCAGGCTTAATAATAGTACTTGGGTCATAAAAGTTGGATTATTTAGAAATATCGCATAGGTAGACTTAATTAAAGAAAACCGGGTAAAGGTTGGATTAATAATTACAAATTTTCCTATTATTTATCCATAATTACTATTATGAAGATATAGTCACTTTACCGAAGATATAGTTACTATTTGATAAAATAGTTATTCTTGTCGAAATGACTATATTATTATTTTTTCATAGTTACTATTATGCAGATATAATTACTTTACAGAACATATAGTTTCTAATTTTTTATATTATATTTCGTAGAAATTGTTCTACAATTAAAATTAATTTTCTATATTATATAGTTACTCTTTGGAAAGAATAGTTATTCTTATCGAAATGACTATATTATTATTTATTCATAGTTACTATTATGAAGATATAGTTACTTTACCGAACACATAGTTACTCTTTGGATATAATAGTTATTTTTATCGAAATGACTATATTTTTTATATAGTTACTATTATGAAGATATAGTTACTTTACAAAACATATAGTTTCTATAATTTACTCTTTTTGTCTACAAGAATGAATATATAATTAATCTTATTTTTGAAGTAGTTACTCTATTTTATAACATTAATTATATGATTATAATAGTAACTATAGAATAAAAAGAGTTACTACATGATATATAAGAATAACTATTACTATACGATAGAAATATTTACAATATGATAAAAAAGAAAGAAAACAAAACAAATAAACCAAGAATGAAAACCAACACATAACAATAAAAAAGAAAGAAAACAAAACAAAGAAACCCAAAATGAAAGCCAACACATAGCAGCAGGAGGCATAGGCTTTCACATCTCACGCAATAGCCTAGGTCTTCTTGAAGGTCCCGCTTCATATCTCGAATAAACTCGATCGCTTTCTCTCTCTTCGAAATTCTCCACCAGCGGTGATGATATGATGACTCCGGTGAACTTTCAGATTTGTTATCATCATTCTGCTGGAGTTGGATGCACGACCACGACATCGACTTCTGTCTCTCCTCGTCATCAATTAACCCTTCTTCTTCCATAACATCACACTCCTTCCATGGCTGCTGATTCTTCTTCTGGTCGTCCTTTCTACCACCGCCAAATCCGTCGTCATTAGAGGAGATCTTGCGAGACCCACTTCTGGGTTTGAGGGAGCCGGAGAATCGGGTGGAGGAGGATTCCCGAGAATGGCGATCGATTTGGGGATGACTCTGCACGTAGTAATCCGTCTTTGCGTGTATAATACCCGATTCACGCTAATTTACAAAAACACCCTGGTCCACGCTAATTATAGCGTGGATCGGGTCCATACAAGTGGGATTGAATCAATTATCACTCGTACTTTATTCCACTTTTCTATGTACTATATTTAATTTTTTATAAAACCTGTGTTTTTTATCAAACGGGACTATAAATATGGGACGGAGGGAGTAAATGCTTATCTGTAGTTTTAAGAGCTCCTTAAATCATTACCCTAATATCACCACTCATTACTCTAGTCCGTGGTTTTTTATTTTTACAGATTGAACAGATCTCTCCGCAGAGATAGGATATGACTCTAAGAGCAACTCCAATGGTTGGAAAATGGACCTGCTCACAAATAAAAAGAATATATGAGCAGGTAGCCCACCATTGTTGTAATAATGACATCAGCAGCTACTAAAATATTATAGCTATTTTAAACAGGTAGCTCAAAAAATAAAAGGGAAAATATATGAATTCAATATTACAGGGAGCTACAAGAGATTGTAGCCCACCAATGTGAAAGTTTGTAGCTTAAATTAATTGTAGCTAGAAATATGATGTGACAAACTTAGCTACATCACCTTATAGCCCACTATTAGAGTTGCTCTAAGCAGGTCGGATCGCCCCTTCCTTAAATTCTCAAAACCGTCACCATCTCAAATTCTTAACACTGAATTTTATCCAACCTCCCTCCCCCACTTCTCTCTCTCTTTCTCTCTCCTTTGACCTTTGATGAAAATGGCCACCAACGGTCAAGATTTCCCTTTTGAAGAAGCTACAATTACAGCCATCCATCAAGCGTTCTCCCAAAACAAACTCACCTGTAGACAACTTGTTGACTATTACCTCAACCGCATCGAAACCTTAAACTCTATCCTACGCGCTGTGATTGAGGTTAACCCCGACGCGCGGGCTCTCGCCGATGTTGCCGACGAGGAAAGATATAATGCCCGTCAAAATGGCGGTAAGTTGGGCGCTTTACACGGTATACCGGTGTTGGTGAAGGACACAATTGGAACTAATGATAAAATGGGCACCACAGCTGGGTCTTACGCGCTGGTGGGGTCAGTGGTGGCGCGTGATTCGACAGTTGTGGAGAAGTTGAGGAAAGCTGGAGCAGTGATATTGGGAAAGGCTAGTTTGTCAGAGTGGTATAAGTTACGGTCGATTGATCATCTACCAAATGGTTGGTGTGCTAGAGCTGGCCAAGGCGTGGTTAGTCCTCTTGATCTCCATTCTCCCTTTTTTCAGCATTTTATTCTTTCTACTTTACCTAAATTGAGTTTTACGCCAAGTGTGACTTGTTCAATGAATTCTACAAAATATTTGTGTTGTCCGATGTATTAGTGCTGGTATGATTGCACCCGGAGTTTAGATATCGAATTGTGTACATCGGGGTTCATTTGAAATGAGTACAAATTACCAAATGGGCAAGACTATTGCATGTTATTTTTTTGGTATAGTCCATTACCCACATGTTACTGACCCTCTTGTCCGGCGTACTCCAATTAAGGGTAAAGAGCTGGTCAAAGATCTGTTTTCATTCTCAAAAGTTGGGATTTAAACCTCCAACCTATTAGTAGTTAAGAGACAAAGTGACCGACTACTATGCCAAGATGTGTTTGCATGTATTTTAAATCTATAATATAGCTAATCTAAAACCAAAAGTGGTATCTATGTTGGTAGCTTAGCTTGTACATTACGCGGCGGGTGCAAATGAAAATACAGTTGTTATCATTAAGCATACGGATTTCACAATTTCCGTCTGAAATTAGTTGTCACTATAATATGGAGTAGTTCAGATTACTCTATCCGTGACGGTGTGACAGTACTATTGTAAAGAATGGCTTAATTAATCATTTAGTTAAGTTGATGATAGCCAGCCTGGCCCGAATTAGGTTGAGTTTGGGCATTGTTGATTTAATCAGTTCATTTAAAACCAACCATTAAAGTTTTTGGTTTGATCATTGTCCCGAACTATCATCCATTTATCCGCTTTACTTGATAGGCCGGGTTGAGTTACATGTTGAGATGTTCTTTTGGGCATTAAGATAATTGAAAGGATCGATAATAAGTATAAGAGGGGGTGAATCACAACTTGGGAGTTGTAAACTTGCAAGTTGCAACCATCTTGTGCAAGAATTTACATGTTGTTACTATTTGGACAGTCACAACCTCATAGTAATTGATGAAATTAGTACGGTGTTAATGATGATTATCATACCAAGTATAACTGGAAATATCTGATTCAAATTGATCTTAAACCTTGTAGAACCCATATGTAAAATCTGGTGATCCTTGTGGCTCAAGCAGTGGTTCAGCAATATCTGTTGCAGCAAACTTGGTGGCTGTATCACTTGGTACTGATACTCACAGCTCTATCATCTGCCCTTGTGATCATAATTCTGCTGTGGGTCTTCGGCCCACTGTAGGACTTGTTAGCCGTGCTGGTGTCATTCCAATTTCTTCCCGCCAAGACACTGTTGGGTACGCATAAAAACCATCTAACCTATAGACTCTAGTAAGTTAGTAATAATCCATTTCTCATTTCTAACAGAGTATTATAACATAATTGTTTTGGTTATGATGTGAATTTGCAGGCCCATTTGCAGGACTGTTTCTGATTGTGTACATGTATTGGATGAGATTGCTGGTCCTGACCCTAGAGACGAGGAAGCAACGACAAGATCATCGAAATTCATACCCCAAGGAGGATACAAGCAATTCCTTCAAGAAGATGGCCTTAGAGGGAAGAGATTAGGCATTGTTAGACATCCCTTTGTAAGTTCTTTACATGAATCCACTGTGGCTCAGTCCTTTGAACGCCACCTCAAAACATTAAGGTAAAGCTTTTGAAACACTAGTGAGATCATTTTGTATGTTTGTTATCCATATCCATACTCATTTGTGATTGTTGAATGAAGTTAGTAAGTCGATCATGTGATGAAATTTTGTAGGGAACGAGGCGCAATATTAGTAGACTACCTTGAGATCTCACACATTGCTGAGATTCTCAACCCTCATCATAGTGGCGAAATAACAGCAATGCTTGCTGATTTTAAGCATGCGATTCCTGAATACCTCAACGAGCTTGAATATTCTCCTGTGAGGTCTCTAGCAGACATCATTGCCTTCAATGAGAAAAATCCTGAACTGGTAGTCTTAACATCCAAAGTCTCTTAGCTTATTTATTAGCCCTCATTCTTCAGTTTTCCCTAGACAACGTACGAGCAGATTAGTCTAAAATCTTGTTTGTATTACAGGAGAAGACGAATGAGTACATGCAGGATGGGTTTATCAAGGCAGAAAGTATGCATGGAAACGAGGAGGAAATAGAGAGCATAGTTGAGCATCTCGACAAGTTGTGCAAGGAAGGATTTGAGAAAATGATGGAAGAAAACAAATTGGACGCAATGGTGACACCGGGAACAAAGGCTATCCCGGTGATGGCTATCGGAGGGTACCCTGGGATCACAGTTCCGGCTGGTTATGACGAACAAGGAACTCCATTTGGCATCTTATTCTCAGGGTTGAAGGGAATGGAACCAAAGCTCATCGCCGCTGCTTATGGGTTTGAACAAGCTACTGTGGCTAGGAAGCCTCCCCTATTTCATTCACCTGAATGGCACGAAGATTGAAGGCTAGCTTGCCCCTACAATATTTGTTATTGTGGTTAAAATAATTGATTATTCATGTGTTTTTTTGGGGATACAAATTATACTTTGTGTTAATTCTAGCTATTGTGGTTAAAAATGGAAGGAAGGAAGGATATCTCCACCAGCCTTCAATCCCCCATTCAATCATTTGATAGCGAACACATATTACTCACACTCTATGTCTCTATGGTTACAGTAAGAGTATATGTTTTGGGCTTTACTGTTACCTTCCTCGGATAGCCCGGCCCATTTATATAACTTGTACTAGAATCGGGTAATCGCTAATTGCTGTACCCGGGTACAGCCAGCTCTGGCTGTACCCCCCAAAAACGACACGCTCATATTGTTTGTTCATTCTTGTCGACTGTTTGTTCTTTTTTATTGTACTGTTTGTTCATTCTTATTGTACTGTTTGTTCTTTCTTGTTGTACTGTTTGTTCTTTCATGTTGTTTTTAAAATTCATCATCAAATTTTTATAATTGTTGTATTTTTTGTTCTTTCTTCTGGAATTTTATGTTCTTTTTTATATTGTTTGTTCTTTCTTGTTTATTTGTTTGCTTATAATAATCATATGGTTAATGTTCATAATTAAACTCTTCATTAATCTTTTATTCTTTCTTTTTGTATTGTTTGCTCTTTCTTGTTGTACTGTTTGTTCTTTCTTGTTGTTTTTTAAATTCATTCATCAAACTTATTGTTGTATTGTTTGTTCTTTCATGTTGGCTTTAAAATTCATCATAAAATTGTTCATAATTGTTGTATTGTTTGTTCTTTTTTCTGGAATTTTATGTTCTTTTTTATATTGTTTGTTCTTTTTTGTTGAATTATTTGTTCTTTCTTGTTTATTTGTCTGTTCACAATAAATATATGGTTAATGTTCATAATGAAATTGTTCACTTCATTGGTCTTTTTATGTTTTTACAAGCGCCTATATTGTTTATTTCCAAATAAATAAATAAATGTTCATTTTCAAAATAGTAAATGTTCATTCCAAATAAATAAATAAATGTTCATTTCCGAAATAGTAAATGTTCATTTCCGAAATGGTAAATGTTCATTTCCGAAATAGTAAATGTTCATTTTTGTACCAGTATTTGTTCTTTCTTGTTGTATTGTTTGTTCTTTCATGTTGTATTGTTTGTTCTTTCATGTTGTATTGTTTGTTCTTTCATGTTGGCTTTAAAATTCATCATAAAATTGTTCATAATTGTTGTATTGGTTGTTCTTTTTTCTTGAATTTTATGTTCTTTTTTATATTGTTTGTTCTTTTTTGTTGAATTATTTGTTCTTTTTTGTTTATTTGTTTGTTCACACTAAATATATGGTTAATGTTCATAATGAAATTGTTCACTTCATTGGTCTTTTATGTTTTTACAAGCGCCTATATTGTTTATTTCCAAATAAATAAATAAATGTTCATTTTCAAAATAGTGAATGTTCATTCCAAATAAATAAATAAATGTTCATTTTCGAAATAGTAAATGTTTATTTTTGTAGTTTATTTCTAAATAAATAAATAAATGTTCATTTCCAAAATAGTAAATGTTCATTTCCAAAATAGTAAATGTTCATTCCAAATAAATAAATAAATGTTCATTTCCGAAATAGTAAATGTTCATTTTTGTACCAGTATATTAATGTTCATTTTAAACAACACAAAACGACATCGTTTTGGATGGGGGTACAGCCAGCTTTGACTGTACCCGGGTATAGCCAAAAATTTGCGAGAATCGGGTGTGTTAATAAGTTGTAGTGAGCCGGCTATGAAGAAAAATGAGCTAGATGCATAAATGCATTTGTGAGTTGTGAGTCGCAATTTGGATTATACACCCGGGTGCACAGTGCTTATCGTGTACCCTGTTGAACATTTATTGAAAATTTAATAAACATGGAGAATGATTTCAATGTATATGTACTAGTGAAATATTTAAACTATATGTTCTATGGATTTGAACTACATGTTCATTTGGTATGAATAATATGTTCTTTGTATTTGAACTATATGTTCATTTAAAAACAGGGTGCATAGTGAGCATTGTGTACCCAGGTGCATAAACCATATTTTGGTTGTGAGTCGTGACACCGTGCCAACTACAAATCTACCAGAATATCAGGAGCAAAATAAGATGCAATCAAGAAAAGTATTTGGAAACTAGAGGTTAGCTGGTTGTATTAGTTTCAGCTGATTATATTATATGATTTGACTAGCTGATTACTCCCTCCGTCCCGGAATACTCGTAACGGTTTGACTTTTTGCACTATTCACATAATTTACTTTGACCCTATTTTATTTATAGTATATGAAAATAAGTATTAGCATATAATATATTGTTGGCTTCATCTTAATATATATTTTCAAAATATTAATATTTTAAGTTTATATATTATATAATTGAAAGCATTGATGGTCAAAGTTGTGTAGTGACAAGCGTGTCCAGTCAAACCGTTACGAGTATTCCGGAACGGAGGGAGTATATTAGTTGTTTGTGTAAAAGTAGCTTGTAAATAATATTTGGTTCCGTTTCCAATTGACCCCAATATACCACCATTGAAAAACAATACCAAAGTTTCACAAATAAAATAAAAATAATAATACAACTCAGTTTAACCGAAGAAGAAAAGTTAATTGTTACAGCCATGTATTGTATATGCCATTATGCCTTGCCTCCCCTCTAGGCCCTAGCTAGCTCTCTCGTTTGAGAAAATGATAAGTATATTTGTGATTCAGCTCTTGGTCTTATGGGCTCTATGGGAGCATTGCCAAAGAGCTTTCTTATGCACCAAAAAAAAAAAAAGAAAAAAAAAAGAAAAATGCCCTGGATTTCTTTTCTCTGGGCATCAAGTATATTATGAACCCCACCAACCTGTGTGGATGACAAAAATAATCCACCTTTTCTTTTTTGGGTCGTTTTTATGATCACTAAAATTCAATTTTTATGTTAGAGTAGTAATTTAACAGGTATTATACCATATTGTAGTACGTGACGTAGGTAGTAAGATCAGATCAATCTTCTAGAGGCAGATTTATGGAAGTCGTCCCTTGTGTTGCGCAAAGATCAAATATGTCTTCAAACATTGCACCTTTCATATATTCCTTGAATTTGTCACACCCCAAGTTGTTCATCTCTTGTTGATGATGATGGTCTATTGGCTTCAATGCCATTGTTGTCTCTGATAAATTCATTTGAGGAAAGTCATCAATCGCCAAAGGTGGTAAATTGAAGTAATTGTTTGCCATCTGCATATCCTGAAAGATGATGCAACATTTATCATGCACATTAGTACTAGTATACACTATTATTAGAGTAAGTTTAACTAACAAATACAACTACATTTCTAGCATATATAACTCCAACTATTTTTCTTATCCCTTCCATTCATCTAAAATACTCGTAATATTTTCCAAATTTCTAGACATACTTTAAGTTGAGTGCACTCTAACCAATACTCTTTCTGTTTGATTTAGTTATCATGTACGTAGTACACTATTAGTTCAAATAATAATGTAACACTATTAACGAGACAACTAATTAAGCTACAGTATTATTCAGGATGACTGAGGGAGTACTCTGAATTATAAACGTGATGAAGAAGATTCGGACCCAATTGGGGTAGGAAGAAAAGAGGAGGATGTCTTGTTCTATAATCAGTACAGATTTGAAATGCTACACTCACAATATAATAATAGTTAGCATTTTCATTTAGTACCAAACATTATAGTTTGGTAGAAGAAGAGTAGTTGCATTTTCTCATGTAGTACCAACACTACAAGAATTTGTATCTTTAACGACAACCTAATTACGACGGGTCAAAAATCCCGTCGCACTAACAACCAAACAATGACGGGAATAACCGTCGCAAATGTCTTTTACGACGGGTTTACGATGGATTTACGTCGGGATTTCTATTAACGACGGCCCCCTTTTATGACGGGTTCGCGACAGGAAATCCCGTCGTTAATCAACAATTATTGGCTTTTCGCGACGGGATTTTCCGTCGTTAATAGTACAATTTCTTGTAATGCAAACAACATAGTTCTGTAACGTGGTTGCATTTTTATTTGGTACCAAACAATATAGGTTGATACTCACAAATCAAAGATAAATGTTATTTTTCGTGGGTTAGACTCAATTTATGACCTGATGTTACCATTTAGCCCTTACTATACCATCTGAAGTTACTATTTTGTCCTTAGTATACCATTTCTAATCTCTATGGTTAGAGAATTAGAAAACCACAAAAAAGAGTTAATATTTTTTATGAGAAGTGGGGAAAATGAGGGAGAAAGTAGTAAAAGAAGTTAGGAGCAGTCAAAAGAAGTCATAGAAGTTGGTGAAGAAAGCTAGATAGATAAAGGTTTCAATTCTCCAGTCATAAACTGAGTGAGTGAGTCCAAGCTTAAATTAAGAGAGATGATAATCAAACTTAGCTTTATGAAAAGAAGGAAGCTAAATCACTACTTGAAACAATCCTTTCTTACTTTTATTTAATTAGGATCAAAAGAGATACTCAAAGGAAAGTCCTTATCTTACCTTTGTTGGACCATTTCCAAACTATCAGAGAAAACTCTTCTTGTACTTTACTTTTTATGGTTTGTGAAACTAATCATTACGGAGTAGTAGTTTTCTTCATTCATATTCCTTCTTTTTTTTTCAATAAACATAAAATTAAATATAAAGCTACTTCACTCTGAAATTTTAGCATCAAATAGTACTATCTCTATCCCGAATACTCGCACTGGTTGACCGGCATATAATTTAAGGCAATTTAATTAACTAACTTATTATTTAATTAAGTGGTACGTAGTAGTTGATATTAAGTATTTTTTTTTAACATAGTTAGTGAGAAATGTGTTAACTTTTTTGAGAGGGGTGGGTAGATTTTTTTAATGTTATTTTAGATGTTAGGAATACAAGTGGGACCTTAGGTAAGTGTGAGAAACAACATAAAATTAGAAAAAAAAAAAAATGTCAATTATAGAAAAGGGGCAAGGAAAACGGGACGAGTATTCAAGGACGTAGGGAGTAAATATATAGTTTATTCAATGAAGTAATTTGATAATTAATTCCTAATTTTGTACATATTTATAAGGTACTCCGTAAAAATTAAAAATATTTCTTATTAAACTTTAACCTTATTTTACTAGATCTAAATGCACTGGATACGTGTTTTTTGTTTCACATTTCAAAACATGATGGAAACTCATATACTTGGTACTACATTGAAAATATTATTGTAGTACGCAGTAATATGTTTGTTCAATAATTTTTTGAATTTTATTTTGAAGTGCTTAAGCTATGATTTCTCTTCAAAAATAACGTATGGTGAAATCAGCTAGTGGGTTTTTTTTTGAAAGGCAAAAAAAAAAAAAGGAAAAAAAAAGGAAATTAAATGATACAGAGTACGGAGTATGAAAAACTACTTTTTATTTTTAATGAGAGAAGAGCACTAAAGCAACAAATGTAACATAGGGCCGCAGTATAAAAGAAGATACATGCTTAAAGATTTAAAGCTTCATGATTTATGGCATGACTTAGTTTGTAATTTGACCTCATGATTCTTAAAGCAGTACAGTAATCTATATGCATGAATATATTAAAACTCAAATATGATGCTTTAATAATATGATCTTTTAACTTTTTCTCATTCAAAAATTACCTGGTAAAGATTTGATGAGTAATCAAACGCAAACGGATAGAAATGTGCTGAACTATTAGCTTCATCTGCAGCGAACAAAGGGGCTTGTACATCATGATCAGTACTTAGAGCACTTCCTGTAGGTGTCCCTTCTTGATTAGTAAGCTCTGAAGATGCCTCTGAAGGAAACTTAGTAAATAACCCATCATTGTTATTGTTATTATCAAGTCTTAACAAGTGTTCTTGATTCTGGTTTGTTTCCCTAATTCTTCGAGAATTCTCAATGCCGCTTGTATGATTATCCCTTTGTATATTTTCGTCTATGCATTCGTTATCTGGGATGAACACATCTACTTCTTTCGTCCTTGGATTGTTTTGAATTGTCTTCTTAAAAACACGGCATAGAGCGTATGATTCCTATAAATTAAATTAATTAAGTTACAAATAGTAATATCATATACATCTGAATCAAGTTTCTAATATAATTATTATGATGTTTGTTTAGTGAGACGGGAATGTCAGGCATGCATTTTATTGGTTATTTAGCGTTACTATCACTCTAAAAAGTATTTCTATGCCGGGTGATTTATCACATGTAAAGCAAAATGTGAAAGATTGCACGGTGCACCCTTGTAGACTTTAAATGTGCTGCTATTACTCCTTATAACCAATAATTAATCTGAAGAATATATAAAGGGTGATTTCGTATTCTTAATTCAAATGATTTATTTTCACTAACTCATACAGTACGTAGTACTACGTATAAATTTAGTTAATGTATAAATTTATTGAGATTAACATCTATTAAAATCACAGTTTATAAATAAAGTGGACAATCCTTTTTGGATGAAGCGAAATGGAAATGTGGTAAAGCAAATTATACTGTATTTTGCAGTTTAATAAAATGTCATGAGTTAGGGTTAAAATGTTATTTTAATCAAGGGATGAAACTAAAGCGGGGTAATTTGAAATATATTCAAATTGATGGGAAGTGTACGTAATGATACATGAAAAGAAGTGTTTAAGAAAAGCTGGAGGTAAATAAGAATAATAATTAATGAATGATAAAAATGAAATTAGATCTAGGTTATGACGCGGCAATGCCAGATAAAGACGATCGAAGATGATGATTGCATGATTACTGTCGTCTACGTTTGCTGGATGGATCTCATGCATATAATCATGATTTTCTAAAGAATCTTGTCATGCAACGTTCTTTTCTTTTCTTTTCTTTACTGTTTGATTCCTTTTATTTTCTTTTTTAATCGTTTTTTAATTACCAAAATCTACAAACCCTAGATCACCATACTCGTACTACGTCCCCCTTATAGTTATTTTATCTTTCCGATCCTTTTATTGTTTTAAATTTATTTCTCCTCTTTTGAGGGTTTTATAAGATTGCGTTGTAATGTAAAAAGAATCTTACACGGTGTATCTGAGAGTACTCAAACGGGTGCTTTAATTTTAGACGTACGTGTCATACACGCGCCAAATAAGAAGCACTTAGCGTATTGAGTACTCTCTGGTGCACCGCCATATTAATTTACACTTCTAGCTTACTATACTTGATCATAACTGATCAGATGAGTAATTTTTTAGAATGTAAATTTTTATAAAACAAAATGAAAATATGTTGGACATTAATATGGAGTAATTTGAATGGGGATGTAATACTAATTAATAGGAAGAAAACATAAATTAGGCATAAGGATGAAGGTGCATACCTTAAGGGAGGGAGTAGAACCAGAAAGAGATTCAAGAAGACGGTATTCATGCATAACCCAATTAGTCCTATGCCCATGAGGAGCTCTCCCTCTATAATAAACCAATGTCTTCTTCATCCCCACTGCAGTCTTCTGTGAGTGTACGGGTCTATCTTTCCCTGTCGCCTTCCAGTAGCCTGCCCTTGTTGCTCGGTTCGTTCTTGACCCATTTGGATACTTCCTGTCCCTTGGGCTGAAGAAGTACCACTCCAAGTCCTTCCCCGGTAGAAACGACTTATCTACATCGATCATTCAAACTAACTCACTTAAATTCTTTTCTTTAATTCTTATTGAATCATAATAGCTAAATATATAACAAATTAATTAATTCCAGAAGAAGAGAGCTAGTATCAGATGAATTAGTTAATAGAAAAGTAGGTACCTGGTAAATCCCAAGGCTCGCATTTGTAAAGATCGATTTCAGGGATAATTTCAAGGTCAATTTTACGACCAGTGATCTTCCTATCAAGGTAGTAAGCAACCAACTCTTCATCAGTAGGGTGGAACCGAAAACCGGGCGGCAGACTCACTGGAGCCATATAGGAATTTTTATTTTAGTTGGGAATGAATTTGATGGACAAAAAAGTGTACTAGTAGCTTAGCTAGTGAAGAAGAAGTTAATATGGTCTTTTTTGGGAAAGGAAGTGGGGGTGGGGGTGGGGGTGAGGGGCCAAAGAAGAAGAAGGAGAAGACAATCTTGTACCTTATTGAAACTGAAATTATATAGAAGCTACTGTTGGGATCGTAACTAAAGTTGAACCCTATATTTTTTGAGATTATAAATTTCCAAACTTTATACTATATAATTAAATAATTTCATAAAATAACGTTACATATATGATATATGTATGTAACACCTTCTCCTCTGTTCTTTGTATATGCTTTTGCGGCCTTTGCCCTTTGCTTTAATTTCCCTTTTCCCATCATAATAAATGTAAAAATGTTAGTGTACCAGCAAAGTGAAAAGAATGACAACCAGAGAGAGAGAGAGAATGACAGAGAGGTGTGCAAGTTAAGACAAAAATACAAGTGAGAAGAACACAAAAGGGAGTGTGATCAATAAAGATAGTTTGGATAAAACATGATCAATCCATCAAGATTGTAGGCTCCAATAATGTTCTCCTTTTTAACGTTTTGGACCCCCATCCCTTGGTGTAAAAATCTATATTAGATGCTTTTGTTTCTTAATTAGGACACTTACATTATTTTTTATATCATTTGTTGTAAATTAAGGAACCCATGATGTCAATTAATTAATTTGGAACTTATTAGGAATTAATTACAGTGTAGATGTAATTTCAGTGTGTATTAGCTAAAGCTTCTTAATGTTATTAGGTTAAGGAGTACGTTTATGGTATTAGAGTTGTGTATATAAATAATGTTATATCAATATACGTAAAGGCCATTCTCCTAATCCATTACTACGTATGAGTTTAACGGAACAACTTGAGTAATATTCAAAACTTGCAATCGCTAGTGTTTTTAGCATGCTATGTACGTAGGCCGGCCAAAGGAAAAGATACTTAGTAGCTTCTATCAATTATGAATACATACTTCATCTCTAATTATGCGCAAAATAAAGTAGCTAAACTATGTACACAGTTTAACCTGACCTCTAGGGAAATAGTGCCTACTAATTAATATGGACTACAATGATGAGCGTAGATAATTATAAGGGCCTATAAGATAAAACTTTATAAATACTAAGGTACGAAGTATATACATCTCATAAGACGCGTGTAACTTATTGTACATACATGTAAAAGATCCATGTAAAAAAGCCGGCCTAGATTAGGTCAAACAAATGCATGTAAAAGATCCATAAATGTGATAAGGTACGTTCTTGAACTGTTCGTTACGTTAGTTACA
Source organism: Spinacia oleracea (assembly GCF_020520425.1). Classification (NCBI taxonomy): domain Eukaryota; kingdom Viridiplantae; phylum Streptophyta; class Magnoliopsida; order Caryophyllales; family Amaranthaceae; genus Spinacia; species Spinacia oleracea. The sequence continues at coordinate 174,443,384 of NC_079490.1, read as the reverse complement.
GACTTCCATTGTTTGTGGATTATGCATGTATTTCAGTATTTGTATGTGAAGATATCCCAATTTGGACATACACGTACTTTTATCGACATAAGCAATCAACATTTACAGCAGTTTCGGGAAGCCTAATGAAAGGACTAGGCATGCTTTTGTCAACAACTTTACCTATTTGAGAATTGAGGTGGGGTAACTACCAGTTTTGAATTACCAACTTATTATTGGAATTATTAAAGCAATCAACGACTATTACGTCTAAATTCAAAATCATTAGTAAGATATGACCCACAAGCAGTCAAGCACCACTCACGAGTCATGACCCGTTTTTTCAATTCTCTTGGAAAACAATCTTTTTGAACCAATAGTAGTGTTATTTCCTTAATACACCAAGTGCGAAATATATTATTTGCAGCTACGTGTACATCTAGTGTACAAGATTCTCTTGTATAACACTATTAATTTGTTGACACGTCATCAAACCCACTAAAAATTGAGAATGAAAAACAATAAATGTGTCATTTCAACCAATAGAAAATCATGGTGTACAAACACTGGGTGTACATGTAGTAGGATCCCAATACTTCATCGTCTCTAATTATTTTATTAGCTGGGATCATATATTTTTGCTTGGAGTTAGGTTTTAGAAAGTAATTAAGGTTAGAACAATCCATTGTCTTCAACTACTTTCAAATATGATTGGGATAAACTGATAAAATTCCCATACCTTTCAATGTTCATGATAATATAAGAACATAAGTGATATAGAATGTACTTGTATTAAATTCTAAACAATGGAAGTATTATTAAAGTTCTATTATCCCATACTATATTGTTTGACCCATCTGTTCTTAATTAAAGTATTCAATATCCGTTACTGTTCACAACTCATTTCGGTATATGTGAATCATGGGAATTTTAGTAATGAGAAAAACTATTACTCTGGGAATGTTAAAAAACCGCCACTGTTCATAACTTGTTCTGGTATGAGAATTACGGGAATTGTGATAATGAGAAAAAATATTACTTTGAATTTTTTTAAAAAACCGCCACTTTTCATAACTCGTTTTAATATGTGAATTATGAGAATTGTGATAATGAGAAAAACTACTCCCTCCGTCCCGGAATACTTGAACCGGTTTGACCGACATAAAGTTTAATACAAAGTAATTGACTTATTATTAAATAGATGTTACTCGTAGTTGATAGTGGGGTATTTTTTAATATAGATAGGGGTATGTGTCAACTTTTTAAAGGGAGTAAGGGGGTAAGGGGTAGGGTGCATGCGACCACAAAATAACATGTGAAGGGAGTAGTTGATATAATATTAATTAAAGTTTACCATTTATAGAAACCGTTTAAGTAATCCGGGACGGCTTTATAAGAAAAGTGGTGCAAGTATTCCGGAACAGAGGGAGTATTAATTTGGGGATGTTAAAAAATCACTATGTAGTATGTACTACAAAGATCTAGTCCTAGTATCTCTTAAGAATTTCAATAATCGGATAACTTTAATTCTTTGAAATTTACCAAATGCATGTTAATATAAATGTGCAATAATGATTAAAAATGAACAAGGTTGATAACTAATTATAAAATTAAGTAAATAGAAGAAACTTAAAGTCTAAATTTAGAGTTAATTAAGAAGTATGAAATGCCAGCCCAAGAGTATAACTTTGGCTTTAATGGATACTAAATACAGAGAGAGAGAGAGAGGCGGAGGGGGTAGCATTGGGTGTGAAAATCCATAGGGAGGATAAGAAGTTTCCCTGCTTTTGTCTGCTCTCATTCTAACATCAACCAGATGGGCCCCTTTAAAAGCCATTTGTGTACCCCACTTAACCGTCCTATTCCCTACCAACACGCAATTCTAGGATAATCTTTTTAATTAATTATTCTAATCCGATCATCACATTATCATAAATCATAATCATGTGGTTCGTCGGTTTTAATAATATCATCTTCTCTACTCTATTGGGTTATGATTATGATAGAGTAGCAATGAAGTTGATCATAATACGATATAATTGTCTCTTGTTTAAGAACAAGTGCAGCTTTCTTTAGAGAACATTGATCTCAATCTCTCTGCCCTAGGTCTCTTCTTCTTAACTAAAGTGCTCTCTTTATACTTAAGAATTAAATTACTATACCTTGTTAGTTGTCATTGCTATGGCGGTTGTGGTGCTACCTATAACTCTACTAGGTTATAGACATACTTAGTGATTTATATTCGGTATGACTGTGTTCTCTTTATATGAAATCTCCTGAACATATTGTAAAATATTGAAACATATTGAGTCTGGTTGAGAACTAAACAAGTACGTTATTAGAACTAAATGAATCTAATTGAGCCTTGGTTGCAAGCTAGAGAGCTAGTAAACTTGAGAAAATAGCTTATTGGATCTCGTTGAAGCTTATTATATCTTATTGGACTTGATTGAAACTTAACTTACTTATTGAACCTTATTTTTATTTTTTTGTTGGTATACGGCACGAGACCTACCTCGTGTGACATAGGCTATGTGCCTATGTTTAGCCAGGTTCTTAAAGACTAACATGGATTGACACATGTCTAGCCGCATTCCTAAAACTTGGCACGACATGACAAGAGCTTAAATTAATTAGGGTTAGATGATCAATCTGAAGCAAAAAGGAAAATGCATGTTTAAAGTGACATGTAAGTGGATCAACATGCGTGACACAATAAGAAGGGAAATTTGACACTCTTGTTTGTGAGTAAAGACACAATTTACTGTGCTCTTACATATGGGAGTGCCAATATTGATCCCTATAAGCATGACCTATGAGTCTATGACTCTATGAGTTATACGTGTTGTTATCCTTAATCTCGAACGAGGGACAAAATACGCGGCACATACCGCACATTATTGGTTACCAACTTACACTATAAGAAATTGTACCATTAACGACGGGTAATCCCGTCGCTAAAGGTCAATAATTCTTGATTAACGACGGGATTTCCCGTCGCGAACCCGTCATAAAAGGGGACCATCGTTAATGGAAAATTCAGTCATTATGTGTCGTAAAAGACATACAACGGTTATTTTCGTCTTTGTTTGGTTGTTAGCCCCGTCACAAAAAGCTTTTGCGACGAAATTTTTAACCCGTAATTATTAGGTTGTCATTAAAGATACAAATTCTTATAGTGTTACCCCTTTAGCTTACGCATTTACTCGATCGATCGAAATATCTTATACTATTAGTTTTAGCTAATACTCCGTACTTTTTTGTTGTTGTTGTTGTTGTTGTAAAAGTCGTGGTGATGTTTGTATCAGATGTGATTTCAAAAATGTTGACGTATAATTGAAAACAATTTGATTTTATTTAAGAGATGAGCTCAGCTGCTAATCAAAGAGTTGTAACAACTTTTACATTCATTGAAATAAGCGGAGGAGTCATTCATTGGCTCATAGCTGCAAAAGATTGCTTTGAAACGCCCCCCAAGTAAGGCTTTTACTAAAATTTACCATGCCGTTTAGATTATTGGTTGACCAGCTCGGTAAAGAACTAAAGGGTAACTGCATTTTTTCTTTTGGCAAATACTCCATAAAATAAAAAGAAGAGTAACAACATTATTTAGCTGCGTTGAATAATCATGAGTGTGGAATTAGTAAGATCTAACGCCACTAAACATTATATATCAGTGTAATTTTTTTTGAATAAATAATAGGCTTAACCTATTAAAACATCATACTCCGTATATCTAAGTGGAACATCTTTTGGTTTTATATACAAGGTGAACTCTCTCCTCCTAATGTATGCGGCCTATGCCCATATATTTAATGAAACTCTAATATAATATTAGAAAATTAACTTATATTATTTCAAATACTAATTTGAAAGTGTTTTTTTATTCATATGAGAAGAAGGACCTTCAAAAATAAATAAAAAACAACACAAACAAACATAAAACTATCTGTTCCGGGTGTGGAATGAGAACAGCTGACTGTGGGATACTGGATTCCTGTCGAGAGTGCCGGTTGGTATCTGCACAACAGAATGGATTAACTAGCCTCGGGGGTGGTTCGAGGATCCCCCCTCCGATGCTTAAGTAAGATTACTGAGAGATTAAGAGATGATTAAGAGAGTAAGAAAGAAGTGTGTTTAAGTGTTTTTGTACCTCATAGCAATAAATGAGGTGCTCCTTATATAGACCAATCCAAGGGTACGATCAGGTGGGTCCCTTGTGTTTAGATAGCGACCTGTTGATAGTGACCCTTGGTTGGTTATCTTCATGATAATGCCGGTAGGGGTCTTTCCAATATTGCCGGTAGCCCTTCTGTTCCTAATATGACCAGATTATCTGCAGGTTAAGTTTACCTACGGGGAGTTCTGCCGGTACCAAGTGGTGCCGGTAGGACACCCCGTACAACTAGCCCCCTCAGAGTAAGCGCATATATGACAATTGCTGCGCTTGCTCTGATTAAACCGGAAAAAATAAGTACTATTTTGATACCTGGTGGTACAACTAGCCCCCTCAGAGTGAAGTGCGGGCGTAGACTGTGTTGCTGGTGTTTTTGAGGAAAGACCGCGAACAGTTTGCCGACTGCCTTCGCTCTGAATGAAGAATTACATTGCTAGGTCCTTTTGAAAAAACATTCGGGCGACTAGCCCCTTAATAAGAAAAAATATTTGGACGACTAGCCCCTCTGAAAAAAAACATTTGGATGACTAGCCCCATTGAGAAAGAATATTTGGACGACTAGCCCCTTTAGAAGGCATTTGGATGACTAGCCCCCTTGAAAAAATTTGGACGACTAGCCCCTTTAGAAGGCATTTGGATGACTAGCCCCCTTGAAAAAATTTGGACGATTAGCCCCCTTAGATAACATTTGGATGACTAGCCCCCTTAGAGAACATTTGGATGACTAGCCCCCTAATAAGAAAAAATTTTTGGACGACTAGCCCCCTAATAAGAAAAAAATATTTGGACGACTAGCCCCTTTAGAAAAGAAATATTTTTCGGCAACTAGCCCCCTTGATAACATATTAGGGCGACTTTGATAATATTAGGACGACTGGCCCCTTTAGAAAATTTTTGGCAACTAGCCCCCTTGATAACATTTGGATGACTTTGATAAATATTAGGACGACTGGCCCCTATAGAAATTTTTTGGCAACTAGCCCCCTTGATTAAAGATTTGGACGACTTGCCACCTTGAAGATGCTGTGGGTGACTAGGCATTATTTGAATTTTTATCTTGCAAGTGGCGGGAGATTGTTACCCACGTTCTCCCACGTGGCCTTCATCCCGAGCATTATTTGGTGCGCTTAATCTGGGTCGTTGATTTCGAGTGTAACTGACCTTTTAACTGCTTGACTTACGGGTCGTGACGTTTCGCATACCCCTCTTTGACCCATAAAAGCCCTTAACCTCTTCGAGATTTTTTATTTCGCCCACTTTTTTCTTGAACTTCCGACCTTTCTCTCTCTCTTCCCCTGGGGTTTTTCGCTGAACTTTGTTGCTGTTTGATTCTCAAGCTTTTGCTGTTGTTGTGGTTTGAATTTTCCAAGGTTTATTAGCCTCCCTTTTCGTTGTTACTGAATTTCGGGTTTTTCTTCCTCTCTTTTATTTTTGTGCTTGATTTTCTTTCGTTTCTGTATTTTTTGTAGGTTCTCCTTGTTTTTCTCTTTCGCGTGCTTCATTTGTATTTCAAACTCCATAAAAACAGTAGGTACCCCCTCCTCTATTTTGCTACTCTTTGCTATACATATATTTTTGTTTTTGCTTTTCTGTGGTGTCAAATTTTTTAATTATCCGCCGCCTTAAAAACAAAATGACCAAAAATTTGGGTGGGGACAACCCTTCTTCTCAGCCTTTTGGGTTTACCGGTTGGAGTGTTCCTCAAGAGAGTAATTGTAGTTGGGCCCGGGAGGAGCCGTACTATCAATCTAATTTAAGACGGACTGCCATTCGTGAGGTTTATGACGAGGGTTTGAATCAGGCTGAGAGAGAGCGTTGTTATGCCCTACATCATCTGCGGGCTCGAATGATACGGGAAATGAGGTCTCATGAGCATCCTATTCCGGCTTCTGAGCCTGCTTTAGATGTTTCTCCCCTTTCGGTGCGGTATTATATTCGTGATTACCGGGAATTCTTGGATTCCGCCGGCAGTGGCCACGGGCAGTATGGAACTAATACTGGCAACTTCGGTGTTTCTTTTGGTCAGGCTGATAGGATGGCTTCCGAACAACCGGCTAGCACTAGTGGCCGCCGCCCTGGTAAAGAGCCTGTTAATGATGATATTGATATGGCTACCGGCGAATACTCCGATGGTGATTCCATCTTCGAGGATTCCGCCGGCAAGGATGTTGATGATCATAGGGGTGATGATGGTGATGATGCTGGCGTTTCTGGTAGGAATGACGCAGACACTGGAGACGACGGTATTGGTTCACATGATGACGATCCGGCCGACGTGATAGTCGCTGAAGTTCTTGCGGATGAGGCTAAAGAGCAGCCTTATTTTACCGACGACTCCACGGATGTTCATAGGAAAGAAGAACTCCCTCCCTTAAAAAGTCTTCCTCGTACAACCGCGATTTTGACGACTTGGCGCGATCTGATCATAGAGAAGAATCATGTGGTTCATGGAGGGACCTTTCTTGGATTACCGGCTGAGTATAAGCTGGTAGTGCCGGATGAAGGTGCAACTATATTTGACTGTCCTCCCGGCCATATTGCTGTGTATGCGAAGCATTTCGATTTTGGGCTTCGCTTTCCTCTGCACCCTTTTGTTGAGAAAATATTCCGGGCTTGGAATGTCTGCTTGGCCCAAGTTACCCCTACTACCATCAGAACTGTTATCTCATATGTCTGGTTGTGTTTGTTTAAACAATGGCCGCTGACGTTGAATTTATTCAAGCGGCTGTTATGGTTGAAGAAGGATGGAGAGACGGGGTGGATGTCGGCGTATAGCGCAACGAAGAGAAAGACTGTGCATCCTCCTTTGTCGAGCTGTAAAGATTGGCTGGATCGTTTTTACTTCGTTCAAGTTCCTGACGGCTTTTTAATCCGACGGACTTTTACTAAACCCCGGCCTCGAATGGAGCAGTATAACCAGCGTGGTTTGGGCCGGCGGGAGAGAAAGGCTTTTGATTATTTGGCGTGTAACATTTTAGATGTCGGCCTCAGCAAAAAGCAGGCTGTTAATCGGAATTGGCTCCCTAATGCCTATTATATTTTGGGTAATCAGCCCTTGTCTGCTGTCGGCCTTTGCAACACCCACTGCTTTGGTAAACATATTTTTAGCTGAATGGGATGTACTTATTATTGCTATTTATAGTTTTGTGTATTGCATAAGTTTTTTGCCGGTTTTAATTGAGTCGTTGTCTTTGCAGGTACTAAAACATTGGATAGAGAAATTCTCGGATTTGACGAGAATTGGAGACCTGTGTGCACGCAGCCTCCGCCACCTAAGGGAAAGTACGACACCATATCAACGTACTCCACACGGGCCTCCTCCCGTCGTTCAACTGCTACTGTTGCAAAGAATCGTGTTGCCGGCGGTTCTAAAACCAAATCTTCGTCTGTCTCTATTCCAAAAACTGTGCAACCGCCCACTATGCAATCTAATCCAACCGGCCATGGTGGGAAGACTCGAAAGAGGTTGTCACTTACTAGTGGGCGTTCTGACCCCACTAAGAAGTCTAAGGCCGCTGGCGGCGATGATGTTTCGGCTGCTGTTGACCAATACGAATTCCCCGCTGACGATGCTCTCAAAAAGACGGCTGATTCTGCTGTTGCGGTTCACCCGTCTCCGCAGCCGTCCATTGAGATTTTAGACGTGGAAGGTGGTGGCGGCGAGAATGAGGCTCCGCTTCAGCACTGTGCCACGTCGGCCGCTGTGACATGGGGTAATTCTAGTATGCCTCCTGTTAGTCGTAGTGAGAATCGATCTGGTGATTCTCGACTGAATTATCATCTGCCGCTTCGTACCGGCGGTTGGATTGAGGATACACCCTTTAAGATCCCGGAAGCAATGAAATCATGGTTCGGGTCTTCTGGCGGCGAACCCACCGATCAGTTCTACCCACACATTGATCTGTTGTGTGGGGAGTCGGTGGCGACCGATTCTGCTAAGGACGGTGGGGATTTGGGCTACCGTGCTTTTCGGGATCTGATAACTCTTGCTGACAGGCCACAGGGTCAGATTGACGCCCCTGCTGCTCAGCATTTCAACGATTTGTACAAGGTATTTCTTGCTTAATTTGTTACAACTTTCTATCCGGCTATTTTTGATTACTCACTTGCTTTTTGTTTTGTTTTTAGGCTGTTCAATCCAGCATGGATTTGTATTACGTCTATCGTTGGAACCAGATGCAGCTGACGCAGAATAGCATTGATATTGCCGAGCTGAAGAAGCGGGCTGAGGCGGTTGAATCTGCTTTGAAGGATAACGAGAAGAAGTTGGAGAGTGCTTCTTCGGATTTGGAGGCGGCGAACAAAAGGCTGGAAGAGGTTGAGCCGAAGCTGAAGGCTGAAACTGAGAGGGCAGACGGTGTGACTCAGGAGCTGACTGATCTTAACCAGAGTTTGCCTGTGGTGAAGAAGACTGCCGCCAAGAGGGCTGTTGATAAGCTTCTCCAGTCTGACTGGTTTAATGATATTCTTACTCTGCGCCATAACGGTGGTTGGTGCGCTGCTCATCGGGTCGTTTGCCATGTGAAGAAGCTGGATGAGGATGGGTGGCAAGAATTTGAGGATGGGTATGAGGAGAAAGAACTGTACAAGGTTGCTACCGGCTTTGAGCCTCAGGAGCTACCCGAGGCTGTGATTTGCAATGCCAATCAAAGAACCTTGCCCCCCTTGCAAGTTCCAGAAGATGCCTATTGGTCTGGTGATGAGCATGCCGTTTGACGGTCTTGGCAGTCATCACCCTCCTCCTCTTGCGGATCCTCTACTTTTCCCAGCCGGCCTCATACATGTTAGGGTTTTTTAGTTTAGGCGGTTGGCTTTTGACTTTTTGCCAGATGCTGTTAGGGCACCTATTGTTGATGTCACATATCTTAGAACATCGTTTTATTTTAGGAGTGTCGGTTTTTAACCGACATCTTTTGTGCCTTGTGATCAGCTAATCACTTCGCAAGATTTTTTGGTGATGGCTGTCGGTTTTTAGTGTTTTTCTGCTGTAATCGTGCATTTATAACAAGTAGTTTTTGATTGTATGTTTACTTTATTTTGCCTATGATACTTCCATTTTATTAGCATGAACTCTTGTTTGTTATCGGCCTTTCTATATTGTTAACTTGTTGAACGATACACTTCGAAATGAATGTTATACTTCGAAATGGAGTGCATCTTAACAGCGTTTATTTTCTCTAACACTTTTAATTACAACAACTTATTATGGACTGCTACGCTTCACAGTAAAGTGCCCATACGGCATTTATTATTATATAATTTTTTTTTACTGTTACTGATCACATCCATACACTTTGTTGAATGCTACGCTTCACAATGGAGTGCTCCTTAATGGCATTTATTTTCTCCAAAGCTACTAATCACATCAACTTATTATGGACTGCTACGCTTCACAGTAAAGTGCCCAAACGGCATTTATTTTCTTTACTGTTACTGATCACATCCATACACTTCGTTGAATGCTACGCTTCACAATGGAGTGCCCCTTAACGGCATTTATTTTCTCCAAAGCTACTAATCACATCAACTTATTATGGACTGCTACGCTTCACAGTAAAGTGCCCAAACGGCATTTATTTTCTTTACTGTTACTGATCACATCCATACACTTCATTGAATGCTACGCTTCACAATGGAGTGCCCCTTAACGGCATTTATTTTCTCCAAAGCTACTAATCACATCAACTTATTATGGACTGCTACGCTTCACAGTAAAGTGCCCAAACGGCATTTATTTTCTTTACTGTTACTGATCACATCCATACACTTTGTTGAATGCTACGCTTCACAATGGAGTGCCCCTTAACGGCATTTATTTTCTCCAAAGCTACTAATCACATCAACTTATTATGGACTGCTACGCTTCACAGTAAAGTGCCCAAACGGCATTTATTTTCTTTACTGTTACTGATCACATCCATACACTTCGTTGAATGCTACGCTTCACAATGGAGTGCCCCTTAACGACATTTATTTTCTCCAAAGCTACTAATCACATCAACTTATTATGGACTGCTACGCTTCACAGTAAAGTGCCCAAACGGCATTTATTTTCTTTACTGTTACTGATCACATCCATACATTTCGTTGAATGCTACGCTTCACAATGGAGTGCCCCTTAACGGCATTTATTTTCTCCAAAGCTACTAATCACATCAACTTATTATGGACTGCTACTCTTCACAGTAAAGTGCCCAAACGGCATTTATTTTCTTTACTGTTACTGATCACATCCATACATTACCTTTGCGTGTTGATTTATGCAGCGTTTGTTTTTTGCTTTTTTCTTCCTTCATTTATGGACTGGTCGTATTTGAGGACCGCCTTAATTATACATAACAGCAAAATGCAGGCTGCTATTGCAATCAGTCTGCTCATACATCATCATTACAGTTTTTTCAAACATAGTACTTTCTAAGAGTACTGGCGTTCCAGGAGTTCTTGAGCGCGGTACCATCCATTTGCATTAACCGGTATGATCCAGGAACAATTTCCTCCCATATCTGGTATGGTCCTTCCCAATTGGCTGTCAGCTTTCCTTGAGCATTTCCTTTTCCTGTTGCCGCCGTTCTCCGCAGTACCAGGTCTCCTACTCCTAGAGGCCGGTGTTTCACTTTCTTGTTGTATGCTCTGCTCATTCTGCTTTTGTATGCTGCCGAACTGATTTCTGCTTTCATGCGGATTTCTGGCATGAAATCCAACTGATGTCGCAGCAGCTGATCGTTTCTCTCCTCATCGTAATGCTGGATTCGCATGGTTGGCAGAGCCATTTCTGCCGGTATGACAGCCTCAGACCCGAAGCTTAACTTAAATGGGCTCTCGCCGGTAGCCTCCTTGATAGCAGTTCTGTTGCACCACAGAATTTCTGGCATAAGATCTGCCCATTTGCCTTTACAGTCTTCTAGCTTCTTTTTCAGTGCAGCCAGGATTTGCTTACTCGCCGCCTCTGCTTGCCCATTGCTCTGTGGGTGACATACTGACGAGTGAGCTAACTTTACTCTGTATAATCCCAGGAAGCATTGTATGGGTGCACAATCAAACTGTGATCCATGATAAAAAAACTATTGCCTGCGGCAGCCCGAATCTTATTATTATATTTTTCCATATGAACATTTTCACCTGGTTTGCCGTTATTTTTGCTACCGACTCTGCTTCTATCCACTTGGTGAAGTAGTCCACTGCTAGTATTAAGAACTTGCGCCCTCCAGCCGCCATTGGGAATGGTCCAACAATATCCATTCCCCATTGTGCGAATGGGATTGGGTTCAGAATGGGCATCAAATCATTGGCTAACAAGTTTATCACAGCTGAAAACTTTTGACATTTCTCGCACTTTTTTACATAAGCTCGACAATCTTCTAACATTGTTGGCCAGTAATAGCCTTGCCTTTGACAGATGATGGCAAGGGGTTTTCCACCGGCATGGTTCCCACATGTTCCTTCGTGCATCTCTTCGATCAGCCTTGCTGACTCGAATGCTGTCAGGCACCTTAAGAATGGCAGGCTAAATGACTTTTTGTACAACCGTCCCCACAGGATGATGTACCAAACCGAGTCCCTTTTTGTCTTTTTGGCTTCTGCCAAATCTGCTGGTAGGGCTCCAGTCTGTATGTATGTTTGGATATTATCGTACCATTCTGAGGTAGTTGTGATGGCCATGACCCGTATTACCTCCGACTCCGTACTTCGCTTATTCATGACTTCCATCATGACTGTTCTTTTCAAGTCGGCGACATTTGAACTTGCTAACTTTGATAGTGCGTCTGCCAGTGTGTTTTCTGCTCGGGGTACCAGATTAATGCTGAATTTCTCTAGCTGAGCCGACACCGACCTCAACTTCTCCAGGTATTTGACCATTGAAGGTTCTTTGGCCTCATATTCTCCGCTGAATTGACTTGCTACCAGCTGGGAGTCTGTTGTCAGTATTACTCTTTTGGCATCTGCTGCGAGGCACATTTGAATGCCGGCAATTGCTGCCTCGTATTCTGCCTCGTTATTTGACGCGTTGAACATAAACTTTATAGCATACTCAAAAATGTCTCCTGTTGGCGATTTCATGATTATTCCAGCCCCACTGCCTGTCTGTGCAGCTGAACCATCCACTGACACATCCCATACTTCAGCTTGTACTTCATCTTCTTGGTATGATGCTTCAACTATGAAGTCCGCCAATGCCTGAGCTTTGATTGAAGTTCTTGGCCGGAATTCCAAGTCAAACTCGGACAACTCTATTGCCCATTTTAGCAACCGGCCTGATGTATCTAGCTTGCTGATGGCTTTTTCGAGAGGAAAGTTTGTTAGCACTTCGATTGTATGCGCATCAAAGTATGGTCTTAACTTTCTAGCCGCGATGAGGACTGCATATGCCATTTTTTCCACCAACGTGTATCTTGTTTCTGGGCCGTTTAGCACATGGCTCACAAAATATACCGGCTGCTGCCCTTTGTTTTCTGTTTCGGCTACCAGTACTGCTGCAACTATTTTTGGCGACGCCGATATGTACAATTGTAATTTGCCGCCCTCTTTTGCCCTTGCTATTGTTGGCAGGTTCTTTAGGTGACTTTTTAGAGCTTCAAAAGCCTCTTGCTCTGCCGGCCCCCATTTGAACTTCTTGTTTTGCCTCAAGGTTGTGAAGAAGGGCATTTGCTTATCTGCCGACTTGCTCACAAATCTGTTTAAGGCGGCCATTTTTCCTGTCAACCGCTGTATGTCTTTTACGCTTTTGGGTTGCGGCAGACTGATGATTGCTTCTACTTTTTCAGGGTTAGCGTCTATGCCACGCTCGCTGACCAAGAAACCCAGGAATTTTCCCGACCTTACTCCGAAGACGCATTTTTTTGGGTTTAATTTCATCCTGTATTTTCTCAAAGTTTCAAAAGTTTCTCGGAGGTCGCTAACATGATCCTCCTCCTTCCGGCTTTTTACGATAGAGTCATCTACATAGACCTCCACGTTTCTGCCTTTTTGGACGGCAAACACCTTGTCGACCAGCCTTTGATACGTTGCCCCTGCATTTTTCAACCCGAATGGCATCGCCTTATAACAGAAAACTCCTGCATCCGTGATAAAGGCCGCCTTCTTCCTGTCTGATTTATGCAGGCTGACCTGATGATACCCTGAGAAAGCATCTAGGAAACTGAGCATTGCATGGCCGCTAGTGGAGTCTACCAGCCTATCAATCCGTGGTAATGGGTAGAAATCTTTCGGACATGCTCTGTTAAGGTTGGTGAAATCTACGCACATTCTCCATGACCCACTTGACTTTTTTACCATTACTACGTTTGCCAACCATTCAGGGTAGTCACATGGCTCAATAAAACCTGCCGCCAGCAGTTTATCCACCTCTTCTTGTATTGCTGTCATTTTTTCCGTGGAGAAATTACGTTTTTTCTACCGTACAGGCCTAACATTTCTGTCGGCGTTTAACCGGTGGACCATTATCTCTGGATCGATACCAGGCATCTCATCCGCCGAGAATGCGAAGATGTCCGCGTGCTCCCTCAGCAAGCTTATGAGGTTAACCTTCATGTCACTCCCCATTTCTGTACCGATCACGACTGTTCTATCCATGTTTCCAACCTCCAGCTCGATATTTTCTGTCAGACCATCTGGCATTGGTCTTGGTGCTGATACCGGCCTCTCATCAAAGTGTTCCATGTTCAGGTCGGTTCGACCCCTTTTTGTGCAGCTCTTCCTTTTTGGCAGTTGTTCTTGTCTTGCCGGCTTAGTAGTCAAGTGTACCTCTTGCCTTGCCGGCTCAGTAGTCAAGTTTACTTCTGGGACCATTCTTCCCGGTGTTCTCAAAGCAGTCAAGTAACAGGACCTTGCCGCCAACCGACTTCCCCTTATCTTTGCCGGCCTTTCCAGGTTCGACATATATATCATTGTCAAGTGATAGGTGGAGACTACCGCCTGCACGTCATGTATGAATGGGCGACCGATGATCACATTGTAGGCCGTTGGTACTTTAATGATTAGGAAATCCACCATGAGATCTCGCATTTCAGATCCTTCTCCGATTTTCACCGGCAGCCGTATACTACCCTCTGGGTACACTGTAGATCCTGAGATACCGATTACTGGGTAGTTCACCCTTTGAAGCTCGTCCTCTGGTATGTGCAATTGTTTGAAGGCTTCCCAGAAGATGATGTTTGCTGAGCTGCCGCCGTCTACCAGTACTCTGTTCACATCGGCATTTGCTATATCAATTGTAAGAACTAGTGGGTCATCATGCGGGAAAATGATGCCTCTGCAATCCGATTCCGAGAACGTCATCACTGGTATGCTGGGTGGGTTAGGCCACACTCTTGTGTTATGATAGTTTACCATGTGCCTGTGTTCCTCCAAGCTTCTACTGGCGCCGCTTATTGTCCCTCCGTGGACTGGACCGCCAGAAATTACATACACGGGTGGTTTTTTCCCGCCATCCCTCTGTTCTGCTCTGGCACTGGTTTCCGGCTGTTTTTGCTCAATTCTAGGCGGCTGATATGGCTGCTCGATTCTAGGGTATTGTTGTTGATTTTGCTGTTGTGGCTGGTATGAATTGGTAGGGTTTCCCCCCACCGAGTTGTTGTTACCATTTCCGCGGTTATAGCACGGTATAGTCCGCGGTTATACCGTTAACCGTGCTATTTCCGTCGGTTATAGCACGGTTATAGCCTGGATTGTACCCGACATTTCCGTCGGTTGCCACTACCACATTGGAGATCTTCATCATTTCATCCCCCCTGATGTACTCATTGGCCTTGTGCAGGACGTCACCCAGATTGGTGTATGACTTCCGACTGAGATATTTCTTGAATTCGCACTCTTGCATTCCCCTCATCAGAGCCAGAACAGCAACCTCCTGCTGCAAATTGGGAATAGTGATTGATTCGTTGTTAAAGCGGGTGAGATAATCTCTTAACGGCTCTCTATCTCTTTGAGCGAACGACATCAACTCTCCCGACGATTTCTTTCTCTTATGTTTGCTCCCAAATCGTGACAAAAACGATGCCTGCAGCTGTCGGAAACTGTATATGGAGTGTGCCTCTATGCCCTTATACCAGCTCGCTGCAACTCCTAAGAGTGTGGATGGGAATACTTTGCACCACATGGCATCAGAATCTGTGTACAGCATCATGTGCTGTTCGAATATGGTGCCGTGATCCTCCGGATCCGTCGTCCCATCGTATCTCCCTGTCGGGATTTTTATCCTTTCCATCCTTTCTTCTAGGATTTCTCGGCACAGAGGAGAATCCTTTGGCTGGATTGTCTGCCGTCTAACTATCTGTAGAACCGGCGCTCTTCGCTCATATTCCGCGATTGGGACTTGCTCTGTTTCAGGCCATTCTGTTTCCGCCGGATCCGAGCGCTTTCTTTTTTCTGGGGTGTTTTCTTGATTCAGGGCGGTTAGGAGATCCCTAACAGGTAACTGGGGAACCGCCGACCTGGTCTTTCTTAGACTGCCGACCGACCCTAGCTGCTGCGGGGCTGGTAGCTCTGACAAAGCGGCCATCACCGCTGACAGTGTTTTCAATTGCTCTCCCGTGAATACTTCCGACAGGGGAGACAGGCGCTCCTGCAGCGTCTGCTCCAGCGGAGTTTTCGGTTGCTCTCTGGCAGGGCTTTCTATTTCTAACTCATCATCATCCTCCACTGTGAATTCCTTTTGTGCCGATATCGAGGTGTTTTTTGTTGCTGGGCTTATAAATGATTGTGCTTGTGATGGATGGGCGGGGTTTAGAAGTGAGGGTTGGAACTTGGAGGTTGTCGCCGGTTGGGGGGTTGTTGCTTTTTCTTGACTTTTCTTTGATTTTTTACCGTCTTTCTGTGAGAAATCCATGCTGACTGTTCTACCGTTTCAAGGGATAAGGTCCCCTCCTTCTAGCGCCAATTGTTCCGGGTGTGGAATGAGAACAGCTGACTGTGGGATACTGGATTCCTGTCTAGAGTGCCGGTTGGTATCTGCACAACAGAATGGATTAACTAGCCTCGGGGGTGGTTCGAGGATCCCCCCTCCGATGCTTAAGTAAGATTACTGAGAGATTAAGAGATGATTAAGAGATGATTAAGAGAGTAAGAAAGAAGTGTGTTTAAGTGTTTTTGTACCTCATAGCAATAAATGAGGTGCTCCTTATATAGACCAATCCAAGGGTACGATCAGGTGGGTCCCTTGTGTTTAGATAGCGACCTGTTGATAGTGACCCTTGGTTGGTTATCTTCATGATAATGCCGGTAGGGGTCTTTCCAATATTGCCGGTAGCCCTTCTGTTCCTAATATGACCAGATTATCTGCAGGTTAAGTTTACCCACGGGGAGTTCTGCCGGTACCAAGTGGTGCCGGTAGGACACCCCGTACACTATCCTAGGGAGGGGCTAAGTGCGGGAACGCTACACCTCTAACATCCTCCTCCAAGATCCTAATAAGCTCAAGAGGTACAAGTTCAACAAAATTAAAAGCACTCAAATTAGACATATCCCGATTGCCAAGCCAATCCGGGCTCCATTTCCTTTCCAGTAGACATGGATTAGCTTCACTTTCCAATTTGTATCATTGAGTATATCTTGGCAGCTTCGAAGATCATGAACGCTTAACCCTCCTGTGTGGATATAGCATGTTTCCCATTCAACATTCGGGACAATCATGAATGGGTCTGACATTTATCAAGAAAGATTCATCACTGGTTACATGATACGGGGCACCGGTATCAATAATCCAAGAGAGAGTCGATAGTTCACCAGTCATTTGATCCAATTTGAGATTATTAATCATATTCAATCAAACCTTCGTATGCTTAGGAGTGACGTCCAAGAAGGCATCAGAGTCGTCATCGTCCTCGCTGCCATAAGAGGCGGATACAACATGGACCCGTGTCGGTGCACAGTAACCACGACTTTGTTGGCCATAAGTAGAATTAGTGGTGACGGCGACAGACCGTGCAGGAGCATCCCCACCCGTGAGACGATGGCTATGCAGCTCCTCGTACCACCCCTTAACTCCATGGAGTTTGAAGCATGTATTGTCTTCGTGTCCCCCTTGTTGTAGTGGGTACATGTGAGTTTTATTTTTTCTTTCTCGAACCGCCACAGACGATCAGCTCGAAGACCAAAGATAGATTGTGATTGAATGATATCTTTGCCTACCTTCCCACGAGCTATACCATGGGAGCGCTCCTCTTGAGTGAAGGCAAGATAGGCATCATCCAAGGAAGGTAAGGGGACGCGGGACAACATGTTAGTACGAACAGGGCCATATAAATCATCATCCACGCCGATGAGAAACTGGTGGAACATCTCCTCGTCCCGGTCCGCAACCAGCTTGCTGGTGAGACCACACGCGCATCCACCGCATTCTCACGAGTGTAAGGATTTGAGTTTCCCTAAAATATCTTAGAGTCCCATCAATTTGGTGTAATAGCCCTCCATGAACATAGCCTTGGTCTATTTGCAGTCAGTTATCTCGGTCAGGAGTTGTTGTAAGCGTGACCCATTAGCCACCATGAATTTCTTTGCCAAGAAATCCCGTAGGGGTTTTGCCTCTTGGAAGTACATGTAACACCCTAATAATTCCTTGCTTTTATAAAATCATTTTCCAACTTGAAATAAAGGAATTACTAAAGCATTACCGCCACCGTGATAACGGTTAAGGCTATTACCAGAATTACGTAGCGGAAGTTAATGTCAACTAACTTTTAAAAACATAATAAATGAAATATCGAGGCCTCCTACAATTTGGAACCGTGACGGCCCAAAAACCAAAGTATAAAAAGTTCAACAATTTCAAACATAATTAAAGTATAAATAAATAGTTCAAAATACGAAAGCATGCAACTCTCTCGATCATCCCAAGCCACATGATTTCGATCTACCAACCTGCTATATTATTCTACTCCCCATCAATGCAAGTGCAAATGATAGATCATCATAGGGTCATTAAGGCAAGGGCCATGACCGAAAACACACAAAGCACGTAGTCAGCAAAAGCTGAGTACTTACAAGAATAGAGTGAAACAAAACTAAAACATGCATCACTCACTAAGTACTAATCATCATGCAAAAGCCATTTAAGAATTAACAAACCAATCATGAATACAAGACTCGACTCTTGACTCGACTCTTGACTCACAATTTAATTAGAATAAGCTTCGAACGGGCCAAAAGAATGTTCCATAAAGGAAAGGTGATGGGAGCCAACCATACACCAAATAATAAATAATAAAATCGGGCCATACCGAGTGTCTGGCCATACCGACGGAATTCCTGCGCATAATATAAATGAAACAACGTCTTGTATCATTAGTAGGAGTACGAGCTTTCCGGCAAGACTCCCCCCATTGTTCATACTCGAGTTATATACGTTCCAAGAGTTTTGAAGCTTGTTCTGGTTGCACTTTACGTTTATTAATATTTTATTAAAGGTGAACTCAAGACTAAAAAATGTACACACATACAATTAGTAAACGACATTCAAAACAATCTTATTTTAATTCTTTAGGAATTGTGATCAACCAAGCAAGACTCTTGTGAAATTACTACCATGTTCCTCCTCACCAAAGTGAGATTCCACATCATGCCCATTAACATGAGGGTTTTTCCCTTGCACGAAAAATCCTAATTCATTTCATACAAAATATTCCCAACTGAACCCTACATGTGCGGTGGCTTACGTGAGCTAACCCTTCACATGTGGTAAAATAAATAGTACAACGAAGTACGAATAATTGGCTCAAAGTATGCTAGACATCCCGTACAATAGCATACAAATAAATAATCCATCCCTTGCATATGAAACAAACCATACATGCATAAATATTGAACAACATGATTGACAATGAAACTCATACTCATAATAATCCCAACATGCTTGTTCAATCAACAATTCAATAATTCCAATAATATTAATCCACATGATCGTTCACCAAAGAAAATATGAATCCACATAATATAATTCACATCGTCAACAATCATGTAATGTCTTTGACAAATGGTGTGGTCGCCCTAGACTTGTACGTACCTTGAATACCTAAGCGTAGGGTCCACTTTGCAACAACGAGCACTTACTCAGAAATCGATCACCTCCTATTATCAAAATAATGAAACTTAAATTATTTCCATGTTCATTAAATTTCCAGCAACTTTATAAAATCTAAAACCTCATTTAAACTTTAGAATTCAATCGTTTTTCAATAATATAATCGTCTCAATTTGCAAAACCAATCCCTAGTATGAAAACATACTTTTTCCGCCTTTAAAATCAATAAAAATCAACACTTTAAGCCTTTATATAAATCTGAAAATATAATTGATTATCATAATTAAAATCATCACCTAATTATGCTAATCAATTGACTCATTAGGTCTAGGTTAAAACGTACCCTAACTTGAAAATCCCAATAAAACCAATTTATCGTCATAAAAATCTATTCTTTATTAAATAAACGAATATGAAAATTCATCCTTTAATAATTAAAACAACCCTAATGAATCACAACACGCAAATCCTCAAAGCACGGTGTTCATAACCGATTCCCAGTATTTTAATCATTCAAAACAATACTAATATTATAATTTAAAATAAGGAATTGAAATAGAATAGGTAAGGAAGAAGAGAATTATACCAATCTGGCCTATAGCACGGAACAACCACGAATTAATTGTGATTGGGCGAAATAATTGAATAACGAACAAACACGAACACACACACACACACACGCTCGTGTGTGTGCGCGCGCAGCAAAGGGGCGACGAGCAAGGGGCAGCGACAGGGGCAGCGCGCGCGGGCTGGGCGCAGCGTGCGAGCGAGAGACAAGAGCAGGGGTGTGCGCTCCCGAAGGGACGAGGGCAGGGCACCAGCAACAACAACACAGCAGCACGGCACCAGCAGCGATGCGTCCTGGCTGGGCGGGCTGCGAGAAAGAGGGTGGGCGAGAGAGTGTGGGCGACGAGCGGGGCACACGGCACGAGCACGCCGAGTGCTGGGCGGTCGTGTGTGAGCCGGGCAAAGAGAGGAGAGGAGTGAGGTGCAAGAAAGTAAAAAGAGGGTTTATGAAATTTTAGGGGTTCATTTAATGATGGGGGAGTCCTACTTATAGGCTCCCTATTTTCAATGGGCTAGGCTTAGGAAAATAGAATTGGGGTTAGGAAATTAAATGATTGGGCTAGCTTAGGATTTGAATTAAATTCTTTTGATTGGGCTCGTTTAACAAAACGAATTGGACTTTTCATTACTTGCGACCCATTTAATTTCTCGACTCAAGAATTAAATTCGTTTCGTAATTAATTAAAATAATAAATATTCTAATTAATTAAAATACATTTAAATATTATTTAAATGCGAAATAATTTCCAAAAATCGTAAAATTCTTTATAAATATAATAAAATGTATTTATAAATATTATAAAAATACGAGGTATTACAGTACGGGTTCGCGGCCGCAACCTTTGGTTCCATGCTTTTCATAATCCATGAAAACAATAATGGAATTGACAGTATCCCAATCAAGAACTTCTTTTCCTCGGTTAGTTTGTTGATAGTACAATCAACAAACACGGATTTTCGGTACGATTTTAAGGACGTCGTCATCGCCGTAGGTCCATGCCAGGTAGGGATGCCAATATTAAATGGATATCCATTAATCCGATCCACCCACAATTATTAAATGGATGGATACCCGAACTAAACGGATGAGATGCTGATGATGGATGAAGCGGGTGACAGTTCGGGTCGGATACAGATGATGATCGCTCCATCCGTTAATCATCCATCCACCCGTTTAATATATTTTTCTTCCATAATTTTAATAATAATGTTAAATATTTAAGAAAATAATTTAGTTTCTTGTTGCAATTTTTTTTTCAAACCAATTGTTCTTATTTTTATAACTTTTATTATACAAAATAATTTTTATTGATAAAAATAAAAATATATTAGTGTTGATTTAATTTTTTTAATATAAAACATTCATCTGTTAGTCCCCCGATCCACCCGCTTCATTCGCGGATGATGGATGGGTGGATACGGATGACGGGTTAAGCGGGTTACGGATGGATGCGGGTGGAGCGGATTGATAAACCGATGGATGTGGGTGAAGCTTCATCCGACCCGAATCCGATCCATTGCCATCCCTAATGCCAGGTAGTTATTCTCACGAAGATGAATGTTGTAACACCCTAATAATTCCTTTCTTTTATAAAACCATTTCTTACTTAAATAAATGAATTACTAGAATATTACCGCCACAATGATAACGTTTAAGGCTAGTACCAGAATAACGCAGCGGATGTTAACTAATTTTAAAACATATTAAATATAGTTAATGGCCTTTAATACAACTTAGAACCATAATGGCCCAAACGAAAATCCAACTTTAAATAAAACAATCCATTAACTTAGCTTTGTCTAGAATTATTAATATAGAGTTTAAAACAAATGCAAATATAAAATCACTCTCAAAATCCCCATCCGAATGTTGACTTCACTTTCAAGTCACCTCTAGAAGTCCTGCTTAAGAAATACTACTCCTCAACAATGCAAGTGAAATTGATGGATCATCATAGGGTCATTATGGCACAGGCCATGACCAAAAGACGTAAAAGCACGTAATCAACAAAAGTTGAGTACTACAAGCTAAAACAATGACTAAGACTAAACATGCTTCACTCTCAAAATAAATAACTTAATCCACATGCAAAAACCACATCCGTAAACATTCAATCATAAAAACAAGATTCGACTCGTGACATGACTCTTGACATGCCTCTTGACATAACTCTTTACTAAAATTTAATTAAGATTAGAATAAGCATCGAACGGGTTTTTTCCTCCTTGTCCAACGTGGACTAGTGTTGGGAGACAACCGAACACTAAATAAAATAATAACATGTGTCACCCCTAATGTGACGGAATTTCATGCGTATAAAATATTAGTTTAACGTGTATCACCGTTAGAAGTCACGGGCTGCCACCGCATACTCCCCCCATATGTTCATAAACAAAGTGCATACATTCAAAGAGTTTTGAAGCATACTCCTCCCAAGTATTCTCTTTCACTTTAAGTTATTAATATTTTATTCAAATGTCAACTTAAGACACGATTAAATAAAACAAACATCGATTAAACAAACATTACTTCTTTTGAATCCTTTAATACTTGTGATCAAAGAACACTTGACTCTCAATTAATAACTAACTTGCTCCTTCTCAACATGACCAAGTTAATATAGTTTTAATTAAAACCCTAATCAATATACTCCCTCCGTTCTTCTTTATTGGTCCTTTATGGAATATTGAAAAATCCACTAAAAAGACATCTTGCATGTGAATCTCTAAACAATCTCACCCTTGTGCGTAGGAGAGAGAAAATATTTAAAAAATATAGGTAGGTGGAGTGTTTACTGTTGTTAAATTAGAAAATACAGGGACCACTTGCATATTTATTTGGGATGAAAAGGGAATTAAAATTATAATATAAAGGTAAAAGTGGAATAATTGTTGAACAAATAAGGAATCTAAAAGGGACTAATAAAAAATATCCTGGTACGGAAAGGGGACTAATAAATAAGAACGGATGGAGTAACATAATTAAAACCATTAAAACTCATAAAAAATCAATGCTTTAGTATTCCAAATAAATATGAAAATTCAATCTCCAATCAATACTTTGAATTATCGAACATTCATCCATAAAAATAATATCTTTAATCATCAACAATGTAATCCCAAAATAATTAATTAAAATAATGATAATTTAAAATAAATGATAGATTAGAAGGAACGAACACACCGATCGGCCACAATAAAGAAGCACGACACAAGGTGGGAGAGAGGAGAAGTCCACGGCGGTGCACGGCGGCAAGGCGAGGCAAGAAGGCAACATAGCAGTGGCGCGACACGTGTGTGGCGTTATGCTTGCTGCTTGTTTTGTTGCTATTGCTTGCTTGCGGGACGCAATGCGCGTGACGGCGACATTGGGCGAGCGGAGGGGAAACGCCCACGCGGCGTTGGGCGAGCAGAGGGGAGACGCGCGCCGGGGGGGGCGAGCACTGCTGCTTGCTCTTGCGTGGGCGCTCGGTCAGGCAAAGAGAAAGGAGAGGTCGAGTGAGGGTATAGAAAAGAGAGAGAGGGATTTTAGGGCTTATGAATTTTGTGTGGGAATTTGTGAGGGAGTACAACCTATTTATAGGTTTCGTATTCCTAATGGACTAAGGTTTGGGTTTTCTCTTTCGGGCTTCCATTAAATATGAGTTGCTTTTGCTTGATTTGTTTGGACTTGAACTTGAAATTGGATTGTGCTAGATTAGATTAAAAATTGTTTTCTTTTCTTAAAACCCAATTAAAATTCCGCAACTTAAAAAAATAAAATTATTTTCTCTCCAATTAAAAATAATTAAT
This sequence comes from Spinacia oleracea, assembly GCF_020520425.1. Classification (NCBI taxonomy): domain Eukaryota; kingdom Viridiplantae; phylum Streptophyta; class Magnoliopsida; order Caryophyllales; family Amaranthaceae; genus Spinacia; species Spinacia oleracea. Next base: position 174,419,856 of record NC_079490.1, on the reverse strand, counting down.
ATTTTTAATTAATAAAATAAATTTAAATAAATATATAAATGCAACTTCGATTCATAATCTATAAAAATGCTTTACAAGTATAATAAATATATATTTACAATTTAATAAAAGTACGGGGTATTACAAACGTGGGTGATGAGGTTCCCAGGTCTGTCGCCAGAGGCGAGGTAATACGGGGAGGAGGGGTCAATTTTGCTGTTCTCGTCCACGGTGAATGAATTTCCAAAACACTGGGGCAGAACCAAATTCAGAGGATGAAGCAGGTAGTCGAATGAAGAAAAAAATATTGAGATGATACGTTTGCTAGGCTGCTTGCTCGATGGCATGAAAAATTAAGTTTAGGTTTAATTGTGTTTTCTTGAGTTTGTATTTCTAAACTTTGTGTGTTTAGAAACAGGCTTAGCTAATGAATAAATATATCATTTATCTAAATACACAGTTGATCATAAAATACAAGATAGATATGAGATCAAAGATTTGTTAAGCAGTTGATTACTAGCTAGTGCCTAGTTTGGTTATGGTAAGAAGGATATACTTCATATTTAATTAATGAAGGTATTTATTTGTCATTAATATTATGTATTTTTTTCTTCTAGAAATAGTAGTTACACTTAATGGATTATTTAAATAATCGGTTCTATATCGTAGATATTATTCGGTATATCGTAGATATTATTCTGGATACCGTAGATATTATTCTGTGTATATTTACCTTCCTAATGTACACTAGTATATAAACCCTTTGAGGTTAATGAGAATAGTACGGAAAATATTCTTTCATGGTATCAGTTGTCTAGGGTTAATTTTTCTCTTCCGCTGTGACCTAGCCTTCTTCTTCTTTCTTCTCCTTTCTCCTTCTTTCTTCCATTACCATCTTCCTTCCCGTCGGTATCCACCATGTCCGACGTCAAGACTTCGTTCCATCCAGCCTTTGCCGTCTCCAACATCAAGAACCATGTTGTTAGGTTATGATACATATGACAAAACATAAATCATGCGGAAAAACCATAAAGTCAGGAAACATAATATTCACACATAATCATTTAGCATAATTCAGATGCATACACTTTGTTGCGTGCCCTCCCTAGCTGCGCCCAAACCGAACAAGAACAAGTCTTTAGGACTCCAAGTGTCGTCCCTCCGTAGATAGTCCACAGCACGTCCGGATCCGCCTTAAGCTTGACCAACTAGAATCGCCCTTAAGGTAGTATAGATTTCGGCTAAATAGGGGCAAGAGAGTGACTGATTTTTCTTGAAAATCTTACCTTTGAATACTTCAATTGTGTCTATAAATTATGACCCTAGGCACCTATTTATAGAGGTATGGAAAATGAATTATAATCCTACTAGGATTTGGATTTATTAATTAGAATCCTATTTGAACTCTAAATAATAAATTTAATCTATTAGGATTAGGATTTAATTAATACACGAATTCCGATAGGATTAGGATTCGTTACGAACATGAGCATCGTATGGCCACGAGCATCGCACCACCCGCGCAGGCCTTGCGGCCCACACGAGCAGTCGCTGCTCGCAGCCCAACAGCACGCTCAGCGTGCGCACGCTTAAGGCCTTGCTGGGCCTGGCCTTGCGCTGGGCCTGGCGAGGCTGTGGCAGCTCCATGTTGGGCGCTTGGCTTGCTGGGCGCGGGCCTGGCTTCGTGTTGGGCCTTCGTCTAGCAAGCCTCGTCCGATGCTAATTCGTACGATGCGCTTCCGATTAAATTCCCGGTTCCGGAATTCGTTTCCGATACGAACAATATTTAATATTTCCGATTCCGGAATTAATTTCCGTTTCGAACAAATATTTAATATTTCCGTTTCCGGAATTATTTTCCGATTCCGATAATATTTCCGATTCTGACAATATTTCCGTTTTCGGCAATATTTCCGATTCCGGTAATATTTCCATTTCCAATAATATTTTCCGATACGTACCATGTTTCCGTTTCCGGCAACATCTACGACTTGGATAATATTTATATTTCCGATACGATCCATATTTCCGTTTCCGGCAATATCATCGTTTCCGGAGTATTCATTTCTTGCTTGTGACGATCTCAGCTCCCACTGAAACCAAGATCCGTCGATTCTGAATATCCATAGATGGAGTATTTAATGCCATTAAATACTTGATCCGTTTACGTACTATTTGTGTGACCCTACGGGTTCAGTCAAGAGTAAGCTGTGGATTAATATCATTAATTCCACTTGAACTGAAGCGGCCTCTAGCTAGGCATTCAGCATCCTTGATCTCACTGAATTATTAACTTGTTAATTAATACTGAACCGCATTTATTAGACTTAATATTATATGCATACTTGGACCAAGGGAATTATTTCCTTCACATGTTGCCGTCATTCTTGAAATGGAGAACGTTCAATATGGTACGTGGGCTGAGATGTTCAAGGTCCATGCTCGCTCTCACCGCGTCCTTCATCATATTATTGCACCGGAGACTCCTGCCGATAAAGAAACCGAGGACAAGGAGCTGTGGGTCACCCTCGACGCCACGGTCCTTGGTTGGATATTTGCCACGATATCCGACGACCTTTTGAACACAATCATTGAGGAGGAAATGACTGCTATGGAGGCCTGGGTTCGGTTGGAGGGCATCTCTCGTGACCACGCAAACTCGCGTGCGGTAACTCTTGAAAAAGAACTCACCTATTCTCATATGGAGAATTTTTCCCAATGCATCGGCGTATTGCTAGCGCCTCAAGATGCTTTCGGACCAACTGAAAAACGTGGGTGCCCCGGTCTCCGATAATCGGCTGGTGTTGCAGATGGTTCCGGGGTTGACGGAAGCCTACATGCACGTCGGCTCCAACATTCGACAAAGGAAGGTATTACTGTCCTTTTATGAGGCCCGTTCGAGCCTTTGTCTTGAAGAAAAGGGGCTGGCCGCCATGTATGCCACGGGCGGAGGTGGCGGCGGCTCCGCCATGGTTGTTGCATCAACGGATTCCGATGAGTATTCGGAGGTTTCAAATTAAACCCCAATCATCACTCTCATTCTCGTGGGAGGAACAACAACAATCACAATAATCACAATAAGGGCCGGAATTCCGGCGGTGGGGGAAAGAAATCCGGTGACGGCGGTGGTAACAGGTCTGGCCGCGGCGGCGGTGGTGGTAAGTTCGGTGGCGGTGGCGGTCGTAACTCTGGGGGTGGAAACCAGAACCGTGGGTAGCCACAAGCAGGGACATGGCCTGCTCTCTCTCCATGGGCTTGGTATCCTTTGGCTCTTCCACCTTGTCCCTTTCCCACTCAAGGGTGGGCCCGACCAGCACCTAGGCCCACTGTGCAACAACCAGGAGTTCTTGGGCCTGGTCCAGTTCAGTCTCCTTGGGCTCCCTAGCAAGCCTATATGGTTGCCATGCCTCCACAGCAAGCATACATGCCTGCAATGTCTCCACACATGCCCAATATGTCGCCCTATGCTCCAACGGATATTGAAGCTGCTATGCATACTATGTCCATGAATCCTCCCGATGCAAATTGGTACATGGACACCGGTGCCACATCTCACATGACTTCTTCCCAAGGTAATCTCACCTCTTATTTTAATTTGAGCAATAATAATGGTATTACTGTTGGTAATGGTCATATGATTCTAGTTCGTGGTTGTGGTCACACCCAATTATCTTCCCCGAACCCCCCATTGTCTTTGAATAATGTCCTCCATGCACCCAATATTATTAAAAATCTTGTGTCTGTCAGAAAATTTACTTCGGATAATTCTGTGACAGTCGAATTTGATCCTTTTGGGTTTTCTGTGAAGGATTTTCAGACTGGGAGGCACCTAATGAGATGTGAGAGCCGGAGAAATCTCTATCCTATCACCTCCACCACCACCATCAACACAAATCAACCATCTTCCTTTTTGGCGTCATCTCTTTGGCATGAGCGTCTAGGTCATGCGGGCGATTCCATTTTGGATTTTCTTAGAATTAATAAGCACATTGAATGTAATAAACTTCGTAGTTCTAAAGTTTGTCATTCTTGTGTACTTGGGAAACATATTAAGTTGCCGTTTGTTGCTAGTACGTCTAGTACTTTGTTGCCATTTGATATTATTCATAGTGATCTTTGGACATCTCCCATTTTAAGTTCTTCGGGACACCGATATTATTTGTTATTTTTGGATGACATTTCGAAATTTTTGTGGACATTTCCAATTGCCAAAAAATCTCAAGTATACTCCATATTTTTGGCTTTTAAGGCTCATGTTCATACCCAATTTGAACGTCGTATCAAAAATATTCAATGTGACAATGGAAGGGAGTTTGATAATAGACCATTCTAGAAGTTCTGTGAGGACAATGGCATGTCGTTTCGTCTCTCTTGCCCCCATACCTCATCCCAAAATGGTAAAGCCGAGAGGAAAATTAGATCTATCAATAATATCATACGGACTTTACTCACTCATGCTTCTCTACCTCCGTCATTTTGACACCATGCATTACAAATGGCAACATATCTCTTAAATATCCTTCCGAGTAAATTATTGAAAAATGAATCTCCTCTTCATGTTCTCTACAAAAAGAATCCCTCTTATTCTCATATCCGAGTGTTTGGGTGTTTGTGTTATCCCCTTTTCCCTTCTACCACCATTAATAAGTTACAAGCTCGTTCTACGCCGTGTGTCTTTTTGGGTTATCCTACTAACCACCGTGGCTATAAGTGTCTTGATTTATCGAACCATAAGATTATTGTGTGCCGTCATGTGGTGTTTGATGAAACTAAATTCCCATTTGGTTCACTAAATACCCCTGCTGCTCGTGCTTACGAATTTCTGGATCATGACTTGCATCCTTATACCATGGATTATGTCCAACATAATTTGCCTCAAGGCCCAGTAGATCAGCCCACAAACACACCCTCACCCATTGCTCCCTTGCTACCATCAAATCCAACAGTGGGCCGACAAGGGAAAATTCCTATGGGCCCCTTGTCTCCCACCAACGCAGCAAGCCCCTTGGCTCCAACCCAATCACCTGCGTCTTTCCCATTCCAGGCTTCTCCTGATCCACGCCTTTGTGCTGGCCAGGGGGGCCCAGACCCAAACACATCACATTCCACTATTCCAGGTCCTCCTCTCCCTGCTCCCATGTCGCGGATGTCCACCCGCAGTCAAAGTGGTATTTTTAAGCCCAAACGTCAGTTTAACTTAAATACCACGGTTACGAAATCTCCCCTTCCTCGTAACCCAGTGGCTGCCCTTCGTGACCCGAACTGGAAATTGGCTATGGATGATGAATATGATGCTCTTTTTAAAAATAAGACGTGGGATCTGGTACCCCGTCCACATGATGTTAATGTTATTCGTTCTATGTGGATTTTTTCTCATAAAGAAAAGGCTAATGGTGATTTTGAGAGGCATAAAGGCCGACTTGTAGGTGATGGTAAAACTCAACAGGTTGGCATTGATTGTGGTGAGACTATCAGTCCGGTGGTCAAACCGGCGACAATTCGCACTGTTCTTAGTCTCTCTTTGTCAAAGAATTAGCCCATCCACCAACTTGATGTCAAGAATGCTTTTCTGCATGGTGAGCTCAAGGAAACAGTATATATGCATCAATCGGTTGGATTTTGTGATCCAGCTTATCCTGATTATGTATGCTTGTTGCGTAAGTCCCTGTATGGACTTAAACCGGCACCCCGGGCTTGGTACCGGAGATTTGCGGATTATGTTACATCACTTGGGTTTTCTAACAGTAAGTCCGATAGTTCTTTATTTATTTACCGAAAGGGGAATGACATGGCTTACATTTTGCTGTATGTTGATGACATTATTCTCACTGCCTCTACACATGAGCTTCGCCGCTCTATAATGGCGCATCTTGCTTCTGAGTTTGCTATGAAGGATTTGGGTCCTTTAAACTATTTTCTTGGCATTGTTGTGACTAGGCATAAGGGTGGGTTATTTTTGTCTCAACGTAAATATGCTGAAGTTATTATAGAACGTGCTGGCATGTCTTCTTGCAAGTCAACTTTGTTAGGTTATGATACATATGAACAACATAAATCATGCGGAAAAACCTTAATGTCAGGAATCATATTAATTGCACATAATCATATAATTAGTCTAGGATGCATACACTTTGTAGCGTGCCCTCCCTAGCTGCGCCCGAACCGAACAAGAACAAGTCTTTAGGACTCCAAGTGTCGTCCCTCCGTAGAAAGTCCACACCACGTCCGGATCCGCCTTAAGATTGACCAACTAGAATCGCCCTTAAGGTACTATTATTTTCGGCTAAATAAGGCAAGAGTTTTGACTGATTTTTCTGCTTAAAAATCCTAGCTTTGAATACTTGAAATCTCGTATATAAATTTGTGAACCTAGGCACATATTTACAGAGTCATGGAAAAGGATTTAGAATCCTATTAGGATACCAATTTGTTTAATTAGAATCTTATTAAAACTCTATTAAACAAATTCTATCTTTATTAGGATTAGGATTTAATCATAGAACATATTCCATTAGCTTTAGGATTTGTATTGAACACAAGCGTTGCACGAGCACGAGCACGAGCCGCACAGCCCGTGCAAGCCTTGCGGCCCACGCGAGCAGCACAACCCGCAGCCCACGAGCTCGCGCGCGCGCCATGGCCTTGCTGGGCCTGGCCTTGCGCTGGGCCTGGCGAGGCTTTCCTGCGTTGTGTTGATGCGCATGGCTTGCTGGATGTAGGCCTGGCTTCGTGTTGGGCCTTCGTCTAGCAAGTCTCGTCCGATGCTAATTCGTACGATGCGCTTCCGATTAAATTCCCGATTTCGGAATTCATTTCCGATACGAACAATATTTAACATTTCCGATTCCGGAATTAATTTCCGTTTCGAACAAATATTTAATATTTCCGTTTCCGGAATTATTTTCCGATTCCGATAATATTTCCGATTCTGACAATATTTCCGTTTCCGGCAATATTTCTGATTCCGGCAACATTTCCATTTCCGATAATATTTTCCGATACGTACCATGTTTCCTTTTCCGGCAACATCTACGAATTGGATAATATTTATATTTCCGATACGATCAATATTTCCGTTTCCGGCAATATCATCGTTTCCGGAGTATTCATTTACTTGCCTTTGACGATCTCAGCTCCCACTGAAACCAAGATTCGTCGATTCCGAATATCCATAGATGGAGTATTTAATGCCATTAAATACTTGATCCGTTTACGTATTATTTGTGTGACCCTACGGGTTCAGTCAAGAGTAAGCTGTGGATTAATATTATCAATTCCACTTGAAATGAAGCGGCCTCTAGCTAGGCATTCAGCTCACTTGATCTCACTGAATTATTAACTTGTTAATTAATACTGAACCGCATTTATTAGACTTAACATTAAATTTATACTTGGACCAAGGGAATTTATTTCCTTCAAACTTCCACTCCGGTTGACAGTAAACCCAAGGTTAGTGCTACCTCAGGGTCCCCTTATGAGGATCCAACTCATTACCGTAGCCTTGCAGGTGCTCTTCAGTACCTCACATTCACAAGGCCGGACATTTCTTATGCAGTTCAACAAGTCTGCTTACATATGCATGACCCACGTGACACTCATATGCATGCTCTCAAGCAGATTATCAGATACATTCAAGGTACACTTACTCATGGTCTTCATCTATATCCTTCATCTGTTGCTGATCTTGTATCCTATACTGATACGGATTGGGGTGGGTGCCTTGACACCCGGCGTTCTACATCGGGGTATTGTGTATTTTTGGGAGACAATTTGATTTCTTGGTCGACAAAGAGACAACCTACCTTGTCTCGGTCTAGCGCCGAAGCTGAATATAGGGGGGTTGCTAATGTTGTCTCCGAGTCCTGCTGGATTCGAAACCTTCTCCTTGAACTACATTGTCCGGTTCGTAAGGCTACATTGGTTTATTGTGAAAATGTGAGTGCTATTTACCTCTCTGGTAATCCCGTGCAACATCAACGCACTAAGCATTTTGAGATGGACATTCACTTCGTTCGAGAGAAAGTTGCCCGGGGTCAAGTTCGTGTCTTACATGTTTCGTCCCGCTACCAGATTGCGGATATATTTACTAAGGGTCTTCCCCTAGTACTGTTTGAGGATTTTCGGGACAGTCTCAGCGTTCGTCTACCTCCCGCTTCGACTGTGGGGGTGTAATGGATTATGTAAATAATCGGTTGTATATCGTAGATATTATTCTGGATACCGTAGATATTATTCTGTGTATATTTACCTTCCTAATGTACACTAGTATATAAACCCTTTGAGGTTAATGAGAATAGTACGGAAAATATTCTTTCAACACTGTCAAAGTTTATCGTTGCATTCCTTAAAAAAAAAAAAAAAACTTACCGTACCACATTCCTTTTATGCATTTCAGAAGTGAAGTTTAAATTTAACTATCCGGTCTCAGAATTGTATTTGCTCAATATTTCATTACTTGTTAAACGTTATTCAAATTATTTACATATATAACCGAGGGTCTTTATAGAACATGTTACAGGTTCGAATTTCCTTACCCCTGGCCATTTGCACTACAAGAAATTGTACTATTAACGACGGAAAATCCCGTCGCTGAAGGCCAATAAATTTTGATATAACGACGAGATCTCCGTCGCGAAACCGTCATAAAAGGGGGTCGTCGTTAATGGAAAATCCCGTCGTAGAAGACATTTGCGACGGTTGTTCCCGTCTTTGTTGGGTTATTATCCCCGTCGCAAAAGCCCTTTTACGACGGGATTTTTACCCATCCTTATTAGGTTGTCATAAAAGATACAAATTTTTGTAGTGTTGTAATTTGTATTTCCTTTGCGCCTCATTCCCACAAAAAAAAAAAAAAAAAATACATAGACGTATACATAACATTAATATAGCAGTACAGCAGCAGGGTTCTTAGCACTCATAATTAAGCACTTTAACATTTGCATCAAAAAAATAATTAAGCACATAACATTCACGATAATTACATTAATATAGGTGCATATTATTGTACGTAGTAATATTGTATAGAGTACTACGTATGCTACTCTATAGAAAGTACACATATACTTAAACACGTAGAATAATTTAAACAATACGGTCAATTTTGGTACACCTGAAGCCGGGCGGGGAGGGTGCTTCCGCGCTTGTGAACGAGAAGTTGGAGGTGAGAACTGAGAACTGAGAACTGAGAACTGAGAAGCGTGTAAATGGCAAATGCGTAGGAATAAAGAGGGGTAGGGGTATTTTACGATATATAAAAATGTACCGAAATATTCTTGATACGATCCTAAAGCTCATAATTAAGTGTAAATAATAAAAATACGAGTACATACGACCGACATGAATACTAGGTATGTAAGCCTTATTAAAGTGAAGTATCCTCCTATTCAATTCAATTCAAAGACGTAGGGTATGTACCCTTCTTCCTTTTTCTTTCCTCAGTAAACTGTAATCATGTCTCTAGTATTCTACGTTTAAAGATACCAATTTTTTTTTAATATACTCAGATCTTTAAAATTATACCTCGTGCTCAATTGCCTTAATTAATGTAGGTGCAAAATGTTAATTAATCGCGTTCTTTCAAATTGGCCCACGTTAATTAGTCAGTTTACTGTTAATATGGGCCCATACTCATCATTACTCCCGTTAATCTCTAGATTCGATCTAGTAAAAAAGGACTTTAATTCTTTTTATAGGCGCAACAAATGTTTCACTGCTGGATTAATAATATATATACCAGTCTTATATGCACGTAATGTGTGCGAGATTATACGAAATTATATTTACTACAGTAAATTATCACAACTAATAGGCATATTTTAGAAAAGTTTGTATTATATATTAGAAAATTTGGTGAAATATTACCTTTAAGTTTGATGGTTTTGTGAATTGCTATCTTTTAAAAAGAAATTTATATTTTACTACCTTATAAATTTGATTTGTTTGACTAATTTGCCGTTTTTTGTTGATTTTTCCGTCTTTAAACTCCACTACAAAGGTTATTTAGCATGACAAATGAACAAAACGACAAATGAATAGAGGTATTTAAAAGAATAGAACAAATACACAGCGAAAGACTTAACGGAAAACGACAAATGGTAGTGTTAGTCAAACAAACCAAACTTATAAGGTAGTTAAATTTTAAAAAGTTTTTATAAGGTACCAATTCACAAAACCACCAAACTTAAAGTTAGTGTTTCACAAAATTTCCTATATATTACTTCCTCGGAGGAAGAGAGAGAGAGAGAGATTTCATGCGTTATTGCAATAAAAAATTTCAGTTTTTTTACTTCATAATCTCTTTTCTTGCTAGCTCCAGGAATTTTGACTTTTTACACAATTGTTTGATTCTATGCGTAAGACTTTCATAATGAGTGATTAGCATTATATAATATGTTTTTTAAATTAATTTAATTATCATCAGCCCCTGTCCTGACAATTAGAGGACACTAGGTAAAATGTGAGAAAATGGCCCCTTAATATTTTTATTTTATTTATATTTCAAGCAACATAAAACTACAGAGTACTTGATAAATTAACTTAGTGTTACAAAATATTACTCTGTAAAAGATACATTAAATTTGCCTCGTTCAACTCCTATTATAAATCATAAAATTTGATTTCGTCGAACATTTTGAGATGCAAAATGTATGATAAAGATTCACATCTACATCAATATTGTCTAACATATCGTTCTCGGAACAGTAAAATTTCAACAGAAGATTTCCATCCTAACCTAAATCCAGTTGTATGCCAATCTGTTATTAAGAATTTAGCAAAAAACAAAATTATTAGAGCTACTAATAATAATAAAGATACAGTTAGTCAACTACAAAATTACTAATTAGTGATTAGTGAATTAGGTGTTACACAAAAATTACCTTTGGGCTTTGGTATGCTGCGTATGCGGTACAATGCACTGCTACTAGGCTTTGGAATGCTGATGTAGATCGACTACTAGTAATTTAAAGGGGATGAGTTTATTCCATTTTTATTTAGACTGTTAGAAATTTGAAATTTGAAATTTGTCCAATTTAGATACCGAAGATGGTGAAAGATGAATAGTTTGATTTTTGGAGTGTGAAATAATACTCCGTGATTTTTGCATACTCCCTCCGTCCCGGAATACTCGACCCGGTTTGACCGGCACAGAGTTTAAGGGACTTGAATTGACTTATTTAATTTAATAGGTAGTAGCAGGACCGTCTTAGACAAAATGAAGGCCCTGTGCTAAGTGTAAAAGTAGTTGTTCAAAATTTATTATGCTTAATTATTTGTACTAAATATTTTTCTTGATTTGCGCTATTTTAGGACACTATACCCTAATAAAATGGCAAAAAAATGCAGAATGGAAACCCATTTACCAACTTTAAAATTTTGTTACCCAATCCAGTAATCCACTGATCATATTCCAATAAAAGAGAAAATGATTTATATGGTATGTATTTTTTTTTCAGGAAAAAATGAGAGGAAATGTGAAAAGAGAGACTTTTAGGCTTTGTAAGATACGAAAATAGTCAAGCATACAAAAAAATAAAAGATTGTTTTTTCTTACAAAAATCGAATCAGTTTTCTCAAGTACGGCAAGAGGTATGGAGTAGCAGATATAACAATCAATAATATACCCCAAAAAAAAATAGAGCACTTGCAGGAGAGTAAGTGGGGATCGATCCCGGATAAAATGGAGCCATTTGACAGACTTAACCCTCATGAAGGACCACTACGCCGTATTAACCATATAAGTTAATATCTGCCATATATATTATTTATAAGCTGATTGGGGCCCCTGTATTTTGGGCTTCCTCCGTGCTGTAGACCAGAATGCACAGTGTCACGGTCCGAGTGTTTTGACACCGGATCCGTGCGGCGCGCTCTTGCCTATGGGGCGGCAAGGGCGCAAGCCTTGTGCGGAAAGTGAATATCAAGGCTTGGGGCACGAGTGGACGTCTGCTTTAGAATGGGCACTCTTGCCTATTGGCGACAAGAGCGAGAGTCGAGGGTCGATCGAGGCGCTTGTGTGCGCACAGCAGGCACAAGCGGGACCGACGACGGGAGTGTATCTGTTTTGCAAGGGATTTTGATGGGTCTTGGAAAGCTTAAAAGCATGCGACAGCACAATATCTATAAAGGCTAGCAACAACACATGAATTAAGCAAAGGCAACTTCTGATGAGAGGTATTGGTTCATACCCCTCATAGAGGTTTATTTTGAATTAGCTAAATCTGCCCAGTGAACACTGGAATTACAGTAACATAATAATTCTTCCTAAAGCCTAGAAAACTATTAGAAAGATCCTAGAAAGCAATAGAAAGGAGAAATACAAGTAAAGGAAGGTTGGATTCTAACATCCTCCCCCACTTAAGCTGTCGACGCCCTCGTCGACTTACAAGAGTTACAAAAGATGAAAGAAAAAGCTCCTATTCTAAACTCTGTAGTCCTCTCTGCGCCGGTGGTTGATGGCGGTTGCTGGAGTCTTCTCGAATCTTGTTGTGTCTTGATAGGCTGGTGAGTCTTGTGAATCCAAGTCTTCCTTGTTTTTGGTTTCTGGCTCGGAGCGGCTTGGCTTGAGCTTGCATCTTGTCTCTTGTTTATGATGCGAGGGAGTATCTGAGATGTCGCCTTTCTGAGTGGCTCCATCACTCGCATTGCCGAAAGGTATCGGCCCTTCTCTTTTGTCTTTGTGGGAGTACCTGTACTTCGAACTAGACAAGTTTGTCCACCTGCTACAAGCAAAGAATTCAAGTGAGGCATTACAACTGCTTTGCTGGTGCGGAGGAACTCCAATCCAAGCACAAGGTTGAAGTCGTCCATGTTGACGGCAGTGAAGTTCATTTTTCCTTCCCAGTCTCCCAACTTTGCTTCCACCTGTTCTGCCACACCGAGGATCGGCTTGGCTTTAGAGTTGACGGATTTCATGCTACCGCCTCCTTTCTTGAGCACTAACCCCAATCTTCGGGCTTCTGCTTCGGTCACAAAGTTGTGAGAGGCGCCGGTGTCTACCATGGCTCGAGCATTCCTCCCATTTACCACGAGGTCCACGTACATCATGTTTGTGGGTTCCTCTCTTGTCTTCGGGCCCTCTTTCCCCATTGCATACATCATGTAGACGGAACTCATCCTGCGGGGTTCTTCGTCCTCATGGCATGCTTCTTCTTCTGTCTCTTTTGGGGTTTCCTCCACGGACATGGCCGACAACTTCCTCTGTAGGTTGTCGATCTCCCCTTTGTGTTTGCACTCCCACCATTTGTGTGGGCCTCGACATAGCAAGCAGTTGAGTCTACTGATGTTTCCCGAGGGCGTGCTGATCTTGGATTCCTTTGTTGATGCGGAAGGTGATGACCAGGATTTCTGTGAATCTCCTCCCCCATTTCCTTTCTTGAATTCCCCGACTGAGCTGGACGACACCCTTGAGTCACTTCTCGCACTCTTGGGTGAGCTTGGAGTCGGGCCCTCCGAGCTTGTAGGCGTCCCCCTTGTTCCTTCTTCCGAGCGATGACCCCTTCCCGCGGAGTAGTCCATCAATCGCTCTGCAGCAGTCATAGCGGCCGAAAGCGTGTCCACTTTCGCCCTCAATACTTCACGCTGCGCCCATTCTTGCAGCCCGTGAACAAAGTTGAACAACCGATCTTTCTCATTCATGTCTCGGATGTCCAACATGCAGGCCGAGTATTCCTTCACATAGTCGCGTATGGAGCCCTTGTGGCGGATCTCCTGTAGCTTCATTCTTGCAACAAACTCGGTGTTCTCGGGATAGAATTGATCTTTGAGTTCCTTCTTGAACTCTTCCCAGGTGTCTATCTTTACTTTCCCTTCTTCGATGTCGGCGTGCTTGGTGCGCCACCACAGCTTCGCATCATCCGACAAGTGCATGGTCGCGGTATCCACCTTTAGATTGTCACTCAGTTGACAAATTCTGAAATACTGTTCCATGTCGAAGAGGAAGTTATCAACTTCCTTTGAGTCTCTAGCCCCACTATAGTCTCGAGGCTTTGGAGGTTTGATCTTCATCGCACCACCTCCATTCGAGTCAGTCCTTGCAGCGCGCATCAGTGTCGCGCATTTATCTTGGGCATCTTCAGCTTGCTTCTGGACAAAGTTGAGTTGTTCCTGAAGCACTTCTTTCTCTTGCATGAGCTCATCGACCGCACCCTCGAGTCTTTCTATCTCTTTGGCTTGGCCAATCACAATTTCCTCGAGTCGGGTCCAGCTCTCAGACTTGCCTTCTAGCCAGGCTAGTCTTTCTTCGATCGTTTCCATCTCAAATTGCTTGCTTGGGTCTCTCGATGCCTAGGTTTGAACCTTGGCTCTGATACCAACTGTCACGGTCCGAGTGTTTTGACACCGGATCCGTGCGGCGCGCTCTTGCCTATGGGGCGGCAAGGGCGCAAGCCTTGTGCGGAAAGTGAATATCAAGGCTTGGGGCACGAGTGGACGTCTGCTTTAGAATGGGCACTCTTGCCTATTGGCGACAAGAGCGAGAGTCGAGGGTCGATCGAGGCGCTTGTGTGCGCACAGCAGGCACAAGCGGGACCGACGACGGGAGTGTATCTGTTTTGCAAGGGATTTTGATGGGTCTTGGAAAGCTTAAAAGCATGCGACAGCACAATATCTATAAAGGCTAGCAACAACACATGAATTAAGCAAAGGCAACTTCTGATGAGAGGTATTGGTTCATACCCCTCATAGAGGTTTATTTTGAATTAGCTAAATCTGCCCAGTGAACACTGGAATTACAGTAACATAATAATTCTTCCTAAAGCCTAGAAAACTATTAGAAAGATCCTAGAAAGCAATAGAAAGGAGAAATACAAGTAAAGGAAGGTTGGATTCTAACACACAGCCTATTAGCCGGCCCTGGGTAGTAGTTGATAGTGAGGTATTATTTTAATGTAGTTAGTGGGAGGTGGGTTAAGAGGTGGGGTTGTGGGAGAGTAGGGGTTGCATTTTTAATTATTTTTTGTATGGAGTAGAAGGTAGGTGGGTTAATAGGGGTGGAGTGAGAAATAATATAATATTGTTAGAATATTTCCATTTTTAGAAACAGGTCAAGTATTAAGGGACGGTCCGATAAGGAAAACAGGTCAAGTATTTCGGGACGGAGGGAGTACAATACATTAAATTGACATCCAATATATTTATGAGAGGAAAAAGAATATTGACTGAATACTAAAAGTTTACATTACCGATTAATTACCATCTACCTTCAAATCCACAATACTAAAAGTTTACATTACCGATTAATTACTCCCTAATTAACTGAATTTTCCTTATTTGTTAAATTTTCAGTTCTGAAAATTAATAATTATTCTCTTTTTTAATTAATTACTAAGCAGCTTTTTAAATCAATAAAGAATAACCTTTTTAATTGAATTTAATTATGTTATGTAGAGGGTTGTTTAGTCTATTTAAAGGGTGACACCAAAAGTGGATTTACTATATTAACCCCAACTCTTAACTTATATAGAACTAGTCTTTTATGCACGCAATGCGTGCAAAATTATATAAAAACTTAAAATTGTGTTATTACAAATAATCACAACAAATATTGGGAAAGAAAAAGTCATTCGCACGTACAGTTCATATTTAAAAACACTGAGGTTATATAATACGTCAATCTTGCAATCTAAAATGTAAAACGGAGTACTCAAGAAGCTCAACTTCGAGCTTTAGGTTGTTTACATGCTCAGCCCCTCACATGACGAAAAATCAAAATCTTAGTACCAAAGTAAAATAATATTTATCTGCATAATTGATTCTCTTTTGGCATTTTGATGACCTTTTTGTTACGGGGTAAGTGATTATCTTTGTCGTCTTTTTTATCACTCCATTTCGACTTTCGATCCAACATATCTTGATCTTTATTTTTGTCCATTATCAAACTATAAAAACTACATATATCAATCTATAATCTATTAATATTCTCATAAATTTTTTAAATTAAATATTATAATATTATCTTATTCAAGTTTTCTTATGAGAATTATCTTTAATTAACGTAAATGGCCCAAATCACCATTACCAAAATCTTCTTTTTAAAATAATATTTTAATATTTATAATACTCCATCCGTTTCTTTTTGTTTGTTACGTTTGGACTTTTGCACGTTTATTAACGTATAATAAAGATTCTTTTCTTTTTTATTTTAAATGTTTTAGATTCCATCATTAATCCTGATTCCATTTTTTCAAAATCTGACATTTATTGTCTCTTTGAATATAGTGTAAATCAGCTTTCACTTTTTATTAAAAAAAAAAAAATCAAGTAAAACCTTAATCCACTAATCATTAAAACAATCAATAAGATTATTGTTTTATTCATCAAAATGAACCAATAATGGAAAGCACGCATATTGCTAATTTAACATACTTGAGAAATTATAAAGAATTATAATGAATTGAAAAATTGGACCAATTAAAAGTTGGCACAAAAAATAACAGTATAATAAGTTTATAAAAGGAAAGATTTTCCCACGTAACAAACATTGTGAAACAACCTAAACTAAATACTTAACAAACAAAAAGAAACGAAGGGAGTATTTATTAAGGTTAATGTTTTATGGGAATTATATTGTAAAATTGTTGACTAATCTTTTGTCTTCCTTGACACTAAAAATAAAAACAATACTCAATGCTAAAACAATACTCCACTCATCTTTCTCAGAATCAAAAAAAATACTCATCTTTCTTTATGGAATACTTCTTATTGTTTCAGCACTGCAAGATGGTTTCTAGAAAACCCACTCACCTCTTAATATACTTTGTAACACTCTTCTCTATTTCTCTCACCTCTTTGTTGCTCTTTCTTCAGAATTCCTCCTCACGAATTGATTTATCTATGGTGTTGACACACCACCATCATCTCAATGGACTGCCGCTAGTGTCCGTGGGCTGTGGTCGTGTCCAATATCAACTCAAAAATCCCCAATTCATGAATCTCGATTTCCAAAAATCCCCAATTCGATCATGAAACCTTTATTTCAAAAAAAATCCCCAAATCAAAAACCTTAAATCTGCAAGGAGCCAAATTCGTCGGCGTCGCTATATTTTGTGGTAATTTAGTTTTACTTAGCTAACACCATTTTCTTGTAATTGTAATACGTATTATATTATTTTATAGCTACTCCATTTATGGTGTAATTGATGGGTTCAATGTGCTGTAATTTAGTATAGCTACTCCATTTCTGGCGTAATTGATGAGTTTAGTGTGCTATAATTTAATGTGATTTTTCCTTTTTTATTTTTGACTTTGTGTCTGCTATTTCAAATATAGCATGATTTTTCCTTTTATGATGTGATAAATAGTTGATTGTGCTTTTCCTTTTTAATTTTTGATTTGATTGCCTGACGTTTCACAATGAGCAGAATTAAATATTTTTTATTTACCTAGAGAAGATTTAGGCGTGAAAGAGGTGGGTTTCCTAATTTGTGTTTGACTTTATTCTTTGCTTGGCTGTGATTAAGTAGCTGTTGTGATTTTGAATGTTATTGTTAAAATTACGCCTTACGTTTTTTTTATTGATTTGTTATTGCAATTATTTTTTAAAATCTTTAAATAATCATATTTCTGTTAAATTAAATTGTAAAGTTGCTAAGGTTATTTTAGTCTATTCCGAAGGGGACACCAAAAGTAAAGTTACTACCATGGCCTCAGCTCTTCCCTTATAGAATAGAGATAGAGATGCACTAGTGCACTTTGTGTTAGGTTATGATACATATGACAATTCATAAATCATGCGGAAAAACCATAAAGCCAGGAAACATATTATTTACACATAATCATTTAGCATAGTTTAGATGCATACTCTTTGTTGCGTGCCTTCCCTAGCTGCGCCCGAACCGAACAAGAACAAGTCTTTAGGACTCCAAGTGTCGTCCCTCCGTAGATAGTCCACAGCACGTCCGCCTTAAGATTGACCAACTAGAATCGCCCTTAAGGTACTATTATTTTCGGCACTTTATAGGCAAATGTGTGACTGAATTTTTCTCTCAAAAACTCACTTTGAATACTTTGAAACTTGTTATAAATTTTGAGCCCTAGCCTCATATTTATAGGGGTATGGAAAGGGAATCGAAATCCTATTCAGATACAAATTAATTAAACCTAGAATCCTACAAGAACTCTAATTTAATTAATTTATCAAATAGAATTAGGAATTTAATCATTAACCGAACTCTGCATGTTTTAGGAAACGTGCACGAACACAAACACTTGCACACACACACGCACGGCAGCCACGATGGGCCCCCATGCGTGCGCGCAAGCAGCACCCCACGCAGCGCCCGCGCGCGCTGCGCGCTGCGCGTGCTGTGCGCGCTGTGCGCGCTGCGCAGCCTGCTGGGCCTGGCATTGCGCTGGGCCTGGCGTGGCTGTTTGTGCGGCGCGCTTGGCTTGCTGGGCGATGGCCTGGCTTCGTGCTGGGCCTCGTCCGGCAGGCTTCGTCCGATGCTTATTCGTACGATGCGCTTCCGATTAAATTTTCCGATTCCGGAATTCATTTCCGATACGAACAATATTTAATATTTCCGATTCCGGAATTAATTTCCGTTTCGAACAAATATTTAATATTTCCGTTTCCGGAATTATTTTCCGATTCCGGTAATATTTCCGATTCTGACAATATTTCCGTTTCCGGCAATATTTCCGATTCTGGCAATATTTCCATTTCCGATAATATTTTCAGATACGTACCATGTTTCCGTTTCCGGCAACATCTACGACTTGGATAATATTTATATTTCCGATACGATCCATATTTCCGTTTCCGGCAATATCATCGTTTCCGGAGTATTCATTTCTTGCCTGTGACGATCTTAGCTCCCACTGAAACCAAGATCCGTCGGTTCCGAATATTCATAGATGGAGTATTTAATGCCATTAAATACTTGATCCGTTTACGTACTATTTGTGTGACCCTACGGGTTCAGTCAAGAGTAAGCTGTGGATTAATATCATTAATTCCACTTGAACTGAAGCGGCCTCTAGCTAGGCATTCAGCTCACTTGATCTCACTGAATTATTAACTTGTTAATTAATACTGAACCGCATTTATTAGACTTAACATAGAATGCATACTTGGACCAAGGGCATTATTTCCTTCAGTCTCCCGCTCGATGCTTGCTCTTGAACATAAGGTAAGAGTTGTCATCCTTATTATGTCCAGAGGTGTTCCTCGGTTTCAGAGTTCAACTGATCAAATAAACAGATAATCATAGCCTATGATTCATCCGAGCACGGCCATGCATTTCACAGTTTCTAGCTCTCCGAGTGGCCTTGTACAACTTTTAAGCATCTCATCCCGATTTATGGGAGGACAATCCCAATCTTGCGATCTTGAGATTAGACTTCGTTTGATAGGTGATTACCTGAGCGTTGCCTTTATAGCCTCCTTTTACGGTGCGACGGTTGGTCAACGTCAAAGCAACCAGTTCTCAAACAAGTAATCTCAAATCACTCAGGTATTGAGGATTTAGTGTCTAATAATTTAATGAAATTTACTTATGACAGATTTTCATCTCTTACAGTAAAGTTTCATAGGTCTTGTCCGATACTAGTCTTCCCAAAGTAATTATCTATGCAAATGATTATGACATTGCCATGTCCACATAGTTCAAGAAACAGAACTACTAGTCATCTTGCATTCTAATCGTCTAACGTTTTCTATGCGTCCAATTTTATAGAAAACTCCGATTAGGGACCATTTTCAACCTTTGACATTCAAGTTCACTTGATAGACATTTCTTAGTCACAGGACTGGTCCTGACAGTCTATCTTGAATATATCGTCAAATTGAAGGGACTCATCATTTAATAAACCATAAATTAAATGGAAAAATGAATTCATTTCATTTATTGTGAATGATTAACCAATAATGTTTTACAAAGATTTAAACTCTAAAACTTTAAAACATTAAACAGAGACATCAAAGCCATTCTCCAATATGCTTGATTCCCATAGCTGCAGTGTGCGAGTTGTGCTTCGCCTGCGGCAGAGGTTTAGTTAATGGATCTGATATGTTGTCATCAGTTCCAATTTTGCTTATCTCGACTTCTTTTCTTTCAACGAACTCTCGTAGAAGGTGAAATCTACGAAGTACATGCTTGACTCTCTGGTGGTGTCTAGGCTCTTTTGCCTGTGCAATAGCTCCGTTATTATCACAATACAGGGCTATTGGTCCTTTAATGGAGGGGACTACACCAAGTTCTCCTATGAACTTCCTTAGCCATATAGCTTCCTTTGCTGCTTCATGTGCAGCAATGTACTCCGCTTCAGTTGTAGAATCCGCAATGGTGCTTTGCTTAGCACTTTTCCAGCTTACTGCTCCTCCGTTGAGGCAGAAGACAAACCCAGACTGTGATCTAAAATCATCTTTGTCGGTTTGGAAACTTGCGTCCGTATAGCCTTTAACAATTAATTCATCATCTCCACCATAGACCAGGAAGTCATCTTTGTGCCTTTTCAGGTACTTCAGAATATTCTTGGCAGCAGTCCAATGCGCCTCTCCTGGGTCTGACTGGTATCTGCTCGTAGCACTGAGTGCGTACGCAACATCCGGGCGTGTACATATCATAGCATACATTATTGAACCAATCAATGATGCATATGGAATCCCATTCATTCGTCTACGCTCATCAAGTGTTTTTGGGCACTTAGTCTTGCTTAGAGTCATTCCATGAGACATGGGTAGGTAGCCTCGCTTGGAGTCCGCCATCTTGAACCTATCAAGCACCTTATTGATATAAGTGCTTTGACTAAGTCCAATCATCCTTTTAGATCTATCTCTGTAAATCTTGATGCCCAATATGTACTATGCTTCTCCTAGATCCTTCATCGAAAAAACATTTCCCAACCCAAATCTTGACAGAGTTCAACATAGGAATGTCATTTCCGATAAGCAATATGTCGTCGACATATAATAGTAGGAAAGCAATTTTGCTCCCACTGACCTTCTTGTATACACAAGATTCGTCCGCGTTCTTGATGAAACCAAAGTCACTGACTGCTTCATCAAAACGTATATTCCAGCTCCTGGATGCCTGCTTCAATCCGTAGATTGACTTCTTTAGCTTGCATACCTTTTTAGCATTCTTTGGATCCTCAAAACCTTCAGGCTGTGTCATAAACACAGTTTCTGTTAAAACGCCGTTTAAGAAAGCAGTTTTGACATCCATCTGCCATATTTCGTAATCGTAATATGCAGCGATTGCTAACATTATCCGAATAGACTTTAGCATTGCAACTGGTGAAAAGGTTTCATCGTAATCCACACCGTGGACTTGCCTGTAACCTTTTGCAACCAATCTAGCTTTGAAAACTTCAAGTTTCCCATCCTTGTCCTTTTTCAGTTTGAAAACCCATTTGCTTCCAATGGCTTGGTAGCCATCTGGCAAATCGACCAAATCCCATACTTGGTTTTCAGACATGGAGTCTAATTCAGATTGCATGGCTTCTTGCCACTGCTTGGAGCTAGGGCTCGTCATAGCTTGCTTGTAAGTCGCAGGTTCATCACTTTCAAGTAATAGAACGTCATAGCTCTCGTTCGTCAAAATACCTAAGTATCTTTCCGGTTGAGATCTATATCTTTGCGATCTACGCGGGGTAACATTTCTAGATTGACCATGATTCTCACCAGATTCTTCTAAAGATCTCTGAGTTTCATCCTGAATGTCATCTTGAGCATTCTCTAGAGTTTGTTGTTCGACTCGAATTTCTTCGAGGTCTACTTTTCTCCCACTTGTCATTTTGGAAATGTGATCCTTCTCCAAAAAGACACCATCTCGAGCAACAAACACTTTGTTCTCAGATGTATTGTAGAAGTAATACCCCTTTGTTTCCTTTGGATAGCCCACAAGGATACATTTGTCAGATTTTGGATGAAGTTTGTCTGAAATTAATCGTTTGACGTATACTTCACATCCCCAAATCTTAAGAAAAGATACATTTGGAGGCTTTCCAAACCATAATTCGTATGGAGTCTTTTCGACAGCTTTAGACGGAGCTCTATTTATAGTGAGTGCAGCTGTTTTTAGTGCATGTCCCCAAAATTCTAATGGAAGTTCGGCCTGACCCATCATTGACGTGACCATGTCTAGCAAGGTTCTGTTCCTCCGTTCCGACACACCGTTCCATTGTGGTGTTCCAGGAGGAGTCAATTCTGATAGAATTCCACATTCTTTCAGATGGTCATCAAATTCATAGCTCAGATATTCACCGCCTCTATCAGACCGCAGTGCCTTAATCTTCTTGCCTAATTGATTCTCTACTTCACTCTGAAATTCCTTGAATTTGTCAAAGGATTCAGACTTATGCTTCATTAGGTAGACATAACCATACCTACTGAAGTCATCAGTGAAAGTGATAAAGTAGCTGAAACCACCTCTAGAATTTGTACTCATTGGTCCACATACATCTGTATGGATTAAACCCAATAGTTCATTTGCTCTTTCTCCAACTTTAGAGAAAGGTTGCTTTGTCATTTTGCCAAGTAAACATGATTCGCATTTACCATAATCCTCTAAGTCAAATGGTTCTAGAATTCCTTCTCTTTGAAGTCTTTCTAAGCGTTTCAAGTTTATATGGCCTAATCGACAATGCCACAGATAGGTGAGATCTGAATCATCCTTTTTGGCCTTTTTGGTATTTATGTTATATACTTGTTTGTCGTGATCTAATAAATAAAGTCCATTGACTAATCTAGCAGATCCATAAAACATCTCTTTAAAATAAAACGAACAACTATTGTCTTTTATTAAAAAGGAAAATCCCTTAGCATCTAAGCAAGAAACTGAAATGATGTTTTTAGTAAGACTTGGAACATGGAAACATTCTTCCAGTTCCAAAACTAGCCCGGAGGGCAACGACAAATAGTAAGTTCCTACGGCTAATGCAGCAATCCGTGCTCCATTTCCCACTCGTAGGTCGACTTCACCCTTGCTTAACTTTCTACTTCTTCTTAGTCCCTGTGGATTGGAACATAAGTGTGAGCCACAACCTGTATCTAATACCCAAGAAGTTGAATTAGCAAGTATACAGTCTATAACGAAAATACCTGAAGATGGAACGACTGTTCCGTTCTTCTGATCTTCCTTTAGCTTCAAGCAATCTCTCTTCCAATGCCCCTTCTTCTTGCAGTAGAAGCATTCGGATTCAGAAGTGGGTTGACTGACCTTCCTCTTTGCAGATTTGGCGCCAGTTTGCTTAGTTGGGCTGGCCTTGTTGCCACCTTTCTTAGCATTCCTCTTCTTTCCAGATTTCTTGAACTTGCCCCCACGCACCATAAGCACATCCTGCTTATCACTTTTGAGCGTCTTTTCAGCGGTCTTCAGCATACCGTGAAGCTCAGTGAGCGTTTTGTCCAGACTATTCATACTGTAGTTCAGTTTGAACTGATCATACCCGCTATGAAGAGAATGGAGGATGGTGTCTATAGCCATTTCCTGAGAAAATTGCTGATCCAGCCGACTCATATTCTCAATGAGTCCAATCATTTTGAGAACATGTGGACTTACGGGCTCGCCTTTCTTAAGCTTGGTCTCAAGAATTTGCCTATGAGTCTCGAATCTTTCGACTCGAGCCAGATCTTGGAACATGTTCTTCAACTCACTGATGATTGTGAAAGCATCTGAGTTGATGAACGTTTTCTGCAGATCCGCACTCATGGTGGCGAGCATTAGACATTTCACATCCTTGTTGGCATCAATCCAACGATTGAGGGCTGCCTGAGTGACCCCGTCGCCTGCAGCTTCGGGCATCGCCTCATCTAGGACATACTCCTTTTCTTCCTGCATAAGAACTATTTGCAAGTTCCTTTGCCAGTCAAGGAAGTTTTTCCCGTTCAACTTCTCCTTTTCGAGAATTGATCGAATGTTGAATGAATTGTTGTTTGCCATATTAAAAACTACAATTGAAAAGAATAAACAAATAAATAACCATTCACAGTTTCTCTTAATAAACTTAAATTCTAGCATACATGCATAATTCAATGTTTATTAAGCATTTTATTCAAATTATGTGTTCCGGCAGGTGTGAATAAAATGATTCCAAGATCCTAAAATCATTGAAGAACTAAGCACAGTTTGTCGACTTAATCCTAGAACATCTTAGGTAAGCAAAAGCCTTTTGCTAATAGTCTAGAAACTATTCTTGGTTGATAGGTACGTCTAAGAACTTATTAGGTAAACCTATCGAATTTGCCACGACATAAAAGGACTCCTTACTTATATCGTTGAGTTTCACCAAAACTAACATGTACTCACAATTATTTGTGTACCTTGCCCCTTTAGGACCAATAAGTAACACCTCGCTGAGCGAAAACTATTACTAGATTGATGTAAAGGATATCCAAGCAAGTGTATATTTTGGCATGGCACCTTTTAACTCAATTTTTAAGTTTGGAACTTAAGGCTCTTACTATGTTGGTTAGATTTTAAGTGAACTAAAATCCTTAATCATGCAACATAATCAAGCTTTTGATCTCATGCATTTTAAGACATATTTAAAACAATAAATAACTTAAAACATGCATAAGATATTTGTGATCTAGTATGGCCCGACTTCATCTTGAAGCTTTGACTTCAAAGTCCGTCTTGAAAATCTCCGTGGGAGGCACCATTGTCTTCAAATAGGATAAGCTATAACTAATTACAACTATTTGATGGTTCGCAGACCATATTTGAATTGAAAAAT
This sequence comes from Spinacia oleracea, assembly GCF_020520425.1. NCBI lineage: Eukaryota > Viridiplantae > Streptophyta > Magnoliopsida > Caryophyllales > Amaranthaceae > Spinacia > Spinacia oleracea. The sequence continues at coordinate 174,395,199 of NC_079490.1, read as the reverse complement.
AACTTTGGTACTTTAGACCAATTACATTCAAATTAATGGTACGCAGACCATATTTTCTATCCTATTTGGGCCATACTAGTCACTTCATAACCTGCAAAACAGTACATATACAATATATACCATTCACCCATTCATTATCATGAATGGCCCACATAGCTGGTTAGTAAAACACATTATGCATCACGTAAACATTTGCAGCAATTAATCAAGGGCACCAATAATCTACCAATTATTCAGTCCTTATTAATTCTAATCAAGTTGTTTTAACCTTAAGGATTTGTAGACCTAATCAAGAGTTTATGACTAAAAAAAAAACGCTCCCACTTAAACCAATAAATTCATATGCTTTACTAATTTTAAACATAAAAATGTATTTCTAGTCTAACCGGAAACATACAAATTTAATTAAAATCTAAAGCTCATATAAATTTATAATTGAATCCAAAAAGTTTAATTTAATTTCAGTCGTATTTAAATTAATTCATGATTTTAATTTTAGTAAAATAATTAGAATAAATAAAATTTATTATAATTACAATATTCAAAATTAAAATCCAAGAAAATAATTTAAATTATTAATTTTAAAATTAATTAAAATTACGAAAAATGAAAATTTCAAATTAAAATTTTAAAACGATCTAATCGTGACGCAACAACCCCACGCAACGCACATCCATGGGCCACACGCACACAGCCATCGCTGGCCATGTGCGCGCAGCCCATGCGCTGCGTCGCATCGCTGCTGCATTCCATCGCAAGGCGCGCGCCAGCGCTCGTCGCAACAAGCACGCTGCTCACCCTCGCTGGGCGCAGCGCTCGTCGCACGCGCACGCTGCTCACCATCGCTGGGTGCAGCGCTCGTCGCACGCTTGGGCGAGGCAGTGCGCGCTGTGGCGCAGCTCGCTTGCTGCCCACACGCGACTGCTTGTGCCTTGCTCTCGCCCTTGCCCATGCGCCCATCGCACACAACCCACGACACAAGGCAGGGCTGCTGCCTTGTGCTCGTGCACCATGCCCTTGCTCGCTGCATTCGTACCGCATGGGCGACGAGCTCCCTTGCTCGTCGTCGCATGCCCGCACTATACAACATCCCTTAAGGGTAACACGTAGCGTCCATTGCTTTGTGCGTGCAAGTTATATGAGCGAATCGCATAAAAATTAAAAATTTATTTTCAAAATTAATGACACATTAATAAATCATATTAATTTCATAATTTTAGCGCGAAAAATCGAAAATTTATTAATTTATTGATTTCCGATTAACATGGATTCAAGTCTAGGTCATAAAAATTTAAAATTTAACATAAATTTACAATTTTTATGGTGGTTTTTAATCATAGGTATCTAATTAAATTATAACTAATTATGAAAATCAAATTAATTCTAGATTATTCCAATTTTCAACAAATTAATCATAATTACAAATTAGATTGCATAATTAACAAGGCTAGGCATTCAAACTTGTTAAACATATACAGTAGGTCAATCAAAAATTCAAGATTTAACAACAAGAATCGCAAATATTTAATTTAACATCTTAAATTTACGAAATTTTGCGTTCGAAAAACTAAAACCTCCGAAAAGTCATAGTTAGGCTTCGAATTTGAGAATTCTGGGTTCGGCCGAAAAAATCTTTTTTTGTCAAAATTTTAGAATTCCTTTTACATGCGGAATTGACACAAAAATCACTCGATTTGGATGAGTAACGAAGAAACTGCCGAAAAACTGCGTACGTATAATTAAATAAACGCAATTTGCAATTAATTAACAATTACGAAAATTAATCACCCCTTTTAATTCTTGCAAATTTGTAATATTTAACCATGTTTATGCAATTTAGATTATGAAAATAATAAGAGGCTCGTGATACCACTGTTAGGTTATGATATATACGACAATTCATAAATCATGCGGAAAAACCATAAAGCCAGGAAAGCATATTATTTACACATAATCATTTAGCATAGAATAGATGCATACATGTTGTAGCGTGTCTTCCCTAGCTGCGCCCGAACCGAACAAGAACAAGTCTTTAGGACTCCAAATGTCGTCCCTTCGTAGATAGTCCACAGTACGTCCGGATCCGCCTCAAGTTAGACCAACTAAAATCGCCCTTAAGGTGCTTAGGAATTTCAGCTAGTGTTTGCAAGTGTATGGCTGATTTTTATTTCAAAACTTACCCTTTGAATACTTCAATCGTACCCATAAATTGTGACCCTAGGCACCTATTTATAGGAGTATGGAAAAGGAATTGTAATCCTACTAGGATGTGGATTTGCTAGTTAGAACTTTATTAGGACTCTAAATAACAAAACAAATCTAATAGGAGTAGGATTTTAATCTTTGCACAAATCCTAATAGGATTAGGATTTCCCGCACAAGCATTGCACAAGCCGTGCACCCGCGCAAGCCTTGCGGCCCACGACAGGCGCACAGCCCACGCTGCTGTGCTCTCGCGCGCGCGTGCCCTTGGCTGGGCCTGGCCTTGCGCTGGGCCTGGTCGAGGCGTGCGTTGGTGCGTGCGGCTCGCTGGGCGATGGCCTGGCTTCGTGTTGGGCCTTCGTCTAGCGGGCCTCGTCCGATGCTAATTCGTACGACACGCTTCCGATTAAATTCCCGATTCCGGAATTCATTTCCGATACGAACAATATTTAATATTTCCGATTCCGGAATTAATTTCCGTTTCGAACAAATATTTAATATTTCCGTTTCCAGAATTATTTTCCGATTCCGATAATATTTCTGATTCTGACAATATTTCCGTTTCCGGCAATATTTCCGATTCCGGCAATATTTCCATTTCCGATAATATTTTCCGATACGTACCATGTTTCCGTTTCCGGAAACATCTACGACTTGGATAATATTTATATATCCGATACGATCCATATTTCCGTTTCCGGCAATATCATCGTTTCCGGAGTATTCATTTCTTGCTTGTGACGATCTCAGCTCCCACTGAAACCAAGATCCGTCGATTCCGAATATCCATAGATAGAGTATTTAATGCCATTAAATACTTGATCCGTTTACGTACTATTTGTGTGACCCTACGGGTTCAGTCAAGAGTAAGCTGTGGATTAATATCATTAATTCCACTTGAACTGAAGCGGCCTCTAGCTAGGCATTCAGCTCACTTAATCTCACTGATTTATTAACTTGTTACTTAATACTGAACCGCATTTATTAGACTTAACATAGAATGCATACTTGGACCAAGGGCATTATTTCCTTCACATTGTTCATACTCAAGGTATATACGTTCCAAGAGTTTTGAAGCTTGTTCTGGTTGCACTTTACGTTTATTAATATTTTATTAAAGGCGAACTCAAGACTCAACAAACATACACACATACAATTAATAAACAACAACCAAAACAATCTTATTTTAATGCTTTAGGACTTGTGATCAACAAAGCAAGACACTGTGAAATTACTACCAGGTTCCTTCTCACAAAAGGTGAGATTCCACATCATGCCTATTAACATGAGGGTTGTGCCCTTGCACGACAAATCCTAATTCTTTTTATACACAATATTCCCAACTGAACCCTACATGTGTGGTGGCTTACGTGAGCTATCCCTTCACATGTGGTAAAATAAATAGTACAACGTGGTACGAATAATTGACTCAAAAGTATGCCAGACATCCCGTACAATAGCATAATAATAAATAATTCATCCCTTGCATGTGAAACCAAACCATACAAGCATAAATATTGAACAACATGATTGACAATGAAATCCATACTCATAATAATCCCAACATGCTTGTTCAACCAATAATTCAATAATGCCAATATAATAATTCACATGATCGTTCACCAAAACAAATATGAATCCACATAATATAATTCACATCAACAACAATCATGTAATGTCCTTGACAAATAGTGTGGTCGCCCTAGACTTGTACGTACCTGGAATACCTAAGTACGTGGGCCACTATGCAAATCACGACTCAAAGCTAGAAATCAACTCCTATAATTAAAATAATGAAACTTAATTATTATCCATGTTTACTAAATTTCCAGCAACTTTGTTTAGTTTTAAAACACTTGAATTAATTAGAACTTAATCGTTCATTAATAAAATAATAGTCTCAATCAATCGTTTAAAACCGTAGCATGAAATTAATTTATTTTCATGTATAAAACCATTAAAAGTCGACGTTTTAAGTCTTTACAATATTCTGAAAAATATAATTGATTATCATAATTAAATTTATCATCTAATTATGCTAATCAATCGCTCATAAGGCTTAGATTAAAACTCTAATCATAGTTTGTAATTAAAACCATTAAAACTAATTAATAAAAATTGAAGCTTTAATATATACTTCAAATCTGAAAATTATAATATTTCAATTCAAAACATTCTCCAATAATTCAAACATACAAATCATCAAAATTCGGTGTTCATAACCGATCCCATCATTTTAATTAATCAAAACCAATAATAATAATATAATTTAAATACGGAATTGAAATAGAATAGGCAAGGAAAAAGAGAATTATACCAATCCGGCCTATAGCACGGAACAACCACGAATTAATTGTGATTTGGCGAAAGAATTGAGTGAACGAACAAGAACACACACACACACACGCCTTGTGTGTGTGCGAGCGCGGCGAGAACGAAGAGCAGGGGCAGGGCAACAGCTGTGCGCAAGCAAGAGGGACGAGGGCGCGGGCTAGCGCGAGCAAGAGGGACGAGGGACGAGATGTGTGTGGCTGGGCGAGAGGCAGCACCCACACAGCAACAACACAACAGCAACGCAGGGGCGTGCTGGCGCTGCGCGAGGGAGCAAGAGAGTGTGAGGTGTATGGTTACGTGCACGAGGGCACGAGGCAGTGAGCATCAAGGGCGAGGGGCGTGTGTGCTCGAGGCACAAGGAACGAGCGCACAATTGCTGTGCGTGCTCGGCAAGGAGACAGGCCAAAGAGAGGAGAAGAGAAATTACTGCAGCAGGATTTTAGAACGCTCATAACTTTTAATCTAAAACTCGGAATTGATCGATTCTTGAGGCAAAGTTCAAGAACTTTTCGAGATCTACAACTTTTAAGGAGAAATTTTTTCTCAAAACGAACAGAAGTAGGAGAAAAACGGCCAAACATAAATTCGACGAAAGAAAGAAGAATTTAGGGTTAGGGTTTTACTTTTAGGTTTAATGAATAATAGTGAGCGATTTTGAGGGTGAGCACCTATATTTAAAGGCTTAGTAAACTCAAAGATGGGCTAGGCTTTAGGATTCCCTTTCGGGCTTCATTAAACATAGGATGGGCTTGTTTAATTTGTTTGGACTTGAACTTGGAATTGAATTGGGCTAGATTCATTTAAAATCGTTTTACTTTTGAAACCCAATTAAATTCCCAACATTAAATAATAAATTCGTTTGGTAATAATTAAACTAATAAATATTCTAATAAAATAAAATACATTTAAATAACATTTAAATGCGTTTTAAATTATAAAAATCATAAAAATACTTTATAAATATAATAAAATATATTTATAAAATACAGAAAAATACGAGGTATTACACCCACGCAACCGGATCGGAATATGTACGATGGGTAAGGATTGCATCAGGACCGGGTGAGACATACAATCCATCCTAAAGATTCACCACTATGCAGGAGCATCCTGGAACAGCCCATGGAAAAGGTAAAAATGCCGACATGAAAATACAACGGAACATCTGATTCAACGGAACATTTAAATGCGTATACGGATCCCGAAAACCACTCTACTACCTTCGAGCAGCATATGATGTTGTACTCAGATTCAGATGCCATGTGGTGCAAAGTGTTCCATACCACCTTGTCAGGAATAGCAGCAGACTGGTACAAGAAACTACCTGCCGGTTCGATTTTTAGTTTTAGGCAAATACAAGAATATTTTGTGAGGTATTTCATCAGTAAGGTGGAAAGAAAGAAGACTTCCGGAAAATTGATGTCAATTTCCCAGAAGCACAAAGAGCCTTTGAGAGAGTACTTGACTCGTTTTAATAATGAATCCATTACCATATCATGCTTGCAGCAAGAGGTAGCGATGTAAGCCCTGCTAAGGGAAATGCATGACTGCGAGTTCAAGAAATATCTCGGGAGGAAATCATTTACCACCTTGAGGGAAGCTTTGAAGATAGATAACGAATACATCAGGAGTGAGGAGCAGATGCTGATATCTCACCCTGCAATGGGAGGGGAGACATCCCAGGCAGCTAGAAAAGATCAGCCTCACTCACACCAGCAAAGCTATCGGAAGGACAATAATATAGGAAAGAAAGTTATCAGCAGAGAGGAGGTTTTTAGAGCAGGCAACCAGTTGGAGCATACCAGGTCTACATCCCACTCAATACTGCTTGAGCAACTATCTACGCAGTGAATAAGTCAGCGGCTTGGAGAAAACCGTTACCACTGGAAGCTCCGGATAATTCAAAAAAAGTGTGCTTTCCATAACGACCATGGGCACTACACAGAACATTGTAAGGAGTTGAGATATAATATCGAGTAGTTGGTGAGAAAGGGTTATCTCTCTCAATACAGAGCCCGTCAAGATAACAACAATGGAAACGACAGACAACAGAATACACAACAACACCACGCTCCCTATGTCCCCACACAGCCAGGGTATTCTCAATCTGCACCCAGGATTGAGCAAGCACCAGCGGTCAGGCAAGATAATCGAACCCAACCCGAATCAAGTAGAGAGGGTGCCGATAGAGGGAAGAAGCTCATGGTTTGGGTTATCTTAGGAGGGCCAATTCACGGGGGGGCGATTAGTGGAGCAGGTAGAAGTTTACATGAGCACCGGCATCTGGTGAATTACCACAGCACAAGGAAGTGGTCGAAACCACCCAACACACCGATAGCATCTTTTACTTCGGAAGATTGTCGCGATATCATCTACCCGCATGACGATCCATTGGTACTAGAACTGGAAATACCTAACTTTCCGGTCAAGAGATGCTTGATTGACGAGGGGAGTTCGACAAACATCATATTCTGGGAAGCATTCAAGCAGCTGAATGTTGATCACAATGAGTTGTCAAAAATGAGATATCCTGTCATTGGATTCTCTGGAGCTACGGTGTACCCGGAAGGCAGCATACGTTTACCGGTACAAGTGGGGAGTGAAGTATCAGCTAGAGATCTGATGGTTGATTTTCTGGTGATCAAGGTACCGGCGACGGACAATGTAATCATGGGACGACCTTTTATCCATGACGCACAAGCAGTAGTGTCAACGTACCATCTCACCATGGTGTACCTTTCCAATCTGGAAAGAACAAAAAGAATCCAGGGTAGTCAGGAAGCTGGCCGATCATGTTACCTGACATCATTGGAAACATCGGGAAGGATGGTATCGGAGGTGAATATAGCTCAAGAGGCTAACCTTCCGGTCAAAAGGCCAAGAGGGGATCTAAGAATAGAAAACTTCGATGAAAGACCGGTTAGTGTTCCAAGACCGGAAGCAGAAGGAGAAACACATGAGGTAGAACTGGTAGAAGGTATTCTAGGTATACTGTGAAGATTGGAAGTGGGATGGAAATAGATTAGCGGGTCAATCTAATCGGTTTGTTTCAAGAACATGCTGATGTTTTCGCATTCTCGGTAGATGAAATGCCAGATATTAATCCCGACATCATGGTTCACAGATTAAACGTTGACAAAGCAGTCAGACATGTGAAACAAAAGAAGCGAAACTTCTCCGTGGATAAAATTCATGCTATAAAGAAAGAGGTCGACAAGCTACTGGGAGCTGGGCTAATAGAAGTTTGTGATTACCCAAAATGGCTCGCTAACGTGGTCATGGTAAAAAAATCTAATGGCAATTGTGTGTTGACTTCACCAACTTAAACCGAGCTTGTCCCAAAGATTGTTGTCCTTTACCTCGGATAGACAGGTTAGTCGATTCCACCAGTGGACATGCATTGTTGAGATTTTTAGATGCATTCTCTAGATACCATCAAATAAGCCTACATAAGGCCGATAGGAAAAAAACAGAATTCATCACAGATTCAGGGGTCTACAGCTACAAAGCCATGTCGTTTGGCTTAAAAAACGCAGGGGCAACATATCAGAAGCTGGTAGACAAAGTGTTTTCTGACCAGAAGGGGAGAAACATAGAAGTATATGTTGATGACTCCATAGTGAAAAGAAAGTCAGCAAATGATCATGTTGACGATCTGCGAGTATTATTTGAAACTTTGAGAAAGTTCTGGATGAAACTAAATCCAAAGAAATGTGTGTTCGGAGTCAGAGCAGGAAAGTTTCTAGGTTTCTTGGTAAGTGAGAGGGAGATCGACGCCAATCCAGAAAAGGTAGAAGCTATCATAAACTTACCGGAACCCAAGTGCATAAAAGACGTCCAAAACTGATTGGGTGAATGGCAGCTCTAACACGATTCATCAGCAAATCAACAGATAAATCCATGCCCTTTTTCAACGTGTTAAAGCAAGAAGTTCAAGTGGGGGGAGACAGAGACCACATCATTCGAAGCAGTAAAACAACATTTGCGAACCCTACCCCACAATAGCCAGGCCAGAGCAGGGGGACACTCTGCAATTATACATTTCAGCATCCCAGTACACGGTAGCAGCGAAGCTGGTTGTAGAGAAAGACAAGATTCAGATGCCCGTGTATTTTGTGAGCCACATTCTGCAATCAGCAGAAAGGCGGTACCCACTTATAGAAAATCTAGTATTGGCAGCAATAATCGCAGCAAGAAAGCCGAGACCCTACTTTGATGCTCACGGTATCGAAGTTCTTACCAATCACTCACTCGAAAAAGCGATGCAAAAAATGGACACGTCGGGAAGGCTACTAAGATGGGCAATCGAAATGTCGAAATTCCACATGGAATACCACCCCCGAAAGGCCATTAAAGCCCAAGTTTTGTCAGATTTCATAGTGGAAACGTCATATCACGAGGAGGAACCAGAGGAAGGGACATGTGAGATAGCAGTAGATGGTTCCGTTACCACTTACCAAGGTGGGGTCAGGAGCTGGTATCATAACGACCTCACCAGGAGGAGATATGTTCGAGTATGCCATTAAATTCTCTTTCAGCGCATCGAACAACGAAGCAGAATATGAGGCAGCAATCGTTGGCATACAAATTTGCATAACAACAAAGTTCGCCTGACAATCGATTCACAATTAGTACCCAATCATTTTTCAGGGGAATGCGAAGCGACATAGGCTTCAATGAAAAAATACCCTGAAAAATTGAAACATTTAGAGGCACAATTGGTAAAATTTGAGATAATACTGGTGCCACGAGAAATGAACACATTGGCTGATTCCTTGTCCAAGCTAGCCAGCTCAAGTAGTCTGAGTAAGTCGGTGATGATCGAGGTTATGCGTCGCAGGAGTACGGAGGAAACAGGAAAAAAGATCATGGTAATAACAAATGAGCCAGAATGGTATGACACCATGTGGGCATACAAGCGGGATGGAACGCTACCCGCAGATAAGATAGAGGCAAAAAAGGTGACGAAAAATTCATGATGGTTCCTTATTTACAAAGGCCAATTATACAAACGGGCTTTCAGCTTACCCATGATGCGATGCATATCGGCATATGAATCAGCGAGATTGATAGAGGAAATTCACGAGGGAATTTATGGAAATCACTTAGGAGGAAAAACCCTCGCCTTATTGTGTCAGCGCCAGGGGTATTACTGGCCAACCATGCTGGCAGAAGCTCAAGAATATGTCAAAATGTGTGAAAAGTGTAAGATGTTTTCAGCAGTCATCAACTGACCGACAACCGATCTCAAGCCCATTCTAAACCCCGTACCTTTTTCACAATTGGGAATGGATATTTTGGGGTCATTCACAACTGCTTCTGGAGGAAGAAAGTACCTAATTGTAGCCATAGATTACTTCACGGAATGGATAGAGGCAGAGCCGGTAGCAAAAATCACAGCAAACCAGGTCAAAATTTTCATATAGAAAAACATAATCACAAGGTTTGGTTTACCTACGGCAATTGTCATGGACCATGGAGTGCAGTTCGACTGTTCACCGATACAAACTAAATCATTTGGCCAGTTGGCCTTTAATTATATACTACCTCCGTTTCATAATAATCTTTGTACGGGTGTGCTACCAGCTTGCTGGTAACACCCTTGCTCGTGTAAAGCTTATGTGCACAACTTTCATACCAGCTTCTCTTATCCTTACCAGCACTCGAGTGGTGCCGGTAGCAGCGATATAAGTCTTCCACCAGAAAGTCAACGGGTCGCTATCTCATGTATAGGACCCATATTGTCCTTACATCCGACCCACACCTATATATATGGGCCTCATTTATTGTAAAAGGTACGTAATCACAATCATTTCACCCAACCATAAACACATACTCTCTATAATCTCTGACTTAAGCATCGTAGGGGAGATCCTCGAATCACCTCCGAGAGTAGCTTACCAGTGTCACTTGTGCAGGACTCCATCAAGAGAACAAGATCATACATCCAGCAAGGCCTCTCCAACCGTTCTTAATCGATACCGGAATAATCTTTATATTAATTTACTTTTTGTACAAATATTAAGAAAAAAGTGGGAGAGTGTAGAGAAGGTGTGAGAATATAATAAAATATTGAAAAAGTAAAATAGATGTGTAAAAAGGGTAGGTGGGTATAAAATAAAGAATAAAGTAAGGGGAAGTGAGTGAGAAGTTGTAAATATTGTGGGGTAAGATAATAAATTTTATGTTCAAAAATAATACTCCCTCCGTACTTAATTAAACGATACACTTTGACCGAAGCATCGCTTTAGGAGAGTTTGAGTTGAATTTATTAAAATAAGATTAAAATGGGGTAGTGGGTGACTTGTTTTTTTTGTAGTAAAAGATGATGTGAGTAAGTGTGGAGAACACAAGAAAAAAATGAAATATTAATATAATTGGAAGTGGGGACCATGATATGCCAAAAAAGGAAAGTGTATCCTTTAATAAAATACGGTCGTTTATGAAAAGTGTATCATTGAATAACATACGGAGGGAGTATAAAGCAAAATGTAAAAAATATTATGAAACGGAATAAAACGAAAAGGGTAAAGATATTTAGTACGAAAGTATGAAGTTGAATTTTACTCCCTCCGTCCCGGAATGCTCGACCTGGTTTGACCGGCACAGAGTTTAAGGGACTTGAATTGACTTATTTAATTTCATACGTAGTAGTTGATAGTGGGGTATTATTTTAATGTAGTTAGTGGGAGGTGGGTTAAGAGGTGGGGTTGGGGGAGAGTAGGGGTTGAATTTTTAATTATTTTTTGTATGGAGTAGGGGGTAGGTGGGTTAATAGGGCCGGAGTGAGAAATAATATAATATTGTTATAATATTTCCATTTTTAGAAACAGGTCAAGTATTAAGGGACGACCCGATAAGGAAAATAGGTCAAGTATTCCGGGACAGAGGGAGTATGTGATTTGGACATTGCCGTAAATTTAAGTTTAACCATTTTCGATTTGCCTACCAATTGTAGTACTTCGTATACTCAATGCATCAATCTATTGCATACAAGTTTTGGCCATTACTTTGAAAAGAGTTTGCATGCGTATGCTACGTACATAGTTACTCCCTTGGTCCCTAAACCAAATAAGATAAAGGGCAAATAAATAGGCACATGTATTTATGGAATACAGACCAATCTTCTAGGGATGGAAGATGTAGTTAGAAACTTATTTACATTCAATTGATACGTAGACTTGCAATTTAAGACGGAGTATAAGTTTTCTAACGTAACATTGTAGAACCATGGAAAGGCACAACAAAAACAATAAAAGCAAAAGTAATTAAACTAGGTGAGGGGATCAATTAAGTATTCAAGTAATATAAAATTATATATTAATTATATCGATCTGAGCAATAGATCAGAGTATCAGACACATACAACAACTGATCATGATGGTGCCTCCCAAAATCAAATCTCTACGTGACAAATTCATAACATATTTAACTACAGTAGTAGATGTATTAGATGAATTAGTAACCATGCATGTAATTAATTAATTAATTTGCAAGCTTGGAGTTTGCAAGGAACATGACCATAGCCAGTATTAGCCCTCTTGAACCTCAAGGCAGTAAGAAGAACACCATTAGTAGAACCCATTAGCGCAGTATTAAGGTTATGGAACACTTGAACGGCGTTATAAGGGAATTTGAGGCTGTTATAGGAGTTAAGTAATGCAGTTACACCTTCCCTTAAGAGGGTCCTGTAAGGGTCACCTTTTCCTTGAAGCCCTTTCCACAATGTTAAGTCGTTACCATATTTCTCCGCTGCTAAGGGACCGAATATTAAACCTACTGCCATATCTGGCTTCACTGCTCTCCAGTAGCATTTGTATTCTGCCTTCATCCAATATCTGCACCACTCATTCACATTCCATTAATTTTATTCATCAATATCTTTTATATATTTTTTGTTTCAAAGTCACGTACGTACTAGTGTTATTCTTCCACGGATTGAAAATAATAGTTCCACTAAATTATATATCAACCTAATTATTCGGTGGAACTATCCTTTACAATCCGTGAAAATTTTAAATATAGTAGGTCTCCTGTGAGACAATTATAACACATAAGATCGTTGATGTCATCATTAAGAAAAAATAACTATTTTTTGCCCCATTTGTGCAAAGTAATAAATTTACGTCATTGTCCCATTTTTTCACCTTTTATACTATTTTAAGGTGATAAATAAAAAATAGGTAAAGGTAATTTTGTTAAAAGACATGCTAAAAGATTAAAAAAAAAGTCTACCGACCCATAATATTTTGCCATAAAAGGCCGGTTTCCTTTCTAAAAACAGGCCGTGGTCCATGGGCTAATTAAGTATTTGCAAAATAGTGAAAAGTTTTTAAGGGACTTAATGTCAAAGGAGCTGTCCTAGCTAGAAATGTGGCTAATTTTATTTACATTTTCATAATATGATGTTACTATCATCCCATCACCTAATTTCACCTAAAAAGTAAACAATTTCATGCTAAGAATTTAATGAAATGCAAAACTACTCTTAACCTTTTAAAAAAAGAAGTAAACTTACTCATTAGAGCATGCAGAGTCTTGGTCCAAAGGCGTAGGTGGCATGGAAAACAACGGTGGTAGGCGAGGCATAGGCGGGAGCGTAAAAGGCGGTGTTGGAGCTTGAGGAAGAGAGCTTGTAGGTGGTGGTAAAGTGACAGGACTAGGAGTCTTAGGTGGTGATGATGATGAAGAAGAAGAAGAAGAAGAACAATAAGACATAGGTTGAGCAGGTTGAGAAATTAAGGGATCAACAGAATACATCTCCATATCAAACATGCTAAACATAAGTCTAACTGATTTGGGTGGGCCTGGGGCAAACCCACATTTATTATTAGAGTCCGACTGAGGCCCATTAGAATTGGGTGAGATCTGAGTAAAACAGGTGGTTAAATCAGGGGTGCCATCAAAGCTCAAAGCATAGCTGCCTAACATATTTGTTGTGTCTTGCCCAACCACTGTCTGCCCACCACTTCCTGGACATACCATTGTTACCTTCATTCCTGCATTTTTTTTTTGTAACTTTTAGATCTAACATTCAAATTACGGACTACTCCTTTTTGTTGTTATACATGTACATTCAAATTACTCCTTTTGTTACTTCAAATTTATGTACTGCCTGAATTATTTACTCATCACATTAATTTTAACTTATGAAATTAGGTTTAATTAATTGAAGAGAATGTGGCCTAAATTATTCGACATATAATGAAATAATGGCTAAACCAATAGTTATCTTTGAACCAAGATCGAAAAGGGTTTATTTTGTTTTTGTAACGGGAGAATTAGAAAAATTATCTTTATTTCTTTTTCATAAAATCCATCAATCTTAAGGTTAAGTTTGCATTTTCCTAATGTATGCTTTTGAAAAGAAATGCCATTTTGTGTAAGCTAACACTTGAACAGTATGACCGAAAATCAATTAAAAATCAACTGGGATATATCTACATTTTTAAAATTCGGTCCAAATATAAGTTGTGACATTATTACTATTCCAAATTATACAATATATCACCGTGACTTTTTAATCCCGACAAAAGAACATGACATAAAAAGAGTAGAAGACACATACCAGAAAGGGGATAATCAAAGAGGGAGACTTGTCCATCTTTACACTGGTCACAGAAAACAGTGCCAGTCACCATCGCTCCTCCTTCAACTCCATGAATATCAACAGCAGCAACAATGGCAGAAATAACCAACAAAAAGCATAACTTGTTCATTGTTAAATTCAATAACCCAATAATACGACCTAATTATTTGGATATATATTGAGTGGAACCTTTAAATTAGAATTGAAGGGGGGAAAACTGAAAAGTGTGTAGTTGCAACAAGGTGTAGTGATCGATGTTTTTATATAGTAAGTAAATAAAATCACATGAAGTAATTAATAACACTAGTAAGTAGTAAGACGCACCACCAACCTTCAACTGTCTACAATAACTAGTAAGTTTGAAAATTAATGGCTTAATTACTACAAACGTTTATACTTGTACTTTTAGTCTTTGCTAACATTTATCAACTCTGTGCTTTCACATTTCATGGATTCGGCTGGTTTAATGCATCATAGTTTGATTTTTAGTTAAACCCTATTACCACTGCTAATTTTTGACATTAACAATGTTTTATTGGCCTATACTCTCTCTGTCCCTTAATACTCGACCTGTTTTGACCGGACACGTTTGCCAATGCACAACTTTGACCACCAATTTCTTTAACTACATATTATAAAAACTTATAAAATATTAATATTTTGAATATATATATTAAGATGAATCCCACAATATATTATATATTAATATTTGTTATCATATACTAGAAATAAAATAGGGTCAAAGTGAATTATTTGAATAGTACAAAAAATCAAAACAGGTCGAATAATAAGGGACGGAGGGAGTACTTCATAAATTAGGAGCTCATGCACGGGATATGTTTTGATGCCTGTGTTTGGTCATACACATAATTTGTAGATAGGGTACTAAAGGACTAAAAAAGTATTGTGGTCAGATATGAAAGAGTTTGTAAACATGTAATAAATAGAATTTAAGTAGTAGTGGCAAAAATCATTGTACACTTGCAAACAATTTTACGTCAATCTTATGCTTTTTGGTGAATAGATAGTTCACGACATCATGTATGTCCGTAGAGTACTACATACTTCGAAAATTTATGTCTATCCAATAGGATTCAACTAATCAAGCAATATTTTGGCCTAATGGAAATGATTGCACTTTCCAACCACAAGGTTGGGGGTTCAATCCCCGCCAGAGAGTAGGGACACTTTAAGAGAGGTTTCCCCTTAGAGCATGTACATTGGGGCTCTTGGAGTGGCTCTTCAAGTAGCTCTCCAACAAGAACTATCTCTTGGCCAACATTAGGGCTCTTGAGTGGTTCTTAAGGGGCTCTTGAGTAGCTTTTCATGGAGAGCTACTTTAAGGTAGCTCTTGCCCAAGAGCCCTTCAAGAGTTGATTCTTGTTGAAAAGTGAGGAGTAACTTTGAAAATTGGATAGTAACTTTAGTTAAAAACATAATTAATTGTGGACCACCAAATGGTAAAAATAATAATAGAGAGCTCATTTGAGGAACCAACCAATGTTGGGTGTTTTTAAGAATGAATTCTTGAGTGTGTCTTGTAGAGAGATAGTGGTAGAGAGAGAGGGGAGAGTCCTCCAAGAGCTCTTTTGAAGAACCAACCAATGTACATGCTCTTACTATCCCACCACGCTCAGAATATCTAGACTGATAATCCGTTGTACAAAGTTCCGGCCCGATAGGACACTTCATCTTACCTTCTAAAAAAAAGTTAGATTCAACTAATCCTAAGATACTTAGAGAATTCTTTAGCATATTATTCATTTTGTTTAGGATCGCTTTTACTCCGTAACATTTTCCTAATTTTGTTGTTATAACAGAGTATCATACTGTATAAGAGTTAGTTTTCAAGAATTTCAATCCTTAAAAACTACAGTCAAATGCAGAATGAGAACTTTGTTAACGAACATAATTATTAGCTGGCGTAATTAGAGTGTAAATTAATACGAAGTATTGATTTGTTGTACATAATTTGTTTAGGTTCCCCCGAAATGTATTGATATTAAATGGCGACAATATCCATTTTTCAGTTGAAAGAAACATGCATTATTAATTCAGATCGACAGTACCACTTGTTATCATGCATCACCGTCACCGACGCAATAATAACGAATATCAATACATTAATGATAATCAAGTTTAAAACATTAATAACACTGACCAACACGTAATTTTGTCACCGTGAGTCGATAATATAATTAGAGCTGATACATACGTACATGTAACAAAACCTTTTACGGTGTATAAAAGACGAAAAGGCAGATTAAGATGATCCGACCTTTACATTAGAGTTTGAACAGATATAAAGGGACAGTTAAGAACAGCATATGCATCATAATGGGAGTCTGGCAAAGCAGCAAGGACTCCATTTATTTGTGTTCCCTTCCACAAAAAATGGACTTTTTGGTAGAATATTCATATGCTGATAATCTGTAGACAACATCTGGACACATCTATCTATCTATCTATCTTTGAGTGCGTAGGGACTAAGGAGGCATTGGTTAGCCGTTAGATGTTAGATGTTGTGAGAAGCATTCATTAGGTTGACTACTCTCCTCCTGATCAACCACATTGTACGGATTATATATCAAATTAATTACTCGAATATAGATGGAACACACACAAAGAAGAATAAACTGTAACATTCACATTGACCTCAAATCAATAAAAGCTTGAGCATTATACGATTTCACATGCAATTCGGAAAGGGTCTCAAAACATGACTATTGATCATTTGAGCCTTTTTTTCAGGTAATCCCATTAAAGTGTTTGGTGTCGTTCCACAAACTCACTGCCAATTTACTCATTTTAGATAATATGATATGAGAATCCTTACAGATAAATTAGCACTTCCTATAGAAATTGGGCCGAGAAATGTTTGGTTGATCTTTAGAGTTTACAACCCTCGTCATAGAATGAATGTTAATTAACAAAGATAGGAATTATGATGTTGGACTACTTTCACCTAAATGGGTAGAGTAATAAAACGTTGTAACAAGAACTACTTTCACCTAAATGACTACTTTCATGCTGCTATCTCTGACAGGGAAAACATGTTAGTTTAAGAACAAGTAGCAACTGTAAGCAATCTTTAAGAGGCATGTAACAAATACAAGGAAACCGAGGCGAGCTCTAACCATCAGTTTAGTGAGAACCATGTAACAGGAACAATATAGAAAGGGGAACAAATCTACTCTCTTTCTTCTTCAAGTGATTATGCATCTAAAACAACCAGTAAACCAAACAAAATCATGTGAAAATCATAATGCCACCATACAAGACAGCTAGCTTGATTTCCCAGGTGGCATACTAAACAAGAGGCTTCTAGGCTGCACTGCAGTGCCTCTGACAAGGCTCTTGCCAAGTATGGGAATAAGGGTTCAAAGTTCAAACGTATGCAACGGACCAATGTTGAGAAAGTTGATTCATTCCTCTATAATTCAAAGAAAGTTGTCTTTGATTTCATTAATGTGAATAAGCAGACACCATTTTTCAGAAACAGAGAAGAACGGAAGATGAAAGGTTTAATCGTGCACAATGGAGATAGAGGGGATGTGTTGAATTTTATACGCATCAAAAACTGATTTCAGGTGATAGCAAGATTTGATTTGAACCAACTGGAGAGAAGATAAGCAGCTTAACCATTCTGGCAGTGCTTTCAAATTCCAACAACTGTCAATAGTCAGGTTTCGGAGGGTGGTCAGGTGCTGCATCCCCTCAGGCAGACTTGTCAGGTTTTCAAGTTCCTTAAATTCTAAGGAATGCAAACTCTGATGAAGGGATCTCCAGGGCATGCCATCAACTTCCTCTTCAGAGAAACTCAACTTGGGGTTCCTACAGATTGATAATGATTCTAACGCGGTGAGATGCTCCAACCCTCCTGAGAGTCTCCTCAGTCTGACGCAATTGGAAATTGTAAGATTTCGCAACGAACAACAGCTTTTGAGTACCTCCTCAACTTCTGATAAGTTCTTCAACTTGTCATCTGAACATATCTTGATGCTAGTCAGACATTCATGAGTAGGTAGTGATTTGAGATAATTCATATTGTCTATTTCAACCTCTCTCAGTTTCAGCAAATGGGAATTCTTAGTATCTGACCCAGAGGCTCGAGAATGTGATGGAATGAATCTTATAGCATCCTTGCCCATCATCACTTGCAGGCTTCCATTCAAACCTCTCATACACAGCGTTTCCACACTTGGACAGGAAGGCCATGAAATGAGGCTATGGCACCAGCGGATCAATAGTCTAGAGAGACGTGGAAATGAGGGTTGCCACTGTGAGCTGTTTTCATCAACTTGTCTCCACCAACCTTTCAAATTTGGTAGTGTATCTAAATTAAGAACTTCAAGGGAAGGGAAGAATGCATATTCCCTGACAGTTGACAAGGATCCGCAAGCATCATTGTCATTACTACTGGTAGTATTCTCCATGTACTCCAAATCACTCAGATCATACAGTTGCAGTGACTTCAGAAAAGCTAGTTTACTCAGTGATGGGAGATGTTGCAACCTCCTACAACTGCTAATCTCAATCTTGACAAGATTTGGGAGGACAGAAGCCCAGTTATCATCTGCTCTTCCCCACCTAGGAATGATGTTACCCTGATACCCAAACAAATTCAGGCCCCTGAGATTAGGATGTGGTTGTATCTTTTCTAACAAAGCTTCATGATACTTAACAACACTTCCATCCGCATGATATCTACCCAGTTCAAAGTGTATGCATACACCCTTGAGTTTTTCCATGTTCTTCAAATACCCCCCTTCAATGTCATTTTCATTGATATTTGTAGAATCCTCAGGTATCGAGATTCTAATGCAGCCTTTTAGGTTCTTGAAGGCTTTTAAGTCTTTCAATTGGCCGACATTCTGCTTCATTATTGTTGAACTTCCATTAGCTACTACAAATGCAGTTAGAACTTGCAGACAAGTCAACTTATCAATGCCTGGAGACATATAAGTTAACCGCTTGCAATGAGATATGTCCAAGTGCCTGAGCTTTACCATTTTGCTGATATCTTTTGGTAATTCTTCAAACCCGTAGCAACCAGCTAGGTTTAAAGATTGCAGGTTATGCAGCCTTGTAAATGAGTTTGGCAGTCTCTTCAGTTTGTTGTTAGAGAGATCAAGATACCTTAAATGCACCAATTTACCCATTGAATCAGGCAAACATTTGATATTCAGGTTATGCAAGTCCAACGTTCTAATAGATGATGACCAATTTGCAATTAGTACATGTAAAGGAAATGTGCAAACCCATTTAGATCGAAGATATGAACGAATCTTCATCTTAGTGAAAGAATCTTGTGTACATTTGCTTCCAACATGAAACAGATGTCGGTTTTTCCTTTCTAAGGCACTTGTGATACAAGTCCCAACCCAAATCTCCATTCCGGCTACTTCTTCAGCAACCTCGTGCATTAAGTCATGGATCTTACATGACACAACTTCACCATATTGATCCATTTTAACATCTTGGAAAAAACATCTTCGTAACAAAATTGAAAAATATTCCTCACCGGCATCTTCTATGCTCTGACCACCATCAATCGGAACAATGTATCCTTGTGCCATCCAAAGGCTTATCAACCTCTCCTTCTCTATAACAAAACCCTTAGGAAACAAAGCACAGTAGCTAAAGCAGCTCTTCAATGGGAATTCAAGATTATGGTAACTAATCTTTAGTATTGACATAATTTGATTCTCGCCGTTACTAATTTTGGCTAATCCAATCTCTTGAAATGATCGCCACTTACTTTCATCCTGACCAAACAGTAAACTTCCTACCACCTTTAAAGCAAGAGGAACATTAACACATCTTTTAACAATCTTCTTGCGAATATCAACTAATTCACCAGATTTTACTTGTTCATACCCCTTATCAAATGCTGCCATCTCAAACAAATGCCATGAATTCTCATCAGAAAGACCTTTTAACTCATATGTATACTCATTTCCCACAACTCTTGCTGTCTGCTTTGAACGTGTAGTTATCAAAATCTTACTACCCCGACAACCACCAATCATTAAGAACTTTCTCAGTTCTAGCCACTTGTAACGATCCTCATTCCACACATCGTCCAAAACAAGCAAGTACTTCTTTCCTCCGAGCACCTCCTGCAGGCGGTTTTGCAACAGATCCAATCCAAAGTTATCATGATTCTGACGAACAGCTGATTCAAGAATCTTTGCAAGAATAGGTTTCACTTCAAATTGTTCGCCGTCTTGATCAGAGACACAGGCCCACAACCTCAAGTCAAATTCGGATTTCACCTTTTCATCATTGTATACAAGTTGAGCAAGAGTAGTTTTGCCCACCCCTCCAGCTCCAACTATGGAAAGGAAACAGAAATCCTCTTTAAAACTAGAGTCTAACAACATATCTAAGACGGCTCTGCGGTCATCCTCCCTGCCAACAACATCAGGTGCATATACATAAGAACAAGTTTCCTCTCTTCTCCTCCTAACAGGTTCATAGTCAACAGTAAAGCCAAACTTATTATGATTACTCACAATAACATACAACTTCTTCCTGACATTCTTAACTCCTTGTGACATTCTGTAAGCAACACCCAGCTGATTATCAGAAGAGAAGAAACGCCGTACCTTCTTTGTAAGCTTGCCACCATGGATATACTGCTGCTTATTCAGCTCAACCAAAGTGAGGAATTCGTCAAACAAGTCATCTGCGTCATAAACAGCATCCTTGAGCTTCAAAATCCACTCCCGCGCTTCACTTGAGAGCTGTTGCTTGGCCTCCGCATCAAGGAGCATTTTCCCGATGGTGGAAATGGTGTCTTTGAGGTCTTCTAGTTTCGATCTGTAGCCCCAAATGGAGCACATCTCCATGAGCTCATATGAAGATTGTAGTGCTGTAAATAGTGTTTGGGCGACAGTGAGCAGAGTTCCAATGTCAGCCATTGTTATTCAGAGATGAGAGGTGATGGTAAGGTCATCTGGTCAAATAATCTGCAGTTTGTGAGGATGGATAGGGAAAGAGAAAAGGGGGGGAGGGTAACTGGTAAGGAAGAGGAAGGAAATTTTGACTTCCCTTTCTTTCAAAACGAAAATGTTATCCACCCTTGGAAAGAATTATTTTCACCAATGAGAAAACTGTTCCATCCCTTTACAAACCTAACCAAAATAAAAAGTCATTTTCTTGTACAACATTTTACCTCCAACCCGACATGCCGACATATTCAATTACTGCAATTTGGATTGTACACCCGGATGCACAGTACTCATTGTACACCTTTATGAACATGGGAATGATTTCATTGTACTATATTTTTGGGTATGAATAATATATTTTTGTATTTGAACTACTCCCTCCGTATTTTTTTAAGAGATACACTTGTGTTTTCCGACCGTATTTATTTAAGAGATACACTTGTCATTTTTATTAACTTATCAACCCCACCATCTAATTAAATAATACATCTAATATACTCTATCACCCACCATCCTATTAAACAAATATTTTCATAAACCCACCCCACCCTCCAC
This sequence comes from Spinacia oleracea, assembly GCF_020520425.1. NCBI lineage: Eukaryota > Viridiplantae > Streptophyta > Magnoliopsida > Caryophyllales > Amaranthaceae > Spinacia > Spinacia oleracea. The sequence continues at coordinate 174,373,563 of NC_079490.1, read as the reverse complement.
CCACCAAAATGACATGGTCCCCACATATTTAATTATTAAAATATTTATCCAACCCCACTTGCTTTATTATTTTATTTCATTCAATTATTCTTCTTAATACATGTGCCCGACCAAGTGTATCTCTTAAAAAAATACGGAGGGAGCATATATTTTCTTTTAAAAATAAGGTGCACAGTGAACATTGTGTAACCGGGTGCATAAATCATAATTTGGTCAAGTACTGTAAATCGCAGCAGAAAAGTTGTTCCACATACATGCAAAGATCTGAAGTTGCCTGTTGCCATTCTCATAGTTGAATGAAGATTTCCCATGTGTAGTAGCATAAAATCCAGCTATATCAATTATCTAAGCAAATTGTTAGCACTGACGATGACACATCCAGCCCTGGAAGGAGGCCAAGGGATACCGGAAACCGATGTTAAAACAAGCACTCGGATGTCAACTATCAGAACTTTTTTTTTTTTTTTTTGACATGAAGCATCAGAATTACAATGAGGGAAAAATACAACGTCAAATGGTTTTCATATTAATACAGTAGAAACATGGAAATTAAATACAGATTTCTAAGCACTGCACAACTTTAAACTGGATTACAAAGTTTCTAATTCCACAAATTCCACAAGAACAAAAAAAAAAAAAAAGAACACTTAAAAGATTAAAACTAAAATTAACACAGCAACAGCGGCCTGCTGTTATTGGCTCCTTTTTATATGAATAATAACTCAATATTACACAAAAATAATTTTGCAAAGCCAGATACTCCAAGCATAAGCAACGAAACTGTAGTTATAAGTTAAAACAAACATCAACACTTAAAAGTTTAGTGACCACCCTGCTACCCAAAAAAAGCACAAACACTATGACCTTTCAGTTTTTTTTCAGGTCCTAAAGAATGTACCCTCCTAGCTAAGACGACTATCAAAATTGATTCTTAATCGATCAAAACCCCAGTCTCCATTTCGCTACTATATCGTTCATGATCTTCAATTCTCTTCTGAAACTTTCTCAGTGCTCTCAGCAGAACTATCAGCTGTATTGGCACTATTCTCTGTTGTGTCCGCACTACATCATATCCAACAAGAAGAAAAAGAAAACAGCAAATTAGAACTGCTATAAAGAGAATTAGCTTAAGCTTTATACAAACACACAAACAAGTTCTGATCAAATGGTTAAAAAACAAGTTTCTAAAGTCCAAGTTTCTAACAGTTTGGCTACTAGGCAATTTGAATACAATGCCGGCACATTGACTATATAAATGAAGACGGAATTTTCAACTATGAACAAACAGCCAACTCTTTGTGGGTTCAGAAAACAGATTAAACAATTACCACATAATTTAAAAGATAAATCTAAAATCTTGTGCACTAGGTTCTCCAAACGTATTAACAAGCCAAGATTAACATTAGGTTCTCCGTATCCCTTCCTCACATCCCCCCACCCTCTTTAAACAAAAAGATACAAAAACAGTGCACTGGGAAAGATTTTCAAGTTGCCTTAAAAATTTCTTCGATGGTTAACTTGTTCGAAGCAGCCACAAAAGCTACAGGAAAGGTGCATATGGCATCCCTTCTGATCCTCATCACCCCCCCTCCAGACAGAAAGAAAAAAAAATTGTGAATGTAATTATCTAACTTAATGAGAAGATATGATGCTCATACTCTTAATTTCAGCTGAAGTATTTGTGACAGGTGCTCAGTAGTGTAGACAGTTCGGAAGTTGGACACTTCAATTTTGTCCACAAAGAGTAAAATGAATACTTCCCAACTCATACATATGTAACAATGGGAAAACATCCTCACTCCCAAGTCCATAACATAGCTTTTTAAACTGATAACTGTATCTCCAATATCTTCAAATTATAAATTTCCCATGTGACACTCTTGGAATCCTGATCTGTCTAACACTCATATCTAACACCAAGAATCAAAGATAAGGAGACCAAAAAAAGCCTCCTGGACAAAAACCACTCAAACTAACAAGGCGCTCAACGAAAAAGGGGAACGAGGATAAAGATGATGTTGCCATGGTTAGCTCTGAATCAACAAAGTCCTATCAAGTATCAAGCTACCACTAAAAGGCCCTTTCAAAACACAATTACCAAAAGAGGGGAGAGAAACCGTCAATTACAACAACGATTCAAACCTATATCATTGCCACAAAACAGATATTACAACAATTTCCATTGCATTTAGTTTATCCTCTCACATACAACTAAACCAGCTTCTCCAATGCCAATCATGGGACTGTTAGCAAGTTCCCCATAAACTCATTAAATTCACCATTGCCCAAGCAAGTACTGCAACACTAGTTTGCAATCTCCCTAATGATCACATTGGTTACAATTTATGCACTACAAGAGATATTGAATATTGAATCAATAAACATCATGACATTCACAATTAAATCAATAAACACACACAACCAAGAACTACTTAATCAATAAACATCATGACATTCACAATTAAAAAGTAACAGAATCAAACCTTGAACCCGAAGGTGAAGAAACAGCATCAGCCGATTCCGGCTTCCTCCAACTCTTAACAGTCTTCTCATCCCCAGACTCAGACCTCCCAAGCCCATAACCCCTTCTTCCAAATCCTTCACTCTTCTCCCCATTACCTGCCTCCTTAATCTTAACAGCCTCCAATTTCTCATCAATCTCCTTCCAATCCTTCCCTTTCTCCGCCAACACCTCCTCCCTCGGCCTTGCCTCTCCGAAGGGATTCGCCCCTTTCACCTTCTCAGTAGGTGTAAAAATCAACACTGGACTCGCCACTTTAACCTCCGTAGGAGTCACACTCTGTCCTCCATTGTCATTATTCTCAACAGGCAAAGTTCTGGGCTGCAAATTCAATCTAGGTCTTCCATTCCCATTCCCAGAGCCAACACTCTCTCTCCTGCCCCACGTATCAGCCTCAACACCACCACTACCTCTCTCCTCCCTCGGCTTCGACCAACTACCCGAATCCGGCCCCGACCCATTAGAATACGACTCAAACCCCATCCTTCTCTCTCTCCTCGCCCCATCAACAGGAGCAGCAACAAAACTCTTGTTAGAGGCCCAATTATCGACCTCATCAGCCCGACTCGAATTAAAAAACCCAACTTTCTCTCTCCTGTCTGACCTCTCCGGCGCACCACCGCCAAAAGCACTAAACTTTTTCGTCTTGGACCAATCATCCGCCTCGTCAGCCCGCGATGGGCCCATATCCCTATCCCTGCTGGAACCCCTATCAGAAACCCTAACCCTAGAATCATCACTCGCGCCGCCGCCATAGTTTCTGAATCCACCACCAAGCCGAGGCCTTTCAAGCTCCTCCGCAGTTCTCTCACGTGGGCCCGTCGGAAGTGTCAGAATCTCATCATGGGTTAGCTTCTGTCCCGCGACAAACGCCTTGGGTTTAGGCGCTGAGTAGGTGGAAAACTCGGCTAATGAAAGGGTTTGTGCCTTATTCTTCTTCTTGGGCTTAGCAGCGGCTGCGGCGGCTAAAGAGGGGAAATCGGCGGCTGGTGGTTCGGGCTTAACGGGTTGGGCCATGATTGGTTGCTTAAGCTCATCTTCGTGTTCTTCAGAGTCTAAGGCCCAAGCTCCGGGCTTGGCCCAAGCAGATGAAACAGTTGCCGCCATGGTTTTCTCTCTGTTGAAGATTGTGTGTGTCTGGTTTTTCTCTCTCTTCTTGAGTTCGTTTGTGGGGTGGGAAGATGTGAAGTGAGGAGGATGATGAAGTTGGGAAGGGTAATAAGGGGAGACGAGTTGCGTGAGTTGGCAGCTAAGAAAGGAAATATTTTTGGGTGGTAGGAATTTGGAAAGCTATGAATAACTAATCGATTTTCTTTTTCTTCTGATTTTGAGTTGGCTAATTGGGGTTTAAATAGTGGTGATTTTATTTTTTTTAATTCTAATTCTAATCGAAATCGATTTTACATTAATGGAGAATAATTTTAATGTAATAGAATTTCAAATTGCATAGGTTTTGTTCTAGTAGATCTTGAATAAGTATTAATGCGGAATAATTTTAATGTAGGGTATAACAAGTAAGACTTACGGAGTACATATTAATGTTTAATTGTTCGCAATCAAAATTCATAAAAGTGGGACTTTAGACTAGAACTCTTGAAATAGGTTTATTTTTGTTATAATCGTGAAATGATCGTGTAGATAAAACGAAGTATAATACTAAGTATAATTATAGAAATAAGACTTGAAAGAAATACTAAATAAGTGGGGAAATGTTTTTATCCTTTTAGTAAGGAGGGTTTAAATCTTGTAACAATGAGGGTTTTCTAAAGACTTGATAGATAGACACAACAATTCTGTAGAATAGTTTAATTCGTTCTTTAGTGCTATTTAGAATTTGTTGCTTAAGTATTTGTTTTCATTTCATCAGTAAATACTATCACCAAGAGTCATTGATTTCGGCGATTCGACTTTCTAGGACCTTCATTTTTACCACCATGAACGCCGTTTGTTTGAAAGAGGAAAAAGTATAACTCACGAGCGGTCGAGCGGCCTACATGACAAATTGCGTGCATGGTGTGTTGTTTCGCTCAAAGTAAAGGTTATGATGTCAAGACAATAATATTGGGTTCTACTTAAACCAAAAAATCAGTCAATGTCTTTGTTCATTCCCATATTTATTTTTCATCTTTCGTATTTATTACATGAAGACCGAATAGACGATTCAAAATAACAAAATTAAAGTTCTTTTTTTTCCTATTGTTTAAAATTATTATTTACATAATGAGATTCATCTTGTATTGACCTAGACCTAGTGGGTCCAACCTGGATATTTGTCATAGTTTCTAAATTCCAAGTTTCGGAATTTAGAAAATTATTATTTACTGCACGTAATTTTCTAGGTTGCATTATCAAAATTCCAATATCTATTTTTTTCCAAAATGTGCAAGCTTGATACAATTGACCTCTGTTACCCCGACTCCCCATTTTACCTCAAATATCTGCGATAGATCCTTGAGACTCGGACATGAGCGTGGACACTTCATTTTGGACCAAAATCATACATTTTTTTCACAAAATAGCAGCGTCGGACACTTAGACACGTACTCGTATCCAACATGAATATCCGAGTCAAGGCAACATAGCAATTGACACTTACATTAACATCACACCACAAGGTCCACAGCTCTGCTGCAAATTGCAAAACTCAGGGAAAATTTTCTGGAAAATGAAACCAATCAATTTTACTAGTTCAGAATAATGTGACAGTCAGCAATTGGATTACATCAAAAAGATACAAACATAGGCTAATCACGAATGAGAAATATACAAAAGAATAGATAAATTCGAGATCACGTAATAACCTTGCATCCTCAATGCCAGAAAAACAATCGACTACGTACATGTATAGACTACAGGGCAAGCAACATCAAAAAAAAAATTAAAAAAAATAAGATACAAAGATTGCTGCTGGCCACTATTGTTGCAATCTGCAAATACAAGTAATTCAAGCTCTTAATTCTTCTGACAGTGTGGCTCACTGAGGATTACCAGCAAGCTAATTAATCACGACAGAGCACTTCCAGCAGAAGACCAATTCTATAATAAAAAGCTCTTCCGAACTTTAGCTGAAGGAACTGTCACTATCTCTTTTCCTGAGCGGAAAAAATATCACCATACTTTTGAAATTGAATTGTCTCAAACCTCGTCATTCAAAAAAGTCTGCATTGTGCAATGTAATGAGACGCTCCTCATCACCATATTTTTGACTCTCTCCAGTTGTGTACCAATTCGAAGGTCCTGCATTGCCTCGCGAATCTGCTATTATAACCAGGAAATTAGATGAGCAGAAGATCTAATCTGCAACACGTGAGATGGAACCGAATCATCATGACAATCCTCAAACTTCTGTTATCAACCGAATAGATTTCTCTTGAAAATAAATTCTTTTTGATTCCATGGCATACTAATTTCTCTTTTGCGTCACTATTTCTCGATTTAAGAGGCTATTGCTTAAAGTCAGCAAGATCAAAAGTTCCATGTCAAGAATGATCTGTTAACTGAAAGGGAAAACAGATTTGCAGAGATAAATTCTACCTGAAGTGTTGGTTTGTTCTTGCTCTCTTGTAGCATGTAGTATGATTGTTCCAGTGAGAACTGTAATAAACCCACATATTTCTGAAGCTATGCTGCTTGCATCTTGACCATACCAATCCTTAAATAACACATTAACATTATTCTACCTACTTTGAACATAATATTGATAATATCAGAAAGAGAAGTTCGATGATTAGTCAAAGAATCTACCTTGAACATGATTGCACTTGCGGCAATAGTCAAGGTTGTAAACATCACATAATATATCGGAGATACAATTGCTGCATTAAATGTATCAAGTGCCTGCAAGGAAGATGTCACGTAAAATAAATGACATACTGAATTGTACAATTTGATCACTGACAGTTGAGTGTCAAGGCAGTGAATTCATACATAATAAAACCTTTATCCAACTAATCGTGATGTTCATCGCTTCATGTGTATTTCCCATAAGAGGAAAAAGCCTTTACTCATCCTAATAATAAATTAGTGTAACTTTATCTCAAAGACCACAAAGCCTCTATGCTATGTTTGACAGGTTACAAAGTTCAGGGGGTAAGGCTGCACACATCTCCTAACCTCTCTGGTCTCTGTCAGCATTGGATCAAGGTATAATACGAGTATCCTTGATGTAAAAAAAAACCCAACAATATTCAAATTAAAAGAGTATTCTAGAGATTCTAATACATTTGCAGATCAAGAAAGAAACTCTATTAGATGACACTCAGCATGCTCTCTAGTCTCATACCAAAACTAATAAACATGACATCAAGGAAAACACTTCAACATCCCTAAGCCAATGCTATAAGAAATAGCAAGCATAAAGCCCAAACTCTAAGTATACGAAGTACAAAAGAAGCCAAGCGATATAAGTTCAAATCCAAGCCCTGAAATGCTTGATAACCCTTCCACTGTTTACTAAACCTTTCCTTGAATCATAATGATCTATCTTTCTGTACTGGAATAACCATGCTTATTAACATCTCAGTGCTTAGAAAAAGTAGCAAAGGGGGACATCTGATCTGATATTCAACGCCTGTTTTCCAAAGGAGAAAACTGCAACGCCCTTGAAACAAGACAGTCACAATTCACAATTGACGATCCTAAAGTCAGGGATTTAAGAATGGTGTTCTACTAGAAATAATGTTTTTGAAAGATACACATTCCAATTCCCAGATGCTTTAGATACCCCTGAAGAACATTAGAAAGTTATAATTGCTCAGATGTAATATCCCACGAACAGATAGTTACAGCCAGGAATTGAGGAAAAAGCCATACTCATCAAGTTTATTACTACGATGACCCATACTGGTGATAAATTAATAAAGATATCTTCACTCAAAGTATTGCTCAGGAGGATAACCAAATACTGAAGGAAAGCTCAAGATGTGACAGGATTTAATTTATTAAATTAAGTGAAAACCAATTCCTCTCCTTGCCAAGGGTTTTTATTTACCCCCCTCACCAAATTAAAAAAACAAAAAAATAAAGGACAGGGGAGAAAAGAAAGATAGAAGGAAGAAAAAGCATACAGTGAGAATATGCAAACCTTGTTCAGGTAATTCAACTGTGTAATGACACAGACTGCTCCAACAATCATGAAAAACCAAGTCTGTGGATATATAAGCTGGTTTGTCCCCTCCAGGGTAAGCTTTATAGCGATTCCGATAGCCTTGATGCTCACTACCTGAAAGGTGGTTATTAAGACCCAACGGCTAAATTGTGGGGAAGCAAACATCAAATAGACAAAGTGACAAAATGCAAAGTATCAACAAAACTTTATTACCGTCAGTGAACCTATCAAAGAACATATCCCTAAGTAAACCAACACATTTGACTGCCCATAGCGTGGCTCCAAGTGCAAAATCAAAACTACCACTATGGACAATGAAGCCGCCACATAAATCAGGAAAGCTGGTCACAGAAGCAAGATGAAAAAACAGTTAAAAAGGATGACAATTGGCCAGGAAAGATACAGTTAGCTAGATTGTAAGACATCAACGCAAATAACCTGATTGGCTTGCCAAATCCCAGATTTCTTGAACAGAAATTGGTGCTTCCTCTTGTGGTGCATGAAGAACAATTACCACAGACCCCACTATACAAGAGACACAACCCAGAACACCCAGCTTCGACAGTTTTTCCTTAAGCATGAAGTGTGCCAAAACCGCACTGAACAAATTAGGCAAGTGGAATCAGACAACCAGCATCAGCCATCAACAATACTCCAAGAGATCAAATCCACTCTACCTGATTATAATACTTAAAGCTCCAAGCGGTGTTACCAAGACAGCTGGAGCAAAAGCATAGGCCACAAAGTTTGCAGCTTCTCCGATAATCACTATATTTCAGAATTTCATGGAGATAAGATTTGTTTTTAAGAGATGAGGAGTAACCAAAACAAATATTTATTCTTTATTACATATATATATATATATATATATATATATATAAAAGGAGAAAAAAGAAAAAGCTAAGAGAAGGGAAAGAGCTTGCACTCACTTAAAGACATCCCTGCCCACCAGAGTGGCTCTAACAAATAAGTGTACCCTCCATATCCTACATCACCAAACCAAAGAATAAGTAGGCTGATGGGAGTAAAATCATGATAACAATGTGATGCCAGTGTAATATAGGAAAACTAATCTATCACCAAAATCAAAGAAATTAAACAGTGCAGCATATCATGGAGGAGCAAGGGTAACCTTTTGTGCATTGTAGATTCAAATGACTTTACCCCTAACAATTATTAATGCAGAGATCAGCAGGCCTTAAAATGCTAGTCAGGTGGCACATTAGCACGAAAGGAAAAGAAATCTATACCATAAATATTAATGTATTTGTCAAAAAGTACCTGACTATGGGAGAATTATATCATTTCTTTTGTGAATTTAACCACCATTTTGGAAAATGGCATCTACCATACCTGCAATAGAAACCAGATAAGACTTGTAGATTCTCTCATTCTGATGAAGATTAATGTGAAGGAACTCTCACTTTCTGATTTGGGAAGCCTTAACAGGGGAGAGGGGGTATTTCTCACTGGGAGATTGTCATGAAAGGGAGTCGGGCACAATAAAGATAGAAAGGATGACACACTTATGTAAGCAAGGACTTATTTCATGGAAAGTGAGCAATCTCTAACCTAAAGGAAATAAACTTTCTTAAGTGTACACAACTCCAATATCTTTAATGCCTTTTAGAAAGCACCATCTGGTTTAGCTGACACTACTTTTGTTTTACTACTCCTTAAACAAACAAGTTTCTACTGGTAAAGGCCAGACTGCGTAAACCAGGACTACCTATGGTGCATACAATACATGCTAGGTGTTATGTTGTTGCTGCTGCAGAACCACTCACCACATTACTTATCTCCTCGAAGACAATACTTGCCACATATGTCAAATGAATGCCGACAAAAAAGGCAAATTGACCATTAATATCTACCATCATGTAGCTGCCATTAACAACATAAAGTGAACCAAGGGAACTGGTGGAGAACCCCCCCTCCCCTCCCTTCCTACCCTAATCAATGAAGAAACACCTGATAGTTACCGCGGAAAATAAGGTCACCCCACATTTCTTTGCATAAGCAACCTATAACCTCGCAATCCATGTCAACAATGTACCACTTGACTAATTCATTACTCCTATTTGCATTCACATGAATTAAGTTGTAAAACAAAACTGAGGGAGCTTCATCATACACTGAGTGACTGAAATTTAAAGTTAACATACCAGACTTTGATTACAAGTCAACACAACATATATTAGTCAAATTAACATAGCAACACTGCAAATCTATGCAGCTCAACCCAGAGATAACTATGCAATGAGCTAAATAGGGGAACAGCAGGTCAGCAGCAACAATACAGCATAACAAACCTAAAATAATGTTAGATCATGTCAAACTAACACCATTTATATAACATATCAGAATCCAATTATCTGAATTCAGATATCAAAATCAAAATATGAAAAACACCAAGAATCATAAAACCCAGAAAAACACCCGGCTTGAATTCGGACTAGTCGGAATCTAGTAGGCTACAGATTACCAGGTGAGGTACCCTCAAAAACAAAACTACCATACAATTTTACTTAAAAAGCTGAGACGAACCTGCACGGGTGCCATTAGCAGCAGCACGGCGAAGACCCTTCTTCTTCAAGATGAAACTGGTCCCAATAAACACACTTGACCCCACTGCTAATACCAACCCCCTTACATTATCCTCCGCCATTAACAAAAACTGTAAATTTCCCGCCAAAGTAAGGATGCCCAGTTAATAATAACAAATACCCGGAAAAGAACAATCTCCAATTTCCAAAATCAATCAATAAAAAAGTCCCAGATAAAAAAAAAATATCAGTATTCTTGCTAATTTCTTCAGATTTCTTAATTCCAAGTTCAGATTCCAATTCCCGGAAGTTTCGATGATTCTGAATAATTAATGTTGAAGAAGACGACTAAAAAGTTGACTGATTATTCTGGTAGCTTTTTGTAATTATGCTACTGCTACGACAAAATTTGCAAATTTTTATTCAGTATTTTGATATAGTAATCACTAATCAGTAGTACAGCTTTGATGAACAACTGTACTCATTTGTAGGGTATGGATGTCAATGCATTTTTAATTGCGACAGTTTTTAATGGAAGAATGATGATTAAAGAGGTAAGACGTGCTGAACTTGATTATCTTGTTTGTCAAAACGCTAATTGTTGTGACTTTGTGATTAGATGTTGCCATGTTGGGCTAACATTGCAATTTTTTGACACACTTCGGTATAATGGCCATTCATTTGGTTTTGGATTTTGTTTGCAATCAGCCACAAACAAATTTCAAATTATATGATACTATGTACTAGATCATACTAGATCAATACATCATTAGTCATTTCACGTATGTAGATTATTTGTGTTGATTGATTTTAATTGTTTTGAGTTGGATTGTACAATTTGTGTGGCAATTATTCAATCCAAATTATGAATAAACTATGTAAGATGTTAGATGTTTGAAGTTATTAGCTTTACTTTCAATTAGAGTAGTAGGAGTAGTGAACTAGTGATTTAACCTTATGGGTCATTTGCCAAAAAAAAAAAGTTTTGAATTGCAAACCACTTAATTATGTGCATAAGGTATGTCATGACACTTGTGCTTGTAACCAAATGTTTTGATTAAGAAAAAGAAGAGTTGTTGTACGGATGTTCAGGGGACGACCTTCAAAAAAATGTTGATTGCCGGAACTTTGATCGTCATATTTTCTTGAAACTTGGTAAATTTGTCGGGGACACACAAGACCTCAATCTAAACCGTCGGATCATCATTTAAGCTTTGGTCATATTCTTCACTTTTTTCTCATCTATTGTTGATCTCTTACGTTATGAAAGTATTGGTAAGTTGTGAACTTTTGTATGAAAGTTTGTGCTCTTTGCCCTTTTATTCACCATAAGAGAAACATGGATGGTGATCTCTTCACATAGAATGAGTTTGGCACGCATAATTATCGTGTGTTGATTGCATTTTATTCTTGTATATTTGATTGTTTATTATTGTCAAGGTTAATTGATTGTTTTGAGATTATTTGGTGAAATATTCAGGGTGTGTTGACGTTGCATTAATATATTTATGATCTACTCTGTATTACACTAACCATATTGTTTTACTGTAACACGCGTTAATCTATACCAAGTACTTCCTCCAATTCTTTTTAGTTGCAACACTTTGTTTTCCACTCTGGTCAATGCATATCTTGAACAACTAATATACTTAATTACCGATAAGTAAAATTTTAAAAAATTAATTTTTGCAAAATATACATTAAGACGAATCTAACAAGATCTCACATGGATATGTTTTTCCTAAAGTATAGATCGTCAAAAGTAAACAAAGTAAATTACTCCGTATGTAAATAGCGCAGAAAACAAAGTGTTGCAACTAATTTGAAGCGGAAGAAGTATTTAAAAAGCAAAATTATAGATAATTAAATGACATGTGTCATCCTCCCTTCAACCATCATTTTGGTTTTTTTTTTCTTTTCCACTTCGTCTCAATCAATATTAATATTTCATTTAATTTATATATATTATTTCGACCTTCAAATTTCACCTACTATATTATTTAAATCATATATTCCCTAAAATCTTAGACCTCCAATAACCTAAGGACTTTAAAAAACCGCTAAACAATTACTCTCTCCGTCCCAAAATTATAGTCCTGATTTTCAAATCGGGCGTCCCATAATTATAGTCCTATTTTCTTATTTGAACGCAAAAAAATTCTCATGTTACACTCATTTGGGACCACAAAATAAAAAGAAAACGTACTTTATTCCTTTTAACATGTATTATTTCTCTTTCCCATGTACTTTATTCTTTTTTACATGTACTATATTCTACTTTTTCATCATCAATGTGCTATATTTCAATTTCCTATACACTTAATTCCACTTTTCTTAAAATCCATGTTTTTAGTCAAACATGACTATAATTTTGGGACGAAAGGAGTATTGTGTAACTGCAAGAGTTTTTTTTTTAACGCAAAACCAGAAGAAACTTATATTACATCCAAAACGGACAAACAAGATCAGAATCCAACTGTACAAAAGTACGGGCAATGACACCAAAAACTTGCATCCCGTAATACCAAAAACTGATAAAACTAGCTAAGTTATCGCCCATCCAAAAAATTGCTCCCCTCCCGATTGCAATATGCTCACTACACTTTTCATCTAAAGAAGGAGAGACCCCCACTGTACCCCAACTACTCCTTGCCACTGCAACTGGACTCCTTATGTGCTTCTGGTTTCTTCTTAACATTCACCAATTGTGTTGTCACTGTGGTTGGGATTGTGCCAAACAAAATCTGAGTAGTGATTGTCCTTGATGCTTCATCCTCTGGGTGTGGTGGAATTTCCAGGTCAATGACTTGGTGTTGTTGCTGGGCAGAATTGGACGATTCACCAACCTCCCTTAGACTGTCCTTGGCTTGCTTCAACTGTGTTTGATACATCATGTCAGCTAAAGGAGGTGGATTTAAGAAAACCATATGTCCCAATGCTATTGTGATTGCGTATTGCCCCATAGAATGTGCGATCTTGTTATACAAACGCGGCAAATGATGGATACCGAAAGAAGTGAACCGTGTAACTGGAGGGCGTCAAAATCGCAGCCAGGCATGTATTATGAAATACATGTCATGGGCTTGTTTGTAATTTCCCAGCCATTTTGAAATTGTTGAATAGTCAACCCCGTTTGCCAACTTGGATCCCATATAGAAAAATTGAGTTCCAATTTTGTAATATGAATACCATTTTAAAATATTTAGCACCATTTTTGTGATATTAATACCACTTTATAAAATTTAGTACAAAACGAGTACCATTTAAGGAAAATGAATTTCATTTAAAAAAAGTTTTGTACCATTTTTGTAATACCAATACCAACTCAGCAATGCCAAATCACCACCCCGTTTTACAAAATTACAATTCCGTTATACATTTCCCCCCAAAAATATTTAACATTTATATTTACCTTTTTATTTGGGGTTGGCATGTTTTTGCAAATACATGCCAGGCATGTATTTGGACTTCCTCGTGTAACTGCAAGAGTTAGTTCATAATAATGGAGTAAACCTTAATATTCCTACGTGATCAAAGGGTCCCTCTAAGCCTACAAGTAGTCAAATGATCAGTCAGCAATACACTGTACACATATAATATGCCTCATAACTTCCACAGTCCACACTAATCTTACGTCGGCGTGTCTCTTTATGTAAAAATCACAATTTTATCCCCTCCCCAAAAAAATATTCGACATCTCCATCACCGCGTTTTCATTTCATCCTCTTTTTGCTTTTGAAATTGAAACTAGCCTTAATAAAAAATCCCAATTCCACCACCTCACAACTACCCAAAAGTTAAACCACCCCTTCACCCACCTTACTCCTCCCTACAAAACACCACTATAACCACCACCAGTCACCACCTAACCACTCATAAAGTCATAACAAATCAAAACATGGGAGTAAGCAACAACATAACAGCCATACTAAACTTCATAGCACTCCTATGTTCAATCCCAATCATAGCCTCGGGCCTATGGCTAGCCTCAAAGCCCGACAACGAGTGCGTCCACCTCTTCCGATGGCCCGTTGTCGTGCTCGGGTTCTCAATCTTAGTCATCTCCTTGATGGGTTTTGTAGGGGCTTATTGGTACAAAGAAGGCCTATTAGCTCTTTACCTTTGTTGTATGGCTATACTCATAACTCTCGTTCTTGTCCTTCTTATCTTCGCCTTTGTCGTAACTCGGCCCGATGGATCATCCTGGGTACCGGGCCGGGGGTACAAGGAGTACCGGCTAGAGGGATTTTCTAACTGGTTTAGGAACCATGTTACTAATGATGACAGTTGGTTTAAGATTAGGAACTGCTTGATTGACACCAATTTCTGTGCTAAGCTCAATACTCAGTTTGTCGGTGCTCCTGACTTTTTTCTTGCTCATATTTCGCCTCTCCAGGTACGTACCTTTCCTATATTTCTGTACAAGATCACTAGTTTCGGAAATGATTTTAGCGTATCAAAAAATTAATATGTGTACCTCATTAGACACATTTTTTCGTGTTCAAATTAATCTGGTGTGACAAAATCATTTTTTAAGTTATGAACTGACTTAGCACACCTGATTTGTGTTCATATATAACTCGTTCTACTCACTTGAGAGTTGAGATGAGCCAAAATTATTTTCCACGTAACTCCAGGGCACTCAATTGTTACAAGTGATGCATAATACCCCTTTTTATTTAATTAAAGATATAGTTTGACCGGCTTTTAATGTATAGATGGTGAGTTGAATTATTAAAATAAGATGAAGTGGGTATTGAATTATTATTTACTGTAATACTTTCTCTGATTTTTAATACTCGCAACGTTTTTTATTTCTACACTATTCACATATTATATTTTGATCATTGTTGGTGATTTATATGTAAGATAAAATATAGTCTTGTGGGATATTTTAATATAATTGAAATTGAGGCCATGATATATCAAAAATAGGAAATGTATATTTTAATTAAATACGGTCGATTATAAAAATCGTATCTTTTAATTAAATACGGAATGAGTATTGTGATGTATTCCAAATTTAGCATGCGTAAGTACATTGTATTCAATGTTTATACAATCTATATCTACAACTACAAGGTCTTAGTTTTTTTTTTGAATGTATCTACAAGGTCTTAGTTTAGTGGCAAAGAATAAGACTTTGTGCATGATATGGCGCTTCAACTCATTTCATTCATTCATACGTTGCTCTGACACTAAGGTAGAATTTTGGTATGGTTTTAAACGTTTTTATGGAAAACAATTTTTTCCCACTACAAAAATGTTGATTAATGACGGGATTTCCTGTCGCGAACCCGTCATAAAAGGGGCCGTCGTTAATGAAAAATTCCGTCGTTAACCCGTTGTAAAAGACATTTGTGACGGTTGTTCCCGTCTTTGTTTGGTTGTTAGCCCCGTCGCAAAAGGCTTTTGCGACAGGATTTTTGACCTGTCGTAATTAGGTTGTCGTTAAATATACAAATTCTTGTAGTGCCCTTTTAATCATTTTACATTGTTTTGGTTTGACATAACCTGGATGGAAAACAATTTTCCTTAACTCCGATAGAGAAAACCTTTTTGTTAGAAAGGCAGGAAAACCACTTTTCCTTCATACCTCCTCTTCCTTATTCCTTCTTTCCTATTCTTCTCATATTTTTCTTTTTCTATGAATTTTCTTACAAGGAACTAAACAAATAAAAACTACTTTGTAATTAAGAGTTTTTCCCACAAAAATTATTTTTTACTGATAATGTTTTACGCCAAATCAAACAGAGCTTAATAACTCTATGATACTAAATTTAAGCAATGTATATAAAACTACAGTACTAGGCTAATTAATGATCTGCTAGTAGAAAATAGGGGTTATTTTACTCAACTAACTTAGATTCGAAGTTTGTTAACTCACATGAACATGGTTTTCCTTTTCCAACATTGAGGGCCGGGGTTAAATAGTCTTTGCTATTTATTCGGACTATTTCTATAGAATTGATTGGTTTTCCTTCCTCAATTGATTTCATTTTCATTGTTGGTTATGAAGTACGGAGTATAAGACAAATCTCACTTCTTCCAACTTCCAAGTAGTTGTCCTCTTACTCTCACACACGGCATTTTTTATTTATTAAACTCTTTTGCGCTTTAGAGTTACTCTTTCTTACATAAACTCTTTTTATATTTAAATTAATAAACTCCTATGTGCTTTAGAATTACTCTTTCTTACATAATCTCTTTTTATCTTAAACTAATTTTTAGCCTGTGTAATGCACGAATGTAGTACATTTTTATCAAATCTACGTGATGTATGTTGTACGTTGATATAAAAGTTAAAGAGGAAATGAATGTTAAATAGTTTGTAACGGTAGAGGTTTAAGGAACTTTTTGCGAGATACTTTGAAAATTTGAAAGTGGCACTTTAATCATAACTTTGAAAATTGTGTAATTCTATAATGATCTAGATCTAGAATATCCTAAATTAGTTCAAAATTATTGAGTGAAATCCATATGATTTACTCCGTATCTAATTAGTGGGTTTGGTCCACTAGTTGTTGCCCTATTTTATCAGCCATGTGTTAGCAAAAGTCATAGCCTCATAGGAAATTATCCTATGCCTAGTTGTTATTTAGTTCAATTTTATTTTATTACAAATATTAACCCCACCATATAATTCTAAAATTATTCAGAAATTTATAGGAATCCTTTTATCTTTAGAAATTCAGAGAATCAATCTTTTTAGTCACACCCATAGAAAGTGCTCTGTTCTAACCTAAAAAGCCAAACCTAAGAACAATAATTTAGAAAACATTGCAGCAGGTAGAAAAGCTATTCATTGTTTGCCAGTTGAGTCATGTCATCTTCTGAACACTGGAATTCAAAATCTAGTTTAAGTTAATATACGCTTTATTCACTTTATTTTAAATTATTTTTTTCTGAATTAACTAAACTTATCTGAACTTATCAAAACTTAGTTATAATTTGCGTTTAGTTAATCTTTATTTTTCCTGAACTTATTTTATCTGAACGTATCTAATCTAGTGGAAATAATTGAACAAAACATAGCCTTAATTAAGTAGTAATTAGTGTTTTATGTGGCTGCTAATTTCCTGAATTTGTGGTTGATAATTTGTTGAGGGCATGTAAACGGTAAACCCTTACCCAACTAGTGAACCTTTAGGGCGCGTTCACTTGTTTTTTCACAACTTATCTTATCTGAACTTATTATAGCTTATTTTAGTTATAAATTGTACTTTGTCATCCCTTATTTTTCATGAAGATGATTCGTGGAAAAACAATTAGTAAGTTGTTATTGGATCAAATCATTTCATAGTCATGGTATCATAACATATAGTTGGTGGGTCACATTAGGATGATGAAGTATTCAAATCATAACCTTATATATAGTCACTTTCAGCTTATAAGCACAACTGAAATGTTACGTTGGTGAACAATGGTGGACCTAACTAATAAAAATTCTGAACTATTTATAAATTCTGTTGTTACAGTCAGGATGTTGTAAACCTCCGGACATCTGTGGGTACCAGTATGTGAATCCAACAATGTGGATTAACCCAACAAACCCATCATCTGACCCGGATTGCGCGTTATGGAGCTCGGATCAGAGCCAACTATGCTACAACTGCAACTCCTGTAAGGCTGGGCTTCTGGGAAACCTGAGAAATGAATGGAGGAAAGCCAATATAATCCTCATCATTACTGTCGTTGTGCTCATCTTTGTTTATGTGATCGCTTGTAGCGCGTTCAGGAATGCACAAACTGAGGACCTCTTTCGCAAGTATAAGCAAGGCTGGACTTAGCGCCAAGTCTTGGATCATCTTCGCCTTATTTTGGATCATTAAAAGTTGTTATTGTAGTACATTTACTACTAACTTATTTTTGTACATATAATGCAAGTGTATGCTCAAGTTTACAAGTATTTGATCATAGAATAGAGGACAACTTGAATTGGGTATCATAATGTACTACTCCGTACCATTTTCAAAGAGATTCCTACACTAGGCTTTTCTTTGTCTTTTCAAAGGATCGGATTCCATTCAATTTAAAGTTAAATGTAATTCTTATTCCTAATTTTCCAATGGATAACTAACTTTGTAATACACTACTGCTTGATTAACGAAAACAACTTTATTTTGTTGGGTAAGAAGGTAGGTCCTATTAGAATAGTACATTTTGCAGGTAAGTCAATTAAGCTACGCACGTATGTCACACTTTAAGAATGGTGGAGAAATATAAGAGAATTTCAATCATCAAAATACACAATTGTTAGGAATCGAACCTATGAAACAAACTAACAAAGTGAGTATGACTTGTTAATGTCCTCGATAATTGTCAAAGACAATTATTGGGTAAGAAGATCAACCTTATTGGACTGGTACATCTCGCGAGTAAACCAATCCAGTTACACAGGTCAAATTCTTAAAAATGGTGTGAAATATAAGAGAATCTCAATCCTAAGAAACTTCAAATGTTAGAGATCAAAA
This sequence comes from Spinacia oleracea, assembly GCF_020520425.1. Lineage (NCBI taxonomy): Eukaryota > Viridiplantae > Streptophyta > Magnoliopsida > Caryophyllales > Amaranthaceae > Spinacia > Spinacia oleracea. The sequence continues at coordinate 174,354,915 of NC_079490.1, read as the reverse complement.
CTATTAAACGAAATAATGAAGTGAGTGTCACAGAGTACTTATTAATGCCTTCGATAAAAGGAGAGCACACCTACTATTTTGGTCGACGTGAATGGGTCACCGACTTTATCAACTCGACACCAATGTTGTCTCACTATAAGTGATTGGTTTTCTGTTAAAAAAACTTGTGAAGAAGCAATAATACAATGAATAAAACATCAACCTCAATAATGTAGATCCATCACATGGGATGTGCCCTTGTTGTTGCTATGACCCTAGTACTCATTTCATAGTTCAAAATTATCGTTGGAGGCCACGATTTCTTGTTCTAAAAACTTTGAGCCTAGTAACTTGAAATGTCTAGATTAAACTAGTGAAGAACACACTTATAAGGATGATGCTAGGGGTACACATGGTGTGCAAGAGCATCTTGCACACCAGTACACCACCAATTACACAATGTCACATCATTTGTGAAAGATTCTCTTCTTTTGAAAATTTCAATTTAAAATTTGAAATCTGTTTTTAAATTTTTAATTTGAATTTCAAATTTCTTTTACCTTTCCAATAATGTTTAATTAATTCCCAAAAAAAAGTTAGGAGAGAGAAAATATTTTTTTTGTTCCCTTACAAGGTTCTCTCTCCTTCTGGTTGTTCTTCACTGTTCTTCTTGTTCTTCATTGTTCTTCTGATTATTTATTTATTTTTCATTTAAATACATTTATTTGTGCTTTATGGTTCTCCATTAATTTGGGCTGATGAACGATGGTTTTTAGCGGCGGGTGAATCGCGACTTTTATCGGCGACTTTGGGATTGATTAACAAATTTCAGCCCCAGAATTTCATCGGGTTATTTTTCGATGCCCAAAAAAAAGTTTCTCTCTTCGACGATCGCCACCTTCATTTTCCTCCTCCACAGACAATCGAAAATTGTGGTGGTGCTATTTTTTGGGCGGATTCATGATGGTTACTTGCAATTGATAAATCCCAAATTAATGAATTTGCAATTGGAATTTGAACGTCCCAAATTTATGAATTTGCAACAAATCCCATATTTAATAAAATCGGATTTAATAAATTAACAATTTATACTGCAACATAAAATCTATAATTGCAATTGAAGTTCAGATTAATCTTGGAAACGCAGAATCAGATTTCCTTTGTTCATGCTCAATAAAATATATAATGTGTTTAGAGGATCATTTTATTGCCATCTAACACAGTAGGGTGTAATTGAAATCTTATCATAAAATCTATAATCATTCTTGTTGTATACTTTGTATTGTAAATATTCATGTGTTGATACCCCTTGCCAAGATGGTCACCAAGACGCGCCTTGATTATGTACCCTGCACCCTTGTTCGAATCCTTGTAACTGCATAACACAACATTTTTTTAATCTGAATAGATAATTACACGGGATCATTTTATCTTAGAAAAAATCAAAGAGTAAAGTTTTTAAAATTATTTTCTAGAGTAAATATAAATTCAGTGTTATATTTCCAATATACCTCTTTGATAATAGGGACATTAAATATTCGCGTACTCCCGATAAAAGTAACAAGTTACCAAAAAATTGTACGGAGTAGAACAAAATTAGCTCAGTTTTCTGATTTCTTTATCACTAAAATGATCCCGTAAATAATCTCTTACAAATTCAAATAATATGTTATTTCCTTGTAAATAATCATGGTGGGAAGCAACGAGTCTTTATCACTCACTAAAATGATCCCTAAACCCTATTATAATCCGATGATTTTATTTTTTATGTATTTAGATTCAGATGATTTCACAATAATGATTGATTTTTCATTCAATTATAACATTAATTTGTGTACCGTTATAAGATTAGGTTAACGTACATAAAATATATATATATATATATATATATATATATATATATATATATATATATATATATATATATATATATATATATATATATATATATATATATATATATATATATATATATATATATATAGCTTAAAAAAAATCGAGGTGATTTCTAAACAATTATTTAAATATTTTTGTACCGTTACAAAATTAGGTTAACATAAATAAAATATATATATAACTTGATACAAATTATTGTCATACAAACATTTGCGCGTATTATTAAATATTATTTTTTACTATCAATTTGAATTTTCTTAAGATCATGATCACTTATATATATTTTTCTAAATGTAATATTTATATTAATTATTTGTTATAACCAATGTTGATAAACAATGAGGATAATAAATATAATGTTGTGTTAGTCCCCATAAAAAAACTTTACGGCTGCATATAACATGAAATATGGGCGTGAAAAAATAACTCAGATTTTTCATAAAGATACTATATATAGTTAAATGATACTTATAATTATATGTTGACGATTTTTACGCTAAATTTAATAATTGCCATAAAAGTAATGAGTTACCCAAAAAACATTCCTAATTCTCTAACTATAATTTATTTTTTTTATTAAAATGATCCCATAAATGATTTGTTAATATTTGCAACATAATTTTTATTTTTTTATTTTTTTATATATAGGATTTAGATTGAGATGATTTCTAAACAATTATTTATTTTTCATTCAAATTATAATATTTGTGTAACGTTATACAATTAGGTTAACGTAAATAAAAAATATATATATAACTTAAAAAAATTGAGATGATTTCTAAATAATTATTTATTTATTTGTGTACCGTTATAAAATTAGGTTAGCATAAATAAAATATATATAACTTGACACAGATTATTTTCGTACGGATATTTTTCGCGTATTATTCAATATTATTCTTTACTATCAATTTGTTTTCTTAAGATCATGACTTATATTTTTTTTTAAATGTAATATTCATATTAATTAATTGTTACAACCAATGTTGATAAACAATGGGGATAATAAATGTTGTGTTAGTCCCCATAAACAAACTTTACGGCTACAAATAACACGAAGTATAGGCGGTTAAAAATAACTCATATTATTTATAATGATACGTATATAGTTCAATGATACTTATAATTATACATTGACGATTTTTACACTAAATCTAATCATTGCCATAAAAGTAATAGTTACCCAAAATATATTCTTAATTCTATAACTATGATTTATAGTTTATTAAAATGATCCCATAAATGATTTGTTAACATTTGTGACATAATTTTTATATTTTATTTTTTTATATAGGAGATTGAGATGATTTCTAAACAATTATTTATTTTTTGGGAGTGGTATATTTTACGTAAATCTATTTTTTTTTAATAGGATCACAAAATATTTAGTTTTGAACATAACAAATACAATCAACATGGTGTTAATTTTGGGAGGGGTTTGTTTTACATATAATCTCTTTTGTGTTTAAAGGATCAAAACAAATTCAACTTTTTACATATAACATGATTTTAGTTTCAGGGAAGGTTTTATAGTACATAGATTATGTTTTGTTTTTAAAGGATCAACTAGAATTACTTTTGTACACAACAAATAAAATTCATAGTGATTTTGGTTCATCGATTGAAAGAAACGTGAGATTTTTAAAAAAAAAATCCTAACCTATTGTTAAGATACGAACACGGGTGAATGTAAGGCAGAAGCGTTGAAGTTACCACCACTATGACAAGGGGTATCAACACATTTACAATTGCAATACCAATTTATACGACTTATAAAAATCAATGATCCCATAAAAAGATGTCATTTTTTTAAAAACAGTGTTTTTGCTAGAGCCAGGATTCGAACACATGTTAATCGCAAATATATTGAAGTTCAAGCAGTAAAGCAATGACCATAATGACAAAGGGGTATCAGCACGTTAACATTTGCAACATAAAATATTTTTATCTATATGGAGGGAGTATGATTTTAGTTCTTTTAATCATATTTTTTTAAAAAAATTCTATATCAATTAACAAATCACCCTTTCGTATAATACAATAAAATAAGAAAATAACTTCATCACGAATGAATTAAGTCGTGAAAGCTTTCACTTGACAAATGAATTAACTTCATCACGAGAGTCTTCACCACGTCGAATTATGAACCCAAGTTGATTCCTGATGCACAAAGGGTAATTCGGATAAATTTGTTTTATTTTTATTTTTTGACGGATAAGTTCAACAAACACGAGTTTATTTTTTGACGGAGTGTTTTAATTGTGATATATCTTGTTATTAATAAATGTTGCATTTGAAGAGTTCGTGTTTTAATTTGTGGGATCATTACATGTATACTGAAATTGGAATACATACTGTTTATTAACTTCATTAGCTACCGTATCTTATATAAAATTTTAGGTAGCCCACTATGTTGTGCTGATACCCCCCGTTAAATTGGTTACTTGATTACCCTTACACTAGCTTAAACCCGTGTTCGAACCTACGTGGTTGTTGAAAAATAATATATTTTTCCCCTATTCATTTATTTTTATTTTTTTAATGAGTATTTTTTATACAAATTCTACAACCAAAACAGATTTATGAGTATCGTCTATACAATTTCTAGAATAAAAAATCATAACTGAATCAAACAGGTTCATTGCTATACAAAAGCTTCAACATTGTCACTTCCAATTCATCATCTCCAGTTTCGTAGAAAGACAAATAACAGTTACATCCATTGCAATATATATTAACTATCTTTTCCAGCCATTGCAATAGGTCAAGCTTTTGTCACTTTCAATTCATCATTTCCAGTACATCGCAACTGAAACACTATACTAAATATGATTGAAACTCTCTTAGTAATTTCATCAAACATGTTATATGCATCACTAAATCCATGGAAGTTCTTTTAATGGCAGACTTTTATATGCTTCGAAAAAAATTATAACTCATTTAGATAGTTAATGCTTTCGAAAATGGCAGAAAATGGAACGAGAAATAGAAATTCAGAGGGTGGAAAAAATGAATCACATACTTTGCAGTTGCTTTAGCAATATAAACCAGAAAAAATGGTTCTTTGCAGTTTCTCTTATTATTAGTGGAGGTGAAAGATGAAAATTTGAGGTGAAAAAGTGTTTGGCGCAAAGATGAAAATGGGTATTTTGGCGCAATTAAATCCTGCTCAAGTGAACAGAATGGCGCAAATGGCTGAAAATATTTGCCGCCCAAAAAAAATATTTCAGAAAGCTTTTCCCTCTTTTTTTTTAGTGGGATTTGTGAGGTGGCATTGTGTAATTGGTGGTGTGCAAGATACCTTTGCACACCAAGTGTATCCCTAGCCTTTTCCCACTTATAACCTACTAAATTCAAAGCCAAAGAATGGTAAAGCAAAAGTTTGCTAAATGTTTTATTACTTGGTGAATCTCTAAGGTTCCTACAATATGCATATCCAGGGCCGTCTCCGAAAAATCGGAGACCCTGTTCTGTTTATTTTTATTTTTATGTTAGACCCAGTGTTAACTATATTTAGAAAAAAATTGTTTTTTTCTTCTTCTAAAAGTTAAGAAAGCAAAACAAACAAAAGTATGGAAATCAATCCCACAACTCGAAGAATCATAACTTCATAAGTTAATGTTGCTCCACTGAACCAGAAACAAACACATTATTACTATTTGCGTGATATATTAACGGACGATGATATAGGTCGCAAGTTGCGACAATATTTTGTTGTAGCAATCTTACGTGTCAATATTTTATTGGTACAAATAGGTGCCATATAGGATACACGTCATCAATTTTTTTTTTACTATCAAAATATATAAATAAAGCGGTCGATATAAAGAAGGAAACAAATATTCATTATATTTATAGTAAATATATATTTCCTTTTATCTTATAAATTACAAATTGAAAACATAAAATTCATAATCTAATAATATACTTTTGTGCAATTAAAAAATACATTAGTTTAATTTAAAAAATACACTAATTTATAATCTAATAATATATTTTATGTAATATAAATTCATAATTATACATTACTTTAAAATATAATTTTAATTATAATGATTAAATGTGACTCGTTTTTTTATCCTTGATTTGTTTTTACATTGCATATAACAACTCAGCAATTGAAAGTACAGAGTATGATTTTTAGGCAGATACAATTATAGTTTATGCCATGTGAAACATCTATTGAATATTCATATTAATACTTCACTAAGAGAAGGATTAACATATTAATTAACAAGCAATCATATGAAAACAAAGATACGCTGACAAATAATGATGAGATTTTTTAATACGCTGAAAACAAATTGATTAGCTTGATGATAACTTTTCACCGATGAGATACGCAGAATCATAGGGATTGTGATCAGATTACCTATTTACAAGAGATGAGATTTTCTAATTCCCAATTTTAACTTTTCGTTGATGATTGATTGATGAAATTAAAAGAGATAACTTTTCGTTGATGATTGATTGATGAAATTAAAAGAGAGATTGAGAAACAGGCTTAATTGCTGATTGTTGTTGAATTTCAAACCATGGTCATCCATTGAAGAACAAATTTTTTATTCTTATGGGGGAGGGGCGTGCCAGGGACGTAGACGGGAAAGATGAAGGTGAAAGAACAAACCCAATAAATCAATAAAGACGAAAAACCTTTTCCTTATCTTTTATTTTATAATGTACTGTATTTTTTATTTTCTAAGTATAAATTAGTATTATTTTTTATTTTAATTTCTTATATCATATAAATAATTAAAAGTATTTTTTTTTTCTATTTTTCCTACACAAATTAGAATTATTTTCTGAAATATAAAATTACATTCAACTTATAAGTTAGAATATTAAGATTTTCCTACCTTTTTTGTAACATGTATAATAGGTTACATAATCTAAATATTTTAGTTTCCAAATACATTTATGACATATAGGCGTGCCATGTCACCATTGTGACACAGCTTAAAGGTCGCATGTTGCGACCTTTATCATTTCCGTATACTATATATATACTAGTAACTTTCAACAACAATATAATAAAATTCCATTCAACTTTTTTTACATAATACATCTTAAAAAACATTGTTTGACAAAATATTACAAGGAAAAACTACAAAACAAGCTTCACAAGTTCACAGCATACTGATAAAACAACTAAACAAGCCTCTTACACCTGATCATCGGATGTATGGCATGTTGTATCCCATTGAGTAACTTTTTTGTTTTCCATAACCGGAAGAGGTGGGATGCTCTGTTCATGCCTGAAGAAATTCTCAGGGTCAAACTTGGTCTTGATCTTCACTAGCCTGTTAAAATTATCTTTATAGTACATGCTACCCCATGCACTTGCCTGTATAAAGCTAGCATACCCATCTTTGTTCATACCCAAATCCAGATCCCTATAATTCACATACGCTTCCCTAGGAAACATAGATACATAAGGTGTCATATAGTTATACAGCTTCCTAATACTGTCCATATGCCTAGTTTTACTACTTTCCCCATCTTGCCAAGTTACCACATACTGGATCATGAATTTGGTCCCAGCTCTGTGAGGAAATGGGGTCTGAGACTCAGGTATCTTGCTCATCATCCCACCGTAAGGGTTCCAGATCATTAGAGAACCCTCGTCTTCCATTAACTGTTTAAACATACCTTCAAGTCCACTTTCTGGTATAGCTTCCCTAACAAAGTCTGACTTTGCCTTGAAGTAATTCAAGAATGTTGGCTTTCCTTCAAGGAAGATTTCAGGCTTCGTTCCAGAGGGGTAGTTAGCGATATAAAGTACTGATTCTATCCAACTAACTTCAGAAGTGTCTTTCTTTTGCAACCCTAATTCGGGAAAATCACGTTGCATAACTTTGAGTAGCTCATCAGCTGATCCAAGAAACAAGGCCTGAAACAAACCTAACATAGTTTTGTCACCCTTAGGGGTTTTCGAGTTTTGCATTATGACTCTGATGAAGAGATTTTCATCTGTCTTATCAGCAACTTGTTGCCATTTGGTTAAGACTTTTGTTAAACCCATCTCCAAGGTTTTCGCAACAGTAAAAACTGTCACCTTTTCTGGTACCGGGACTAACTGAACCTTCCATGCTAAGATGACCCCGAAGTTCCCACCACCACCTCCTCTGATGGCCCAAAACAAATCCTCCCCCATGGAATTACGATCGAGAATCTGACCATTGGCATCTACCATCCGAACATCAATGGCATTGTCAGCTCCGAGCCCATATTTTCTCATCATTGGACCATAAGCACCCCCTGTGATGTGCCCTCCCACACCCAAGCTAGAGCACAACCCAGCAGGAAAGCCATGGACCTTGCTCTCTACTGATATCTTGTAGTAGAGCTCACCAATGGTGGCACCAACCTGCACCCAAGCACTCGTATCTTCAATCTGAACTGTTACCATTCGAAGTTTGGCCATGTCAAGGATAACAAAGGGTTCTTCCATCTCGGATGCATAAGAAGCTCCTTCATAATCATGCCCCCCACTACGAATCCTTAGCTGAACCCCTAGCTTTTTTGCACATATAACAGCAGTTTGGATATGGGATTCGTCTGTTGGCATTAAAATAAGTTCAGGCTTTTTCACAGAAGGCACGAGATACCTTAGGTTGTTAGCAGTGGATTGGAGGACAATAGAGAAGGAAGAATTTGTCGGCGTATAACATGATGGGGGAAGTGGGGAATTGGATATTCTGTTCCTATCAAAGCATTGAAGAAAACTCTGTTGGATTGAATCTGCTGATGCATAGGAGGCACATATTGTCAGAACCAGAAGGACTGACAGGAATTTTGAAGTGCCTGAAGGCATTGTCAACATAGTCTTTTGTGGGTAGAGCACTCAGAGGGAAACGACTATCTTTACCCTGTTCTGTAATACTCGAGGATTTATAGAGGCTGGTAATGCTTTTGGTTGAAGCTATGAATGTTGCTTGTTCGGACTTTCAGTGTATTTTTTTTGACTTGGATTATTTTACATTAATACTCTGTACTAATTACTGGTTTTCCATATTTAATGCCGCTCCTTTGAACTAGTTTCTTACCAGTCACCAAAAGTATTAGATAAATTTGGTTCAATCAACTGTAAAGCTGAGATATTGCTGCAGAATCTGGATTAAGTGCTGATTACTCGAAGAAGAAATTCTTAGCAAAGAAGTTGGCATTATGTCACATCAGCATGATAAAATTAGAATTCTGTTTCTTTAAGGTTGATTTATCTGAAAAGATGTACTTTTTCAAGCATGATATAGTTTGTAGCTTCAAATTCTGTCAAATGTTTCTTCAAAGGTAAATTCATGACTGAAACCTGCACTCTTTTGAATGTGATCTAAGCTTGCAGTCTCGGTAAGGTTTGTCCAAATTGGACACTTGATCTCTCACTTGCAGGTACTCAACGAGGCCGCAGAAAAACATACGTACATGTAAAGATCCTATGTAAAGTTCTATGTTCTTTTGCTTTCGAAATAAGCAAACCACTATTGAAAGTATTCAATTTAAAATTAGCCCAAATTTGGGAGTATGAACCAATCAATATGTGCAATAAGCTTTACTCTTTCAGCATACATTAGTTCGAAAGCACCTTTGCACAAGGTACATTATGTTTTATGAGCATGCGTCTGATATTAATGTCATGTGAATCAAACTAACATTCAGCTGACATACTAGGCAGCTAAAATTATCTGGTTTCTTTTCATTCTATAATGTGTAGTAGTTCATATTTAGATCAGAATAATCAGTCATTTTCTCATTCTGCAACATAGTATTATTTTCAGGTCTTCAGATTTCTGACAAGGATTCTAGTATCTGATCTGAATGGTGTTGTTATGTATTGAGCTAATAGACAATTCTTTATCTATTTTCAGACTTTTATAGGACTTGTGTATCACTTTCATTGTTACAATAATGAACTGTACCAATTTAGATGGTTCAATACCGATCAGAACCATTCTGATCTGATATAAAGTGGCTGTTCTGTGTATTTTCTTGCATGACTGTAGCCACTGTTTAGGCCCTCTAATTGACAATTGGCTTATCTTGACGCTAGTTATATTCGTTTGGTGAGTTGAGCAGGCTATACTCATGTATGCTGCATGGCATATTTCACTTCCTTAAACCGTGGAACTAATTAAAAAGGTAAGACAAGAAGCAAAAGGCACGGTTCTTACTGGAGAAATACCAGAGCAGCAAGACTGGTGAAATTCGAGTTTTTTTATTTTTATTTTTATTAATAATATGTTAAGAATAATACATTTTCAACTTCTTTCTCAGAGACTCAAACCAATATTGCAGTAAATAAATAAACAAATAGCTATGAAAGCAAAAGTTAACTACAGTGTACTACTTGGCCATATGACTCGGAATTTTGGGGAACTCTTATTACAATATGCAAATCGGAGTTGTGTGACTGATCATGCATGTAGAGAGGTTGGGGAGAAACTTTCACAACATACCACAACTTGCAAGGGAAGACGCCAAGACTAGAAATCAGCTGAAGCTCGTGCTAAAATTTATGCTGTTGATACCTTCCTGGAATATACAATGTACATAGGATCTGACCGACCAGGGTTGGGAGATATATCTACAGCCTGCGATAGTAAGTGCAGAAAAGTAAGTCACAGGCAACAAGCTTGCAAGACGCGGGAAAAGTTGATGAAAATTTAAGAATAATCAAAGGTCTCATTCAGTAAGTCCCCAATGAGGCAATGCCGGTTGGTTGATATACAAAGTTTATTTGTCTAATCAGGATGCTTGGAGTTTAATTATCATTATTCAATTTTCTTTATCTACAAGGAAGTTATGAGGTCAGTCAAATGCATATACTCTGTAATAGATGTATGGCACGTATACCATGGAGTACTTTTTTTTTTAATCTTTATAAGAGGCAGATGTGTGATTCTCTATTCATGCCTGAAGAAATTCTCTGGTCAAACTTCGTCTTTATCTTCACTAGCCTGATAAAATTACCCTAATAGTAAGTAAGTACATGATGCCCATCGGCTCCCATGCACTTCCCTGTTTAAAACATCTTCTATCAAATGATCATTTGAAGGTAAATTTATAACTAAAACTTGCACACTGTTGAATATGATCTAAGCCTGCAGTCTAAAAAAGTTGACGCGTAATTTCTCACTTGCAGAGTTGCAGGTACTCTATGAGGCCTCAGAAGATATACATACATGTGTATATCCTATGTAAAGTCCAATGTTCTTTTGCTTTCAAACTAAGTTTATAAGCACTATCAAAGATATCCAATAAAAAACAACTGAAATTTGGGAGCATATACCAGACAATACGTGCCTAAAAAATGGATAATATAGCAACTGGAACTCTGGAAGACAGTAGGAAGATGAAATAAGTTGGAAAATCAAAATTTACCTGTGGAGGTTCAAACCCTCCGGCATAATGGAAATACGCTCCAACAATCATAGCATGATCTGCATCACCCGTCGATGTCCATATTGAGATTGCTTTTGTCCAAAAGCATCGATTGGAGAAGCTGTGTGTTTACATGAAACCCAAGATTACAGAAAAGTACAAAGAACAATTGCTGAATGGGGGAGAGGGAGGGAGACAAAAATTAATGGTTCGGGGATGAAAGGAAAATATGAAACTGCTGCACAGATTTGTATTGCTCATCATCTTACAAGGTCACGAAAGTCAGATAACATCTCAAAAACTGCCATTTGGTCTGACTGTCTGAGGTTAAACATAAAACCTACCCACATAAATTATTTTAGCATGCATTATACAGTCAGTTACAATCCTATAAACAGAGGGAAGAGATTGACCCTTTTCTACAAGAAAAATAAAATAAATAAAAAGCAACAAGAAACAATTTCTTTAGCTGTGAGAATTGTTAAAACCTAAAATTGAAAGGGGTGCTGAAATAAATTAGAATAAATTATCACCTCATTATAGCTAAACCACTGGGCTTGAGAATCCGTTTCATTTCCATGAATACCTCAAGTGGTTTGTTCAGATAGTCCACACTTACCTGCACGTTGTTACTGAGTAAGAGACAACTGACATAAATACAATAACGTGTAAATCATAGTTGACAGATACCACGGGGGGGGGGGGGGGGGGGGGAGAGAAGAATCATTAAAGTTACAGATGTGCGTACCACATTAGTTATAACGTCAAAAGAGTTATCTTCAAATGGAAGCTTAGGATTAACGTTCAAGTCTTGCACAATATATTTTGTCAGGACCTGCAAAAAGAATCTAGTTAGACTTGTTTGGATGAGACTAATATTCACCTTTACAACCAGAGGATCAGAGAAAGATGAATATCAGAACTCATCTAAGAGCTTACTTAGTTGCTAGATTCACACTATATTATTCTATAACTGGCACTAATTGTAATTTGCTATTAAATATGTTAGAAACCAGTAAGAAGCCAAGATCAGCTTTCTTCACCCATTTCAAGTAGAAAGACGTTTCTCTCTCAGATATAAGTAGAAAGTATCTGTTTGTTACAATTTTATTTGATCCAAAGATTTCTTCTTCAGTATTACTACCTTTAAGTGGTTAAGAAGTGCTACTATATGGTAAGTAATCTTGTTCAATGTTTATTTCTTGAAGTTGAAAACTTCTCCAGGCATTTGCACATATAGGATATAGTTGACATAAAATATGACTATTCCCAGGCTACCAGCCCCTCTTGAAGCTAAGAAATTCCAGTACAGCTATTTCCATGACAGGCAAGTCGTTAGACCCTGGTCTGTCACTCTGTATCATCTATTCCCAGGCCCTCTTGATGTTAAGAAATTCAAGTCCAATTTTGTTCATTACAGGCAAGTCGTTAGACCTCGGTCTGTAAGTCTGCATCATCCCTTGAGGCTTGAAATTCCCTTTGTTGGATAGAAAGTCAGAAACGGTACACTCAGCGAAAAAACAAACATCTTTCGGAATTAGGACAGAAAGAAAAGGCAGAACAGGACTAGAGAAAGAAGACAATATCTAACATGATTTCAACAGCCTAGCAAGAGCACTAACCCTTAAGATAAACTCAATTTCAAGAATATCTCCTAAAGTTAAAACAAATCGCCAATCGAACAAAAGTCCTAACAGAAGTTTTTTTATGAGTTATTGTTGACATAAAATTCATAAAGGCAATACAGTAAGTAACTAAATACACAGAAGTTTATGTCATATTTACATAAAAAGGGTCTTACTGGATTCCTCTTGAGCTCTTCCTCATTCAAGCCCATTCCTACTATCCTTTCCTGCTTGTATCCTTTTGGAAAATGGCTAACCTAGAACAATTATGTATGCATGAAGATAAAATTATCAGGTATTTGTACATTGAACTTTCTCTGAAAGTCTGAAGCAACAAAATGAGTGGAATTAGACGACTCACCCAACTACTACACATATCCAACATACTGACTCCTGGAGTGTTACTAGGAGGGAAAACCTCTGAGTAATATTTAGTGAGTGCAGCAATAGCATAATCATCAATGTGAGTTACAAAACGTGGTGAATCATAGAAAAATGTATCATTTGACCTGCAAAACACATCTACTGTAATCCAATGAGGAAGCAAAATATGTTAAGAAAAAAAGTATAAGACCACGGTTGCAGGAAATTTCAGATGAAAATTTGAAGCGGAGCAATTCTTTAGAACCTTACTCATCATAGCGCTGGAAATCTTCCGGCTTAAATGGAAACTGCTCTGGCCATTCAACATTCTTCAAAGCCTTTATGATGAAATGAACAGAATCACTAAACCAACAAATAAGAGTCTCAATTAAAATTTCTTCACCCAAATCTAAATATCCCCATTATGCCAAGGCCTGAACATTTTAAGCATTAGGTTCTTTGACATCAACAAGGCAACAACGTTGTCATATCATGTTTACTGAACGGCCTGGAGCCCTAGAGTAGCAGCAACATATTAGGACCTAATAACAAGGTCTGAATTTTCCCATACCAGTGATGCCACTTCACAAATAGGAACTTAGAAAGGGAATAGAATTCTGCTAAAATTTTCTCCTTTTACTTTGTATTCCCATGTATTTGATCCAACAATTGCAATAACGCTACTGCATACTACAAAATTATCAGCAGAAAAGACAAGTAGTCGTCAACTAGCTTAGTCGTTTAAAGTCTTGGGGTGTAAATTGTAATACCCAAGACCTTGAATCAAATCCCTTTCTATATCACTCACTCATTGAGTCATTGCCTTTGTGGCTCCTTTACACCAAACACAAAATTAACCCAAAACAAACAGAAACCACAAAGCAATAAATAACAAGCTAAATTTTGAATCAGGTCTAAAATTAACATGAATTGTAAAATTAACATAAACCCATTAACAAAAATGAAAGAAATAAGAAAACACAGAAGCAGAATTAAAGAAAATTGAACCTCCTCAACAGCACTCGTCTGCTTAGCAGAAGCCAAGAACGAATTCCCCTTTTGAAGGCCAAACATGTTCATAAACTGAGACCAAGATGAGCAAACAACTCCAAAACCCAGAACTAAACGACGATTTGTTCTGTTCCTGTTGTTGTTATTAATCCTAATATTACTCCAATTCTTAAGTCCAGCATTCAATTTTTGGGGGAAAATTTTAGGGTGGGGGAGAGGAAGTGTACCCGCGCAAATTGGTTTTAGACGGTTAGCCATTTAGATTTGGGTGTTTGTTTATCTTCAATCTCTACTTGCTAAGTTGAACGTCTGACTTGACTTCTGATAATTTTACATTTTTGTAAACATATTTGTGATTTGTACTTGGGACACGGATATGATAAATGGGTGATGGAAGAGACTCACAAAAAAATTCGAAAAGGCTACATATATCCCCTGGGTATGATACCCTTGGCTGTGATTGGTTTCGAATTTTAAATTCCATGTGGGGTTGTTATTTTAGATTTAAATTTTAATCCCATGTGGGGTTGCTTTTGTGAAAACAACCAATGAGGGCACAGGGTATGTTACTATTTGATACCCAGGGGTATATGTATTAGCTTCCACAAAAAATTGAGAATGATGAGGTTATTTTTCTCTCTCCAAAGTGATCGACTGATGGAACAGAAATGGTAGTGTACCGAGCGGCCGTGCCAACAAGCCAGCCAATATAGCCGAACACGAGTTTGGCTCTACTCGTGTAGTGAGTCATGGATGGTATGGGTAGGTATTAGGGGTACCTGGTCAAAATTAAAGAACCGGTATCGGGACGGACTATAATCAGGTCCCGATTTTTTGAAACGGTCTCGTAACCGGTCAAACCAGGTACAAAATTTTGAAGGCTAACCGATTCTGGGACCGGGAATCCGGTTAGCCTTCGCTTTTTTCATGCTTTTTAACTAACAATTAAGTTAAAACTTAATTTGTACTTCTGCTTTTTTTCCTAATAAACTATCAATTTGGCAATTTATAAGTTGCCTATTTTCGATAATACGACTCACAAAGTCACAAGCACCAAATTAAATCCAATACTAATTACACAATTTCATCATTTAAGTAACAAACCTTCTTAAAATGCTCAAAACTCTTTTTCTTATCTTTTTCAAATGGGTATTTGCATTTGTGCGGGATTGTTGGATATAATGCAAAGAGTTAGTTTTAAACTCTACCATTTTGTGAAAATGGGTTTGTCCCACATTGGTAGAAATGCAAAAGGATGATTTTAAAACTTACTATTTAAAGCTAATGTGGTTGTCCCACATCGAGGGAAAAAAGAAGTTTTCTTTAGTTTAAATAGAATAGTAAGCTTTATAATGTTTGAAGTGGACTAGAATGAGGTATTCCCACGGGCGCCGCCGCAGTCAGGTCGATTCGATTTGTGGCACTGCGCGGTGCGGTGGAGCCACCTTTGTGGGCCAAGTCGTAATGGATAGTCCAGCAATTATGAGACATATCGTAACTGCCAGTTAATTTACGAATAACGGTTCCTTGATTCTTGTCTCCATTTTGATTTCCCAATTGAATTCTGATTTTAGGATTCAAACATTTTGATTGCCTCGTTAAAATCTGATTTTCGGTTACAAAATTGTTGTTGCTTTATAATCAGTTTTGGGGGTTCATTTTCAAAACACCGAAAAATACAACTCTCTCTTCTCTTCTCTTCACCTACATTCTGAGCATTATTATGAGTTCCAAATTCCTCCTTAGTTGAGTGTACATTTCGGAGGAACAATGTGTTAAATCATGGGGGGCATCGCCATTTCCGATTGCACCATAGTCGGGGCGAATTTTGCTTCTAAGACAGTGTTTTATAACACGTCGCATCTTATATACATCAAATATTCGACCCACATTTTCTTATCATTTTCGGATTTTACAGTATTATTTCCTACACTTAAAAATACGTGTGGGCGCACCGTATGCTTGAATTCCCTTCTTTTCTGTTGAATTAGTCCAAGTTCTTACAAAATTGAAATAAACGAATAAAAACTAAACAAAACTAAGGAAAAGCGATATAAACTAAGAATTATTAAGAATTAGGCTAAAACTAAAAACATAGGCAAAAATCATAGAATAGAGGAAGAAATGAGAAGGAAAACTAGAAGAAAAAATAAGAAAATAACGACTTAGAGTGACATAAATGCTGCTCATCAGTTTCTCACAAAATGGTGTTTTTATGAGGGAGTCGATCATGGAAAGCCAACCAAACAAAAAAAATCTAATTTTCAGAATAGTGTCACATTTCCAAATCCAAGACCAAGAAGTCGGTTGTAAAGAATAATTTTCATTGTAAATATTAAAAACCTTCTTAAAATCAAATCTCCCATTTAAAGTAGGGTTAGAGAACATAAAATCCTTCGAATGAATCAGTTGGCTGGGAATAGGAACAGTAAGGCACTTACTCTTAACAACCAGAGGAAGATCAAAGGATAAAGAGGAGAAGTCTCAACCCCCATAAATCATGCAATTCCCAACCACCAGGTCATCCTCACCCACATTCAAAGGCCCAAAAATGAGCTCCCGATCAATTAAAAAAATTATGAACTTGTACCAAATGTTGGATTGTTCCTCTTTTATGGGCGCAACCCAAGTTACTGGGAGTTTGTTGGAGAATAAGATGAGCGTGGTCAGTAGACGAGTTCCTCATACACGAGCTCCTCAGATAGGAGTTCCCCATACATGAGTTCCTCATACACGGGTTCCTCGGATATGAGTTCCTCATACACGAGTTCCTCGGATATGAGTTCCGTTCTTTTTAGCAGGAGCAGCTTAGAAAAAAAATATTTTAAACCGCTAGATCTAAGATTCAACATGCATACATAAAATAAATATTTAATATACTCATGATACATGGAAAACCGTTCTTTGTAAAATAAATGATATGGTTAGGTTATGACAAATATAAAACATATATTTCATGCGGAAAAACCATAAAGCCAGGAATCCAAATTAATTTCCACATAGTCAATTAGCATAATCTAGGATACATACATGTGACGCGTGCCTTCCCTATCTGCTCCCGAACTGAACAAGAACAAGTTTAGGACTCCAAGTGTCGTCCCTCCGTAGATAGTCCACAGCACGTTAGGATCCGCCTTAGATTCAATTAACTAGAATATAGTCTAAGGTTTTAATGTTATTCGTACTTAATTATTTGGCAAACTATTAAGCTTAGTTTAATCTTAAAACTATATGAATACTTGAGAATATGATGTATAAATTGTGATTATTCATCACCTATTTATAGGGTGGAATTATTGGAACTAGAAATCTACTAGGATTTAATTTATCTAATTCAATTAGAATTAGACTTAAATTAAACCTTTGTTTTTAGTGTTTAGTTAAACGTCTAACTCTAGTAGATTTAGGAAAATAATCTAACTGGACAAATCCTAAGCAACTAAGGATTCGAAGCTTTGCTGAACACAACCACACACACGAACAGCCCACAAGGGCGCTGTCCGCGCGCGCGGCCCAGCACCGCTGGAGCGGCCCATGTGTGGGCGCGGCCAGCCTGCTGCCTCGCCTTGGCTGAGCCTGGCCTCGCCTTGCGCTTGGCTGGGCATGCCTTGGTGGGGCGGGCTGTTTTCTTTGTGCTGCTCGCTTTGCGCGGGCTTCGCTAGGCGCGGGCCTAGCTTCATGCTGGGCCTTGCGTCTAGCAAGCTTGTCCGATGTTTATTTCGTACGTCGCGCTTCCGATTCATTTTCCGTTTCCGGAATTCATTTCCGATTCGAACAATATTTAATGTTTCCGATTCCGGAATTAATTTCCGTTTCGAACAAATATTTAATATTTCCGTTTCCGGAATTTATTTCTGATTCCGATTAATATTTCCGATTCCGGCAATATTTCCGTTTCCGGCAATATTTCCGTTTCCGGCAATATTTCCGATTCCGGCAATATTTCCATTTCCGATAATATTTTCCAATACGTACCATGTTTCCGTTTCCGGCAACATCTACGACTTGGATAATGTTTATATTTCCGATACGATCCATATTTCCGTTTCCGGCAATATCATCGTTTCCGGAGTATTCATAATTTGCCTTTTGACGATTTCAGCTCCCACTGGAACCGAGATCCGTCGATTCCAAATATCAATAAATGGAGTATTTAATTCACTTAAATACTTGATCCGTTCACGTACTATTTGTGTGACCCTACGGGTTCAGTCAAGAGTAAGCTGTGGATTAATATTATTAATTCCACTTGAACTTAAGCGGCCTCTAGCTAGGCATACAGTTCACTTGATCTCACTGAATTATTAACTTGCATAATTAATTAATACTGAACCGCATTTATTAGACTTAGCATTTGATGCATACTTGGGCCAAGTGCATTATTTCCTTCAGATATAACATTAAATTATGTTGCCCAAAGAATAAAGTTCCCTTCGCATGGAAACCAAGTTCCAAGAGAGGCTATATGCATTGTTCCTTTTTCTTGTTTTCCTTGAACCATTTTTAATGTACTGTAGTTTTAAAAAATAAATTGAAATATCGTCTATTAAAAATAGATTTAAAATTTATCAAATTCGATTTTAAATCATAATAAACAGTAGTTCCATTAGAAACAATGCAAGGATCACGCAATAAATTAATGTATGCATACAAATAAAGTCTAAAGGAAGATATATTTACCTTTGACCTTATTTAACAATAAAATTCAGATCTCCCTTGTCCCTTTGAATATGTAGGACCGAGTTCTTTTCGTCAAGTTTCTTGTAAATGTTCCTCCTTCTAGGAACTTAACTCAGTAGGGTTGCCTGCTTATCAGCGAGTTCCGGCTCTGATACCAACTGTTATTCGGATGGAACACGTACAACAGGGGGGTTGAATTGTAATTTGGAACTTGCTTCTAATTTTTGTGGAATTATAAAAGAAACTTAAAAGCAAGTATAGAAAATAATGCAAGAGAGAATTTAGCGTGGAAATTTTCTTGAAAATTATCAAGAAGACAAAACCACGACCACGAGGGATTTTAACGACGAGCTCTCATTCATCAAGCGAACGACCCTGTTACTAACTTAATTGGAAACTCTATCAACCCAAGTTCCCCGTGAACTTAGGATCCCATACAAAGAGTATAACATTCACGCTCATATGTGTTTAATACTCTCTCAAGACTTCACTCAAAGCCTTTCCAAATACAATAGGAGCTCACTCAAGTTCCTAACCCAAACTTGTTACAATATATGAGAGGCATAGAAGAACTGTAAAGGAACAAGAACTTTAGTGTAGGAACTGAAGGAACTTGGAACTGAGGAACTGACTCATAAACGTGGAACAACTATACTTTCTTTAATTACCTTCCACGTAAACCAGACTCCGTGGAATGACTGAGAAGTCAGACACTTTGGAATGAATGCAAATATCCTCTTTTATAGTGTTGGAGCTCTTAACTGCTTTCCCCATAATCTCCTCAACTAACAGCCATATTCCCATGTTCTTAGGCATGTACCCATGACCTCTATTGTTGATGAGAATGAGGTATATGAACGTGGATTATAAAGTATTTGAGGAACAAGCCAATACCAAGTAATGACTATTATCAGTTATATATGCATCCTAGTTTCTAGGCATGATCCCCATGATCCTAAAACCAACCCACTAATTTTCAGTTATATTAAACGTAATTTATTCTATGACTCCATAGGATTCTCAAGTAAATAGGAACCTAACTGTTTTACTTATAAACGTTTATTTAGTCTTGACTACCTAGGATTCCCTATTTTATAGGACTCTAATTAATTAAATAATTAACTAATTAATTCCAAGTTACCTAAATGAATAGGACTCTAATTAATTAATTAATGATTTCCAAAACATAAAACATATTATCTTATTAAGAACCCTAGACTTAATCAATTACCTTATTTATCTTCTTAAGAATCCTAGACTTAATCAATTACCTTATTTATATTATTAAGACTTTTAATCAAATTAAAACTCTTAAATAGATTATCCTAAATGCACGTTTATATTCTAAACTTACTAACAATTAGATTAATGCATACTGACATTATATTTAGGTGCAGACCAAGTTCCTAGACACGAGTTCCTTAGACATGAGTTCCTCTAACACGAGTTCATGTCCCTTTACATTGAAGCGCATAATGTAAACTCATACGCTCCAGAATTCTTCTCTTCGAGTTCCCCCTCAGGAACTGCTGCTTCGATCTCTTTCGGAGTTCCTCTAGCTCATTTGGAGTTCCAGTTCTTCCGCAGAAACTTTACAACTCCCAGCTTCTCTAGAGTTCATCCTTAGTAACTGCTCTGCAATTCCAGCTCTGGATTTTATGCTTCTTTGTTATAAGCATCTCACAATCATCAACTTCCAGTAAGCTTTATTATTGATGACTTGGGCACAACTATTCATTAATGATCCTTGCACACATACAACTTGAAAACCACGTTAGTTGATTACTTTAGTTTGTCATCATCAAAACCATATTGGCTCAACAGAGGTACCCCCTTTCTTATCTGATAGGCATAGAAGTTCATTAAAATCTCCCATGATACACCATGGAATAGAACAAGATTGGATCGAAGAAACAAAATAATTCCAAAACTCTAGCTTTTCACTTTCTTGAGCCGGGGCATAAAGACCAAATAGAGAAAATTTAGTACATTTAGCCTTATCGATAACAATAAGATGTGCAAACTCTATGTTGTAAGGAGACAATTTGAATGTCAATATTGACTTGGTTCCAACAAACCCACATTCCTCCACAATGCCCAATAGGATCAATAATATGAATATGCCAACTCTCCATAATAGAAACACTTAATATCAGGGTTGTGCTTCTTACCAAATTTCTTTTTCTTATCACGTGCATCTACCACGAATGCTCCTCCATCTGACGAGTCACCCAATCCTTGCTTCATAAATTTTTCGTTCTCTAGAAGAACAGCAATAGTCTCTTCCAAAGCCAACTTCGTTTCCCCACCAACAAAGAAGTAATCAAAGTACTATACTTTTTTGGTACAAACACAAGTAGAAGAATAACTTTGTCCTCATCCTTTAATTGTTCATCGAAATTATTCAGTTGGTTGATCAAGCCATTGAAACGATTCAGATGATCTATCAAATCTCCTTCTTCTTCCATTTCGAGTCCTAATCTTTCTTGAGAAATAACTGAAGGACATATGCCATTGTCCAAGTTTGCATTCATGCATTTAATGCAAAGTCTAATAAATGTGGTTCATTATTAATTAAACGAGTTAATTATTCAGTGAGATCAAGTGATCTGAATGCCTAGCTAGAGGCCGCTTCAGTTCAAGTAGAATTAATAAATTAATGCCACAACTTACTTTGACTGAACCCGTAGGGTCACGCAAATAGTGTGTGAACGGATCAAGTATTTAGGTGAATATAACATTCAGTAAATACTCAAATAATGGATTATCGAAAATGATGGATATTTGTTTCAATGGGAGCTAAACAAACCATCAAAAGGCAAAGACGGGAATATTTGTCTGAAAAGAAGATATTGCCGGAAACAGAAATATGGTTCGAATCGGTAATATTACCATAATCGGAAATATTACCGGAAACGAAAATATTGTTCAGAAATGGAAATATTATCGGAAAGAGAAATATTGCCGGTATCGAAAATATTGCCGGAAACGAAAATATTGTTCGAATCGGAAATATTGTCGAGAATGGAAATATTATGGAATCGGAAATATTATCGGAAACGGAAATATTTTCCGAATCAGAAATATTATCGGAATCAAAAATCGAATCGGAAACATAAAGGCCGGCCAAAGCGCTAACGCACGGGCCAACACAAGACAACCAACGCTAGCGCCAGGCCTGCTGGCGCCCTTGGGCCAACAGCATGGCAGCAACGCCAATTCGCAAGCAAGACATCGTCGTATGCCTTGGCATGGCACGGTTTCTTGTGCGTCTAGTAACTTGCTATGCAAGTTGCTTGGGCCATAAGAAACCAACTTTTTTAGGTTAAGGATTCTAAGCATTAGATTCCTTATCTAACTAAAGTTACTTGTTTCCTAAGTCTCCCCTAATTATAATATCTTAATCCTAATACATTTAGGTTTAATTATATTCTAGAATATTCCATACACTATAAATATGACCCTAGGGTGAAATATTTACACACATCATTACAATACACTTTGCCTATCACATAAAGTGAGATCCTGAATTCATAGCACCTTATATTATATCCTATTTGGTTAAAGCTAAGGCGGATTGTTGATGCTGCACGTAACTTCATGTCTTCCCACTTTTCCTTTTCTACTTCGGTAGACTTCTTGTCTTCAAGGGTCCCCATACAACCCTTGCTTGATTAGGAGATCTTTCACTGTGCTCTACCATAAGGCAAAATTATTCCTTCTATTGAACAATTGAATCTCGAACCTTCCACCAAATTTCTCCATCACAAACCTTAGCTCTTGATACCACTTGTCAGGAATAGAACGAGATAAAAATCTAGACAAAGATCACACAATATAAATAACATGGTATACCCACGTCCCAAGTATTATTAATCAAAACGTTATTAACAATTCAATCAATCAATCAACTTCACATGTGTTTCTCTCAAACTATGCTCAAACTCAGGATCTCAAACATGTCAATCATAATGGTATTGAAATCCCTATTTATATACCCCAACTTCCTAACCCTAGTTCTAGTATTAGGAAACATAATATTACTAAAATATTACGGAGTACAATTTAGGAGAAACCAATATATTAACAAATGTATCTCTAAAATACAAACCGTAAAATACGAGTACAATAACATACTCGTAATATATCTCATAAATAATGAAGTATACCAAAATTGGAACCCATCGCCAGATTGGATTTAATATTAGGATTTTTTGCCAAAAAGGACCTTTTATAAACGGTTTTTTGCGAGAAAGGACCTTTTATGACGAAATTGGTGAAATGGGACCTAAAACATAATTTTTTTTGTTGATTGGGACCTTTTACCGGTTTTTTGGAGTTGACCCAAGATTCAGGCAACGACTTTGACACGTGGCAACCGGAGAGTGCCACGTGTCCATTTAATGATTAAAAAAAATTGCCCAAAAAAAAAAATGCCTAAAAAAAAAAATCGATTTTTTTTTTTTTTTGGCCCCAAATCGAATTTCTTTTTTTATGCCCCAATTTTGCGAAGAACCCTAATTTTTTCGACGCAAAATTAGAACAATTGAGGGGGAAAACTAGCAAACCTCATTCGTGTGGCTATGAATAACAATTCGTGGTAGACAATTTCAGTGACGAACTTTAAGGCAATTGGGATTTTGGAGGGAGAATTGGAGCAAAAAAAATCGATTTGGGGCAAAAAAAAAAATCGATTTGAGGCAAAAAAAAAAAAAACAATTTGGGGCAAAAAAATCAATTTCGATTTGGGGCAAAAAAAAAATCGATTTGGGGCAAAAAAAAAAAAATCGATAATTTTTTTTTTTTGGGGGGATTTTTTTTTTTTAATCATTAAATGGACACGTGGCCTTCTCCGGTTGCCACGTGTCAAAGTCGTTGCCGGAATCTTGGGTCAACTCCAAGAAACCGGTAAAAAGTCCCAATCAACAAAAAAAATTATGTATTAGGTCCCATTTCACCAATTTCGTCATAAAAGGTCCTTTCTCGCAAAAAAACGTTTATAAAAGGTCCTTTTTGGCAAAAAACCTTAATATTAACAAAAACAGTAAACACCTTTGTTTGCAACATAAAGTTGGGCGTTGTTGTCATCTCAGGAAAAAGAAAAGAAAAAGTTCGGCGCAGTTGCGCCACATTTTTTGCTTCTTCATGTCCACCACAGTCCACAAGCATAGTAAAGTGTGATTTGGACTCTCTTTTGCCTTCCAGACGTGGCGCCTCACACACCCAAAACAAAAAGAAAGGAAATTCAATTTTTATTTTATTTGTTTAACTTTCATTTTTAGTTTTTGGCGAAGTACATACAAATAATAAATGGGACTAGTGAAGGTGGAGGAGCTAGATATAGGCATGGTGTGTCACGTGACACTTTGTTTTCGGAAAAAAAAAATTATAGAAGAAAATCACCGTTTTAACCAATAAGCCTGTCCAATAAAGCACATGTGATATGTTGCCTCTTTGGGTTCAGTGGTTGAAGTGTTTGTATATTTTGTCACATTCCTAGGTTTAAACCCCAATGTGTCTACTTTATAACCTTTTATTTTCCTTCTTTCCTACTTATTTATTTGTTTTTCTTTTAGAATTCTTTATTTCATTTAAATTTTTGTAAAACTTTGCTTTGTTTTCTTTTAAACTTCTCTTGTTTCTCCTTGTTTAATTATTTGTTATTTTAATAATTCAAAAATCAAAATTGTATACTACGATTATAAATTTCTCGGTTGCTGTAAGGTAGGAGTACTCTCTTCTAAGTTCGAAAATCAAAATTATTACTTTAAAGAGGGATATATTTGTGCCGCAAAACTAAAATTAAACAATTTTAATGATATTTTTTTTGAACATGCGCTCCATATTTAATGTAGTCACTGGTTGTAACTTAGTAAAAAGTATGGCATTGCATTTTATTATACGAGATGCATTGAGCTTTTAAAATAAGGAATAGCATATTGCACATCCGATCCTACCAAGTTTAGTTCATGGTTATGTCGGGTGCGGTTGGTAGATAGCGGTAACACAACATTTGACAAATCTTGATTCCACCACTGAAATGGGTACGGGTGATTCGTATCTGAAACCTAATGTATACATACCCTCAGTCTTTGTGTAAAATTTCCCAAAATACCCCCTTATTTTTCTTTCTATGTGAGAGAGTTATAACTCATAAGTTAACCGTTGCATGAGAAAACATCCCGGACATAGACATGTCTTCAATCAACATTAATGCAAATATTATAGTAAATAAGAAACAAAACAAATTAGAATCAAAATTAGAATCAAAATTAGGAAGCAAATATATC
Organism: Spinacia oleracea; assembly: GCF_020520425.1. Lineage (NCBI taxonomy): Eukaryota > Viridiplantae > Streptophyta > Magnoliopsida > Caryophyllales > Amaranthaceae > Spinacia > Spinacia oleracea. The sequence goes on along the minus strand of NC_079490.1, from coordinate 174,329,693 downwards.
CCTTAGCTTTTTGGCTTGAAGAGTTGATTATTTGAAGAGTCTCAAACGTTAAAAGTAGCATATTATTTCCTGAATTTGATTTTCTTTAAGAGATATATTAAAATTCATTGTTGGTTAGATATATGTAAAGATTCGTTTCATATTTCCATCAAAAATATAAAAATGTTCTTTCCATATTGATCAGAAGTATGCCAAGATTCTTTTCTTATTTATTTTCAATAACACGTACTTTTTAATTTAAAGGTAAGAAAAATAGTATATTGGGAGATCCTCCGCAAGCGAGGGTTACTCCTAAAATAATCACGGTCTAAAATGGAAAATAACTGAGTACTATTATAAGATTCGAAACTCATGGTGTTAGGGGCGGACCCAGAAATTTATAAATGGGGGTCCAAAAAAAAAAAATGATTTGCTTTCTAATTTTTCGTAATTGCTCTTTATAAAAGGTTAAAGGTGAGAGGTAAGTACTCGAAATATTAAAAACGCCATAATAAAATATGTGGAGGATTTATGAACTTTAATTTTGGATTTTCATAGCAATAAACTCAACACCTAGTCCAAATTGCAAACAATAACTTGACGCCATTTCAATTTAAAATGAAAAAAACGAGTTTTTCATACTTAAAATGAGATTTACTTTATTCCAATAATTACCACTAGAAGTATATCTTAAGAAAAATACAAAATATCTTTGAAGAAAAAATAACATTACTATTTTCTTGTGTTTTTGTAAAAGCAAAATCATGAACCATTCTAGAAAAAAAGCGATAGAAGAAAAAAAAAATAAACATAAAGAATTTAGATGATCAACAAAGAGGAAAAGACAAAAAATTAAATGGAAAAAATCCATAATTAACTTGGATTTGAACCCTGGTCACGTGGGTAAAATAGTACTCGAGCAACCATTATGCTTCAAATACATTTCATTGTTATAAATGCAAGTTAATTATACATAACTTAACTATTTCAACTGTAATTAATTCCCCCAATATCAATTTTACAGTTTTTTTTCCAAAAATAATGGTGGTCCCTTTGGACCCCTCTAGGGGTACATAGGTCCGCCTCTAATGGTGTATGTTTCTAGTTAAGTAACCAACATTTGCGATCCAATCTGCTGCCCGTTTAGCTTCTCGATAGACGTGTTTAATATCCCAATTGTCGAATAAGGTGAGAATATCCTTGATAACTTAAATGATGAAATGGAGCTTTCACGGGATTTTTCAAGTTCCTTTAACTGCGTTGATAGCTATCAAATTGTCTCCTCAATCCTTAGATGCTTGATGTTGATGCGTTTTGCTTCTTGAAGTCCTTTTGTGAAGAGCACAAGCTTCTGTCATAAAAGCTTGAGTAATGCCCAGGTTGTAAGTGTGGACACGGATAGAAGCGTCATTGTTGTCGCGAATAATAAATCCAGTTGATGCTGATGAAATTTTGCATGAACCGTCAAAATTGAGTTTGAACGTACCCGGTGGAGGAGAGTACCATCGAACTAGAATAGGAGGGAGTGTGGATAATTGTAGTGTGTGTGTGTGTGTGAAGTGAAAGGGGCACCCTTAAGTTGATGCAAGTCAATATTAGTTCGAAGCTGCCATTCTTTGTGGGCTATATTAGCCTTAAAGAAGACTCGAAAAACATTAAAATTACCATTGTTGAAAATGCAGGCATTTCTCTCTTTCCATATCGCCCAAGCTGTAAATAAAAATTTACAAAGGGTTGTTTGGTATTTTTTTAGATACCGAATGGTATCAAAAAAGTCAGGGTGAAGGTTAGAGAAATCTAACCAAGTTTTTGTATGGTCAAGTATCCAAACATGTTTTACAGTTGGACAATTACTTCTTATTATTGAGGAAAATAGTTAAGTTCTCCTATAGAGTATTATTTAAAAAACATATTTAGCTTAGGTGGTAAAATATTGGGAGAAACGCGTAAATGAAAAGACCAAAAATATAACCTTTATACTGGAAAATGGAAATCATAGATGTAGGCATGTAGCCATTATTAGAAATAGATGGATAAACAGTTTAATACTCCTTCCGTTCCGGAATACTCGCACCGGTTTGACTTTTTGCACTATTTACATAATTCACTTTGACCCTATTTTATTTCTAGTATATGAAAACAAAAGTTAGCATATAATATATTGTTGCTTCATCTTAACATATATTTTTAAAATGTTAATATTTCGTAAGTTTTTATAATATGTAGTTAAAGATATTGGAGTCAAAGTTGTGTATTGGCAAGCGTGTCGACTCGAACCGGTGCGAGTATTCTTGGACAGAGGGAGTACATTTATATGCATGCAGTACATTAATTTGGCTTAAAACCTTAAATGGTATACAGTACAAATGTACAATAGTACATTCATGGTCAAAAAGTTTCAAAATACACCGTAATCATATACTCCATCCGTCCCTTAAAATTTGCACCGCTTTCCTTTTCGGGTCGTCTCTTAATACTTGTACCGCTTCTATAAATGAAAATTTATACCAATATTATATTAGTTCTCACACTTATTTACTAACCCCGTCTACACCCCTATTCCCTACAAAAAATTATTTAAAAAATCACACTCCCACTTACCACTCCCCATCTCTTACACATTTCTCACTAACTATAGTAAAAAAATACCCCACCATCAACTAACACCCATTAAATCCATAAGTCAACTCAAATGTCTTAAACTCCGCACCGGTCAAACCGGTGCGAGTATTAAGGAACGGAGGGAGTAGTATTTTTTTTTCCAAACAAGTTAACTAAAACAAATGCTTTACAATAAACTAATCATTTTTTTTACGGTACAATAAGCTAATCATTACTTGAGAACTACGTAGTAGATTCTTTTAAAAATATCGACACTTTAATACAACAATTAGACTTATCATACTCTCTCCATATTTATTTAAGAGATACATTTGGTCGGGCACGAGTATTAAAAAAAGAATGGAATGGAATGGAATAAAATAATAAAGCAAGTGGGGTTGAGTAGATATTTTAATAAGTAAATACGTGGGGACCATATCATTTTGGGGGTGGGAGGTGCAGTGGGGTGGGTTTCTGAAATTATTTGTTTAATAGATGGTGGGTGATAGGGTAAATTAGATGTATTATTTAATTAGATGGTAGGGTTGATAAGTTACTAAATATGGCAAGTGTATCTCTTAAATAAATACGGCCGGAAAAGACAAGTGCATCCCTTAAATAAATACGAAGGGAGTATTGTCTTATACTCCCTCCGTCATGGAATACTCGACCCGGTTTGACCGGCACAGAGTTTAAGGGACTTGAATTGACTTATTTAATTTAATAGGTAGTAGTTGATAGTGGGGTATTATTTTAATGTAGTTAGTGGGAGGTGGGTTAAGAGGTGGGGTTAGGGGAGAATAGGAGTTGAATTTTTAATTATTTTTATATGGAGTAGGGGGTAGGTAGGTTAATAGGGGTGGAGTGAGAAATAATATAATATTGTTAGAATATTTCCATTTTTAGAAACAGGTCAAGTATTAAGGGACGGCCCGATAAGGAAAACAGGCCAAGTATTTCGGGACGGAGTGAGTACTTATTTAAGTATTAGACCATATATATACTAGTTTAACAATGTGTAAAAAATCAGTGATATGACATATGATCTGACAGTTAGTAGACTATCATATGTTTTTGTAAAACAAATTTATTTATCCAACCAACTTCAACTTGACTTTAGCATTTCCAATCTTTTTTTACGCATAGCACACCCGGTTCACCGAAGCTTAGTTCAGACTACATCCGGACTTTAGCATTTCCAATCAATTGAAGAAGGTCACTTCTTTCTTTTGTTTGAGACCTCTCTTTAGTTGCCAATAGCCAGTTTCGCAATATATAGTGGGTGAAAGGAATTTTGTTACAAGTGTTTTTTTAATAAAAGAGAAAGAAAGGCAATATTGAATCAATGCTTTTCTTATTTCTTTTTGACTAAAAGTTTCCACCAATAGTTATGCCAAATGCTAAAGTTGTGGTTGTCGATTGTCATTATGCCACAAATACCATGTGCACCTAGTATATATGGAATTATGTACACAATGTTTTTCTATTAGTTGAAATGACATATTTATTGTCTTTTATTCTCATTTTCTAGTGGATTTGATGATGTGTCAACAAATTAATGGTGATGTACAAGAAAATATTATACACTAGGTTTACATGTAACCTTTTCCACGAATACCCTTTTCATGAACCAAATATCCACTAAAAGCAATGACTCAATGGGTTCATCTTTTACCCCACTTACGGGGGAAGTGATAAATCCAAGGAAATTTTTACTTCTTCCAAGGAAATCCATATTTTTTCAAAGATGATTTCCTTGGAAGAAGTGAATTATTCCTTGGATTTATCATTTCCCCACTTACGGCCTTAACCTTAACAAGCCACAAACAACATCAATTAATGTCACCAAATCGTGTTCATTTATTTAATACATGGTTTTCATGCGTGTAGATTAGCAAAGTAGCAACCTAATGTCAATTTTTTTTTACATCGGATAAACTTACATTAATGAAAAGGTACATTAGTTAAAATATTCACATACTACTTATACTGTTTCACTGTCTAAACTTTGGGGGCTATTCAATACCCTTACACATCCAAAGCTACAAGTTGAGCTCTACAAGGCCTTACAAACCACTGTCATAAGCATTAGTACATTACAAAGATAGTCAACGACTTGTTTGTTGGCTGTTGATCATTGGAAGTTGGAACCATCTTGCACATCCCCATTTCCTTTTCCGTTAATATCTTTTATCAAAGTATATGATTTAACACAATATAAATGGCGGTTAAGTGAAATTATTAGGTATCCAATTTAGCATATATACTTAAACATTAACTTGAATACAAAGTATGAATTAAGACTTACCAATGATGTCTTGGCCCAGTAGTTAAGACTGAGGGCCTGTGCACGATAGGTCTCAGGTTCGAATCCCCCCGCCCCATTTATAATTTATATTGCCCTTGTGCTCATTCGCACCCAAAAAAAAAAAAAAGTATGAATTAAGACTTTATTAGACATTATAGTTAAGATTGGAGAAACATATACTTTATTCGTTCTTTTTGAGTTAACACATTTTTTTATCACGTTTGTAAATAGAATATTTCAATCATCAATATATTTAATTATTAAAGTTGGTATTATAAATTTATACAACGAGAAGATTGTAACAACATTGCAAATGACTATGTTTTTTTCTTAGTAGAAACTACAAATTCAACACTAAAAGTCAAAGTAGCTTATATAAAAGTGTCAAATGTCAAATTGCATCATCTAGAAAAGAAAGCAAAAAACATATCATTGTATTTTTATCAAAATTCCAAAATGCTTCTACTAAAAATGGGTAGCTTTATCATGTTATTCGCACACAACATTTTGTTTTTTTATAGAGCGTTTTTTATCTTATCAGATTTATCTAAATATTCCATTTATTCCTTTAAGTTGTTCCCTAAAAAAGATGGTTGAAAACTAAGAAAAATAGAATTTTGGTTTGTATAGGGATATGAGTAATGATTGGTGTAAGAATAATGATTGGAAAGAGAAGAGAACATATTAAAAAAATAAGGGAAATGAGAGAACTGTATTTTATTAGAGTGGTGTATGGAGAATGATAAATGAATTAAATAAGGGAGAGTGGATGAATGGGGAAGGGTGAATGAATAAAATAAGGAAAGGCGGTAAAATTTAGGGTAAAATATGGGTAGAATCTTAAGATTTTATGGTAATTAGAAAGGGATATTAGGATGTTTTGGTAAAAAACATCAAATCTTAACACTTATAAAGCCTTGAACTTCTATTACTATTCACACAATAGTCCACTTACCATTATGCCCTCATTTTGTGCCTTAATTTTGTTTTTGTCTTATTCTTATCAATAGTATGAGGATAATTATACCCTTGGTCATATAGTTACCATGTGTGTGTGTTTTTTTTTTTCCTTTTCTATTTTGCCTTTTTTTTCTTCATTTTCTTGGGAACCCGATAACTCATTCCACCGAATTTCTCGCATCACTCTTTCTAACCTAGCTTTCTTCCGCCCTATTCCCGTCTTTCCTATCAATGTTGCTTGTGGAATGCTACATTGTCAATGACACAAATATTGTAACCGTATGATTTCATATTATTATTTACATGCAAATTGAACTTTAGCATTGTTTTTATAGCATTTAACGTAAATTTGTAAATGTTAGTCTTTTACGTAACATTTCTGTAAACTAAATTTGTATACCTTGGAGGATCGTGCGCGCTAGCGCATGAACAATATTTAGGAACGGAGGGAATATATTTTTGTATTTATACTCTCTCAGTATTTAGACAAATACTCCGTCTACACTTTCCATTTTTGACATATTTTGATCCCACTTTTAATTATATTTCTATTTCATGTGATCTCCACATTTACACGTGCCGATCAAAGAACATCTAGAGCGATTTCCTTCAATATTGCATAAAGATCCAACAATTCCCTAAATACGTTACTATTTAAGTTATTTCCCACCATACCGTCGACGTAAGCAAGGGAGAAAGAGAAGTAATTTTTTTTTTTCCGGTTCAGCATTGAACCGCTCTATGAGATAGCGGTTTTGTTTTAAAGCAAACCGCCATCTCAGATGGCGGTTCAATGTTATAAACCGCTATCTGAGATAGCGGTTTGTATTAAAACAAAACCGCTATCTCAGATGGCGGTTTACTTAATTTTAAATTATTTTTAACATGAATTACCGTTTATATAGAAATATAATTTAGAAGTAACCTTTTGTGACATCAATTGTGTTTGTAGTTCAGTGGATAGAGTGTGTTGTTTCTACGCAGGAGGTCGTGGGTTTGAATCCTACCTTGATGTGTTTATTTCTTTTTAACCATTTATTAATATTAATTATGAACATTTCCAAATTTAACTTATCAACATTAGTGTCTGTAGCTCATGGGTTCAACCCCTAGCTGATGCACTTTTTTTTTTTTACCATTTATAAATAGTACGTGATTATAAACCGCTATCGGTTTATAAAAAAAGACCGATTTTAATGCTGACGTGGACGGTATAGAGGGAATTAAGTTAAAAAGTGGCGCATTTTGGGAATTTGACGTTCTTTAAACAATATTAAAGGAAATCGCTAGAACATCTATTTTTAATTTTTAAACTATATTAATACTAGTGAAATGAAAATGATGTACAAAGCCCAACCCAAGCCCAGGATGTACAGTATTCCAGAAACAGCCAAATTGTACCGCGTTTGGCAGATATTTTTATCAAAGTCGTGTCAAATTATGAGATAGTCACGCACTCGCGTGACCCTTTCCATAAAAATCCTCACCCTATCCTCTTACTCTTTTGATTACGAGTACTTGTCACTTTATTCAGAAAATTTAAATCTTCGTCCATTTTATCTCTCCTCCTAACTTTTGTCTTCTTCCCTGTTTTCCAACCGTTAGATCCGAATCCCTCGCCCCTTCAGTCTAACCAGATTCTTTCGTTCCACCATTTTTCTTACGGAGTATTTTTTTTCTCAGTTAAACCCAATTAACAATACCATTGTTGGTTCTGATAACGGAAAAATAGACGGGAATTCGATCACAAGAACCCAATATTGATATGTGAAAATTAAGAGAAATGAGATTTTGAACCAGAGAATTTCAATTATTTATCCCAATTGCCTTAGTAAGAGAAACATGATCATCAACAAACAGCACCAAAACAAAAAATGAAAAACACGGGAAACTAAAATTTAGATCACAATCTCTCTCCTCTTCTCGAACTTTCTCTCTCCTAAAACCCTAAAACAAACCACCAATATTATTCTAGCAGACAGATAGATTGACGAAGATCAGATCTAAGACCGGACCATCAAACGACGATGACGATGTTGTAGATGATGATAGGATCATACTTCTTCTATCCTTAAAGTTGACCGCAGTCAGCAATGACAACAGGGCGAGAACACTTTCCACTGCCAGATCCAACCTTCTCAATAGCCCTAACAACGTCCATGCCTTCAACCACCTGACCGAAAACACAGTGCTTTCCATCGAGCCACTCGGTCTTCTCGGTACAGATGAAGAACTGTGACCCGTTGGTGTTGGCACCAGCATTGGCCATGGAAAGGATTCCTGGACCAGTGTGCTTCCTTACGAAGTTCTCATCGGCGAACTTCTCACCGTAGATTGACTCGCCACCGGTACCGTTTCCGGCGGTGAAATCACCTCCTTGGCACATGAATCCGGGGATGACACGGTGGAAGGCGGAGCCCTTGTAGTGGAGTGGCTTTCCCCTGCGGCCGTTTCCCTTCTCTCCGGTGCAGAGTGCGCGGAAATTCTCGGCGGTTTTGGGAACAACATCGGCGTACAGCTCCATGACGATTCTTCCGGCAGGTTGGCCACCAACAGCCATGTCAAAGAAGACCTTTGGGTTCGACATGATTTTTTAGGGTTTTTCTAGGGATTTGAGATTGGAATTTGGGGATTTTTGGGATTGACTTAGGGTTTGTTGTGATTGATGATGGTGGGGTGTGGGGAGCGAAGGGGTTTATATAGAAGGGTTTTGGGAGGGTGAGTTAGGGATTTTATTGTGAGTTGATCTGAGACGTTCTTATAAACACGTGGTTGGTTCTTGTGGTGTTTCGATTAACTAGGGTTAGGGGTTGAACTTGGGTTGGGTTAGGATAAATGATGGATATCCGGAATACTTTTATGGATGGGGTCATGGGGGAGTGTATTTGAGATCCGGTTTTCCGCTTTTTTTATGTGGTTTTGCTGCTTTTCGATTTTTATTTTTCGATTTTTGTGTTTTTAGATTTAAAGTTGAACCCATAAAAAATTCTTTTGTTATTTTTTTGGGTTCTCCTTTTTTAATTTCTATGCATGAATGAATTGTTAATTTAATTGCCAATAACATTTAATAATTATATACTCCGTAATACTTTGTATCATTTTTTTAATTTCCAACATACTATCTCAGTTCCTAAAATATTTATCGTTTTTAGAAGATACTACGTATTACACATTTACATATGAGATTATAATGTTATCCAAACAAAAGTAAAATGAAAATACACATCACTATGATGAACATTAACCTGAACTATCATGAGCTCCATCCGCTTTGAAATAATGGGGACAATTTCATGATCGTCAATGAAAATCTTAGGTCATTAATATCTCTAATTTTGTATTAGTAAAAATTATAAAAGTTGATATTCCGAATCGAGATAAATCAAACAAGACCCTACACGACTATATTTTTCTTTAACCATCAATCACAAATGATAGTCCAATTGAAATTTGTGAATAATATCAAAAGTCAAAGGGTACCTATTGTTTCGCAACGGGGGAGTAAGCTTAGTTGTCAAATAGCCATTATGTATAAAGTTCTTAGGCAGTGGCGTATCCTTATTGTCGCCCGAGGAGGCCAGGAAAAAAAATCGTAGTGTACTTTTAGCTACTGTCCCCTATGATTAGAATATAGTTGTGTAAATCTCATACTATATTGCTTATTCCTTTACTAGCCCCCTTAGTTAAACATTTTAACATTCGATACATTTTAAAAAATACTATGATCCAAAAATAATGGACATGCTGCCCAGAAATCTATTCCCAAACGGTAAATGAGATAAATTGAGAAAGGACTCCTATTAACACCCATCAATATTCCTTTATTCTTGAAAGCCATGAAAATTACTCACAGGAAAGAGACCAATAAAATGAAAAAGAGATGATCCGTTTTGATAGATATTAACATAGAATACAAAATTTTAGTTACCGAGTACTATTTTTACAGATGAAAAGTGAAACAATTCATTGATTCAAGATAGCAAGAGCCCAGAAGATGTGAATTTTGGCCTTTATCAAATATTCCTCATTACCTTCTGGATAGGAAAAGTATTTCTGGGTACGCAGGAATTTTCTTTCTTTACTTCTCCCCAACTTCTCTCCACCTCTCCCTTGGAATCGCACTAGCGTCCACATAACGGGAATGGTCCGAAGATACTATAGAAACATAAAGGATAAATACCTTTACAATATTCTGTTCTGTACAAGTTTGACGAAACTCTTGTCTCACTACAGTGCAATTTACTACAAAATGCCTTCATTTTGTAACAAACCTGGATATACGAATGATACAATTTGCTTCAAATGCTTCATTGAAGACTTCAAAAACGTTTGTCCCTCGGTAGCTGCAACCAAATTTGTAAAATTAACACTAAATAAAATTGATAAACTAAGGTTCATAATCATTCTCGGGGAAATGAATTGTTAAGTGATTTACCTCTGACTAAAAACCTCATTTGTTTAGAGAAATCTTCAACACGTCCCATCACAGGTCTAATTCCGCAGATTTGAGAGACGCAATGTTCCAAATACAAAGCCATTTCCACTATCTTAAGCAACAAAAGGCAGACAGCTTGGGTATTAGGTTGTATCTGTTTGGATTTATCGGTTTCGCAAACTTCAGTAACAATAGCAATTGTCTGGTCCTGGATATCAATGAAAGCGTGAAAATGTTCAGAAATCAGAAAAGTACGCTTCATATAGAAAAGCATTATGGCAAATCAGATGAAATTGATCATCTAGGCTCCATTTGATTTGGTGTAAAACATTTTCAGTGCAAAATGATTTTCCATGGAAAACATTTTCCAAGGGAAAGCACAATTCCAAACTAGTTTTCCATTGTTTGGTTCTTTAAAAGAAAATGGGAGAAAATGGTGAAGATTGAGGCTCCGTTTGGTTTGGTGTAAAACGTTTTCATTGTAAAATGAATTTCCATGGAAAACATTTTCCAACACAATTCTAAACTAGTTTTTCTTTGTTTGGTTCCTCAAAGAAAATGGGAGAAGATGGTGAAGATTGAGGGGAAGAAAGGAGACGGAGGTAAGGAGGAAAGGATGAAAAGTGGTTTCCCTCCCTTTCACATGGAAAAGGTTTTTCCTCCTTTGAGGGAGTTATGGAAAATTGTTTTCCATCCCTTTCCCAACCAAATGGCGTAAAATGATTGGAAAGTGGAAAATGGTTTTCCATGAAAACATTTTACACCCTACCAAACGGAGCCTAATCAAAGCAGTTGTTAACTGGTGTAAAATGTATACAACAGGAAAAACATATTACCTGCAAGCAGTGTAATATTTCTGGATCAGGAAGCTCTGGGAAATGGGAAAGATCGATGAAACCCAATTCTTCAGCCCGTGCAGCAGCATCTTTAGCTTGTAGGAGTAAAAATTTCAGGATGAGAAATGTGACTTCATATATCTGTACAGCAACAGTATCTGAAAAGTGTGTAGATCTTCCTGTCTCCACATTTCCATTTGGTTGGTCCTTGACCATGATAGCAGTCTGTGAATATTCATCAGAAATACTGGCAACTGGTACACACCCAAGAGCAGCAGCCATAAACCATCCATTTCTGCTATTTACAAATGATGGTTTTTTGCAATAATCGTTTTCCTCTTTGGAAATTGGAGCACATAAAAGAGGCGCAGGCCGAGCAGATGACTCTCCAAGACGGTGACTTCTCCTACTAATGAAAGCTAAAAGATGGATTATATTTCCCCGAAGCTCAGAACCCATTTCTTTGGTGGCTTTTACCCACGAGTTTCTGCGCTTGGCAAGGATGCATAGCAGCATAAGAGTATGCTTCGTCTCCCTAAACGCAGACAAAGAGGTCTTCTTCTTCTGAGCCCTTAACCGTTTCTTATCATGGTCATCAGACGGTAAGCCGGGTGCACTAAGATGATACGCTATTAGATTTGCTTTCTCAGAGAAGAAGTAAGATATCATGGTATCTACCACTTCGTTACGAAGTGTAGTTTCTCCTAAAGAACAAATTGTTTCTGTAAGGACAGCCAAACCTAATCCCCAGATGAACTGTGGCTTTTCAAACTCGGTTACCAGTGTTGTGGATTTCTCTGGTTTAACCCAGTTACCCACACAGCCATTCGATAATTCCGAAAACAAAACTCTCAGAGATGTCAAGAACCCAGAGGCAACAATCATCTCAGCACCTCCTCTGACACTAGCAAGGGTCAAAAGAAACTTCATTATTACTGGAAGAGATTCAAAACAACTCTGATCACGAAGCTTGAAAATGAGTTGCTGCAAATGAAGATGTTGCTGGATGATGGGGAGCCATGTGGTGGGTGATAATAACCTCTTGATTACAAGGTCAATGGCAACAAGGGAAATAGATTGATCAGGAATTTCAGTACAGCTGCAAAGTATTGGCAATATGCCCAAACAACTATTAACCACTTCACTAGAGACTTCAGATTCACTGTCATTTGTGCTGAAAGAAAAGGTACTGCGAGAGCTGAGATCCACCACCAAATGAATCAGCATCAATAGGGACCTTATTATTAGTTTAACCTCAGCACCAAACAGCCTAGACTCACGCAACTTTTTAATGCCGAAACCGCAAGTGTTCAATATGACCAAACAAGCAGGTGAAGGCATGCCACTGTCAACATGCCTAACAAGACATAGAAGCAATTCTGTCTGTGCAGCGACATAGTTAAGAACTTCCTGAGGCGGAGCATCTGAAGCTGCTGTAAGTAATCCCAATGTCACTTGTAACTCCTTGCATTCATGGTCTACGCATGAAAGAAGTTTGTCCCTTGAGATTCTCTTCAACATACTTTTCTGTCTGTCCACTTTCTGAATTATGTAACACACAAAGGTCAAATATCAGAGAAAAGAACAAAAACTATCATCCTATATGATGCACTCTTTAAGCACTGTAGTTGCAATCCTGAAGGACAAGTGATGAATAATTAATCCATCTTTGATAACTATTACCAGCAAATAATAGATAGAAACTACCATGTAATTCAAGGAACTTATAGAAATTGACTAACATTTGAAAGATATCTCAATATGGACGCAACATAGGTTCTCATGCACCTAAGAAGGCAAAGCACCTTGCATTTTTCTGTGATACACAGCTTATAATTATCAAAAGAAAAAGTCTCAAGTGAAATGCACCTAAGGAGGCAAAAGCACCTTGCATTTTCCTGTGATTCACAGCTTATAATTATCAAAAGAAAAAGTCTCAAGTGAAGTGTGATACACTGCTTAAATTTTACCTGTAGGAGAAGTCTCAAGTGAAGTGTAACACACTGCTTACATTTTACGAAAAGGAAAAAGTCTCGAGTAAATTCAACTAAATGACGCTGGAATGAATCTTGATTGCCAAAATCCCGCTGGACATTTTAAATACTTCAGTGTTCAGAAAGATCTCCCAGCCATCCCCTTAATTGAAGCCATATGGTCTAATTTACATTTTATAAGAAATAAACCACACAATGGGGAGTAAGCAACCGAAATGATCTACCGGGAATAGAGAAGACAATCTTTCATGAACAAGGACTGAGGATTGTTCCTTGCATATTTGAAAATAGGCACTATACACGTAAACCATGAAGTTGCAGTACACAACCAGCTGAAAACATAGAAAATAAATGTTCACAAAAGATCCAGCAAGCATGAGACACAAAAGTATGAAAATATCTGTTCCACACGGTTATCCCCTAATAATAAAAGAGAACTACTCAAGTTTATATTATGACTATGCAGCACGTACACAAAGCTCAAAGTATAATAGCTTAAGCAAAAAAGGAGCTAGAAACTTACATCCCCCATATTGAGAGTTATAATTGTGATAAGAGCTCGCAACGCTTGGAGTCTTGAACCAAGGATCAACAACATAGAGTTGGCACGCTGCAGGTACAGTAATGTAGTGTCCACAATCTTTTTTGATGCTTTCCATTCCGAGTGATCCCAAATTTCAAGGCCAATGTCATCTTGAAGGCGCAAAATATCAAACAAGTAAGCATTGTTGCCTCCTGCTGAGAAATCATTAACACTCTTCTTCTGATAAGCTTGCAGAAGATCTGAGCCAGATAAGAACTGGGAAAGCTCTTTGAATGGGCCATGCTCGATGTTGCGTCCTTCCAACTCTCCTTGTATATGATAATAGAGATCATTGAGTATCAAGTTCTTTATGTGTATTCCTTCACTGAAATAAAATGAACATTGCCAGATTATACCGGAGTACAATTGCACAAAAGATCCTAAAGAAAGATAAGTATAACAACTACTTCCTCTGTTTCTTATTAGATGCATCACTTTGACTTTTACACTATTCACCTATATTACTTTAACACTCTAGTTTCTAGGGGTGTCGACATTCGTATCCATGACATGACACCCAAAATACATAGTGGCCTTGTATGAAAATTATTACATCTAGAGTGTCAGAAGAGTTTCGAATCCTCCGATCCCTTATCGGACACAACACCCAAATAAGAGTCTGGGCAACATAGCTATTCACAAACTAACTTTGACCATGTTTATTTACTACTCCGTAATATGTAAAGATAAATGTCATTATTTTATTATTCTTGGTTACTCTTAATGTATACTTCCTCTGTTTTTTTTTTATAATTGCACCATTTGATGTTTCACGCTTGTCGATGCAAACTTTATCCATTAATATCTCTAATCATGAATTAGTTAAAAATATAAAACAGAATTGATATTTTGAAAATATATATCGAGACTAATCTAACAAGATCCCACACCATATATGACTATATAATTCCTTATGTATAAATCACAAAAGAATGATTAAAGAAAGTGTGAATAGTGTAAAATTGCAAACGGTGCGTTTATAAAAAAACCGGAGGAAGTATTTTTATAATACCAGTTATTTACAATATTTATTAGAAGAGTGTATAAAAAATGTAAAAAGTTAAATCGATGCACCTACTGTGAAACGGAGGAAGTGGCAGGGTTAGGGCATGTAAGGTTTTTATTTTTGTTTGAAATAAATGCCAAATCTGAGTCAAAAGCCAAAAGATTCAATCATCACTGAATTTCTTTAAAACAAAGATGTAGCTCAAGACTTGCAGTTGAACATACAGACATGTGCGACATCAAGTGCTATGGAAGATGCGCACTTCATATGGCAGTAATAAATTAGGATAAAAATAACAATCTTAATAGTTTATATTCCATTTCTTCCCACAAACTGACGAAGTCATATATTATAACCTTTCAGAATTGACGTTTCAAAAAAAGAAATCGAGTTGTTTACTTCTCAGTTAAACTAGTTCTCACAAACAGTTCCATCGTTCATTTGACTGTTTTGTTACCTGTAACCATGCTGTGAATATTGGGTGCACAACTCAGAATATGCAGGTAGATTGAACAACTGCAGATAATTCCATAAGAAATAATTAGATCGCGAAATCAAAAGGAGAAAGAAGGTAAACGAATAATGTTAGAATGCATACCATGGGTATACATGTCCAGCTAACAGTAGTATTAAAATCTAAGCATGACAGTCCTTCAGGACAAAACTATGATGGTCATATTGCAGGTGGATGCTACACTGTGAAGCAGTGGCATAGTATTTTATAGAAAACAGGAACACTATATACATAGGACATATTTCTGGGAAACAAAGTATAATACCATCTGACACATAGTCAACAACAAACAAATTTTATTATAAAACAAAAAACACAAATGAGAATTGAATAAGTACATGCAGTGAACACTGGGCTTTTAAAGACCGAGAAAAAAGAGATAAGAACATCCCAAGTATTCTCAACAAAAAGAAGTCCTTAACAGTTCAAGCTATACGATGTTCTCTTTTTATCCTGACAGGCAAGAACTCCAAGAAGCCAAAATTTTGGATCAGGGCATCCAACAGATTTATGTCACTTAGGGTGCGTTCTGTTCACCTTAAAAAAATAAGTTTCATGTCCAATAAGTTCAGATAAGTTCAAATAAGTTCAGATAAGTTTCAATAAGTTCCAATATTAATAATAATATTGTTATTTATTATTTATTGTTTATTGTTTATTATTTATTATATTATTGGTAATTTTATTAGTAATAAGTTTCAAGAAATTCCAATAAGTTTCAATAAGTTCAGATAAGTTAAGGTTAAATAAGTTGAACAAAACGCCCTTAAATGGTTTGAATAAAAAAAATTGACATAGGCAAAGAGCTACTAGCAATATTTATTGTGATTCTTCAAGTCTGCTATTACAAAGAAATGATTTCTTGAGAAAGTCAGCACATATGCATTCTTCCCATAAATAATGTAATCAATGTCAACATATACATTCAAGAAAACCCAGGCATATATAATTTTGATGTAGGGATATATGTCAGGTGTCAAAGAGTGCTGAGCACAAGACACAGACATAAGGCTACAGCACGAGTTTCAGTTCTTTGAGCATGAAACTGAAAAATAGGCACTTCAAGATGATATGAACGAAACGAACAGTATTTGAGATACATATAGCTGATGGAAGCTTCAGGATGAAATCTAAAGGAATTGACCTTTGTAGACAGTGTGGTAACTTCTTCTATGAAAGATAAAGACATGCTGCCAGCATCACCTGTGGCCAACTTCGCAATTATGTGTGAAGCAAGCAAACCAAAAGCAATCTGCAGGGAGAGCATGAAGTTGTAAACTATTAAAAAAAAAAAAAAGATAAGCATGCAGCCTGAGAAACCTCAATAACCGTCCAACCTAGCGTTAGTTAGAGAGAAATGCAGCTATCCGTTGTAGCATCAATTTGAAAGCAATGTAGGTGACGTATAGTCTGGTTCATATATGAGTATATGACAAATAATCCTAAACTAAATGGACAGAGTGCAAACAAAACCAATCAACAGCTAGTATATTCATTGATACATCTTTATATGAACCAGAGATGAAGTAAATACTATAGATACAAATACAATTGTCGGATAATAATAATTCCAGCTGAAGATAATAAAAAAAAAAGAGCAATACGGAAAATTCAAGATTCCTCAAAATTTAGTTAACCATAAAAAACATCAACCAACTACCTTTCCTCTCATACTTAGAGCAGAGCTTCTTTTTCTAACACGCAACCCACAGAAAGGAACACAAATACAATTACGGGGAAATTAGTTCTTTAGGTTCTTTGCGATTGAACATATTCTGAGTGACAATAATTAAAAATGAAGTCCAACAACTTAACAAGCTAACGCAGTAAACTAACCTTTGCTTGAAGATAAATATCAGTATTATACATGCAAGTTGCAGTTGATTTTAGAAGGACGCTCAAACCAGCGCTATCAGACCAAGATAACAGGATATCTTCAAGGTGTTCTGATTCTGCGGACACTTGTGCACTGGTCCCAATACCTCCAACTTTTCCTTTCAAGGATTGATCAGTTTGTCTTATCAGAAACTTGGCATGCAATAACTTCTGCTGCAGAAATATTTCTAAAGCCATAATATCTAATGCAGCAGACTGGCATTGATACTCATACGAACACTTTTGTGCCTCGGTTTCAGGAAGATTTATTGGCGAGGGAGCTTCCGTACGGCTGATGAGCATTACAGATTCAGACAACTGTTTCCAAAACTTCTTAGACTTTCTAATGGCCTTCAGAATATCAGTATATTGTGCAGCTCCTTGCCACAGTGCTTTCATAAGATTCAGTATACTCAAAAGAACTCTGGCATTCCTGGGTGTGAGGATATTAAAAAGAGGAAGACATGTAAGTTGGAATTAATTTAGTGTTTTAGGGGGATGGGGGTGGGGCAGACCCATAAAACTGGTGGTAATTCAAACATATATAAGGTACCTTTCAATAAGTGTATCAGATTTTTCAACATAAAGCACAAGCATTTCCACTAGATGCATTGCATTGTCAGACTTCAAAGCCTGGGAAGTGGAATCCCTTCCGTTTTCATTTAAATCACCATTATTCCTTGAATGGTCAGGTCTAATCTCTTCACCAGAAAAAACAGCAGCAAGAAAAGCAGGCTGCCCAAACAAAAATAATAAACAATGTGAACAGACTTATAGACACAACAGCTGAATACTCCGTATAAGAAAGTAAGATGTGCTACCAGATGACTGTCAAGGTAAAACTCAACATGAGTAATCTAAATTCTTGCTTCCAGTTCTCGTAGCGAGGTCATAATAACTACGAGAATGGGGGAAACTATTACATAAACAAACTCAGATGCACCACAGATATGCAGACTACTGAATGTCATAAAAACAGCTGTCAATCTGTCATGGCAGCGTATTCTCAATGGTAAACTAATTATCTAATCACGAAACCATCTGAGGACTCTGCCTCTTCATCTGCCAAACATTGTCCTTTACCTTTAACCTATGTCATATGTGGAACACATTGTAGTTGCAGAAATCGTCTAAGCTTCCCCAGAGAGACACTGACGTAGTGACGTCATAGAAGTATTATTTTCTTTCATCACTCTCCTCTAGATAAGTTTATTCTCAATGTTCATCAATGGAACTTAAGTGAAGGACTGCTAAAAATTTCTATCACGTATGAAAACCAGCAAAACGGAAAAGTTAGGCAAGACATATCCACCAAATTAGGTATTGAAAAATAAAAAATGTGATACAGTCAAACTGCTACATTGAACTAACTCCCTTCCTCGGTCTCGGTCTCACCCCCCCCCCCCCCCCCCCCAACCCAGAAAAACAAGTACAAAAAGACAACAGAAACAAAAGTTTAGTTAATAACTAAGTGGCAAGATCAGTTCCAATTCTCTCTTCCTAATCTTCAAGTATCATGACAAATAACCGAAATAATTAAAAACCGAAGCACTGAACACTATTTATTAACATGAAATTCAACAAATTTCCAAGCACATGTCAATCATTCATAAAGAGTCAGTAACAGTTTACTCTGGCATCATTACAGTTTCACAAAAAGAACTAAAACACAACAGACCTGGTGAGTCGCTGCAGAAGTAAGTAGCTCAATAACAGCTACAAAGAGGGGTTCATTCTTTTCAGGTTGTTCACGGATAATACTTTCAATGGCATATCTTAGTTGCATAACCTGAGACACAGTTTTAGATAGCTCAAAACTTGGATTTGATAATTTCATTATTTAGGCAAACAAAATCATTTGATAAAAATATATCTAGACCAACATATCATGCTTTAACAGACAAGGAATTGTTCGTATAGATTTTCCGCCATAAGTTAAAGTATGTAATAGGTAGATAAAACGATTTCCATTAATTTAAAAATGCAATCATACAATACATGCAGTTTGATTGAACAATAATGTCCAGGAACAAAATTTGACCTGTTTACCGCCCAGACTGAAGTTTGCATTCCCAGATAAATAAGGCTGTGAATGATCAGCAGTTCGGCACAACATTGAAAGTGCTGCAGTAGCTCCCACTTGTATAGCCTGCAAGTCCTCCAGTCAGCATATACTGTATGTGACACTATGTGTATCTAATCTAAACAATTGTTCACAATTACAAAACAAAACAAGCACTTTAGCAAAGCATAAAACATTGTATCAGATCGAATCATCTAAGCATCTCCTATTTTGTTATATTCCACCTTCAATGTGATTCACCTTTTTAATATGTACAGTTGGCATCAACGGAGATAATCAAGTAATAACACAGGTGCATCAAAAAAAAAATATATAACACAGTAGCAAATCTAGAGTCTTGACTTAAGGATATTGCTTTGTAGTTTATACACAAGTAGTTTGATTAGATTATAAAGACAACATAAATTCCAACTCATACAAGGCAAGACCATGTGCTTTATTTTGAAGTAGAAGATGGTCGTCCCATTATCGCTTTTCGGTCAATTGGAAACAACCTCTCTGCAATTGCAGGGGTAAGGTTGCGACGACCCCCCCTTACCCCGCTTGTTGCGGGAGCCTCTTTGAGGCACTGGGGTAATGATAATGATAATGATGACAAGGCAAGACCATGGAAAAATGAACAACAAAATTTACATCTACACAGTTATTCTGGAAGAAAACCACACATCAATGTATCAGTCACAGCATATGCAAGAATGGTCTGAACCAGATCTGCTATATGCGAGAGCCATATCATCATTCATTATCATTACCCCATTGCCTCAAAGAGGCTCCCGCAAGAAGCGGGGTAAGGGGGGGTCGGACGTACGCAACTTTACCCCTGCAATTGCAGAGAGGTTGTTTCCAATTGACCCCAAAGCGATAACGGGGCAACAACGAGAGCCATATACATAGCAAAATTTTAGCATTAAGAAGGAAAGCTAATTATAGAAAGATTTAAATAAAGCATACAGGATTTCGGAAATACGAGATTAAGGATGCCAGGGCCTCAGCAACAGGAATCGGCTTAGTAGAGTTTGACAGCAATGCTTGATAGAATACTGGCAACCCAGAGAAATCATCCTGTAACATACCAGAGGAAAATGGCATGTCAATACAGTATCTTGAAAGTACAGTAAATAACCACAAGCAAGGCATTAAGTTCTATAGAAGTTATACAGCCAGGATAAAAAATTGGATAAGTCTATAATCCGGAAAATGAATAATATAATGACCTGTAGATTCTTATATACTCCCTTCTTTTGCATATAGTTATTTCACTTCATTTTACAGACGTTCAAGGGTAGTTTAAGGTTATCGTTTATTGTTAAACCATGAGCTAACACAAAAACCAAACACCCACCGCCACAGCCAACAATATCCATGCACTAACCACCACCACCCTCGACAATTCACAGTCCACTGCACCCAACCACTACCACCAAGGTCTTCCCCGAAGGCCCTACCACATTTACCAAATCCAACCACTAAAACCATGAATATCCTGGAGCTCAATACCACCACTAAAACCTGCAACCAGATACGCTCATACACCCACCACCTAGATAAACCCACAGCTCATGACAAAGAGAGAGGGAGCAGAGATATCTATCTATCTATCTATCTATCTATCTATCTATCTATCTATCTATCTATCTATATTATTATTGAAACTCCAAACATGCTTTGCCATGCCGCCATGTGCCACCATCTTTTAAACATGACATGGCGCCAAATAGGAGAGTGTATTCATAACAAATTTATGTCATTGGATAAAAATTTAAAATTAATTTGCAATTAAATCTAATCTATTTCATACATTACTGCCTGATGATCAATGTTCTTCCTCTGTAATTATTGAGTAAAATGACCAGCATTGTCATTAGACTCATTACTCCACATATGATTAATATTCCTTAAACAAATGAATACTGACTATGAATCACTAGTACATTACTGAAACGAAATTAGTACTAATATAAATTTATATTAAATTTAAATTAATACAGAGAATTTTCCCCAATGCATTATCCCACTTCTATGATATATGGCCATTTCCCAAATCTCCATATCTACAATACTTGATTGATTAGTAAAACTATCCTACCAAAATCTAATTATGAGATACACAAAATAACGGGGCCAACGTTCGGGACACTAACTAGTTTATTCTCTAAAAGAAACACAAAGTAATGGAGATATTTCAAAACGATTTCAGATCAGAACAAACATTGAAAAAAACAGATGTAGTGGTTGTCGGAAAGGTGATTTTTTTTTAATTTTTTGGTGGAAGAGGAATGGTTGTTAAAAAGCCGCTGGAGGGAGAAGGAGACACTGGATAAGAAGAGGAAGGAGGGAAAAGGGGAACACAAGGTATTGCAGCTCGTCGGCGAGGGGGGAAGGTGGTGGACTGATGGGCTGGGTGGTTTTGTTGGCTAAAGAGAGAAAGGATGACAGGGAGGTTATGGGCATTATTCAGAGGAGTCGTTAGAGGGATAAGGAGGAGAAAGACCTATAACCGAGTTGGGGATAAAATCATTAGGGGATGTTTGATATTGACTTAAGGCTGGTTAGCTTATTAAGAGTGTAAATGTCACAACAACGTAAAGGTGGGGTGGGGGGGGGGGGGGGGGGTGGGGGGAATGCTTTAAAAAAAATAGTCGAACAAAAACGCCCGAAAAAGGAATACGGAACAACTAATTGAAATGGAGTATAACTGTATAAGATCTGGAGCTTTGAAAGGAACACCTTATATTCTACCAGAGATCGATGACAAATTTAAACAAAACCCAATAGCAGATCTACTCAATCAACCTAGGAGTTCGCTTCAGAATGCCTCCAAGAGCAATTCGTTCTACATTCATAATGCAAAAAGAGATCGATATTGCAAAGAGAGATGTACCTCTAGGAATTTGGAGAGAATGTTCACTAGAATATCCAACATGGAACATATTGCATGCTGCAAACCATCAATCTCTTTCCAATCATAAAGTCTGCTGACGTTGAGTTTCTGAGCATAGAAGGGAACAAAATCTAACTCTACAAATAAAATAGCACAAACCTAGGAAAAAGGATGAATATAACAGTAAAATGAGTCACAGTTACCTCTAATGCTGGTGATGTTGTACAAATAATTCGAAGTATCATGCTATGGATAGAAGAATCAGAAAGGATAATATCTCTGATATTTCCACCAAGCTTTTTAAGGTAAGGGATAGATATTATGCATATCTTCAGTACTCCAAGCACCTGCGTTGAAAAGAGAAAGATGCCAACAAAAATCAGGAAACAATCTTTTGACTTTAACAGCTATGCAGATTCTAGAAAAACCCTAGGCCTAGTGTCTAATTCCATAGCAGATATTTTCACAGATGAACAGATGTGGCCCTGGAACTATTTATCTCTCTACAATTTGCTCAGCCATTACATGATTAATGGAGGGGGGGGGGGGGGGGGGGGGGGGGTGAGGGGGGGACCATACATAAACATCTACAACAAGGCAGAAAAAATATCAGAAGCATTTGGAAAGAAACATAATCCGTTTTTTCGGAACTATTGTCTCTTAACATAATCACAATGATTGCAGCAAGTGAGTGACAACATGGTTGCCGGCAAGAGAGTGACAACATGGTTCTGGGATATTCACGGAGTACAACAACAACAACAACAACAACAACAACAACAACAACAACAACAACAAAGCCTTAGTCCCAAAATGATTTGGGGTCGGCTAACATGAATCGTCGTAGGAGATCGTCATTGTCATCAATCAAATCAGAAAGGAGCAAGAAATAATAAGAAAAACAAGGAAGAGAAAGAGGAATTAATCAAAGTAAGATAAGAGAAAAATGTATATATATACATATATTATATAAAAATATTGTAAGAGCTAATAAAAAAGTAATTAAAGTTTAAAATAAATGAATAAGTAAAATAAGTACATTTCAAAATAGCATGTAAAATTAAAAATTTGAAAGTATTTTAAAAATAAAATAAAAAATAAAAATAAAAATAGAGAGCATCAGAAATATTGAAACTGTATAAATCAAATAAAGTCATCAATGTATATTCTCTCCCTCCACTCTGTCCTATCCAAAGCCATATTTTCCTCAATCCCAAGAAAGCTCATATCGTGTTCAATCACCTTCCTCCAAGTTTTCTTAGGTCTTCCCCTACCCCTTGCAATTCTATCACTTTGCCACCCTTCTATCCTCCTAACCGGGGCATCACTTGATCTTCTGCTTACATGTCCAAACCATCTTAAACGATTGTTTACAAATTTAACAGCCTCCTGACAACTGCATTCATGGGCTCCTTTTTCAGGACCATAGATAGTCTTGATACTCCAGATACTAAATTGTTGTTTGCCCTCATCAAGAAAAATCTTCCCTTACCTAAAACGTAGACATATTTGTTACCCGACATCCGATAATATTGCATAATCAATAGCTATCGAGACATTTATCTACAGGACATGTGAATGCCCCTGAAAACGGTAAACTAAAAAAACAACAGCAAGTTCATGAGTCCTGATAACCGGCACATTCAAGAAGAACTAGTCTATACATAATAAAAGAAATACACGTTCAAAATTGACAAGTATACGAGCCTCAAGATGGGAGAAGAGGATGAAATCCTGAAAGGCCACATCTTAATCCATCAATCAGTATATCCTAATTAAAGATGGCAACAATTATCCGCTTCCAAGCTATACAAAATAGAGCAGAAAGAAAGACAGACTATACGTACTTTCAACGTGACGTTCCATCGGTCTTGTTTCACCTTATATTTCCAGTACTCGTGATTACCAAAGACATACTGAAGACAAAACATGACAAGAGCATGGGAAAACTCATTTTCTACCCCAGCTCCAAGAAGCTGCATGGTGAATTCCAGAACTGCAATATCACACAAACTAGGATGACATCACCGTTATATTACAGTAGTAACAAATAAAAGAATTCTCAAGGGATAGATAATAACTGGGAGGAAATTAAGAAAAGGCGTCAGAATGTATCATAGATGACAACATAAAGGAAGCCACGATGAACAGTAAAATAGCTAGAAATCTCCTGGATGGTTCTAGGCACTAAAATCCTGAATGGTTGTTATTCATTCATTTTCCACACCTCCTTCCCACAGAAAAAGAAAAGGGGGGTGGGGATGAAAGGTAAGGAACTTAAGTTACTCCGAAATCGGAACTATTTTCCTTCTCGTTTCCTTGAACTTGGAGAGGTGAGAAAACCTTGTACTTTTCATTACAAAACCCATATTTAGATCAATTCATCTAAAGACAGAAAAATTGACCACGCAAAAGAGACACAAGTGTGCACTGACAATCAAAGTCATCTTGCTGATGCAGCAAGAATTCTTACATCAACCTTGCACCAGAAGTGCAGAGAAATACTAGGATACGGCCAACAACGTAATTTTGAGGTCCCACATTAATAATTGTGGATCATTCCTAATTTAGAAGTGTAACAAGTCATGTGGGACGGGCGAAAAAGGAAAGTGTAACAAGTCATGTGGGACAGGGGGAGTATATGATTAGCTACAAGAAAGAGCAGCATTGTTATTTTTTTCCTATCATTTTCTCTGTTAATTAAATAGTTTTATGTTTGATGTAATGAATAAAATGAAGAAAAATATTTGCTTTCATAAATTGTTACACAAATACATAAATTTGGGCATTAAAATTTCATACTTACATAAGAACGTATTTTCTTTTCTTAATTGTCTTATAGTCAAAAGTTATATTGTTGGAGTGATGGATAAAACTTTGCATTAACATATGAGAGGTCATGAGTTCGCGGATGGATAGCAACATTTATTTTGTGAGGATACAATAAACAATAATGTGTGTATGACATGGCGCGACGACGCCATGTCACTTGCCAAATCATCACAACACATGGAGAGATGGCATGGATTGCCTCGGAGTTATAATAAGATACATAGATTTGAGAACTCTATATTGAGGTGGCAAATAATAGTAATACAGAATATTACTCTATTCTTTTATTGAAAGACTACAAATAGGTCAGCAGCTAAGAGAAATTAGAAAGGAAAAGAGAGGCTAAATTAATATACAGTCCTAACTCATTAGGTAAGTGTACATGTCCACTTAAGTTGCACCAGAAACACACTCACAAATGAAGAGTTGAAGCAGAGAAGGATACAAGGTAGGAGAGAAAGGAGGGTTGTGAAGATTCTATATTAAAACCACGAGATATTTTTCTTGGAACCTGGAAAGATCTAGTATAATCACGACAAATAACAGCACTCATGAAGTCATGAGGCAGCACTAACAGGGCTTGGTGAGGAGATACTGTACGTGAATGTATGTTGGAGATATAAGGAGTTGGGAGGAGTAGAAGAGAACAAGAGCTGGCCACGATCTACCTGTGGTGACGAAGACAAGCCAAGACCAGGATGTCGAGTAAACTGCCTGTGGTGGGAAAGGGAGAGCAGCGCAGGCTACCCACGGCGTGGCACTTAAGTGCCACAAGGCCACAACCAAGTGACCAACTAGTGGTATGGCATTAAGTTCTCATATCTAGCCATTTCAAAATCATGATCAAGCCTCAACCGGTATTACATATTACATACTATGGAAATTTTCTTTTCCTTTTACTGGGAAAAGATACATGTGAAGTAACTAAACAACAGTAATTAGTTAAATATTGATGCCACTTACAAAAGTATATTAGATACTCAACATGACCAAGGGCCACTACTTAATCGCAAAAAACAATTCAGATCTAACAGCACATTCGAAAGGAGATATATAAACATAATTGTGCATGTATGTGTATGAATGAGTGAGTGAGAAAGAGAAAGTACTGAAGTCACAAGTTGATCAAAATAATATTTGATACCTGAAATAGTCAAGGGACAGCCAACGTTGTGCTCACAATCAATCAAAAGCATTTTCGCAAGTCTTCCAGAAAGTAACCATGAACCACTGATATAGAAACAGAAAACATCAAACGTCAAGTTCTAAAGCTTGTTATACAAACAAGAATCTAAATAAAGCAATGCAGCAATATATTGGAAATAACAATGCTCAAACACCAGGCCTCAGTTTAAATTTGGATTTATTGGATGCGTCAACAATCTAGCCACTGGGAGAAATCTAGCCATACAGGTTCATTTACAACACATAAGTTGCTGGAACCGACGTATTAGGGGGAAAATGACAATATCAACTACAATAGTGTAAATACCACTATATACAAGATTTAGGGAGATGAATATGTACAAAGCGGTATGCCCAACCAATCTTGATTCTCGAATCTCAATACAAAATAGGCCGAATGGTTTGTTTAATAAGGATGCCCGTCACCTTCTACTGGCATCCCTACTAACAAGCCAAATGTAACTTGAGAAATGGTGGTCAATATAAGATGGAAATAACCTTAATAAAGTGACTTGAAGGCCTAAGTATATATTTCCAAACATGTCAGCACAACGATAACAATGGAAGATAGAAGAGAGCAGAAGAAATAGAAAAACAAAAATATGAGAAATTAAAGCCCGTAAGCCTTAGAGGAACTACTGAACTAGAATAGCTACAAGCACGAAACAAGGAATATAACATCTTCAAAAACAAATGACAAGTCTGCATATGTGTTTCACTTGATAGTTAGATTGTAAAACGAGCAGAAGATGAGCACCAACCTTGATAAACCATTGCCCCGGTTACCGAATATACTAGACGTTAGCGACAGATCAAATATGTTCATCTTCAAAACTACAGCACTAACATGAGTCGGCCAACTGAATAACACGGGCAACAAAAAGAATGAAATTAAAGTCTCGAAAAAAATCAAACAAATTTGAACACTTCTGTCATGTACAAGCCAATTTTCTTGCTCAAGGAAATGAAGGTATGCTTCCAGAAAAATAGACGAGAAAAATACCACTTCATCATCTTTGCCAAAATATTGACATTCATGGACATGGCTAAAACACTGCCACTATAAGGTGATAGGTTCTTGACGATGTTGCACAAGACCTCAACCATGTCAATCCTGCAATGAAAATTGACATGAAAGGATTTAGAAATATTAAGTGGCCATAAAAAACTAACGGAGAAACTTACAAAAACAAAATGGAACTTGGATTGAAAGATACCAAATACCACCCTCCATATGCTCATCACCAAAGTTTGTTTGAAGATGAAGAGACTTGCCAATATTCATCATAGAGAAACAAACATCCTTCAAAGGTTTAAACAGAACATAGTGTGAGAGAAGTAAGCAGATTAAAGATTTATGAAAAACTTGATTTATGCTCCTAAATACAAAAAACTGGTCGTTAATTGCAAGTGTACGACTACTGTTCCTAGTTTCCTAAGAGCAACCTCAATTGTAAGCTAATTGTTAAATTAGCTTGTCACGTCAACTAAGATTTTAAGCTAATTTATGTCCCAATGGCAAGCTAATTAACCAAACTAGCATGCTATTAAATTAGGTTCACTTTTCAATTAACTATTTAATTAAAACTTTATTTTAATTAAAACTTGCATTCCAATTGGGCAGATTTTTCCCAAGCAAATTAGCTGGTCCAAGCTAATTTGCTTGACCAAACTATTTTATCAAAATCACTCCAATGGTTAAGCTAGTAGCTTTAGACTTTTGCAAACTGCAAGCAAGTCCCTAGCTACAACCATTGGAGATGCTCTAATGCACATGGCTTAATTATATTTTTAAACCCAAAGCTACTAACAGTACTTCGTAGCAACAAAGCCTGGGAGAATAAGATGTGGTTTTTGAGTTAAAATGTCAGTTTTTTTAAAGCAACAAATACCGATGACCTTGTTGATTTTCCACAGACATGCATGGCTTCGGGTTTCGCATTGCCTTCAAGAACGGAGAATTAGAATCTTATTTAAGACTTTTATCAGAAACTGGCCACTCAGAAGTTTCAAGGCCAGAAATTTATTTAGCAATCAGCATGCCATCATGAATATCAGATAGATGTTTACCATGTTGAAGGATACAACTCGACTGAAAAGATCAAGGACCACAAGGACCTCTTCATTTCCATCCAACTCCAGCATCTGGGCTAAACGCAGAAGCAGGACAACCATCCCAGACTGCTTGTACTGCAAGTTAATGATGCATTGGTCAATGACCCAGAATATATCTCCAGATCAAACTAGAACAATCTATCACCTAGTCACAGAAGAATCTAAGCTAGCAAAAGCACTCAATTCATTATAAAAGATTTCATATTAAAAGATAAATGAGATCCTATTATACAAAGACAATAATAGTACTAATAAAGTAATAGTAAATGTCTATGATGAACCAAGTTCCCAATTCTCAACCTATCAACGTTCTAGTAATGGGATAATGATTTAAATAACAGGGGAAATCAATTAGAAAAAGGACCCTTTGTACTTGCAGAAGCTGAATTTTGTATAACAAAATAAAGAGATCTCGGTTGTAAGGGCCACAGAGTTTGCATTTTCTTTATCCTATGTCATAAGAGCAAATGGGACGAACAGCAAGCAAATCGAAGATATTGTTTTATTACCTCCCAGCGCACAAGAGCAGTTTTGGAATCAATCATTCTCAAAATACGACCATGTGTTTTACTTGGAATAAGTAAACCTTCAACAGTTGGAACATGCAATGGATATTGAGTCTCAATCATCTGAGATGCTCCGCCAACCAATAAGTCACTATGAATCTCAAGCACAGATGATATTCCAACAGATTTCTCCATAAAATTGTACCTGTTAACACGAATCAGATGAGCAATTCAGAGTAATGACTAATGAGACAAAAAGTTATAGACCAACTTTGAATGTCAAATCCTTTGTCTAAAAGTATATGATTGGATAATGAAAATTGAATCCACAAAATTTTGACAGATCCACTCTCATTAGAAAGCCAAGGTTGTCCGGCCTTCCCTTTTGGCGTTTTCCTTTCAAACACTTGATGCCCACTATCAATGAGCTATTTAAAACTTCATTATAAAGAGAAATTCAAAAAACCGCCAGAATCCAAGCGTACACCGGAAAGGCTAAAGCGGGACTCCAAAGCAAGTCAAAGCTTTTGTGTGGGACTGTGGATTTCTATGCTGAAATTTTAATGCCTATAATAAGCTAAAAATATGGAGACTTCGTGACGGATCATTGTCTAATGTGCATCCTGCATCAAGGTAAAGGAGAGATAAGGGGCCACGTGTTTTAGAAGTGTAGGCTAGTAGCTAGTTTCGTCTTACAGGAACAAGATCTTAAGTGTACTAAGGGTGCATTGAGTATCTCCTGAGTCAAATTTAAAGCATTTGTGAATTTCTCACATGGTTTTGGAGAGAAAGAGGATTGTCTGCTGCAGCAATAAACTTTCTTTGCTATCAAGTGACATGACATTTTTTTGTGGGAGATTAGTGCATTTAGCCTCCCTCTAGACACATGCTCATGAGTCATTAGAAAATATTTAGTTCTATTTGGTGTCTCTTTAGTTTCAGGAGGACAACAATCCTCTATCTTTGGAGTTGCTTCTTTTCTAGTTCATGACATGTAAAAAAAAAAACACTCCATCCATTATAAGTAATACGTCTTGTTTTGACTTTCAAGGTTAAAGTCAAGATTTGCAAAATGTGAACATTAATCGATTACAAAATATACTACATATTGAGCATGAAAATGATGTTGCTAGATTTGTCATAGAAAGTACTTTATTTTTAATAATTTTACGACTCCCTCTGTTACTGTTATTCACTTAGTTTAAATAAATTTTCCATGTTTTTTTCAGATCAACTGTCCCAACTCCTAAATCTTCATTATCTTTTTTGTGTTTTTAATGCACTGGTCAAATAAAACTCCTGATCAGTCTCTAGTTACATTAATCTTTTCGGAAAGCCAACCCCAATAATACTTTAGTAATTGGAGAAGTAATATGCTATGTTAAATGTTAATGGTTAAATTTTGGCATCATAGACAGCCAAAATGTAGGAAAAAACATAAGATGTGTTCAATAAGTTTACCATTGCTATGCCACTTTGCTCCACTAATGCTCCCAATCAAACAGAAGCTTATTGATACTAAAGACAATATAAATTTTAGGACGAGAAATTTATATGAAAATGAGGATAAGTAAGTCATATTAATATATGCATGAGACAGACAGATACAACTAGGAAACTTGGAAGACGGTCGGGAAGGAAATCAAACCACCATAACTTCACAGAGAATAAATACAATTTATGGTGGGAACCACATAAGATACATCAGTACATGTTATAAAGGTATAACGTAGATCAAATGTATTTCAAAAACAAAATGCTATTTTTATTTCTTTTGTTTGAAAGTAATCTATGAAAAGTGTAAAAAAAACCATGTTAAATATATGCTGATACCTTATAAATTTATGATAGACTTATGACTTCGCACACACAACAACAATCATGTAAAAAACGAAAATCTTTTACTCACACACACTCTGCAGGCCACCACCCCTCAGAGAGTGCTGCTAAAAAGCGTGTCAGCTCGATAGTTCTGTATGGAAATTCAGCCTCCAAATTGCAAAGAAGACAACGAACAGGACCATCAACTATACTTCCCTTGTCCCAGAATTGTACACAGAGTGACTCCTGCAACATAAATTAAAGCAGATTACAAACAACAACCTTTTTCCTTATGTAAAATACGCATTTGCTAGTTGCTACTGTCAACCTTTCAAATATGCATGCACATAATAGATGAAGATTTATCAAATTAGCAGCACATGAATAACCTCATTAAAGCTGTCCTCTTTGGATCAAAAAGCACAAACTTACACTTCTAGAAATATGGAATCTTTATTTGAAAGCTACAAACATATCAATCTAATTTCAAAAGAGATAGTGCACCACATACCAGCATGCTCCTCAAACCAAATGCTCCAGGAAAGTAATAAATGCAACAGGACAAAGTTACCAATAAAAAGTTTACAGGAAACATAAAAGGAAAACAAGTATCACACAAACCTCTCCTCGGTATATCTCACATAGAATAGTTAATATCAGTCTGAACGTATCATCTCCCAGCTGCAAAATCACGAAACCGTTTAGATCAAGCTAAGACAAATAACTAACTTGGCTCATTAGCTAATGCCCCCACCCCCTTCATCCCCAAGAGAGAAAGTTACCTGGGTATTAATTTCATAAGATGCAATAAATGCAGCAACAAATGTCCTCAATATGCTCCGGTATCCAGCAAGAGGTCCCTTAAACAAAGAAATCCAAAAACCGTCATGATTAAATGATAATTGGAATTAATTTTGGCAATGGTTACAGATCAATTGTCAATTTTGCACAAAAGTTGATATGGTTGCAGTACAAACGAAGCAGCAATATGTCAACGATAAAAAGAGAAACCAAGTTGCTAACAATACATGCTACATGTAGAAATGACTATCAACAGGTATAACTTACATCTGAATCCTTCAACACATCACTTCGAAGAATATCCATAAAAATGCTCAATGAAGCAGACTCAAAGGCTTGACGAACATATCCAACGTGGTCAACTTCCTGCATAAGTCATATAATATGGGCTTATACATATGGTATACGATAGAAAACAAACTTATCAAATAAGCTTACCGTTAGATCATTATGTTCGTCTTTTCCAGGAAGAGATACAATCAGGCAAAGAAAAACAGCCCAGGAAAGGATCAGAGGGCCCACTTCTTTGGTCTCGTAAATATCAAAACTGGAGATTACAGAATCCATCTCTAGGATATCACTTGATGAAAACACACAAGAGCTGTCCCTGCTAAATAATTAAAGCACAAAGAAGGCCCTATGTTGTCAAAAAAAATTATAATTACTTCAAAAGAAAGACAAAATAATAGGAGCTATAGTCATAGAGGAAACTTGAGCTACTAAAAATCCATTAATGTTGGCTATATAGAGAACAGCATTTGGGCCAATCAGTACGGCAGTAGCAATATTTCCAGCAGCTAAGTCTATATAAGAAAACAGCCCAAATTTAGCATTCAACTGTATTAGACTTCACATACAGAGAAACTTGATTCAGAGAGAAATGACATGAAACTAATACTACTGCAATAGAAAAATGTGTACTGCGAATATATGTTTGAGGCCCTGGAAAGGAAGTCCATGTGGACACATATCCTTGCAAATGAAGTAAAGATACTATCCTACTCCCTAGGGTAAATTGTTTATCATCCCTTCCCCTTTGAATGTTGGGCACAGTTGAACTGACTTCTGATTGTTGCAATGCTATGCAGAACAATCAGTACCAATAGCAGAAGAACCTGCGGTTTCAGGAAGGAAAACGGAGCCCATGAAGGCTTATAGAAGCATTTTCATGGGCAATGACACACTTTGCATTATGTGACACAGAATACTATAGACAGTCACGCCAATAGCTTAAACAACCAAGTCCTACTCTTCATCATTTACTCAACAAGATACAATACGCCTCACAAGAAATAAATTAACATCATTTAGCTGGTCTATCAATCTTTACGCCTCACAAGAAATAAATTAACATCATTTAGCTGGTCTATCAATCTTAAAAGCAGAAGACATCACCACATTGAGATTGCAATTGGATCAACTTAATAACTTGCCACTTGCCTAAAGGGGATTTCATCATGTATCATTTGAAGAAGACTCTCAAAGTCTAAGGTCTCGATAAGGATCAATAGCATCTGAATCTTAGCACGATAACAATATTTACAAGCTTCAGCAGACACCCCCAGCTTAACAAAGTTTGAAGATCCTGCTGTCATGTCCTGAAATACATAGATTTGGTAAGTGATAAAGCAACGACATACATCCAACATTTATACTGAACACTAACAGAGCTACAGAAGGATCAGGAAAAGATATACCTTATACAGCAGGCATAGCGCCTTCCATTTAGAAGCACCGCACGTAGAGAACGACTCATAATATACAAGAAATAGAATGTCCAAAATCAAGTTGTCTTCAATCAGAATCGCTTCAGCCCATAAAATGAAAAGATCAACATCCTGGATGCCATTTCCATCATGAACACAATAATAAGACATAATCCTAGCAATAGATTTTTTGATAAAATGTAAAAGTACGATTAGGAAACTACTTTACTAGTCTCAAACTTTCACAGTGATGGCATTCTATCCATCTAGGAAGTAGGAAGGCTGTGAAGTCATTTTCAAAATGGATTTAAAGTTGTTTTTTTTATTTTGAAGTGAACTAAATTTCACACAATTGTATTGCTAGGTCTATGAATCGCTATGTTTAAATTTTCAATTTGGGGTTCACTTGAATTTGGGGAATGTTTATTTCCATATACAAGTTCATCAAGTGCGAGCTAAAGTTAGGAATCCAAGCATCAAAACTGAATTGCATAAGGTTCGAATGTTCAAATGATAGTCAACAACAAGTAAATCAAGATTGATATTCTTTTGATTGTGTTTTCCGATATTAAAACTTAGAGTTGATTTCCATGTTAGGGTATTTGGAATCGGAGAATGTTGAAGTCTCAACAAAGGCTCTTCAATTGGAGGTTGATGGTGAACAAGTAATGAAAAAATATGGTACTATTGTAGTGGTACTCAAACAAAGTTTTAACAAAGGTAGTTGATTATCATACGAAAACCTAAAAGGTAATAATTCACAAAAGTAGGAAGCTAAAAGGTAGTGTTTCACTAATTTTCCTTTTCTAAATGAATATAAGTATGTCATTAAAAATATAATTCCTGCACTATCAAGTATCAACTGCATAATCAATCCATTCAATTGTCTCCAACAACCATACATAACACTGACCACTGTTTCATCCTGATTTAACTTTAAAGCTGAGTCTAGAAAACGAAAACTTGAAATTTGGGGATACGTTAAAAATCTCACTTGATAACAGGAGCAGAAGTTTTCTAAGAAGTACCAATAATCATACACATCATTCTCACTTAGTCATTTGGCATCCCAACCTCTGAAGACTACCTGCTTCAAATAATGACCAGACTAACTTCCAAATTACACAAGAAAGGCAAGAGTGAAAAACCTTGCCATATGACCCCTAAACACAGCCTAGACAAGGACTGAGAAGACAATGATATCCCCAAATCTGCCTCTTCCAACTCCAAACCTTTTACATGCCAACCTTGCCCTAGAAACTCGGATATCATAAGTCTTCTCAAAATAAAGGTTAAAGAAACTTCTGACCACTTTGACAAATATTATCAATCACCTCATTTGCTACAAAAATCGCATCCAATATACCTTCCCCAATTGAGAAACAACCGCAAGGAACCAAGAAATGAAAATGACAGTAGATTTGATACCAAAAATGGGAAATAAGTAGTTATGTGCTTTTGAATGCTAAGATCACGTGTTTGAACAAAGCAAAGAAAGCAACAGTGGAAACAACAAAAACATAACCTCCTGATGTTTCTAATCCTGCTGTAGGCTTATTCTGGAGATTCAACCCACTTAACCTTTCATCTGGGGACATTTCTAGAGTTCTAGACCAATGTGGGAAAGAATAGGGGAAAAATATTTACAAAATCCTCATGGAAAAAAAAACTACTACTAATAACAGGGATAGCACAAATTACAAAGGCTCTTGGAAGGTCATTAATTCAACACCATAATCAGAAATTACTTTTCTAATTCCATTGGGAAGGTTGCTTCCTTAAGAGATTGATTATTGTGCCATCTTGAAATTTCTGATCAGATAGCTTAAGAATCCTAAGCACTTAGTAATTGCATAACTTCCTCTTTAAAAGCAAGCAAATTGAAGAATTGTGTTATGTGGACACAAGGAGCAGTGATTTTCAACTTCTTTGTTGACATAAGACCATTCTAATTCTCTAGCTTCTACAAGAAACGGGCTGCAAAGAACTGGCCCTTGGAATGAATGGCCTCTTTTGTTATATAGCAGAGGATAACTAAGGGAGGAGAAAGACCGCAAATTAGTTGCTGTTCCAAATCATCTTCAGGCACCATCTTTATGAAAAGGAATATAATTATTGAAGTGAACTCATCAAAGTGACCTGTTCGACCTCGTGCTTTCTCTTATTCAAGAAATCCATTCATACGTATTTTGAGACTGGCAACATCAGTTGATAATGAGTTCAATATCAAATGGACAAATTTGAAGGGATTCTATCAGATTGAAGTCTTAAGAAGATTTCTTGACATTCAAGAATTGCAGCTAGACATCAAGATAAAAACTGCAACAGCTACTGCATAAAAATAGCTTGATCAGTAAGGCTACTGTTTTGCATGAAAATACAATTGTTGGATAGAAAAACGTAACAGAACCTCTAGAAATCCAATTATCTAACAGCAATCTCACAGCTTTACCTGTCATTTTTTTATAATTCCAAGTCCTATATGACATAATGGTAAAGTTATAATGTGAACTGAAACATGCATTAAAATGCGCAAAACAACACTTCGTATTTAACTATCACGCCACAACATACCATGTGCTGAGGAAAAGATACTGACAATTGTCTGTCTAGAATAGATATCAACTTTCCCTCTAGGCCATCGGAAATGAGCTCAGACACCTCATGCAAAATGGCATAACCTTCTTCAACAGCTGATCCAACATTCACTAAAACAGATCCAGAAATCATTACTAATCACATCGAACTTGTTTGTGGATTGCATTATACCAAAGTTGACAAGATAAACAAAAACAATACGGAGAATTATAATTAATAAGCCAGACATATAGACAGTGTAATGAAAATAAAGGAAGGAAACCAAAATTAAGGTGAGAAAGAAAGAGTGAGAAGAGGGGGGGGGGGGGGGGGGGGAGTACACCAATAATGATAAATTGTTTATACTAAACTGTCATAGCACAAAGTTGGCTAGAGAACGTAAACTCACATCCATGAATGATCATCTGGCGAGCACATTTCAGTAAGCATAGCCTTTGAGTATAATATTGCAGCACTATCTTCAAAAGAGATAACAGTAAGAGAAGGTAGTCAGCTGATATGCTTTCCTGCTTAACTTGCACCAGCTATTTTAACAATTGGAAGTTTGATGCAAAATACATCACCATGAAGAAGTGCTGACCCATAATACCACAATATGATATCACATAGCAGAACTCAAAGGTAAGTGAAGCTGAAGTAAACACTAAATCAAACATTTGATGAAAATAACCAATCAAAAAGTATTGGATAAATATCTAGGTAATAAGAGTTTCTTAGCACCCCTAACACCTAGGGTAATGAAACAAATTATTTCTACAAGAACTGAATAGGCGTGAAGTTTCTGAGATAGTGTCACAATTATTCTTTATTTGTTTTGCCTAAACTTAAAATGAACATGCTAAAAGACACCGAGGGGTGTCACCCATGTATAGAAAGAGGGTTTGACACACAAGTACGTAGCTCATAGCATATCTTCAGCAGAAAACTAGGCCAGAGTCCATATTCTAAGTGCAGCAAGTGCTCAGCATCAACGTTTTAAAAACAAAAATGAGAAGACAGCATAAAAATTGATGAACGAAATAGGAAAACTACAAACCTCGTGAAGAAAACCTTGAATGGCTCCATCAACTAAATCAGCTTTCTGATCCATCGACCTTTCGACAAGAATGTATGATTGTATCTCATCTAAGCACTGCACAAAATGAAGAGGGTTTTATTGTATTTCATCCGGTAACAGAATGTAACTTTCAGAAAATGCACGTAGCACAAAAGGCCCTACCATCATCTCAATGTACTATTCCAATTGACAGAACAAGAAAGTCAAGAAAGGAACAGACTTTAGCATGTAATAGGAACAGTAAGGCTTTATCAAATGCCGGAGTAGTAAAAAATACTTTGCATTACCTATAAAATCGATTAGCTTTTATTTAAAAACCAATCTAACACGAGCAAGAGCACAAAATGTATGGATTGAAGTAGACACTAAACGTAGAAGACATTTACAGAACTTCATTCCATTAGGTGGAGTCAGCTACACAGATTATTCACCATGGATTATCGGATTTTCTACAAGGACTTCACCTTAGTTTATCATTATGCTACCTTACTTCATAGTGCAGAATGAGAACTCCAACTATTCCCGTTGTCTGGAATGAACTTTCATGTATACAGCTTTAGATATTCATGTCGTCTTTCCTAAATTAGAAATGGTTTTTTATTAATGGCTTATGATTAATTGCCCAATATGCCACAACTAAATTAAGTAAAAAGAGATGATGTCATAAAGATATCTTTTAAACTGTCCCATATCCTTGATTTAAAGGGGTTAGGACAATGAGACAACTCTCTCTCTCTCTCTGCCTGAGGGTGAGCAGAAATACTGGGTACCCGGTCCCCAACCCGGAACCGCAAAGGACCCGGCGGGTCCGGACCCAGAGCAAGTACCAGCGGGACCGGTTTCGGTTCCAAATTTTAGGAACCGGTCATAACTTTGTTCTGGTTTCGGATCTAGATTTCTAAGACTCGGTACCCAGTGGGTACCCGTTGGTAACGGTTCCGAGATCGGGTACCCAGTTGGACCGGTTCTGGGACCAGATACCCGACACCAAACAGACACAAATAGTTCATAAAATAAGATATTTAATTGTTGTTTTGGCTTACGAAGTCTAGAAGAAAAAGCTAGCAACTTAAAAACTGTCAAGCTGATAGCTTATTAGAAAAAAGCAGAAGTATAAATTCAGCTTTAACTTAATTTTTAAATTAAGCAAGCATGAAAAAAGTGAAGGCTAACCGGTTCCTCTGGTACTGGTGGAACCGGTTTTGGTACTGGTTCCAAAAAATTTGGACCCGGTTAGATTAGTTCCGGGACCGGTTCCAAAAATTGGGATCCGGTTCTTATCGGTTCCAGTACCGGTTCCTTAGTTTTTGACTGGCTATCTGATCCCGCTCACCCCTATGAGAAAGTGGTCACACGGTCCTTACTCAATAAATTTAAGGAGATTATATGATTTTAACAAAATCACCATTGTAATAGTTGTGTAGGGTGACTTATGACCCCCCAAGTCTCCAACATCCAAAAAATAGGAAATGTGACAATTATTTCCGGAAAAAGAAAGTATTGTTTCGTTTCAAATAGATTAAGATGGTATCAGGAACGAAATTTTCCAAAGTATAGCATGAGGATAAAACACCTCTTCAATAGTCTTTCAAGAGACCAATGTCAATTACAATGAACATCTACAATCTAAAAATTTACCGCTGTGAGACCGAGTCTCGGTCTTAGAGTAGGAAACTCATGCTCCGTTTCTTTTGATGGAAAACACTTTTCCGGAAACGATTTTCCCATTTTCCTTTGTTTGTTCCGTTAGAAAACAATTTTCCCTAATGTGTAAACAACTTTCCTTTTGAAAAGATGGTGTGCCACATTTTCCTTACTTCCCTTACATAATTTTTTCTCCATCTATTCATCTCCCATTTCCACTTCCATGTTCTTTTTCTTTATAACTTTCTCGTAAAGAAACAAACAAAAGAAAACACTGTTTTACCTTGAAAATAGTTTTCCATAGAAAACCATTTCCTTTGAAGATGTTTTCTGTTGAAACAAATGGAGCTTTAATATGTCATCGAAACAAATCAAATGACACCATATGATCAATCATGTCTTGTCACCAGATGATCAATCATGTCTTGTCTCACTCTCGATATTTTTATCTAGCTCTTAAGCTTGATGCATAAAAAAAACATTACTGTAAGTTGCTAATGGCAGCAGAAAAGCTACAAATCTAATGAATCATGTACCCCTATGTTTTTCAATCGACTCGATTTCGAATGTAGTAAAAAGGTAGAAATATGATACCACCATAAATAGAGAAGCACAAACTACTTCAGCTAACTAATATGCCTGAAATCCGCAGCGTCCATAATATAACCACGAAAAAGAAATAGAAAATGATTTCTTCCTTGGAAACAAACAACCAATTCGTAATATAAATTCAAAATGAAGAAAACAAAACACAACACTGAAGCAAATTACAATAAATAAAGTGAAAGAAATTCGAATGGTATACCACAGTGGAGCTAAGCTTGAAAGCTAAATCCCTCAATTGAGGCTTAATACTCAATTTATGCGAACCAACATTGACTTGTTCAGAATTCAAAGCCCCTTTCGACGCCTCACTCGGCGGTTTAAACTGTGTGACGGTATTCAAGAACCAGGCATGATTTTGCTTCAACTTCTCCGCCTACAGAAGAACAATCAACCATTGTTAGGGCACGAAATTCGAAGATTTTGACAAATGTGTGAGAGAGAGGAGATAGATAGTACCAGAGAAGGAGGGAGGTCGGAGGAGGAAGGAGAGAGATTCTCGAGGTCAGTGAGGAGGAGAGAGAAAGAGTCGAACCAGAGAGAAGCGTCGACAGACTTGGTTGCGGTAGCGGCGGCGATGGAGGCCGCCATTGGAGAGTTGAAGTTAGGGCTGAGAGGTTTTCTGGTTCAGTGTTTTTGAGCCCGCGCTTTTGGGGGTTCGAAGTGGAAAACTGGAGAAGACGGAAGTAGTCCAATGTCCAAGCTAGTACTCTCTTTTGTTGGGAGTGATTTGACTGATTTCTGTATTCTAAGTGGCGTTTTCGATTGTGAGTTGAGTAGAGAAAAATATGAAATGTACTTGTATTCTAATGGTTTTTTTTTTGCGTTAGTTAGGAGCTCCGTCCAATCAATCTCAATGATTGGCAAGTAAATATATTAAGGGGTATTTTTGTAAATAAATTGTCAAAATATATGATCTATGTATTTAAATATACAATCTCTTTTTATATTAAAACTATTTTCTTTTATTTTTATTTTATTTTTAAATATCAAATATATTGTACATTGCAATTTTTATACTTCCTCTATTTTTTTTAATTGCACCATCTGGAATTTCACGCTTGCCAATGCACTATTTTAATCACTAATATCTCTCATTATACCTTTTAAAAAATTATAAAAATTTGATCATTCGAAAGTATATTTCGAGACGAATCTAACAAGATCCCACATGAATATATTTTTCCTTACATATAAATCACAAAAATTAACTATATAAGAATATGTGAATAGTGATAAAACCAAGATGGTGCAATTATTAAAAAATGGAGGAAGTATTGTATATTTTTTTTATTATAATTACGAGAATGACACTTGATATTGTCAATCAATGGGATTGTTTTTAAATTTCTCGTTAGTTTGAGGGGTTTTAGCTATGGAGCGTCCAACAAATTAAAAAACGGTTTTAATATACGCAATCCTAAAGGCTAAGTATAAAACTGAAAGCAAAAGCAAAGAAAATTCAGGACATGCAAACATTTGGCTGAACTAACGAAACAATCTACAAATGTGGAAAGGAAACGATTAAAGAAGCTAGACAAAACAAATGATATTTGTCAAAAACATGGAGTTACGAGTTAAGTTGTTAGTTTGTTACCAATAAATGTACATTAGGCTCAATTAACCTGCCTAGAATTGCGCTAACACGAAAACTTTATACTTCGTATGGTGGTCTTATGTATAAGTGTACTTTCTAATCAAATACAAATACTTATGTTCAATTAATTATACTCTAAAATCAATTGGTTATATTTCTAATCAAATAGTTACACTTTGTAATGATATAGTTAAACTTTTTATTGATGACATCTTAGAGCACAAAAACGAAGTCCAACAAATAAATATCATTGGCAAAAAATATATGGAACAAATGATACACAAATTCTTATTTATAATGGGTGTACAATAAATATTGTACACCGGAGTAAAAGTTGACTCAAAATGCTTAAAAGTTGTATTTATATATGTAAAAGTTATCTATTTTTTAATGATAAATTTTTTCATTTGAATAAAAATTAGTTCTTCAAAATCACTAATAATGTATAAATTAATCATTTAACCCTTTAAAATGTTTATCTATCAACTTTTAATTTTATAATATAAAAGTTACAGGAAAAATAGGTTAAAGTTACAAAAAACTGCATAAAAGTTATCTTGGTGTACAATAAATTTCTTGTACATCTTGTGCGCGCAAGACCTTGTGCAAAAGATATGTTGTAGCCGGAACATTGTACAAGTACTAGGAATGAAACAACAAAACAATAATGACATTTCTTTTTACACAATGATCATTTAGCATCTTAGAGCACAAAAACGAAGTCCAACAAATAAATTTCATTGGCAAAAAACAGATGGAACAAAAGATATGTTGTAGCCGGAACATTGTACAAGTACTAGGAATGAAACAGCAAAACAATAATGACTTATATTCACTCCACTACTCTAGGGTGATACTGCTTCCTGCTACAACTTTTGGAGCAAAAAACTGAACCAGCATATCCTTAAATCCGTCCCTTGGGAACTTAGATACCTAAAGTAGTACACATTATACTTCGTACACATTACTGCATCAATTTAATCCTTTGATGAAATAATGCAAATGAAGGAGCTACAAGTAATGCAAAGGGACTTTCAAGGATGAGAGGGATTAGTGGCAAAGAAGGCCACTTTTTGAACTTGGGGTGTTCATAAACCTTTGGAAGAAACTTGGGGTAATGTGGGAACTTAAATGGTGGGAGCTTAGGAATACTAATAGGAGGACATGGCTTCTCAGGGAAAGTAATAGGAGGAATAGGCTTTGGATTATATATTGGGATGAGTGGCTTCGTAAATATAGGAGGACATGGCTTCTTGTGTACAGGAACCGGTGGTGGAAGTGGCTTCTCATACACTGGCACGAGTGGTGGAAGTGGCTTCTTGTATACAGGCACAGGCGGTGGGAGTGGAGTCTTGTATACTGGTACGGATGGTGGGCAAGGCTTCTTGTATACTGACACGTGTGGTGGATAAGGATTCTCATACACTGGAACGGGTGGTGGGAGTGGCTTCTTGTACACATGCACAGGTGGTGGGAGTGGCTCCTTGTATACTGGAGGGGGGATGGAAGAGGATTTTCATATACTGGCACTGGTGGTGGGAGGGGCTTCTCGTATACTGGCATTGGTGATGGGTAAGGTTTCTTGGTATATGGGGAAATGTGGGAACAATTTCTTGAATTTCAGGATGGAGAAAAATGTTTTATTGAAAAAATGTTTCTTGAAAAAGGGAGGGCATGGGACCTTAGGGAAGGTGAATGGCCACTTGGAGAAGGATTTCTTATGAAAAGACGGATACTTGAAGTAAGGCCACAAGAAGGCAGATGTGCAGGTTGCTGGTGAGAATTTCAGTTTTCCAACTGAGGTAAATGTGTGTTTTTCATCAGATTCAGAAATAAAGGCCAACTTTGAAGACTGTATCCCATTTTGAGCGGGACATGGTATATCTGATGTACCGTGAAGTTGTGCATATCATTCTTCCTTCAATTTCTTCCCATTTCCTACACGCTCATGTGGAAAATCTACTCTAAACTTCCCATCTTTATCAAGCTTTCCTTCCCCTCATGTCTTCACCTCACCACTCGCAATCTTGCAGTCAATGGTAACACTAAGCCCTACATATATATAAACCTCTTTATATCAGAAACAGACATATATAACATAAACAAATAGTACAATGAAAACTCGTTAACTTATATATACCTTCATAAGCATGGTTGTGCTTGATATTGTTCTGATGACAATCAGCACATTCACTAATATCAATGACCTCTACCGTCTTTTGATCACCATAACAAAATTAAGCTTGCAGCTAACAATAGGATCAAAAGGACAGAGAATGCCTTACGAAAGTAAAGTAATTCCTGCATGAGGAACCCTTGATTATACACGCGCTCACAAATGAGCGACCAAATAAAACAGGACTAAGGGCTTAAGCTCTTGGCCTGGTATATAACTTGAAGAAAAAAGAAATGCCTTAAAAGGTGGATTTATATTGCTGATATATGTGAGATTATACGACCAACCCTAATAAAGGAGTCACATTTTCTTCAGGGTCCCCCTAAAAACCTTGCAAATTATGGCTCATAATCATCATTTAGGTAGATAGCAAAAGTCAAGCTAAGAGCCATAAGAGGTCTTCTTCACAATTGAATGCGTACTAATCCATCAATTCCACATGTACGAACTAAGAGTTGTGGTTTTATTATATCAGTTTTTGCACACCTACTTCCTTACAATCATCAATGCTATGGTATTTTCCACACACAAAAAACATTTGGCTCCTAGCATTCTAGCAGAGTGCATGGACTGTGAATCCAAGCAACCCAGTTATCCCAAACATACCTCAGGCATTCATCTACGTATAACATCCTTAATTGGGTACGGACTCAAAAATCCGTGTATAATGTAAAATTTACACGTTAGGTCTAAGATAACTGTTTTGTCATGGAATTGTTGTATTCTGAAGTATTCATCTAATGCGTTCAGTGAAAAATCAAAAAACTGATGTGTACTCTGAATTGTTATGTATTTGTATTTTCGAGATGCATCAGTTCTTCATTTTCGTGTTAGTTACGCAGTAGTAATTAATTATACCGCTATATGTAGGACAACAGAAGTATAGGAGTAGCAGTAGGACCTCGGGAATCCAAAAAGGAAAGGCTTAGCATATTGTTTATTCTTAAGTAGGACTTGAGTAATTTCCATAAATTATGAGTTGTTAGTCTGTTACAGTCTCAAATCATAAATAAAAGCTTCGTATATATGATTAGTGATAATTAAGTGGATTATCAATGATGGATTTATGGTTATTAGGTGAGCTGAAGTGCACCATCAAGCAAGGAAATGTAGGTTGATAAATGATAATAAATAAAGCATGGAAACGTGATCAGTCCCTGCTTACGCTTTGCCCTCTCGAGTACCCCCAGCTCCTCCATCCTTAACTATACGGTGAAAAATATACACTCCCTCCATTTGATTGGAATAAGTGATATTATGAAATAATATA
Organism: Spinacia oleracea; assembly: GCF_020520425.1. Lineage (NCBI taxonomy): Eukaryota > Viridiplantae > Streptophyta > Magnoliopsida > Caryophyllales > Amaranthaceae > Spinacia > Spinacia oleracea. Next base: position 174,285,727 of record NC_079490.1, on the reverse strand, counting down.
AATACATCAAAATTCATACAAAAGGTTAATTTTTTATAAAAGCATATCACTTACTTTTAGTTTATTATGTTGATTATGAGGAGATAACAAAAATGTGATAACTAACTCAGAACGAAGGTAATGGTTCTGAAGAGTGAAATCTTAACTATTATGAGATCTCTCATGTATTGTCCTATTTCAAACAATTTGCTAAAGAATCACTTAATAAGTATGACAATTACAAAATTTGCTAAAGAATCACTTATATAAGTATGACAATTACAAAATTACGATTGATTGGATAGTTGAACAAAACATACTCACATACTCCATTTGTCCATAACTATTCGCCTCATATCCACATAATCATGTCGATAGTATGATCAACATTTTCCAACTTACTAACCCTTACAATTATTAAATTAAGATCTATTCTTCTCTCTCTCTCTGGTGGCGCACGTTTAGGGCGATTACTATCGTGCACCCACTCCATTGATGGGGCGGAAGAAGAAAGTTGTGAGCTCTACTCCTTCACTAGGTTCTCCTTCAGTGACTGGTGAGAAAGCTATTGCAAGTGTAAGCACTGTTCCATTGGTGGAAACACCGTTGCTTGAGCAACAAGTAACAACATCCCAGAATCGATTGAGCGCCATGGATCAGCAAGGTGAGCTTGTATCTTCTTCATTAGTTCATCCAAGTGCTGGATTGATACCTCTAGAACTCCATAACACGATTTTGGCTTACGATCAAGTTCTCGGCATCTCTGGTTCTGCTGGAAACCAAATAGAGCCGTTATTTTCGAATTTGGGGGAAAATGCTGTTCAATCTCAGATTGGAAACAGGGGAGGATCAGGAACTGGTGATTTAGAGATGCAACGTAGAATGAGGGTTTTGGCCTCTCAATTGAGGGAAAACTTAGAACAAAACCAGCCTATCTGTGCTCCTACTCAGCCTGCACCAGTGGCTCAAAGGCGATTGGAGATGGATGGCACTCAAGCTCCTCCCACATGGTCTAGCTTATTTCAGAGATCTCCTTTAGCAGGTAAAGGTGTTTCTCTTAAGTTTGTTTCTCCAGTAGTTAAAGAGGGTAAGAAACTTGCTCAATTACAGAAGAATGAGGTAGAATATATGACTAGGAAATGGTTAGCTGCTATTGTGTTGTATGTAGTGGGTGATACTCCAACCATTGCTGCTATTAAGAGGTTCATTTCTGCTAACTGGGTCAACATTGGTACACCTAATGTTTTTCTCCATGATGATGGGTATTTCATTATCCAATTTGACTCAGTAGATGATAGAAATTCTGTGATGAGTGGAGGTCCATACACGTTTTTCAGTAAGCCAATGATCATTAAACCCTGGTCTCCAGAATTCAATTTTTATGAAGAAGTTTTAAGGGTCATTCCATTATGGGTTAGATTGCCTAATCTCCCACTGAATTGCTGGAGTGGTGATTCTCTTAGTAGGATTGCTAGTTTGTTGGGAGTTCCTATTTGTGCTGATGATTGCACTACAAGACAACAGAGGGTGTCTTTTGCTCGAGTTTTGGTGGAAATGGATGTGACAGCAATTCTGCCTGATCATATCTGGATTGAAGATGTGAATGGTCAAGAATTTAAACAACAGGTTCAATATGACTGGAAACCCTCTTATCGTCATAAATGCCAATTACCAGGCCATAACTGTGCTAGTGTTGCTAAAACTCAAGTGCAGCAAGCCAGTAAGCCACCCCAGGTGAAGAAGATGTGGTTCCAAAGAAAACAACTGTACCTCCAGCAGTTATTGTAACTCCTTCTGCTACTCCTCTGAACCAGAGCTTGGTTGTGAATCAATCAGGTGCTGATGGTGGTTGGAAGGTGGCTACTAAAGGAGCAAGAAGTAGAGGTGTGCCTGTGTCACACAACAACTCTTTTGGGCCTTTGAATGAAGATGATTCAGATGAGGTTGTTGCGGAGGATGACATAGAGGAGCTGCTGGATGGTGATTCTGGACCAATTTCTGAATGTTGAATCTTTGCACATGGAATATTAGAGGGCTAAATGATCCCTCTAAGGTCACTGAGGTAAAGAGGCTTATTAGTATCTATAATATTAAAATTATTGCAATTTTAGAGACTAGAGTCAAGATTAGCAAGCATCAGTCTATCATGAATAAATTTGGGCATTCTTGGAACTGGGAAAATAACTATATGCATAGTTCTAAAGGGAGAATTTGGTTAGGGTGGCAAACTAACTGTGTTACTGTAAAATTTTTGAGGTGTAATACTCAATTTATCCACTGTGAGGTTATTGATCAGCAGTGTGTGCACTGCTTCTTTTTCACTGCAGTCTATGGGTTGCACACCATAGATGACAGGAAAGCTTTGTGGCATGATTTAGGTGATATTAATGCTACAGTGGGTAGTTCTCCTTGGTTGATTTCTGGTGACTTTAATGCTATCATGGGTTTCCAGGAGAGAGTAAATGGGGGGGGGGGGGGGTTGTGACTTTAGCAGAAATTAAAGATTTTGCTGATTTTGTGGATGCCTATCAGCTCTATGAGTTGCAGAGCAAAGGTCACTTTTATTCTTGGCATAAGGGGGGAGATAATACTAAAACTGCTAGCAGAATTGATAGATGTTTAGGCAATGGGGAGTGGATGAGTATGAAGGGTGATGTGTGTTCTGAATACCTTAATTCCTCCCTTTCTGACCATTGTCCTATCATGGTTAAGTGCATTCCAGAATCTCTTGATGGTGGTAGGCCTTTCAGGTTCTTAAATTATTTAGTTGATCATGATAGCTTTCTTCCTTCAGTGGAGCATTGTTGGAAGGAATCTATGCCAGAATCTGGTATGTTACTTGTGTGGAAAAAACTGAAGTTGGTAAAACTGAAACTGAAGTCCATTCATAAACAGGAGTTCCAAGGTATTGCAAATAAGATAGATCAAGCAAGGGTGCAACTTGATTCTATTCATAATCAACTTCAGCAGAATCATTCTGATAGTTTCCTGCTGAGTCAGGAACACAATTGCTCTGCAGATTTGAAGAAGTGGTTGAGAATTGAAGAAGTGGCTTTGAGACAGAAATCTAGGCTCCAATGGTTACAAGTAGGTGATTCTAATAGTAGATTCTTCTTTGCTTCAGTCAAGGAGAGGCATAGGATCAACAGGATCACTGAATTAATTGATGATGATAACAATAAATTAGTGACACCAGCTGATATTCAGGGTGAGGTTTTGAAGTTCTATGGGCAGTTGCTTGGTACAAGGGCTAGCTCTTTGCCTTTGATTGATCTTCCCACTATGAGAGAGGGGACCACACTGAGTAATTCTGCTAGGCTTTCTTTATGCCAGCCAGTAACTGAAGGGGAGATTGATCTAGCTTTGAAGGGGATTGATGACAATAAGGCACCAGGAATTGATGGATTCAATGCAGTCTTCTTCAAAAAGACATGGGGGATAATTAAAACTGATATGTATGCTGCTATTATGGGTTTTTTTGATAATAGGAGGATGTTGAAGCAAGTGAACTGTACTACTGTGACCCTAGTTCCTAAAGTTCCTAACCCTTCTAAGGTTAAGGAATTTAGACCTATTGCTTGCTGTACTACTATTTACAAGATTATTTCTAAAATCTTGACTAGTAGACTTCAGAAGGTGATTGGCTCTATTGTTAGTGACTGTCAAGCAGGGTTTATCCCAGGAAGAATCATTTCAGATAACATTCTTTTGGCCACTGAGCTTGTGAAAGGTTACAACAGGAAGAACCTCTCTCCCAGATGCATGATTAAGGTTGACTTAAAGAAAGCATATGACTCTATTGAATGGAGTTACTTAATGGATGTTATGAAGGAATTAGGCTTCCCAGAGGTGTTCCTTGGGTGGATTCTGGAGTGTATTTCTTCTGTTTCTTATAGCATTCTTATTAATGGGCAGCCTTGTGTTCCCTTTCCTGCTAAAAAAGGGTTAAGACAAGGTGATCCTTTGTCCCCCTTTCTCTTTGCTATTGGTATGGAGTACCTCTCCAAAAGTCTTAGCCAGTTGAAAGCTGATCCTAACTTCAACTTTCATCCAAAATGTGAGAAGCTGAATATCACTCATCTCATGTTTGCAGATGACTTGCTTATGTTTGCCAGAGCAGATCCTATTTCAACTAATATGTTGTTTCAGAAGTTCCTGTTGTTCTCAAAAGCTTCAGGGTTGGAAGCCAATCTGGATAAGAGTAATGCATATATTTGTGGTGTAAATTCAGACATTCAGCATCAAATCATGCTCACCTTGAATATTCCTTCTGGTGAGTTTCCATTTAGGTACTTGGGTGTTCCCTTGTCTACAAGAAACTTTCCTTTGCTCAATGTAAACCTTTAGTTGATAAAGTTTTGAGTAGAGCTAAGACTTGGACTGTTAAATTGAAGGAAATAATGCCCTTGGTCCAAGTATGCATTCTATGTTAAGTCTAATAAATGCGGTTCAGTATTAATTAACAAGTTAATAATTCAGTGAGATCAAGTGAGCTGAATGCCTAGCTAGAGGCCGCTTCAGTTCAAGTGGAATTAATGATATTAATCCACAGCTTACTCTTGACTGAACCCGTAGGGTCACACAAATAGTACGTAAACGGATCAAGTATTTAATGGCATTAAATACTCCATCTATGGATATTCGGAATCGACGGATCTTGGTTTCAGTGGGAGCTGAGATCGTCACAGGCAAGAAATGAATACTCCGGAAACGATGATATTGCCGGAAACGGAAATATGGATCGTATCGGAAATATAAATATTATCCAAGTCGTAGATGTTGCCGGAAACGGAAACATGGTACGTATCGGAAAATATTATCGGAAATGGAAATATTGCCAGAATCGGAAATATTGCCGGAAACGGAAATATTGTCAGAATCGGAAATATTATCGGAATCGGAAAATAATTCCGGAAACGGAAATATTAAATATTGTTCGTATCGGAAATGAATTCCGGAATCGGGAATTTAATCGGAAGCGTATCGTACGAATTAGCATCGGACGAGGCCCGCTAGACGAAGGCCCAGCACGAAGCCAGGCCGTCGCCCAGCGAGCCAACGCGCACCATCGCACGCCAAGCCTCGACCAGGCCCAGCGCAAGGCCAGGCCCAACCAAGGCCTTGGGCGCGCGCGCGAGAGCACAGCAGTGGGCCGAGCGCTGTGCGCCTAGCGTGGGCCGCAAGGCTTGCGCGGGTGTACGGTGCTCGTGCAATGCTTGTGCGGGAATCCTGAAGCAATCGGGATTCGAAGTGTGATTAAATCCTAAAACTATTAGATAATGATTATTTAATTAGAGTCCTAGTAGGGTTATAATTAAATAGATTAGTATCCTAATAGGATTCCAAAACCCTTTCCATAACTCTATAAATAGGTGCCTAGGGTCACATATTTTCAGAGATTATTCAAGTATTCAAAGTGAGTTTTTGAGAGAAAATTCAGACACATTCCTTGACTAAAAGTGCTGAAAATCTTTAGTACCTTAAGGGAGATTCTAGTTGGTCAATCTTAAGGCGGATCCGGACGTGCTGTGGACTATCTACGGAGGGACGACACTTGGAGTCCTAAAGACTTGTTCTTGTTCGGTTCGGGCGCAGCTAGGGAAGGCACGCAACAAAGAGTATGCATCTAAATTATGCTATATGATTATGTGTAAATAATATGTATTCCTGGCTTAATGGTTGTTTCCGCATGATTTATGAATTGTCATATGTATCATAACCTAACAGTGGTATCACGAGCCTCTTATTATTTTCATAATCTAAATTGCATGAACATGGTTAAATATTACAAATTTGCAAGAATTAAAAGGGGTGATTAATTTTCGTAATTGTTAATTAATTGCAAAATTGCGTTTATTTAATTATACGTACGCAGTTTTTCGGCAGTTTCTTCGTTACTCATCCAAATCGAGTGATTTTTGTGTCAATTCCGCATGTAAAAGGCATTATAAAATTTTGACAAAAATATATTTTTTCTGCCGAACCCAGAATTCTCAAATTCGAAGCCTAACTATGACTTTTCGAAGGTTTTAGTTTTTCGAATGCAAAATTTCGTAAATTTATGATGTTAAATTAAATATTTGCGATTCTTGTTGATAAATCTTGAATTTTTGATTGACCTACTGTATATGTTTAACAAGTTTGAATGCCTAGCCTTGTTAATTATGCAATCTAATTTGTAATTATGATTAATTTGTTGAAAATTAGAATAATTTAGAATTAATTTGATTTTCATAATTAATTATAATTTAATTAGAAACCTATGATTAAAAACCACCATAAAAATTGTAAATTTATGATAAATTTTAAATTTTTATGACCTAGGCTTGAATCCATGATAATCGGAAATCAATTGAATAATAAATTTTCGATTTTTCGCCCTAAAATTATGAAATTAATATTATTTATTAATTTGTCATTAATTTTAAATATAAATTTTTAAATTTTATGCGATTCGTTCATAAAACTTGCACGCACAAAGCAATGGACGCTACGTGTTACCCTTAAGGGGTGTTGTATAGTGCGGGCATGCGACGACGAGCAAGGGAGCTCGTCGCCCGTGCGGCACGAATGCAATGAGCAAGGGCATGGTGCACGAGCACAAGGCAGCAGCCCTGCCTTGTGTCGTGGGCCACGAGCTATGGACGAATGGGCATGGGCGAAGGCAAGGCACGGCAGTCGCGTGTGGGCAGCAAGCGAGCTGCGCCACAACGCGCACTGCCTCGCGCAAGCGCGCGCAGCCTCGCGCGCAGCGAGCGCAAGCTCGCGTGCCACGAGCGATGCGCCCAGCGTTGCTCGCGCGCAGCGAGCAATTGCTCGCGCACCGCGAGCGATGGCTCGCGTGCATCGAGCGATGGCTCGCGTGCATCGAGCGATGGCTCGCGTGCATCGAGCGCTGGCGCGCGCGCAGCGAGCACCACTTGTGCGATGGCTTGCGATGGGAAGATGCAGCAGCTATGCGACGAGCGCATGGGCTGCGCGCACATGGCCAGCGATGGTTGTGTGCGTGTGGCCCATGGGCGTGCGATGCGTAGGGTGTTTGCATTACGATTAGATCGTTTTGAATGTTTAATTTAAAATTTTCAGTTTACGTAATTTTAATTAATTTTAAAATTAATAATTTAAATTATTTTCTTGGATTTTAATTTTGAATATTGTAATTATAATAAATTTTATTTATTCTAATTATTTTACTAAAATTAAAATCATGAATTAATTTAAATACGACTGAAATCAAATTAAAAATTTTGGATTCAATTATAAATTTATATGGGCTTTAAATTTTAATTAAATTTGTATGTTTCCGGTTAGACTTGAAATACATTTTTATGTTTAAAATTAGTAAAGCATATGAATTTATTGGTTTAAGTGGGAGCGCTTTTTAGTCATAAACTCTTGATTAGGTCTACGAATCCTTAAGGTTAAAACAACTTGATTAGAATTAATAAGGACTGAATAATTGGTAGATTATTGGTGCCCTTGATTAATTGCTGCAAATGTTTACGTGATGCATAATGTGATTTACTAACCAGCTATGTGGGCCATTCATGATAATGAATGGGTGAATTGTATATATTGTATATGTACTGTTTTGCAGGTTATGAAGTGACTAGTATGGCCCAAATAGGATAGAAAATATGGTCTGCGTACCATTAATTTGAATGTAATTGGTCTAAAGTACCAAAGTTGTTTTTCAATTCAAATATGGTCTGCGTACCATCAAATAGTTGTAATTAGTTTTAATTATAGCTTATCCTATTTGAAGAAAATGGTGCCTCCCACGGAGATTTTCAAGACGGACTTTGAAGTCAAAGCTTCAAGATGAAGTCGGGCCATACTAGATCACATTTATCTTATGCATGCTTTAAGTTATTTATTGCTTTAAATATGTCTTAAAATGCATGAGATCAAAGCTTGATTATGTTGCATGATTAAGGATTTTAGTTCACTTAAAATATAACCAACATAGTAAGAGCCTTAAGTTCCAAACTTAAAAAATTGAGTTAAAAGGTGCCATGCCAAAATATACACTTGCTTGGATATCCTTTACATCAATCTAGTAATAGTTTTCGCTCAGCGAGGTGTTACTTATTGGTCCTAAAGGGGCAAGGTACACAAATAATTGTGAGTACATGTTAGTTTTGGTGAAACTCAACGATATAAGTAAGGAGTCCTTTTATGTCGTGGCAAAATCGATAGGTTTACCTAATAAGTTCTTAGACGTACCTATCAACCAAGAATAGTTTCTAGACTATTAGCAAAAGGCTTTTGCTTACCTAAGATGTTTTAGGATTAAGTCGACAAACTGTGCTTAGTTCTTCAATGATTTTAGGATCTTGGAATCATTTTATTCACACCTGCCGGAACACATAACTTGAATAAAATGCTTAATAAACATTGAATTATGCATGTATGCTAGAATTTAAGTTTATTAAGAGAAACTGTGAATGGTTATTTATTTGTTTATTCTTTTCAATTGTAGTTCTTAAAATGGCAAACAACAATCAAAACATCATCATAGGTTCTGAGCTTATGGTCAAGCTGAACCTGGCAAATTTTCTTGAATGGGAAGCTAAGATAGTTGAAATAGTCAAACTCAATGGACTTGAGTATGTACTGTCACATCCCATGCCAAGCTACTATGCCAAAGACATGACCCCTGAGAGATTTTACACCTGGGATGCGGATCTCAAAAAGGTTATGAGTCTCATGCTGAACAATATCCCTGATGATTGGGCTAGAAGGTTTGTAGCATATGAACCTTTTATGCTCATCAAGAATCTGAGGGATATCTGTCGTGGAAGCACGGAGGACAGGGACCTGAACGTCCATGAGTTGATTGAATCAATGTCTGGTCTAAAGGTTAGTTCTCCCAACAGGTGTTATAGGATGGAGGTCCAAGAAACACATGTTCAGCTCCTTCGCACTAAACAGAGGGTAGGCGTCCCACTGAGGTTCCATGTGGATCTTATGCGTTCATACTTTGATCGCCTAAGTCTACTAGGAACACCAATAAGCGAAAGGATGGCAGTCTCTATCTTGCTCAATTCACTACACAGTGGGTTTGGTCGCTTCAAGCAACTATACCTAAGTGAACCAAGAGAAGAAACAGTTGCAGAATTTGTTCACCTTGTCAGAAAGGCTGAAATAATACTGGACTGTGAACCCAAAGATTTACTCAAGGCTAGAAGGAGACCGTTCAAGAAAAGTGGAAAGTCCAAGGGCAATGCTAAATCAAAGCAGGACAAGTCCACATCAAGCTGTCTTTATTGTGATGGAATAGGCCATTACAAAAGAGAATGTCCAAAGCTAAAGGAAGATCAGAAGAACGGAACAGTCGTTCCATCTTCAGGTATTTTCGTTATAGACTGTATACTTGCTAATTCAACTTCTTGGGTATTAGATACTGGTTGTGGCTCACACTTATGTTCCAATCCACAGGGACTAAGAAGAAGTAGAAAGTTAAGCAAGGGTGAAGTCGACCTACGAGTGGGAAATGGAGCACGGATTGCTGCATTAGCTGTAGGAACTTACTATTTGTCGTTGCCCTCCGGGCTAGTTTTGGAACTGGAGAATGTTTCCATGTTCCAAGTCTTACTAAAAACATCATTTCAGTTTCTTGCTTAGATGCTAAGGGATTTTCCTTTTTAATAAAAGACAATAGTTGTTCGTTTTATTTTAAAGAGATGTTTTATGGATCTGCTAGATTAGTCAATGGACTTTATTTATTAGATCACGACAAACAAGTATATAACATAAATACCAAAAAGGCCAAAAAGGATGATTCAGATCTCACCTATCTGTGGCACTGTCGATTAGGCCATATAAACTTGAAACGCTTAGAAAGACTTCAAAAGGAAGGAATTCTAGAACCATTTGACTTAGAGGATTATGGTAAATGCGAATCATGTTTACTTGGCAAAATGACAAAGCAACCTTTCTCTAAAGTTGGAGAAAGAGCAAATGAACTATTGGGTTTAATCCATACAGATGTATGTGGACCAATGAGTACAAATGCTAGAGGTGGTTTCAGCTACTTTATCACTTTCACTGATGACTTCAGTAGGTATGGTTATGTCTACCTAATGAAGCATAAGTCTGAATCCTTTGACAAATTAAAGGAATTTCAGAGTGAAGTAGAGAATCAATTAGGCAAGAAGATTAAGGCACTGCGGTCTGATAGAGGCGGTGAATATCTGAGCTATGAATTTGATGACCATCTGAAAGAATGTGGAATTCTATCAGAATTGACTCCTCCAGGAACACCACAATGGAACGGTGTGTCGGAACGGAGGAACAGAACCTTGCTAGACATGGTCAGGTCAATGATGGGTCAGGCCGAACTTCCATTAGAATTTTGGGGACATGCACTAAATACAGCTGCACTCACTATAAATAGAGCTCCGTCTAAAGCTGTCGAAAAGACTCCATACGAATTATGGTTTGGAAAGCCTCCAAATGTGTCTTTTCTTAAGATTTGGGGATGTGAAGTATACGTCAAACGATTAATTTCAGACAAACTTCATCCAAAATCTGACAAATGTATCCTTGTGGGCTATCCAAAGGAAACAAAGGGGTATTACTTCTACAATACATCTGAGAACAAGGTGTTTGTTGCTCGAGATGGTGTCTTTTTGGAGAAAGATCACATTTCCAAAATGACAAGTGGGAGAAAAGTAGACCTCGAAGAAATTCGAGTCGAACAACAAACTCTAGAGAATGCTCAAGATGACATTCAGGATGAAACTCAGAGATCTTTAGAAGAATCTGGTGAGAATCATGGTCAATCTAGAAATGTTACCCCGCGTAGATCGCAAAGATATAGATCTCAACCGGAAAGGTACTTAGGTATTTTGACGAACGAGAGCTATGCCGTTCTATTACTTGAAAGTGATGAACCTGCGACTTACAAACAAGCTATGACGAGCCCTAGCTCCAAGCAATGGCAAGAAGCCATGCAATCTGAATTAGACTCCATGTCTGAAAACCAAGTATGGGATTTGGTCAATTTGCCAGATGGCTACCAAGCCATTGGAAGCAAATGGGTTTTCAAACTGAAAAAGGACAAGGATGGGAAACTTGAAGTTTTCAAAGCTAGATTGGTTGCAAAAGGTTACAGGCAAGTCCACGGTGTGGATTACGATGAAACCTTTTCACCAGTTGCAATGCTAAAGTCTATTCGGATAATGTTAGCAATCGCTGCATATTACGATTACGAAATATGGCAGATGGATGTCAAAACTGCTTTCTTAAACGACGTTTTAACAGAAACTGTGTTTATGACACAGCCTGAAGGTTTTGAGGATCCAAAGAATGCTAAAAAGGTATGCAAGCTAAAGAAGTCAATCTACGGATTGAAGCAGGCATCCAGGAGCTAGAATATACGTTTTGATGAAGCAGTCAGTGACTTTGGTTTCATCAAGAACGCGGACGAATCTTGTGTATACAAGAAGGTCAGTGGGAGCAAAATTGCTTTCCTAGTATTATATGTCGACGACATATTACTTATCGGAAATGACATTCCTATGTTGAACTCTGTCAAGATTTGGCTTGGGAAATGTTTTTCGATGAAAGATCTAGGAGAAGCACAGTACATATTGGGCATCAAGATTTACAGAGATAGATCTAAAAAGATGATTGGACTTAGTCAAAGCACTTATATCAATAAGGTGCTTGATAGGTTCAAGATGGCGGACTCCAAGCGAGGCTACCTACCCATGTCTCATGGAATGACTCTAAGCAAGAATCAGTGCCCAAAAACACTTGATGAGCGTAGACGAATGAATGGGATTCCATATGCATCATTGATTGGTTCAATAATGTATGCTATGATATGTACACGCCCGGATGTTGCGTACGCACTCAGTGCTACGAGCAGATACCAGTCAGACCCAGGAGAGGCGCATTGGACTGCTGCCAAGAATATTCTGAAGTACCTGAAAAGGCACAAAGATGACTTCCTGGTCTATGGTGGAGATGATGAATTAATTGTTAAAGGCTATACGGACGCAAGTTTCCAAACCGACAAAGATGATTTCAGATCACAGTCTGGGTTTGTCTTCTGCCTCAACGGAGGAGCAGTAAGCTGGAAAAGTGCTAAGCAAAGCACCATTGCGAATTCTACAACTGAAGCGGAGTACATTGCTGCACATGAAGCAGCAAAGGAAGCTATATGGCTAAGGAAGTTCATAGGTGAACTCGGTGTAGTCCCCTCTATTAAAGGACCAATAGCCCTGTATTGTGACAATAACGGAGCTATTGCACAGGCAAAGGAGCCTAGACACCACCAGAGAGTCAAGCATGTACTTCGTAGATTTCACCTTCTACGAGAGTTCGTTGAAAGAAAAGAAGTCGAGATAAGCAAAATTGGAACTGATGACAACATATCAGATCCATTGACTAAACCTCTGCCGCAAGCGAAGCACAACTCGCACACTGCAGCTATGGGAATCAAGCATATTGGAGAATGGCTTTGATGTCTCTGTTTAATGTTTTAAAGTTTTAGAGTTTAAATCTTTGTAAAACATTATTGGTTAATCATTCACAATAAATGAAAAGAATTCATTTTTCCATTTAATTTGTGGTTTATTAAATGATGAGTCCCTTCAATTTGACGATATATTCAAGATAGACTGTCAGGACTAGTCCTGTGACTAAGAAATGTCTATCAAGTGAACTTGAATGTCAAAGGTTGAAAATGGTCCCTGGTCGGAGTTTTCTATAAAATTGGACGCATAGAAAACGTTAGACGATTAGAATGCAAGATGACTAGTAGTTCTGTTTCTTGAACTGTGTGGACATGGCAATGTCATAATCATTTGCATAGATACTTACTTTGGGAAGACTAGTATCGGACAAGACCTATGAAACTTTACTGTAAGAGATGAAAATCTGTCATAAGTAAATTTCATTAAAATTATTAAACACTAAATCCTCAATACCTGAGTGATTTGAGATTACTTGTTTGAGAACTGGTTGCTTTGACGTTGACCAACCGTCGCACCGTAAAAGGAGGCTATAAAGGCAACGCTCAGGTAATCACCTATCAAACGAAGTCTAATCTCAAGATCGCAAGATTGGGATTGTCCTCCCATAAATCGAGATGAGATGCTTAAAAGTTGTACAAGGCCACTCGGAGAGCTAGAAACTGTGAAATGCATGGCCGTGCTCGGATGAATCATAGGCTATGATTATCTGTTTATTTGATCAGTTGAACTCTGAAACCGAGGAACACCTCTGGACATAATAAGGATGACAACTCTTACCTTATGTTCAAGAGCAAGCATCGAGCGACAAAGGAATTAGGAAATGCACACTTGTCCCTAAGGACAAGTGGGAGACTGAAGGAAATAATGCCCTTGGTCCAAGTATGCATTCTATGTTAAGTCTAATAAATGCGGTTCAGTATTAATTAACAAGTTAATAATTCAGTGAGATCAAGTGAGCTGAATGCCTAGCTAGAGGCCGCTTCAGTTCAAGTGGAATTAATGATATTAATCCACAGCTTACTCTTGACTGAACCCGTAGGGTCACACAAATAGTACGTAAACGGATCAAGTATTTAATGGCATTAAATACTCCATCTATGGATATTCGGAATCGACGGATCTTGGTTTCAGTGGGAGCTGAGATCGTCACAGGCAAGAAATGAATACTCCGGAAACGATGATATTGCCGGAAACGGAAATATGGATCGTATCGGAAATATAAATATTATCCAAGTCGTAGATGTTGCCGGAAACGGAAACATGGTACGTATCGGAAAATATTATCGGAAATGGAAATATTGCCAGAATCGGAAATATTGCCGGAAACGGAAATATTGTCAGAATCGGAAATATTATCGGAATCGGAAAATAATTCCGGAAACGGAAATATTAAATATTGTTCGTATCGGAAATGAATTCCGGAATCGGGAATTTAATCGGAAGCGTATCGTACGAATTAGCATCGGACGAGGCCCGCTAGACGAAGGCCCAGCACGAAGCCAGGCCGTCGCCCAGCGAGCCAACGCGCACCATCGCACGCCAAGCCTCGACCAGGCCCAGCGCAAGGCCAGGCCCAACCAAGGCCTTGGGCGCGCGCGCGAGAGCACAGCAGTGGGCCGAGCGCTGTGCGCCTAGCGTGGGCCGCAAGGCTTGCGCGGGTGTACGGTGCTCGTGCAATGCTTGTGCGGGAATCCTGAAGCAATCGGGATTCGAAGTGTGATTAAATCCTAAAACTATTAGATAATGATTATTTAATTAGAGTCCTAGTAGGGTTATAATTAAATAGATTAGTATCCTAATAGGATTCCAAAACCCTTTCCATAACTCTATAAATAGGTGCCTAGGGTCACATATTTTCAGAGATTATTCAAGTATTCAAAGTGAGTTTTTGAGAGAAAATTCAGACACATTCCTTGACTAAAAGTGCCGAAAATCTTTAGTACCTTAAGGGCGATTCTAGTTGGTCAATCTTAAGGCGGATCCGGACGTGCTGTGGACTATCTACGGAGGGACGACACTTGGAGTCCTAAAGACTTGTTCTTGTTCGGTTCGGGCGCAGCTAGGGAAGGCACGCAACAAAGAGTATGCATCTAAATTATGCTATATGATTATGTGTAAATAATATGTATTCCTGGCTTAATGGTTGTTTCCGCATGATTTATGAATTGTCATATGTATCATAACCTAACATAAATATCTTTCCTATGCTGGCAGGCTACAGCTAGTTAAAACCATTCTTCTTAGCCTACAATCCTTCTGGTGTCAGATCTTTGTGTCACCTAAGAAAGTCATTAAGGAAGTACAAAGCTACTGCAGAATTTTCTTATGGACATGTGGTACTGATTGCTCCAAGAAAGCCCTTGTTGCTTGGTCTCATATGTGTTTGCCTAAAACTGCTGGTGGTTGGAACATTAAAGATATGGAGATATGGAATAAAGCAGCTGTGTGTAAGCTTTTGTGGGCCATCACTCACAAGAAAGACAGGTTGTGGTCCAGATGGGTAGATGAGTATTATATGAAAGGGAGGTCTATTGCTGATGTTCATTGCCCTTCTACTATGTCCTGGTCACTTAAAAAGATTATTGGTTGTCAGGAGTTGGTCACTAATGTAGGTGGATGGTCAGCTGTGGAGAAGGGTGGTTGTTTCTCAATCAAACTGATGTATAGAAAGCTGTGTGGAGATCATCCTAAAGTTCCATGGAGAAGACTCTTATGTAACAACTTGGCTACTCCTAAAAGTATCTTCATTATGTGGATTGCTATCTGGAAAAGGCTTCCTACTTTGGACAGGTTGTTTAAATGGGGGGTTGTTGATTCTGAAGTATGTCTTGTTTGCTCCATGGGTACTGAAACTATTGAGCACTTGTTCTTTGCTTGCACCCTATCCTGCAGAGTTTGGCAGAAAGTTTTGGATCTGCTGCAGTTCAAGAGAAGGCCAGAATCCTTTGATAATGAGATGCAATGGTTGATTAAGAGCTGTAAAAGAAGTGGAAGCAGACACAAGCTGTTGGGTATGTTTTTTGCTGAATGTATCTACTCCATTTGGTTGAACAGGAATAATGTAGTGTACAATCAGATGTGTAAAACTCCTGAGAGGTTGTTTAGGCAGATTCGGTTCCATGTAGCTAGTAGATCTTCTGATTCTTTAAGTTCTACTTTGTTAAACTTGAGTAGATAAGTGTATTAGGGGCTGTGTTGCTGTTTTGCTTGTGCTGTAACTGAGGCAGTTTGCCTATTTCCTCCTTTTGGTAATAAATCTCTTATTTGCCAAAAAAAACATTTTCCAACTTATATGTGAACCCATGAACAAGAAGGTGAAACAACACAAATCAAAGTTTTAGGAAACGGGCAATGGAAAATTTTGAAATTTGCATGCTCAAAGAAAGTTTTTTTTGGACAATATCAAAGAAAGTCTCATTGTAAAACAAAAAAAGTTACTGCTACTACAACTAGAATGTTTATATCACATTGGAAAAATCAAATCAAACCCATCCTCAAAACAAAAATCTCACTGAATCAAGTAGCCAAGGACCCGTGACACAACCACATTTTTAAGGGTCAAATGAACCAAGAGGGCAATACAAATTGCAAATTGAAAAAGCGGGATTCGAACCTGAGACCTAACATACAATTTCTCGGTCTTAACCACTAAGGCCCTGTCTAGTTCACCTTATTTCAGGACCTTATTACTTATTTCAGATTTAATCAGATCAGATCAGACCAGATCAGATTAGAAAAATATAGTTCAGATCAGATCAGACCAGAAAAAATAAGTTCAGATCAGATTAGATCAGACCAGATTATTATTATTATTATTATTATTATTATTATTATTATTATTATTATTATTATTATTATTATTATTATTATTATTATTATTATTATTATTATTATTATTGGTATATGTTTATATCATTGTTATTATATTTAATATTTTATTACTATTATTGCTTTAATAAAAAATAATGTTGTTGCCGGTACAATTAAAATCTATTATTTAAGGCATAAAAGAACATTAACAAAACATTCAAATTCATCATGTCCAAATTAAAACCATTAAGTCCAGATCTGAAACGATATGATCTGGTCATGTCCATATTAGAACTGATTTTTATAGATCAGAACCATTATATATCCAGACCAGAAATGATAGGATCAGATAATATCCAGATCATAACAGATATGTACAGATCATGTCCCGATAATGTTCAAATCTGCAAAGATCTTGTCTACATCAGAACCGATCCTTACAGAACCAATATGTTCAGATCAAAACTGATTTGTACTGATCATGTTCAGATCAAAATCGATACGTCCAAATTATAACTGGTCTAGATATCGACCCTGTACATATTATTTTCAGATCAGAATTGATCTGCAAAGATCATGACCATTTCAGAATTGATTTGGACCGGATCAGAACTGGTCTGTACAGATCATGACCAGATCAGAACTGATATGTATAAATCATGGATCAGAACTAATCAGTACAGATCATGTCCAAATCAAAACTGATCTGTATAGATCATGTCTAGATCAGAACTGGACTATACAGATCATGTCCATATCAAAACTAATATGTACAGATCATGTCCAAATCATATCCAAATCAGAACCGATCTATACAAATCATATACAGATCATAACCGATCTATCTAGATCATGTATAGATCTATCTAATATAAGGAATAGTTAAACCATGAACAAAGTCAAATAAACAATATTATAAATTTGTGTAACATTTATTTTACACCTAAATCGTTTAATATTAATAAATGTAGATTTTTGTTTAAACTTAATTTTGAAGAATAAGGTCAGATCAGATCAGATCAGACCAGAAAAAAAAATTCAGATCAAATCTGATCAGAAAAAATAAGTTCAGATAAGATCAAACCAGATCAGGAGAAATAAGGTGAACTAAACAAGGCCTAAGCCAAGACCTTATTGTAATATAGTAAAATTTAAGGGGGGAAAAGGAACACCACCACTAATTTTATGCGAGAAGTGAGCGATTTTCAACTAATTTGTCAAGATCTACATGCTTACAAAAAAAAAGTCCTGTTTCGAAATGTAAGATTTGTATGGCAAGTACTGATGGGAGAGCTAAAGCAAGTATAATTATAGACTTGAACTCCCAACAAAATTCCTTTGCACATTCTACACTAGAAAAGTAGTCTCTTCCGCTCTAACAAAATCAAATGCCGTGAGTTACATGAGCCTAAAATAGACAACAGTTCTTTGTACTCTTGCTCGTGCTCTCGATTGCCCAATCTATTTCTTCTTCTTTAATTTGTTGGCCTGTGACTGGGTGTATGCGGTACCCTGCATTACACACGAAAAATAGAAAATTAACAATCATTCATGCAATCTTTGAATCGGTTATTATTCTTAAATTCCAACATGAAAAAGTAGAAGAATTTAGCAAAGAACATA
The DNA here is from genome assembly GCF_020520425.1 of Spinacia oleracea. Lineage (NCBI taxonomy): Eukaryota > Viridiplantae > Streptophyta > Magnoliopsida > Caryophyllales > Amaranthaceae > Spinacia > Spinacia oleracea. The sequence goes on along the minus strand of NC_079490.1, from coordinate 174,267,827 downwards.
CCTGGAGCCATTCATCCAATGAGGCGTCAGTAGAACGAGTTCCAACTTCCACCTTAGGTGCCTTCTTAGACTTCTGCATCAAATACAAACAAATAATATTTGTAAAAGTTCTAAGCAAATAACATTTGTAAAAGTTCTAAACAAATAACATTTGTAAAAGTTCTAAACAAATAACATTTGTAAAAGTTCTAAAGTGTCCTGCAAAAGCATACAAGGATACAACTACACAAGTAAATAACAGTTTCAACAGCAGAATTAGCTATCTGCTGAAAATAATTAGATGTACCATGATGAAACTTACAAGTTTGACATGCAATTAATCATGCCAAAGAAGATTAAGAGGTCCCCTATTAGTCAATTCTTGTCTGAGTCATTAAAAAACATACTGTCTATAGAAGTTAAAAGAAGATGAAGGACATACAAAATCAAGAGCATAAAGGTGCACAAAAGACTACAAACCATCATCTGGAAAAGGAAGGTTCATAGGTCAGAACATATGGAGAAAGAATTTACCTTTGAAAAGCGTTGTAGTTGACCACGTATCCACAAACCAAGAGCAGCAACAAGGGCAAAAGCAAGCGTAACCAAGAAAACAGTCTCAATGGTCAAGGGGCCACTGGCCTCAGTAACTTCAATGGTGCCGTTGTAGAAAGTGCTTTGATATGCAGTGTTGTCAATCTCGTAGACAATAGATCCCACGAGATCAAAAGATCCAGGCTGCAATGGAATGTCTTACCATTAGTTTCTCAAGCCCGATAAGGCAGACATGAAGCTTTTATTAGCAAGAGTCGTGAATAAGGATGAACTTGAAAATCATAATTCTCAGACACAAAGATACCTGCAAGTATTTGCTGACAGCAAATACATAGGGGAAAGTGGCTTGAGCTGATGAAGGAACTGAGGCATTGTTGAATACCTAATATTGGAGGAAAAGAAAGACTATTAAGTTGGGAGGTAACTAGAGCAACAGAAGATGAATAACTCTTAGATAAACTATACCAGGTACATGACTAAAGATTAACATGTAGAAGAACCAGTAAAATCAATGTAGACAGTGTATCAGTGACAGGTTTACATCAGTTGGTAAGAAAGCTTCTAGCCAACTTGCACAAGCTTCACTTAATGAACACTTACCAACCGCAACCTCTAAATAACACTTCGTATAAAACAAAAACTAAAGCTGTACAAGTAACAGTTTTCACCAATATCTAGAACAGTTGTTGGATTTCTGCAACCACAGAAGTAATTACTTGTGCGCATGACAAAAGCACACATGTCCAATCTCCGGAGTTTGAAGCTGCTGCCATTTCAGTTGTCTGATTGGTTAACTAATACCACAGAGGTCTGCTGACAACCCAAAGTTTGACCCTTTAGTTATGGTAAACCAAATTACTGGCACATGCACCTCCTGGACAAATTCAAGCCACCTGCATAGATTCCTTAAAAAGTGGAGTCTTTCTTAAAACATCTAACAAGCATTTTTTCTTATAAGTGATGGTCCACATTCCTCACAATCCTATCCAACCATATTGCTTCCCGAACTGATTGTCTTATGCCATGACTTACAGTAAGATAATTTTTGGAACAACTGTGCGGCTGTGCCACAGAAACTCCTGGGTTTTTATAAAGAAAAATAAAAAGAAAAGACGGCCATTAAAGAACAGGAGTCCCAAACAACTATAACATCAGATACCGATAACAGCAATACAACTCATACAGTCTGCTCGACAATTTGAAGTTCAAAGACATCAAGAAAACATAATTCTAGTCATATGGTCTCCTGAAATTATCTCACTTCCATCAGTTTCAATTTTTATACTTGATTCTCTCAAGCAATTTGATTGCCGGTAGTAGCTCTACCCATGCCATAATAGAACAGCCAAAAACTCATCAACCATCCCTCCCTCCTAACACACGCTAGCAAAATAAATAAACCAGTAAAGAGAAAATGCAAATATACAACTACGAACTAATAGGTTGTGGTTGTCAACAATGATGCAGACAATAGATTGCATACAATGTAATTTTAAAAACAAGACAATAGGAATTAGCATGACAGCATGATCTACGAAAACAGCAAAACCAATTTGATATGTTTTCAAAACATCAAACTTCATTTTTCTCCACAAAGAACAAACACGAAACACATAAGTATATAACCCCTTAATTTTGGTCGCCGACCATGATTAAGGACCTATTACTTTCTTTAACAATCTAACCAATGTGTATATAGAGATGATAAGTAGTGGAGCAAGTACGAATAAAATGACAAAAGGCAGACCCATGTCATTTCAAATGGCATGTTTACATGAAGATTAAAGAACCTAATATACCTGGGCAGTAAGGTTCTGAACCAACAAGCGATGATCATATGGGAGATGAACACTAGCCTGGATTGCAACAACATTGATATTTGCCTCCCCTGTAAAAAAAATTATAGTGAGGTAACAACTAATGTCATCATTTTGTGAAATCAAAACTCAACCTGCAACTAAGCTAAAAACCTAAAATTTCTTGTTTGATGCAACTTTAACCCCCATCATCAGCCCCTAACAGCCAAGTCAAGAACAAAGTTCAATACTCACTCACGAAGATAGTATTTTCCTTATGAGAGGAGATAAAGTTGCTTTCCTTAAAGTTTTAAAATACCAAAATAATAACACACTTTCACGTCACAACAAAATGCACTTAGTATTCTCACATGATACCAACTTGTTTCCTTACATTAAGAAGAAGAAAAAAAAACTATGAAGCCCACTTTTTAACCGAAAAGTACAACAGTATTTCACTTATGACATCAGAACATATTCTTGTAGTTTATCATCGGCCCCTAACAGCCAAGTCAAGAACAAAGTTCACTACTCACTCACGGAGATAGTATTTTCCTGGTGAGAGGAGATAAAGTTGCTTTCTTTCAAGTTTTAAAATACCAAAATAATAGCACACTTTCACGTCACAACAAAATGCTCTTCGTATTCTCACATGGTCTCCTATACCAACTTGTTTCCTTACATTAAGAAGAAGAAGAAAAAAAAACTATGAACCCCATTTTTAATCGAAAAGTACAACTGTATTTACTTGTGACATCAGAACATATTCTTGTAGTTTTGGGCCTCGTAACCCAACATTTAGGCAACCATTTCCTTAATAATAACAACTTAAGCAACCTCAATCAACAGGTGAATGTTTGCCTCAAAAAACAACATTGCCAATTCACTATATAAACTTCAAGTTTCTCTATACATCAATTACACAGAAAATCTGCATCTAATAAATCATCCCCCTGTTACTCTGATTCCAAGTTACAACCAGCTTATAGTCCTACTCCCTCTATCCCTAAAAGATTGACTCAATTACACCATAGTATGTGGCCTCACATTTCTCCTCTCACATTCTATTATTTAAATTAGCAAAAAGCCAATACTACCAACCCACATGCTTTTCTTTTGCCTTACTTCTTAATAAATGAAAATTGTGGTTTGGGCAATCTTTTAGGGACGGAAAGAGTACAATGGATTTCAACAGCGAAAGACAAACATTTAACATCACATGCAGCTAAATACAACTCCACTCAATCTATCCGTCAATTATCGTCTCCTCTATGAAAGCATTTAGCAATTCAATCCCACATAAAATCAAGCAAACAACCTGAAAAGAAGAAACTTTAAGAAAAAATACCATTATATTTGATCCCAACAAGAACTTCCGATTCTTCCCCAGCTGTCACAACTGCAAAACAAACCATATCGGATTAAATCACAAAAACCACAATGCATTAAGTACTTAGCTGAAATTCAAACAATTAAGATCAGATCAAAAAACATGCATACCTTTCCCAATATTATTGGGGAAAACACAAGCTGTTTCAACCCCGGGAGAAGAACTTAAACTCTCATCACCATAAACTTGGGTGTCATCGTTAACAATTCCGAGATTACTCATTTCCTCGGCGACGGAATCACCAATGGTATCGTCCGAAGACTCCGATTGGCACATGGCAACTAATCAACAACAAAATCCAAAATCAATAAATAAACATTTCAGAATTTCTCCAAAATTAGCATCGATTCAATAATAATCCAATTAAAATTGCTGGGTGGCCTGGGTCGATGGTGAATCCAACACATGCAGATCTAACTTAAACACAAACAATCGCAAGGCGTAAATGTCAATTTGGATCCTAAATCGTGCAAAATAAAACCCTAGAAAATTCAGAGATACAGATCCATGCATGCAATAGAAATAGTACGAAAGTAGATATAGTATGGACTTAGAGCACAAAGTTGGAGATCTGATGATTAGATGGGTGTACCTTGGAGAAATGGTGATGCAAGGAGGAGTAAAGCGATGAAGAAAACCCTAATCGCCATTGTTAGAGAAAGAGAGAGGAGAGAGAAAGTGTGTTAGATGAACAGCTCAGGGAAGGGAGTATGAAAGTCAGCGAAGGTGGGAATGAGAGTTCTTATTTTATTTTATGGTGGAAATTACTCCGTAGAAGTCTAGTTTTTTTGGTTTATTGCAAACAGTAGAATTATGGCAATTTTCTATAGTCCGTTTGGGCTTGTACATTTTACAAAAAGTTACGGAGTACTCCTCCGTTCCTTACTACTCGCACCGTTTTGATTGAATACGTTTGCCAATGTATAATTTTGACCACCAATATATTTAACTACATATGATAAAAACTTATAAAAATATTAATATTTTGAAAATATGTATTAAGATGAAGCCAACAATATATTATATACTAACATTTGTTTTCATATACTAGAAATAAAATAAGGTCAAAGTGAATTATGTGAATAATGCAAAAAGTCAAAACGGTGCGAGTATTAAGGGGCAGAGGGATAGTAGTAGACTAATAGCACATAAGACACCCTATTTGCACTACATAGTATTACAGTACCAAATAGTTGTACTTTTTAATCAAATAGTTACGCAGATTAAATAGTTATGTTTTATGCATAAGGCAGTCTCATAGTCGACCTATCATGCGCATGGTATGACCAGACTAATTTGTTGTCCTTGTGCTAGTAGTCGCCTAGCATACCTTGTAGTTGCAAGCACATGCGCAAACAAATAACATTGATTTTACCTTATTTTTTTTTTGTTGAGGGGACATTAATTGTACCTTACAACAATCTGTTGTACGGTGAAATTTCTCAAGTAGTATAAAAATAAAATAAATAAAATATAAAAAAACTATTTTTTCCAACTTTTTCAAAAAAATGTTGGTTAGACAACAAAGGAAATTCATTGATTAAAGATGGTTAGCTCAATGAGACTTACGTATAACAATTTGTCTTAAGGCTGAAATTGATAAAGATTTTCCTCTATACA